>NC_087457.1:33360735-33976121 GCF_036321535.1 Camelus dromedarius
ACATACCTGTTTCAGGTGTTCAACGTAGTGAGTCGATACATGTGTATTTTGAGAAATGATCACCACAGCAAGTCTAGTTCATATCCGTCACCATACTGAGTTACAGTTTTTTTCCTTGTGATAAGAACTTTTAAGAACCTTTTTAAAGCCACAGAGGAGAACCTCAACTCAAACAAGATGTTACCTTTATTTAAAAAGTGGATCAATCTCAAATACACCATTTGAAACTGCAGGTTGTAAAGATATTTTGGAACATTTCAATAAAACAGATGAGAAACTGAAAAAAAAAAAAAAAAGACAGAACTGTGTGGTGGTCTGGTGGGACTGGTTATGGGCTGTGATGATAGTATTTAAAGAGCTGGGGGCAGGAGCTCAGAATCAGTAGGAAGAGAAGGGGTTGGGGGGCGGGGGTGCCCCAAGGAGGCAGCCACCTGGAGACCCTGCTTCCCCACCGTCTCCCTTTTGTGCTCCCACCAGTGCTTCAAGAAGTGAAAACCACTGGTGCTCCTCACCTTTCCCCTACTCTTAGGAGACAGAAGGTTGCTGAGTTCTAAAAGCACGTGGGTGGATTGGGGTTTTTCTGCAGTTTTTACAGTTATGCAGATTTTTAAGGGGGAGGTAATACACTGCCCCGGAATTTGTCTTTAAAGGGGAGGACAAGTCTACGGGTCCTAAAGTTGGCTCTGTGTTCTGCTCTTCTTGCTTTCAGAGGCAATTCTTTGATTGTCCTCAACTTCTGTTTCCCATGAGTGTCTTGGCTTCGCCTGCATGTGGCAGGAAGAGCGCATCACCCTGTGACAACAGACTATTACAGTGACATTATTTTCCTTGGAAACGCTGATTGGTTCTTAAATATAAGGTATATACCTGGTCACTTGTAGTAACTGCATTAAAATAGTAATTATTACCTTCATTAGTTTTTGTCCTTGAGTGACAAGTTCCGTGTTATTCCAAGCAATGCCATGATGTCTGCTGCTATGATCACTGGATAAAAATGCATAAGTGGAAATTGTCACTTTCCATATGAAACGCCTTTTACTTGGTAAACACAAACACACGTACACAGACCTCATCCACCGCTTTCTCCGCACCTTAGAGGACTGCTGTATTTGAGACAGTTTCCATGGTGTCATTATTAATAGAATCCTCTTTTCCACTCCAAACATTTCAGTTGGGACAAAGTTATGTGATTATTCTGTTTAAAAAAAAAAATTCCCTACTTTTAAACAAGAAGCACATTTATTTTTAATCATGTGACTTTTCTTCTTAGAACCACATTAGCTTAAGTCTCAGAGGCTTAATGAGACTGTCCATTAAATTACAGTTGGGCATATTGTTCAGCCTCTCATCAGCTGTCTGCCTCACAAGTGGGTAATAGCAAGTATTGTTTCAAACTGTTGACGTGCCCAGGGAAAGCTGCTGCTTGTTTGCTCCGTGATCTTTTCACATCTTTAGCACTCTCACTCGGCTCATTTGGGTACCGCTAGATGTTACAGGTGGGGAGCTTGCTAATCTCCTTGGTCCATAGGTGTGTTTGTATGTATGTAGCTATATATATATATTTCCATGTGCGCACCTTAATTTGTGCTATTACTTTTGCTGGGATGCATTTTCCCCTTCCTTTACTTGGCAAGAGTATTTGTATTTCAAAAGCTCAACTAAATTACAAGCCCTTCTTTTTACTCTCTCATCCCTCATGTGTATTTAACCCCTGCTAGTCCCGCTTTTCACCTGCTCCATCACACACACACACACACACACACACACACACACACACACACATCGCCACATCCCCACCACCACTCTGGGCAGATTCCTCACTCACTTCTCTTGGGTAGTAGCCATATTCCATTGTATTAATCCTCATTATACAGAATTATTTGTTGATATGCCAATATAATAATAATGATTATTATTATAATGGTATTAATCTCTAGAGGCTAACACATCGTGTTGGCATATGGTAGGAGATCAGTAAGTATTTGAATGGACAGATAGCCCCACTGTCACTGTGTTTTACTGGGTTCAGACCCTGTTAAGACTTCTGTTCCTCCATGAGGTCTAAGACTTACCCAGCCTTTGCTGTGGGTCAGGTGCCAGGCTGACCACGTTAGGTGAGATACACCATTTACTCTCTGGGTTCCCCAGCCACCCTGCTTTACTGGTGAGGAAGCAGGCTGAGGTCCAGATCACTCAGGGACTCTGTCTGAATTACATATCCACTAAGTAGGTGCTAAAGCAGTCCCTAACTACTGCCCCCGCATCCTCTTCCTCATTTGGGAAGTTATCTGAGATCAGTGAGCTCCCCCAGATGACAAGTCCCACAGCCAATGGTTATGACGTATGTCAAAACCTTTAGTAAAAAGAGAATCTTTTTTTTTGCAAAAAAATTTTGATGGACTTGGATTTTAAGAACACAGTGTCAAAAACACAGCAAGGGAGATGGATAAACTCATTGGGTAGCAGAAAAGTAAGAAAACTTGATAAAATACTTCGAATTTTTCTCAAGGTCACACTTGTAAAGAAGTTTACTTGTCAATGTAATATTTTAAAAAATATTGAAAAATAAGTCATTGAAGAAACTAAAATTCAGAGAAAGGAATTAAGATTCGTCTATATTTAGTTATAAAAGTTTCACTGTTTAAAACCATAGGCATGAGAGTTAGATGATGAAGGAATTTAGACATTTGGATTATACCTTAATAAGAACCTAGGGTTAAAAAAATCCTACATAGTCCAGAAAATTATTATGATTGCTGGATAAAGTATCAAATACTTCAATTTGACACCAGCCTGCCATGCTCTATCAAGACATCACTTAAAATAAACTTAGTGGACAGAGCAGCAAAAATGCGTTTCACAGACACAGTGATGAAATTAGAACTGGACATGGTGTGATAAATTAATTACTGGATTCCCTGAACGGTTGCTAGACAAAATTATCAGAGACAAAGAATAAATTAATTATCACCATGAAATATTAGTCACAGAAGGTACACAGGGCATTTTTCAAATCAACACAAAATGTAGTGGAAGGAAGAACAAATCCAATGAAAAATAAAATTATGGGAGGGACAAAGTATATATGGCTTCACCATCCTGAGGGATGTGTTCTGGAAAGACCTGATTGACAGACACATCCAGAGGTTAAAAACAGCATCATTTAATGCTGGCCATTCCGACTGGTGTCAGGGTGATGCTTCGTTGTAGTTTTGATTTGCAGTTCTCCGATAATTAGCGATATTGAGCATCTTTTCATGTGCCTATTGGCGATCTTTATGTCTTCTTTGAAGAAATGTCAGTTCAGGTCTTCTGCCCACGTGTAAATCGACTATTCTTCAACCCCAAAATGCCCCAAAATATCACTTATACAAATCATTATTGTTATGGAAGTATTGATGTAGGAAATTTTCTATAGTTGATTAAAGCTTGAGTGAAAATTACAGGCAGTCTCTCAGGTACCTTTATCTTTGCATCTTTGTGCACCGCCCAAAATAAATTTGACTTTGGCCCTTCTTAATGCCTATTTTTTTCCACAGAGAGCTTTTCGAACCAGAAGCAGGTTAATAGTCTGGTGAGCCCCAGCCCAAGCAAACTTGATTCAGTGACAACCTACTTTTGTTGACTATTACCATTTTATAAATCCTCCTGAAGTCATATAGAAAATGAATTTTTAAACAATTATTAAACAGTTAGAGAGGATTGAGGATGAATAACACAATGAACACACGCGCCCCTTGTCTAAGAATAAGCCTGCAGTTATGACGGTTCGCGATGTGAAGATTCCAACGGCATTTGGCCGTTAAAACAGCAAGAACCCACCTCTGCTCATCTGTTTAGCAGGTGGCACGATGAACACTGAAGTCAGAAACCACCACACCTCCAACACAGCTTTGCTCTGCTTTCCTGGAGCACGGTGACGCATAGTTAAATTTGGCGGGTTGCGCCTCTTCTTTTGGGGAAAGAGCAGGTGAGAGTGTCCGAACGATGCAGGATTTTGCCCCACAAGAAACAGGAAGGGAGATAGTCATCTCAACCAGAGTCGTGGTGGCATCAGAAGTCGTTGTGTCGAGCCGTGTTTTCATTTTACACCATATTTTTGAAACACTTTACTGAATTTGACTATTCTGGAATATCTGATATCGGCAGAGATACGTAGATGCTGTTACTAGACCGTGAGGTGTGCTTGCATTGATGTCCTCTCTCTGTATAACGATCGTTTTCTATAAGCATTTATTTCTATCTCTGCTCTTTTTCTAACCATTTTACTTCCTTTGCCCCCAAGTATGTGTCATGTGGCCGGATACATGATTTATTCAAGGAAATATTTATCCATATATATTTCATTTTTATAAAAATAGATACGTAAACAGGAATGACGTATTGATGATATCTGTGTATATGGGAATGTGCATGACTGTATCCATGTGTATATGAATATGTCTCCATTTGTGTAAATATACATAATAAAATATTATACATAAATATGTAGCCATGCATATATCTACCTCTATTTCCATATATACATATGTGTGTGTGTGTTTATGCACATGTATGTGGAGATCATGACCAGTGGAAGTAAAAATATGGATGAAAATGTCAAAACTCAACATTGTTGCTTAGATCGAATCTAAATTTGGATTCACTGAGCTTTTTGGTAATCAAAGATGTAAAGAAAAATCCACTGTTAGTATGGTGTGCTTTATTTAAAAAATGAATTGATAAAAGGAAACAATGTATCTAGCATTTATTGAAGCAGCGTTCAGTGATGTGAAAGGCACTGTCTAGAGCTGTGCTTCTGTAGTTTAGATGTGGTGAATTTCATAAGGCCATTTGTTAGGCTGCTTTCTGGAATAAATCATGGACTTACATGAGAAAATTGTTAGGAATTTAGAATGAAGTTTCGATCACTATACATTTAAAAACATTTGTTCAGGAGGGCTCATGGTGACATGCAATAATAAGAACTTGTAAATCCCACCTGTCATGTAAGTCGGACAATTTTGTGAATAGGCTCCACGTCTTTCAGCGCTCAGTTCACTGTAACGTCCTTAACTGACTACAGCACATTATGACTCACATGCAGAGAGTGCGGGTCACTGGGATGTTGACTGAGCGTAACTGTGAATGATGTGTGATCCCTGGGTGGGACGTTCAGCTCTTTAACACTGCTGTGACGGGAGAGCCGACAGGTTGAATTACAGCGTCCGAGCAGACGATATCTGTGGCTGATTGTTCTTATTTTCTTTGCCAACACTAGATCAGATCATTAACGATTTTGCATTTTCAGCAAATGACCCCGTAGTCGTGAGCCTCCTGCATCACCACGTCACCCCTGATGACTTGTTTCTAATCATGTCGCGAGTGCGCGTTTAGTGTGAGAGCTGAATTACACTAGCTCGGCCACACACAACACGATGCAGTTTACAGCATCGGCTGCAGCAGCCTGCTCTTTCCATAAACCTGACTTATAACGCCATTGATTTTAAGTATGTGATAAAATTGTTTGGTTTGATTCAGAAATTGAGTTTGGATTATGTGAGAAAGCTCAAAACATGGACGATTGTAATTCAAAGTTGGAAAGCAGACCACGGCCTTGGTGTCCAGGCAGGGGTGCTGGGCGTGTGCTGATGGTGGGGAGGGGAGGGGGTGCCGCTGCGCGGCCTGGACGCAGGCGGCGACTCGCCTCGCTCGGGAGGATGGCTCGTGAGCCTTCCTCTTTGAAAACATGTTCTCCGCTCCGACAGGAGACACGGATTTGGGTTTCCAAGCCGACTTTATCTTTTCATTTTTGTGGCAGATTTTATCTTTGCATATGAAAAATGGGACTTTGAAGCAAATAACAATCTTTGATACTTAGGGCCACCCTGGCATGATCTGTGGAGAAAAGAATTTTCCCGTTTTATCACCAAACACAACCCTCATTATATTCATATATAGAAATAGTACAATTTATGATATATTTATGTATAGATTTTACTATATTTATATACTTATATACGAATATGCACATAAATACATACATGCATATATTCATACAGAGAGACTCCTCTTTACATACGAGGAGAAACCTAATGTGATGAATATTTTAAACTCTCTGTATATGCAATGCACATAAAGTATATAAACAAGGCCCCGTGTATCTGCTCATGTGTCCTCATACCTGTTTCCCCGCTGAGAGCCTCTGAGCCTTCTTTTCTCCTCTGTGTTAGACTTATTTCTATCAGCTGGTGTCGACAAAAAAAATGCACAACCTGGACGTTGAGAGTTAGGTTTTATTCGGCGGACTTTCTGAGGACCTGAGCCCAGGAAGCAGGTGGCCCCTCAGGTAGCTCTAGGAGACCACTCCGAAGAGGTAAGGGAGGAGCCAGGATAGATGGGAGTCTTTGCGACAAAGACCAGGTAGTTGGGACATCAAGAGATGACTGTTAGTTAAAGAAAACCAGGTATTTCAAATTAAGGAATTCAGCACTTTTCTGTGCACGGGAAGATGCAGAGGTCTGGGCTCTCTGAAGTCACCCCGTTGATCTGCGCCTTAGCTGTGTCGGGCCGGTGTCCTGTTCTTTCCCATCCAGGGTCCCCCCGGGGTGGGGGGCACCGGTGGGAGTTTGTCTGTAGAGGCCGGGCTGCCTGCTTGACAGCATCCTGAGTTCCCGCCGTCACTGTCAGGGGTGGTGGTTGTGGCTGGTGACGTGACGGCCACAGCATCCTTTGTCTGATGAGATGGCTGCAGTGTGTTCCGTCCACGCTGGTGGTGGTCTCTCACGTGAAGGTCCGTTTGCAGTGACGGGTGGGGGAGCTTGTCGCGCCGGGCGCTGCAGAAGGCGTGTGCTGTCTGAGACCCCTGTACCGCCCTTTCCCCTGGGGCATCTGGTGCTTGGACCGTCAGCTCGGACTCTGCGATCCCCCTCGCACCTCCGCGCTTCCACCCCGCCGTCAGCCCTCTTGGCGTCCGCCACTGCGCCTCCTGTCTCCGGTCACTAGTCCCTCCTGGAGTTTCCATCTGGGCTCCTGATAAACCTTAGTTCCATAAAGGCGGGGGACGTGTGTTCACGCTGTTGCCCTGTGCCTCGTGTGTGCGTGACAGTCAGGGTCTCCTGATAAACGTTTGTGCTGATGAAAAAAAAAGTGGGTGAAACCTGAGCTGAGCGAGCCACCTGAACAAGCGCAGGCAGTGCCTCGGGCAGGCCCCCCGACCCCGCCTTCAGGGTCCCCCGCCTGAGTCCAGTCCCCGCTCTTCCCTGGCTGCACGCTGGGGGCGAGCCGCTGCGTGCGCAGTGCCCTCTGCTTTGTGCTTCTGTCACTTTTTTCCCCTTGAGAGTCCTTCTCACTTTCCCATACACAATTCCTACCCTGTTTCCAGGCCTGATCCAGAGGCCACGTCCGAGGCTCCCTGGGCGGCCTTTCTGCTCACCGCAATGCAGTCTCCTCTTTCCTAGGGTGCGCAAAGCCCTTCTGAGAGGGAGTGTTTTGGCTTTGATTACTTTGAAATTGTTTTAGGAAAACTTGCTAATATCTGGAGTATGTGTCCTCATCATAAAACTCCTTAAAGGAAGATTTAAACCTGATGTATCTTCTTTGTACACAGCACAACCCTGGTGAACGAAGACACAAAGCATGTCTCTCCAGTGAGTAAAAAGATCACATAAAGGCTGGAGACAGTCATTTGAGTAACCCTGGCCCCGCCTCCCTCTCTTTCAGCACGAGCGATATTACGGCCATGTGAACACAGCTGTCCATACCGTCCAGTAGCGTTACTTAATTCCTCTTCTGTTCCCAGAACCCTCAGACCTTGTGTTGACGCCAACACCCCGTGTTTCCTCCTTAATATATGGCCGTAAGCTAGCCCTGCAAGGACGCGTGTCCACAGGCTAGCTCGGTCCACGGCTGGACTGTGGCACCAGGAGGCTGAGGGAACCAGGACACAGCTGCAGACGGGCTGGTCTGCAGACAATTAGGGATGGTTGATGCAGCTGTCCCGAGGACGGAAGGACGAAGCTGTGCTCTGACGCGCTCGGTCCTGTTGATCCGCAGTTCATCATCAGGACCGCCTCCAACCCTCCGCGGTGCTGACCCCTGGGTGCCGTTGCTGAGTCAGACCTCTCAGGTCAAAGTTCACGTTGCCCAGGGGAAGAGTGCACAGGTTCCTGCCTGGCTGAGTCATGATTCAGAAGGGCTTTTCAACTGTGTCCACGTGATTAGTCCACTTTAAAACTGAAAAAAGATTATCTGTGAAATAAGGAGAGTCATCAGTCCAAGCAGTAAACAGATATGATCGCCAAATTATTAATTATGGTCGTATGAATGGAATTATATTTTTATTAGATGAATATGAGTTAACATTATCCAGCTGATGATAAGAGTTCCCAATATTAGGATTTGGGAGGATCTTACTTCAATAAGCTAACGTGAGTAGATGAGTATTTCTGATATTTTAGGGCATTTCCTTTTCAGTGATTCCTGTGCTGAGATGAAGTGCTGACGGTGCAGGTCACAGGGGGCAGCTGTGTGACCTGCGATTATCCGCTCTGTCCCCACATCCCAAGTCTTCGGGTAGCGTCTGCACGTAGTCGGCACTCCGCGCGCGTATCTGTTAAAATAACGCTTCATTATTTGCATACGGAAACTTCCTGTGAAACCAGATATTTGGAAGACAGACTCAATCTTAATTTCCCTGCCGTTCCCAGGAGATTTAGTTTGTATTCCAGGAAATAGGCTGAAGCAGTGACGCCCGTGATGAAAAGTTTTGCTTGAAATTGTTTTCGAAAAGTTGTTGGTTCTGAAACTTACACCCCTTCGTCACTGAAGTGTGACGGAGAAGCCCAGAAGTTGTCGTGGCTTTTACACAATCGCTATTGATTACTTAGTCAGCAATACACGATGGCAAGCCCTGGAGAGATGTAGACAGAGAATCAGACTTCCTGCGACGCCTCCCTTCGGCTCCCACTGTGTTTGGCTCCCGTAGAAGTGGCCCTGAACCCGAGAAGGTGCTGTGTGTCCTGGAATTGTGCTGTCGTGTCTGATGAAATCCAGTGACAACCCCAGACGCTTTCAAGTGACGGGTATGATGCCTGCAGAGGCGTTTTCTAAAAGGCTGCATGTCAGGGTTTATTGGGGCTGTTTTGATCTTGAATCACTAAGGATTTTTGGATCTCTTAACAGTGTGCCCTTCTCTCCTGAAATGTGTGAATTGGAGTTATTAGAGCTCTGGGGACCCTTTCCGAGACACGGCAGAGATCCTCCCAGAGATTTGAACGTCGATGAACACGTTTCTCCAGGGTTTCTGCGACGCGCTCCCACGTCCACTGGTGGTGGCTCATCATGATTAGAATAAGAAGCAAGGCAGAAAGCTTCTGACACTTATTTTTAGAAACTGCTTGCTCTGTGCCGGCAGAATTCAGAGAAGGAAGCCTATCTGCAGGCCATAAGTTAAACTTTTGTTTCACGATAGGGTTGGTGACACTTTTATATTCTTCTAATTTTTTTTTCTAGAATCTTAGCAAAAAAAAATTTTTTTTCCCTCTTCATAGCACAGCCTCTGTGTGGGAGTGATTTTGTGTATCTACTTTTTAACAGAATGAAGTCTCCCAGCATTTCTGGTTTGATTTTTCTCTAAGTACGTTTTCTTCTTGAGTACGTGTATTCCTAAGACCAAAGCATGCAGTATTTCTTCAGTCTCTGAAGTGATCAATGAAGCTTGTGTCAGTGAACTAGAGAGAGCTTACCGTGTTTGTGGAAATAGTTTTTTCAGCTGTGAAAGTTATGCAGTAACATAACACCTGCTCGGGGCATCTTAAAAGCAAGGTGAAGTCCTGTTCCTTTTGGACCCCAGTATTGGTGTGGGTTTTGGCAGATAAATAAGACAAGGTTAGTTTTTTTGTTTTTTTTTTTTTGAAGAGTTGTGTATGCTCAGAATTTTGCCAAGCAGCGCGTGGTTTTCTGTGTTACGTTCTGACACACGCAGTGTCGCCCGGTTCTCACGGGCACAGTGAGCCGCAGGATGGCGTATCGGTGTGGTGGCTGCCCTACGGAAGGTGGGCTGTTAGAACTGCGTTTTCCACTCCGGGAGCAGCTGCAAAAACACAGAAGGACACGCTTCAGGTTTTCCTCCCAAATGCTTTAGGAGGAAAGGGGATGTTTTCCCGGTGGTATTTTTCCTTCTTGGCGTTTGTTTCACAGCCTATTCCTTCAGTGGACTGGAGTGTGCAGGGCGTTTGAGGGATGTCTTTGCAGTGCTGTGCGGGGAAGCTTCGTGCAGGTGTGAGCCGGCTCAAAAGGGACCCAGGCGTGGGTCTCCGATGGGAGGCAGTCATGCTCCCGGGCAGGGTGAGGGGCCTCCCCTGAGACCTGCTGCTGCTCGCCTGGGAAACCCAGACTTCGGCTGCGGTCATGTCTCGAGACGCAGGACAGGCAGTGACAGGGCCACCGCGCTGACCTCACTCGCACACGGGAGCGCCCACTCAGCAAGCTCCGTGGGAGGAGCTAATCGGCGGCTCTCTCGTTGGTGACAGTCCCCGTCCTGCTGTGTGGGAATTTTCGGCGATGTCAGAGTCACATAAATGACAGGATCTGTCAGATCTCATGTTGGCCTTGTGCTAGGAAGAAGCTTTTTCATTCTCTCTTCATCTTGTTTATTTACACTTTTAACCCTCAGTCTATATTTGCATGACTTATGCCAAAGCCCCATCAGGAACTTCTGTCAAGAGGAGCAGTTCGTTAGGGAGTAGCTCTCTTAGTCACAGATTAGTGATGGTGATTTCTCCGTGTCTTGCAGAAAAAATATCATCCCTTTTCCTGTCTCTCTGCAGAACTTCTTATTTTAAACCATATTCTTAAAATAGAATTGCATATAGGAAAGAGACTAGAAGATTTAAAGAAAGCAAAGGAATGAATGAGCAGAAATCTTTTCTGATTTTAATGACTTAATGAGCCAATAGAAATTCTTTCCGCACTGAAAAACAAAACAAACAAACAAAAAAACAAAACATGCACACACACACAAAACAAAAAACAGCTCTGGTTGTCTGGTGAACACTGGATATTGTGTGTTACAGGACATTTCAATTCACACTAAAGGATGAAAAATCACTATTATTCTTTTTTCCCAAGTCAGCGTTCACCAATAGCCCTTGCTATGCTGACACTAAGGTATGGTCATCGTGCCACTAACGTATAGTCATGTCATCACATGCCATGTTTGTCAGATTGCATCTTTTGAAATTTTGTTTGTCTAGAACAAAAAAGGTGAAATAATCATTTTACATGATTCAACTTAATATATTATTTAAAAAAAGGAATAATCCTATTCAAGTGGTTAAAAAAAAACTGGGCCAATATTCAGGGTAGCTAGACAGAAGGAGCTTCTGTGATCGGAGGCAGTTTTCCCAGCTGGTACTAGGTTTTGCATTTCTTATTTGAACAGATTAACTTGAAATTCAATGAAATTGAATTTTCTACAGTTCTCTCATTCAGCCTTGTGCTTCACAACTTTATACACATGAGAAGAGCAGAAGTTAATGAGGCAGGGATTGTCAATGTCACCAGTCTTATTTTTCTCACTTTATCTCTTATGTGTTGCAATAATAATGCTTTTCATTTATGTAGCACCTTCCTCTGAAATGCGTGGATCACTTTACTGATAGAATCTGATTAATCCTTTAATTTTGGTGCACATTTCACTGGATGGAATTGTGTGGAAAATGAAAATCATAGAACAAATGCCTTGCTTTTAATAGCATACCTATTTTATCCCACTATCTAATCTCACCTTGCAGGAAAGGTAGCAGTTTAATTTTATATGGTGCAGACTAAAGAGTCTTACAATTTTCCTGTAAATCATTTAATCTCCATGAACTAATTTATAAAGCTTTCATCTTCTTTCTTTATATAACTTATTATATTGATGATATGCAAAGCATTTTCTCAGGCCTCTTCAATTTCCTCAGAGTAAATATATTGTTACGTATGAATTATGAAATCTTCCAGTTGACTGGTTCTCATTAACTCACCGGAACAGTATAAAGATGCTATTCAGTTATCTCTGAAATACCAAATTATATTATCAATTATATTATCTGTGTATTTTCCTCAAATCCTAACTGGAAAAAATACATGTGTGTGTGTGTGTGTATGTATATGTATATGTGTATAGATACAGATATACATTCCATTAAGTCAAGAAAAAAGTCTCACTCATTTAATTTACCTATGTGGTGACTATGAAGACATAATCTAATTAAATGGCTATGGCTTAAATTAGCAAAACAAGAAAACAAAAACAGCCAAGTGTTCATTTTCAAAAGATTATTAAATTGAGCAACATTTTTGTTTGACTATGAGGAAATCAATTCAGATTTTTAAAGCTACATCATTTCATATGAATAAGGAATCTGCAAATTCAATTTCAGTTCAGCACAGGGAAGGCATGTGGGTTAATGTGGCTCAATTCTTTGAAGTTCATATAACAATTTTTCGTATAACATATAACAAAGTGATATAAAGTAATAAGGTTAAGTTTTATGTTTGTAAAGGCTACTGAAGTCGTTACAAATTCAGTTAATTAGAATAAGTGGTGTTTTTATATAATGCTGACACTGGGTTACCCAGTGTTCTAAGGACTTTGTACACGCTGATTCCCGAGGTGCTCCCAGCAGCGCTATGAGGGAGACACTGTCATTGCTCCAAGTATAGGGGAGGAGGCTGTGGTGAGGTTTGTGGGGTAACTGGTGCAGGTTTACATACTTCGTAATTGAGCTTGGATTCCATCTGGCCAATCAACATGGTAGCCACTCAACCCACATGGCTAATGAGCATGAGAAATGCAGTCAGTCTAAGCTGAGAGGCACTGAAGGGTTAATAGACACCCAGATTTCAAAATTTAGTATAAGAAAGAGAATGTGAAATATCTCATTAATAATGTTTATATTGATGACATGTTGAAGTGATGATAGTTTGAATATACTGGGGTAAATGGCATTAAAACCAATTCTACCATTTTCTTTGTATTTATTTATTTTTAATGTGGCCACTAGAAAATTAAATGTTACGCATGTGGCTGCATTTGTTTTTGTTGGAGAGCAAGGATGTGTACTCTGCTCTGGCTTCAGAGACCAGACCCTTGAGATGTAGTGGCTTCCATCAGGGTGAACTGGGTCTGAGGTTCTGCAGGACCGGGGTGGGGTGGCTGGGACTTTGCTTTCCTGGTGTTTCCGTGTTATTAGCAGCATCTTTGCTCCGGCAGGACGCGGTGGTTTTTGGTTTTTCATTGCTTTTACTCCGCATTGATTTACATTAAAACTGTTTTACAGTTCCTATGATATTGGACAAGTCATGAGCACACAGCCAAGAGTCTTTTTTTTTATTTGTGTGATATTTGTTGTTGCTATTTCTTTGATTTTTTCACCCAAACCCAGCTATATTGCCTTAATATCTATCTAGCCAACTGTCTTTTTTGCATTTTTAATTGGAATAAATTAAATATGTTTCCATTTTATTATTTAGTATAAAAATGCAATTCTCAGGTTGAGTCTGAATATGAAATATATATGCGTCGGCCCCTGTGTTTCATAGTGTTACGTGCTTTGGAATCAGAAGTTCTGTGCCTGATTCTGCCACTGGCAAGTGGCATGTGTTTGCCATCTTATTTACCTGAAGTCTCGTATCTCCTGGCAGAAATGAGAATGGCGGTGTCTGTGTGTTTAGATTTTAACGGATCTGTAATAGAATGCTGTCCTAAGTTGGGCTCTCATCACATGCCTTGGGAGCTGTTATTCTTCAGTTTTTATTCTAGTTTTCCTTTTTAGTACCATGGGTCAGACATCCTTGAAGAGGGTATGTTGACTGACAATTTGTGTCTGAAAGGCGTCCCCATCTTTCCCAGTATCAGTACCTGCGGCATTTGTGCACGTCTTGCTTGACTCGGCTCCGCACCCAGGCTCTTCGCTGTGGACGACTGCAGCTCTGTATTCGACTCCTACCCTCCGACTGAGTTTTTTCAACATTGTTGGCTCAAAGGAGTGTACTGGAAGATCTTACTGAAACAAGAGAAGTAAATGATCCACACTTTTTGTGGTTTTACAACCCAATCTTGGGAGAAGGGGGAGTATTGTCCTCTTTCTAGTTCAGCCACTTTTTGATGAAATATTCATATATGTAATATTCAAGGAACAGATTTCTGTCATTAAGAATTTGGTTGCCCAGCACAGAAAGGCAAGTCTTCTCATGGTGCAAGTATATTCTCAAATATACTTTAGGTTTGACTTCATAAGCCTTTAGTATTTATTTATTATTTATTATCCTATTGAATGGAAGCCTTCTGAAAATAATAAAAAAAATTTAGATGATTAAATTATCAGTCAATCAACCATTAGAGTAAACATCTATCAGAAGCATGTAGGTCAGTGCATAGTGTGACCGAAAGACAGACATGGATGCCGGCCTCATGGAACCAGCAGAGTAAGGGGAATTAAGGGCATTGTGCAAATTATTAGAGAAATAAACACAGCAGAGGGTGGGGGCAGCAGGCAGTGCTGGTGAGTTCCAGGCGTGGTGGACCTAAGGGAGGCTGGGACGGTGCAGACTTCCGTGGGAAATAGGACGTTAAGTCTATCGACAGAGTCCTGGAGAAAGAAGACGTGTATGTGCACAATGCAATACTGCTCAGCCATAAAAGAGGATGAAATAATGCCATTTTTCAGCAACGTGGGTAGACCTAGTTAAGTAAGTCAGTAAGGAAAAAGACAAATATCGTATAATAAACACTTGTATGTAGAATCTTAAGTATATGACAAATGAGCTTATTTACAAAACAGACACAGATTCACAGACGAGTTAGGAGCAGATACTAACTGCTGTGTATAAACAGGTAAACACAAGGTCCTACTGTGTGGCCCAGGGAACTGGGCTCGGTGCCCTGTAATAATGCAAGACAGTGTGAAAAAGAGTACTTGTGTGTCTGTGTGTATAACTGAATCACTCTCCTGTGCAGCAGAAACTGACCCAATACTGTAAATCAACTATTCTTCAATAAAAGAAAATAAAGAACTCAAGCACAGTAACTCGCCCTAAAGAAAAAGAAGTAGGACATTAAAACTGCGGGTGAGGAGGCTCCGAACAGGCAGGAAGCAGAGGCGCTGTACAGAGTGAGCAGCACACAGGACTGAAGGGTTTGTTTATGTTTGGAAATCAGGGCCACAGCCGCATATGCCGTTCCGTCTAAGAACGCTTTATTATACACGTGGTTTATTAGTTAGGCTTCTAAAAAGACTAAAACAAAACCAAGTTGTAAAGTAAAAATCAAGTAAGGTTTCCGCCTCAACTCTCTGGGGCACATTTTAGGAAGTCATCTATTGCTGGGCAGTTTCTCTTTCTCCAGTGGGCTGAACATAGAAACACAAGGTGATTTTTTTAAGTTAATTTTTGATGTTTTGATTAGTAATTTACTGCTGCTATTTTCCTAGCATATCTGATTGTTTTTCCCACCAAATCCCAGAGTTGTTAGTATGGAATAAGAACCCAGCTGTGTAGTGACAGAAAGCAAAAGCTTCACTTTAACCTTTGCCAACTTTACATTAATTGAAAGCTCCAAAAAGTCTAAGGGCCATGCCTCAGACAAGACAAATTGCCAACAAAGGACGTGTGCATTTACTTTTATGTGAGTAGAGTTTTTGAAAGATAATGTAGTAATTTTTATTTGTATGTTTACAAATATCATCTTTGTTTGTAATATTGGCTTGGATGCAGCTATATTGTGTGAGATATTATTCTCTGAGAAATCTCCAGGAAAGATAGCAGTCACTTGGCTCTTAAATTGCATAAATTAAAAGTGATGGAGGATAGCAGGGACGTTACGGTATTATTGGAAACATATGCTAGTGGTAAAACAGGCATGTATATGTCATTCTTTACATATACAGTCTTCTTAAGCAGCAGGTTATATTTGGAGATTTAAATCTTTCTCCTTACTGCTCAGAATGCCGGACGTTTGATCAGAGATTTTTGAGCAACTGTTTGATCCCATGGTTCTACACTGGAGACTCCGATGTGGGTGTATGATAGTATTAACATGCACAATATGTTTGATTTACTTTCTCAATGTCTTTCTTCAAGAGATTTTTCCCCTAATTTTTAAAAATCACATTTTTACTTCAAAAGAATAATGTCTGTGAATTCAGATCGTAGCCATCCATATACTTGTCATCAATGGATCCAATTTTTTTTCCCCTGAATTATTAGCTGTAACACCTCTGATTAGTAATAAGACCCATCTGGCTCGTTCTCAGTTTGATTTCGCAGCTGTGGTGGTGAGACTCGTAAAGCAGGTATTCATCTTTCCCAGACTGCAAAGCAAAACTTCCCCAGAGATGACTAAGTAAGAGGATGTCCCTCGATTATATAAACAAGATTTGGCTGGTTGCTCAGAGTCTTGAATAATGATTTCTATTCCTGACCCAAACAAATTCAGCTTAGTCGTTTGAAAACACAGTTAAAGAACAGTTGACAGATTTGTTTGAGAGATATGGAGAGAGAACTTTTAGATCCTGAAAGCACTGTCACTTTAGTATACGACTCTTTTTTCCTTTTGTTTTAGATGCTCAGATTTTTTTTTTTTTGTATATATATTTTTTTTATTGAACTATAGTCAGTTTACAGTGTTGTGTTAATATATGACTCTTGACCTGGATGCTAGGAAAGTTGCTCCTGAGACTGTAAAACCTATTTATGTTGTAATGTCTTCTCCCATCAAATAATTGTGTTGAGTGGTCACATCCCAGAGAGTTTGTTTTAAAAAACCATGTGCTCTAAGTGGTTGACAGCACTTGGCCGACGAGTGTTGGTCTGACTGCTGTCTGGGTTCTGGCGAGCTTTCAGATGAGAACGTCCGCATCGTATCTGTTGTGATGTGTGTTCAGAAACATTTAAGTTGTGTCACTATTTAGAGTGTTAGCACACACTTCAGGCAGATAATATGAGCCTCATTTTTCAGATTGTTTATTTGTCTTCTTTTTCCCTTTGGTTCCTCAGAACCTGCTGCAGGTAAAAGGGCCTGTTATGTAGGAGGTGCTCCTTAAATGTCTGCCTCCAGGCCAGGAGAAAGCCCCGTCACAGACGAATTGCACACCTCCCCTTGTGCAGTGTGAACAGGCAGCCCCTTTCCACAGCCAGCACCCGGGCACATGCTGTTGCATCATCATTCTGGCACAGCAACCCGGAGCCACGGCTTACTGACCGGAGTTGGCAACGGAAACAGGCTGCCGGCCACCCCGCCTCTCCAGTGTTATGTTGTCTGAGTTGTGGAGGTGGCCGCCTCAGGTGTCCATCCCCCAGGAGACTTAAATGCAAGTGAGCGTGCTAATAACAACATTTTCCCACATTAGTGTTATTTACAAAATTCAACCAGATGCGCTTGTCCGTGAATGACACTAGTGAGATGCAGGATAGATTTGGATTCTGTTATTGGGGAATTGTGTCCTGGTGAATTCCAACAGTTGGATTTATGAAATTAAAAAGGGCATTGGAAATAGAACTTGCATTTCCCTTCATGGAGCTCTTTAACACACTACTCTTAATATTACTGTTAATGACAGTGTAGTTATTATTAATATAGCTGGCATTTATTGACCTGTTCTGTTATTATATGAAAAACACAGTGCTAATATTTTAAATACATTTATTGATTTATAAGGCTATGCATAGTATTTTATTTCATTTAACAGATGAGTAAACACACATATACACGTGTATACACATGCACATCCCAGGTGCACGCACCTGCATGTATGTTAATGCCTGTCCTAGGATTATTAATGTCCTGGGATGCTGTCACCATCTACCATCACCGTAAAAATACTGACCTCTTCCAAGACCCAGGGCCACATAGCAGTACGCGTTTATTTACCTCGTAGGCGTCTGGGGTTTGTCTGGGGTGGCTGATTCGAGCTGGGCATGGCTCACTTTGGTCCTACGGCAAGCTTTCAGCTCAAGCATGGGCCACAGGTCTGTTATTTATATTAGATGGTGGGCTCGCTGGGGCATGTTTTTGTCATGGTGATGGGAGAAGCTCAAGAGTGTGATGCCTCTTGGCACGTGCGTTTGGAACCACTGACACACCCGTAACTTATGCCCTTAGAAACGGTAAGGCTCGTCCCACAGCCACGCCCAAGATCAGTGTGGCTGGGGCAGACTGGAAATGCCACCTTTTGTGGGAGGAGCTGTGCAGGTACACGGGGAAGGGCAGGGGTCCAGGGAGGAATGAGAACGTGCGAACATGACCACAGACTGATGTCTCCTGAGGCTCCTCTGTCTTTTCCATTCACTTGTTATGAAAATCTGTTGCTTCTGGGATGAGGGAAATCTGTAGTATGTCATTACTTTCACAGTTTCAGGACATGTCTACTTTGAGATGACGAGGTAGGTGAGAGGATACTTGAAGTTGTTTTTTGTAACATGGTGCCTTCTAAAAAAATAAAAACATTACGTAGCACTGAATAAATAAATACCAGTTAACACAGGAGCCCGTGCCAGCAATTTCTTCTCGCTCATTCAGAACCTATGGACCGTAGGGTCGTCTTACAGGCAGCCACCTCATTATTTTTTATTGCACTCTCTTTTCATTGGTTCCCCTCAAACTCGTGGGTCAAGAATTTAAGGTCATCATATAGGGCTAGAGTTTCACGATCACATGGATGATTTTCCAATGAAATTCATAGTTTGTTGAATGGATTTAATAAAATGCGTTCTACATTGGCCATGGAGGTAATGTGACCAATGTGAAAAGGTGTCCAGTTTTTGTATGACTTGAGCATGATTTTAGTGATCGTTTGGATGATTATAGAAAATTAATTCATTTGTGTTTTAAAATGACATTTACCTTCAGATTTTGCCTGTTTGTTCATATGACAGCAGCATGGTGTTGGGAAGCGCTCCGGAGGAAAGAAATGAATTCAATTGAAACAGAATATATTGCCTGTTTGAGGGTGGGGTGTGAGCTGGGACTTCTCTGCAACAGACATGTGCTTTATGCAGAGGGGAGAGGACAGAGTCCCGTCCAGGAAGACAAAGCTGACAACAGTGATGGAGTGGGGCTTCCCAAGTAGGCGGGCCTGGGCCGGCTTTGCAGGGTCTGCCCACCCCAACACGCTAATGTGGCTTTGTTCCAGCTGTTGAACGTCACGGGTCTCTGTGTCGACCCTCAGTCAGATGGTATGTTTGAGATTCACCAGGACTGTTGATGGTTATTCAGTGTGTGACAGGCTGCATCCTAGGAAATTGGGTCATCACATTCTAGAAACTTCTCAAGTTAGGTAACCGGATGATTTTGTTGCATGCATTTTAAAATTAGAAATGATGGGTCCATAGATGTTGTGAAAATTCCACGGTTCAAAAAAAAAAAAGCCCACGGTTCTGTCCTCTCGTCTGCTGGTTGGCTGCCACCTGCGTAGGACGTCACAGATCCTCGTATATCTGGAAGCAAGGGCAAGTTTCACAATAGAAGTTTATTCAAATATTTAGCTTTCTCTTTGCAAGAGAATATCAAAAACAAGGAGAAAAAAACCCTTTTGTAGTAGAATGAGGCACTTCAAAGTTATCAGAAGCAGGGAAGTCGGTGCTTAGCAAGTTGCACGCCGACATTGCGAATTAAGTGTGAGAGAAACTACTGTGAACGTTTTATAATCTGATTGTGATTGGACGATTGTAATTTCTCAGTTTCTTGGAAATTCAGCTTTGTCGATGGGGGAAAAAAAGCACAGCGTGTGTGTTACGTTTTCTCTGGGGGCAAACGAGGGCTTCAGCCCGGGAGACAGCGTCTCAGCGAGCTCTGAGGAGCCGCTCCGAAGGGCAGGGGCGGGTCCGTATAGTGACGGGGGGACGTGCGGTCAAGCACACGCTCAGCAGGGGCTGCTGCCAGTCACGAGGAGCAGATGTCACCAGTGATGATTTTAGTGCTTTTCTAGATACGAGGAGAGGCAAGAATTAGGGCTCATAAAATCTTCTCCTGAAAGGATCTCCCGATCTGAAGGCCTGTTCTGCCAGTGTCTCCGAGAGCACAGAGCGCCTCGCTCCTGGTCTCCGCCCTGAGCTCCTTTCAGGGTGCACTGAGCGTCAGGGACCGCAGTGGCTCGTGACTTCAGCCTTGTAGAGACAGGTGGCAAGTGCCAGTTTTTAGTTGGCGCCACATAGGCCTAGCTTCTTAAATAGTGCCTTGCTTTTTATTGTTTCGTTTTTCTTTTTTGTTTGCTTTTGGGGAGATGGCAAATCAGGAAGAGTGGACCCTCTGGCTACATTACCTGCAGGGTGCTTCTCACCTCTCTTGCACACAGGTAACCCCACGTGCATGCATTGTGGCCGTTTGAGTTAGACGTCTGGTTGGAAGGAAAGGGCACGTCAGTGACTTGAGTCCTGGCTGCATCCGTGCAGGGGAGAGAGATGAGAGAGCGTTCGCTCAGGCCAGCTGAACTCTGATGCAAAATGAGCATCTTGTATTTCAGCCCAAGGGATCTGAATGAGTTCCTTTGTGCCACTGCCCTTTCTGAGATTCTGAGATTCCTCTCCATCTTCCTAGAACTGTGTATGGACTGATGGCATTCCCTTGTATCAGCGAGCTCACACTGGGGGTGGGCCTCCATGCACCCGTGCTCTTTGCAAACATGATTTTCCATGATGGTCCAGACTGAGGAAACCAAATGCAGAATCCTGCTTCAATTGTGGACTGAGGAAATGGGGGAGGAAGAGATGACAAAATAAAACCAAAAAGGAGAGATTACCCTGAGTGGCAGTAGGAAAACTGTCTGGCGATAGACCCCAGCGTGTGAAGTCACAGACCCTCCTGGCCTGGCCACATCTAGGTGAGCGGAACAGATCACTGTGCCCCACGCCCTAGAAGAGAGTAGCTCCGTTCTCCAGTTTTAATCCCAGATTTTTTAAATGCTCTTTTTTTAAATTTCCCCTTTTTCTCCTATTTTGGCTCACGTGGTTTGTGCATTTTTTCCACACCTGATGCCGAACGGTGGGCAGTTCAGGTTAACTTGTGTCAGGGGGCAGCCTTGCCTCGTTAGGCGAGCTGTGGACCGCAGTGCAGACTGAGCTGGGTTTCAGAACCCTGAATCTGGCAAGGTACACATCCGCACCTCCCAGGACGATTGAGATAAGGAGTGAATTGGTGAGAAAAGATTTATTTCTATCCTGGTAATTGCATTCCCTCAGAATTGCCTTAAGGTCTCCTTTCCATTAAAAAAAATCCAAAAAAAAAAAGGCTTCAGATGCTCTGAGGTCTATTAAGGGCTGCCTGGCTGAGACACAACCAGGAAAGAGCTCGTGCTTCGCCCTCGGCTCCTGCCAGGTGTCGGGTCCAGGCAGAGGGTTTGCGGCTCGCCCCCTCTGCCTCTGTGCCCTCGGTCTGTGCGACTTCACGCTTTGTTTTGAAATTGAAGATGACTTGGAAAAGCTGCCACATAATATCTCAACCCCAAGGTGGTTACAGTCAGGAGGAGCTGGGAGGTGAACTGGGCTGGGGACAGAGCACAGACCGGCTGGGACGAGGCATTTGTTTAAGGGGAGACAGATGACACATGGGCTGCCGTGTTTTTTTTTTTTCCCCTCATGGGTTTATAACTACAGATTTTTTAATTCATGCCTTTTGCTTTTTATTTAAGGAGCTGTCAAATGGTGAACTTGAGACATTAAGGACGTAAGACAACTCAAACAGTTTTGCTCCTCATGAACAACTTGGGATAAAACTAAGGAAAGGAGGCTGATTTAAAAAAGAAAAAAGACACACGTTTTAATTGAAGCACAGCTGGTTTACAGTGTTAATTTCAGGTGTCAGGGAAGTGACTCAGCTACACGTACATATATGTGTATGTTTTTTCAGATTCTTTCCCATTATACGTTGTTGCAAGAAAGTGAACACGGTCCCCCGTGTGCTTCAGGAGGTCTTTGCTGGTGTTCTATTTTATACACATTAGTGTGTATTTTAGAGTAGTTTTAGGTTGACAACAAAACAGAGAAAAGGTTAGAGAGATTTCCCTTACTCCCCTGTGCCCATGCATGCAAAGGAGGCTGGTTTTTAAGTCACAATCAAGAGATTTCAGATAGTGTGGTACCTACTTGTCTAGTTCAAAATGTGGACACAATACGTTAACGCTGAGAACTAACATTGATTTCTGAGCCACCTCCCTGCTCCACCCCCACCCCTGCCCCGCCGTCCCCCCTGCCCCGCAGTCCCGTGTCCACCTCCCCGTGGCCCCTCCCACCAGTCCTGGTCTGAGACCTGAAACCAGCCAGTCAAAGGGTGACTGACATCTGTGGGGCCTTAGCCTCGCCCCCTGGGCATTCAGTCTGGACTATTCTGGGGTGTCACTGTCCCCAGCATCTCCCTGTGGGATTTTGAGCCAGAGATAACCTCTGTCGGGTGTGACTGGATACTGCAGGAGGCCTGGCCTCCTTTCTTCCGTCCAAGCCAAGTGGTTTTATCGGAGAACGTTTCTTAAAAACCATGTTCGTGGGAATAGCTGTCCAGGGTGTAGTTCTGGGGAATGCAATCTAAGATAGAGAGTATTCATTTTTAATCTTCCTCTCTGTATTAAAAATAACTTTACAGAAAATTAAAGTATATAATTTATTAGAAAAAAATTTAATTTTATGCCATCTAAAGATAATTACTATTATCATTTTCACACATTTTTCCCAAACTTCTTTTAAGAGTAGAAAAAAATTAGACACATCAGTGAAGTGTGTGTGTGTGTGTGTGTGTGTGTGTGTGTGTGTGTGTGTGATTGAGAGTGCGTGCCATTTTTGTAACTGGATATGTAATTTTTTTAACAATTCAAGTTTGTTGAGTATTTGGGTGGTTTTCTACATGCATAAATCTATATAATGCTGGAAAGAACATCTTTGCACAGATCTCTTTGCATGTTGTCACTTTTTTTTAACTTGGGGTATACTCCTAGAAATAGAATTCCCAGGTCAGAATGTGCACGCCTTTGATGCGTAGGGCCGGATTCTCCGAGGAGCCTTCACCACTTCACACACCCCGAGGCAGCGACGTGAAGTCTGGTGCTGCCCAGAGGCCGTGCGTGTGCTCACAAGTGACCTTTAAAAAGAGGCTGTATCGTCTAGTAGGCGTAAAATTACACCCCAGTGTTTCACGTGCATTTCTTTGACTGTTAATACAGTTGAATATCTTTCAGAGGCTTCTTAATAGATTTATCATTCCTTTTATGAGCTGGTCAGCTGCATCATTTTTTATCACCTGGTGTTTTATGATTCAAATGTTTATCTTTTTTGCGTGTATATCAGTTTGTGGGGTTCTGTCATATATGAGCCTTATTACAGTACATACGTCATGTACTGAATGGATGAAGGTCCCAGGGGAAAAGACAGACAAAGCCAAGCTGGGCTCCTCAGTGACTGATTGAAGGTTGCTGAGTGATGAGGTCTTTCTGATGGGCTGGGTGAGGTGGGTGGTGCAGGTGGCAGGTGCCCAGGACTCATAGTGTTGGGAAGTGTTGCCCCTGGGGGCTGCAGGAGTAAGGAGATGCTCCCATGGTCCAGAAAGGGCCCTGAGGTTGGCGGGGGAGGACCCACGAGGAGCTGTGGGCTGTGATGAGAGTGGGGGCCGCAAGGAAGGGGGCAGGGAGGGGGAGCAGCTGTCACGCCCCAGTGGCCTGGCAGGGAAGGAGTCTAAATGGTGGGGATGTTCACCACCCTGGCCCCAGTCCTCAGCAGCCTGCCTTGTCCTGCCCAAGCCTCTCACTGGGAAACTACCTGGGAACCACAGGACTGGGAGCTGAGGGAGGAAGGTGTGCAGGTGCAGAGGCAGGTGGACCAGGCAGGACAGTGGACTTGGAGGGCAGAGGGAGACGCTCTGGGACACATGCCTCCTGGGGGTCCCTGTCTGAGCACCAGCCTCATCTCTCCACTTATGTATGGTATCTGGGATATACAGAGATTATGCATAATTTTAGGCAGCCCAAGTGATTAATCTTTTTCCTCCTAGCTTCTAGTTTTGAAGTTTTGCTAATGAGGTCTTTATCAGCAGGGTACTACATAAATATTAATACGTGTCAGTTTCTAGTCCTTTAAAAAATAAATTTTTTTCCCCTGGAAATTATTTGAGTATGCTATGATTAGTATATTTTTTCTCCATATTTAATTTATATTTTAGCCAGTTTTTTGAATCACTTTTTATTCAAAATCCGTTTCCACACATATAATCTGTTGTCCTTTCATGTCCCTCTACCCTGCCCACCCTCCCCGATGATAGTAAATGCCCCTTTCAAATACAAGTGTGGTACAGTTTTCAGTTTTATGCTTTTTACTACAAAGTCTCTCTTTTCTTTAACAAGAAGTCTGTCTTCTTTGACAGAATTTCTCCTTTAAAAATCAGAAAAGTTTTGTAGTCATTGTAAACGTGCTGTAAGAGCTTGATGGGAAGTACTTTGAATTCACAGATGCGCCGGGGAGCACCGTCCTCCAGGGACAGCGCACGTGCTCACTTGCTCCGACCTTCCGCGCGCTCCGCCCGAGCTTCCAGTGGGAGTTTCTTCAGCTCAACGAGTGAACGTCACTAGACGCTTTCCCCTCTGTGGTTTATAATTTCTTGTTATATGGATGGGTATTCTTACGTTTTATAAACCATTAGTCTTGATGCGTCTGAAAGCTGTTCATTTTGTGCTTTTATTTTGCACTTCTCACACCTGCGGACACCTTTATGTAGTGGGTGACTTCCAGAGGGAGCAGTCCTATTATCTGCAAATAATTTTGTCGTGGTATCTATAGGGTTTCATTTATAAACTTTCAGCCTGTCTGTCTGTTTCTCTCTCTCAGAATGCATCGGGATTGTTTTTAAATTTTAGTCTTTGAAGTGATGCTTTGATTCCTCTGTGCTGGACGTACCTCAGTCGGGCGGACACTTACTTTGTCTGGGCTCATGCAAGGTGTCCCCTTTGCTGCTTCTTAGTCAGGTGCTTTGCAGTTATTCTAAGAAATCACTTTCAAAGCTCAGCCACCACAGGAGATGGTATTTATCTGAAGTGATGGGTGTTTTATTTATTTTTTTAAACATTTTTTATTGATTTATAATCATTTTACAATGTTGTGTCAAATTCTAGTGTTCAGCACAATTTTTCAGTCATACATGGACATATACACACTCATTATCACATTTTTTTCCTCTGCGATTCCCTGTGCTATCCAGTATAATCTTGTTTATCTGTTCTACAGTTTTGAAACCCCAGTCTATCCCTTCCCACCCTCTGGTCCCCCCTGGCAACCACAAGTCTGTATTCTATGTCTATGAGTCTATTTCTGTCCTGTATTTACGCTGTTTTTGTTGTTGTTGTTTGTTTGTTTGTTTTTGTTTTTGTTTTTGTTTTTTAGATTCCACATATGAGCGATCTCATATGGTATTTTTCTTTCTCCTTCTGGCTTACTTCACTTAGAATGACATTCTCCAGGAGCATCCATGTTGCTGCAAATGGCGTTATGTTGTCGGTTTTTATGGCTGAGTAGTATTCCATTGTATAAATATACCACATCTTCTTTATCCAGTCACCTGTTGATGGACATTTAGGCTGTACACCCAATGCTCATAGCAGCACTATTTACAATAGCCAAAACATGGAAACAGCCTAGATGGGTGTTTTTAATAAATCTCTTGTGGCAGTTCTCTCCCCCTGTATATGTGTATCAGATTGTCACCTTGTACACCTCAAATGTACAAAATGTTTTATTTCAATTATAACATTATCTCAGTAAAATTATTGCAACAAAACTGGAAACAATTTTAAAGTAAGTCAACCCTTAACATACATTCTAAGGGGTGAAACTTCACCTCCTTCAGCAAGATCTGTCCTAATTGTGTGGATTTCAGTAAATCTCCTGTCCTGAGCTTCAGTTTCCAGCGTCTCCACTCATCTCGTCTCCCATCCCCTCCAGTGGCCTCTGTGCTCACCCTCAGTCCTGGCCTTCTAGGCCAGCGCGTGTGGACAGGAGGTTTTCCTAACAAAGCTGGATCTGCCACTTCTCTCTTTAGGACTACCTGACAGCCTCCCTTGGCTTATAGGCTAAGATGTAAAACACTTGAGAAAACCACACAACCCTTGTGTTAGGTGGCAGGACTGCTCTGACCTGCCCCCACCCAGCCGAGCCCACAGACCTTGCATCTCCATCACTTTCTAGGTGCCTGAGTCCACCAGGTTTTCCCCTGCCTTCAGTCCTTTGTACTCATGTCACAGAAGAATTGCCCTGGATGGATTAAACAGGCAGGAAGACTTCATCCAATGGGGGTAGATACTGGACTCAGCTCCCCTGAAACAAAGGGCAGGAGGGTTTTTAAGTGCTGAGGGCAGCCCGTGAAAAGCTGTGGAAGACCTTTGAGGGAGCTTGATCCAAGGGATGTGCCCAGCTCCCTGAGTTATTCCTGACTGAGAAGGGGAAGCTGTCGTGTTTGACGCCTGCATTTCAGAGGGATGGCCCCAGAGTCCTCGGGAAAGGGGGTCCTGGATTGTAAACTTGGCAAGAGACTCTTTAAAAAGATTTACGTGCATCTCAAAGGAGCAGGGGAAAAATTGCAATGAATTTTAAACATTAATGCTCTTTGAAAAACTGGAGGAGGGGTTGGGAAGAGGTCTGGATTCAGGAAGACGTCCGTCTGAAGTTCAGTTTAGCCAAGGAGAACGGTGAGGGCACCTCGACCACCTGCCGTGTTGCCTGCCTGAAATGCCTTCTGCTCCATCACCCGCTGGCCCATTCCCTGAGCCTCAGAGCCAGTGAGGCTGTGGACCTCTCCGTACCCTCAAAATCCTCATAAAGAAAGAACATCTCACTCACCTTTGTTGTCTCAGTGGCTCTCACGGTGAGCGTTATATTGTATACACCCGAAGGCTGGTCTGTACTATAAATATGTTTTTGGTTTGTTTCAAGAAAGATTGGAAAGACTTAAAAGAAATAACGCAATATCAAGCCGTGATTGCTTTAAAAAGCCGTGCATATGTCCCTCAGAGGCAATATTTTCAGTCTACCTGAACACGAGGGCAGCTTCTCAGCGTCCCATTTATAGCTCGTTTGTGCTTAATTTGAAGAACGCCTGCCTCGGTGCGGCACTTAGCGTGATGTGTGAATTGGACTCCGAGCGCCTGGCGCGCGTGCGGGCACCAAGGCACCGGCGCGGCGCTGGAGGATGTGCTGGGACCCCGCCTTGCCTCGAATTCCTGGTCCCAGTTCAACACAGATCGTTAGTTTCCCTTTTAACATTTACTCTAGGAGGTCTTGTCAGGGAAGCAAATGTGTGTGGCTGCGCTCAAAAAAGCAGAAAATTTGAAATATCGCCGAGAACACCGAGGCACCAGTGAGCCTGGGAAGCTGTGCTGTGTGTGGATGTTGATTGAAGGTGGCAATAGATGCGATGGCGGCGTCCCTCTCCACTTGTGAAGCTGCTGCCACAGTCCCAGAGCGCCTCCGTTTCCCTCTGCTCTTGGTGTGGTTTCTGCACTCACTGCACCCAGCTCCCCGCTGTTGCCCTCGAAGATACTAAAGGTGGCAGAGTCCTTGGGCACACGCACACACATGCACGTGCACACTTCTTTCTCTGATTTTTCCACCCAATTTGGTGAGACTCCATTGCTTCCCACCTCTTCCTTCAACATCATACAAATCGTAGTGTGCCCTCCCGCCCCCCATTCTGAAACATCGGTCCCTTTGCCATCTGGTGTCTGCAGTCACTGCTTCCTCCAGACTCTTCCGCACTTAAGTTCCCCCAAACTCTAACTCAGAACATCACGTGCTTCTGCTCAGACGGCCTCAGGCTCCCCGGTCCTTGGCATGTCCTTGGCATGGGACTCAAGGTCCTCAGTAATCTGGTCACACAGGGGGAAGCACCAAGCATTTCTAGAGAAATCATATTTTGTTGTAACTACAACTGCAAGAATATAAGGTGTTAAGCCCACACACACAATATGAGATTTCTCAAAATCGTACAGACAAGAGACATGATCAAAATTACCCAACATTTATAAACATATATAAGAATAATATAGTATTTAAGAATTGAAAAGAACAGTATTATGATTTATTTTGCCTGTTTATTAGAGAGGAAAACATATTAAGGGGAAATTCTCATCTGACTTACCTCTATTAAAGGATTTGGAGGGAAAAAAAATCTAAATCTAGCATTCAGCAAAGGATTTCAAAGAGCACAAAAGCATTTTTATTAAGAAAACAGCTGCTTTTGAATGTGTGCAGAATGTTTCTGCAGGCGAGTAAAATATGCACCTCCAAACCTTCCACTTGGGCATGTTGATTATTTTTAATTAAAATTACTTAAGAAGCGACACTCGGCCCTCCTCTGTCCTCCTGAAAGCAGGAAATAGATCTCCCTGTGAGCGGTGCCCTCCCTGTGCCAGGACAGAGACAGGACACGGGGCCGAGAAGGCTGCACGAACCAGCCTTCCTCACTGATCAGCTGCCCCACACCCACACACCTGTGCTTTTCTCAATTCCTTACAAATGTACTGTTTCTTTGTCTGAATGGTATAAAAACTATCTGCTCTGATTACTTCTTTGGGTCTCCTGTATGTACAAAATTAAATTTTTCTCCTGTTAATCCATCTTATGTCAACTTAATAATTAGCCAAGCCAGAGAACCTGGAAGGGAAGAAGGTGGAAGTGTCCCCACCCACCCTTCTCTGTGGGTTCTTCGTAAGCTGGGACTGACGGGGGTGCTAGCTAGTAGCCGCACAGCCCTCGCTGTACGTTGCACCGTAATTCCACGTGCTGAGCGCAGCGTCCTTATTAACAGGCCCTCGGCGGTGGAGTTCCTCCGAGTCTGGGCTGCTGAGTGCTTCCTAGACTGATGGCCATGGCTTGTCGTGGGGGGACTTCTCCAGGGGGTGGAGCGACCGTCTGTGTCCCAGGGCATCTCCTTCCCCAGCGGGAGAGGCACTGAGTGGCCAGCCCCTGCTCAAGCACCTCCTCCTCCTGAGCAGCGGGGTCAAACGTCAGAGAACTTCGTGGGGCTTTGTTTTTCCTGTGAAAGGGCAGGGTCGTGAACAGTGCCCCAAACTGAAGAAATCACTTGGTGTTGTTAATTGACAGAAATACTGTCTTAAAGCATTACAGCTATTACTCAGCTTGGCGTCTGGGGGAAAGAGAGAGAGAGAGAGAGTGGGAGACTGGGAAGCGGGGAAGGGGCAGGGCCTGGGAGGAGGAAGGACTGGGGAGAAAGGGGGGTGCAGTTTTACCAGGGATAAATGGGGGTACGGATTTGCAGATACTAACTACTACATACAAAATAGACAGCAAAGTCCTACTGTACAGCACAGGGACGTCTACGTTCAATATCTTGTAGTAACTGCAATGAAAAAGAATATGAAGAGGAATATATGTATGTGTATGTATGACTAAGACATTGTGCTGTGCACCAGAAATTGACACAACATCGTAAACTGACTCTACTTCAATAAAAAAGAATGCAAATTAAAAAAATGAAACATGACATCTTTCAAAATGGTGACGCTGTAGTGATATTTACGATAACACAAAATGCCTCTCCGTAGTATCAGATGCTCTGTTTTCCCAGCGGAAATTCAGACCCCCTCCACATGATCCATTATGAGGTTGCCATTGTCACCTGTCGCTTTGCGCGTCATCGTTGGTGACCGATAAGCACTGAATGCGCACGGACGTTTAAGGTTCACGACACTGGCATGGCCTTACTTGCTTTCTCGTGTGCTGCTGTATTTCTGAGATGACAGAGAAAGTTTTGTATGCCATTAACTATGTAATATTTTCTGTTTGGATGCCGTGTGCCAAAGAGTCAACGGTAAACATACATTTCTGTAAGGAATTTACGTCCCTTTTTAATCATACTGCACTCTCTAGGGACTCAAGTGTGCTGACAGAGGGCGCAAAGAAGCAGGTGGGCAGTAAAGGTTTGCTGGAGAGCCCTGTTAAAGCTTAGCCTGGGCAATGCTTGGTTACGGTAGCCTTGCCAAGGCTGCTGGAAGGCGTGGTTCTGAGACCCAGGATCCTACATGGAAGGGCATCTGTGTGATTGAGTAGAGCTTCTTGGCAGCACCTCCTAGAGTCATTCCTCGCGGTTTTGAGCACACTGATTATAAATTGAGTCTTGTAATTGCAAAGGTTAGGGAGCAGCGGTCTAAACAGTGTTGTAAGGGACTCCACTCAACACTCCCCGCACGGCGGGGCTGACAGCTCTGAGTGCCGTGCGTGTCGCACAGCGACCATGGCGGCAGGAGCCGAGTATTAAGGAGCAGAGCGTTAGAAATTCTGGACAGCTAATGAGGCCACAGCTAGACTGATGTGGTGTCCCACCACTGAACTTTGGCTAGATGTGCAAAGACTAAGTGTGTCTGGAAGTAAATCTGAGTGTTAATTGTTTTTAAAGCAGATGGCTTGCTGCCAGTGGACTAGGACGTGATGGCTGGCATTTAAGACGCTGAGAGCTCTTGGGGACGGCCAGTTTCATTTATGGGGGGCAGGCAGTTGAGAGGGGTTTGCATGTTTTCTTGCTGCCTTATTTTTGAACAGTATGTATTTAACATCTCGTTCCATGTCTGACCAATTGTGTTTATTTCATAAATATCTATGGGAGAGAAAGAAAGGAAAAAAGAAAAAGAGACAGAGAAAGAAAGTAAAGAGGGGAAGAAAGGAAGGGAGGGAGGGAGAAAAGATGGGAGAAATTAATAAAGAAGGTAGGAAGGAGGGAGGGAGAAGGAAGGAAAGAGAGGAGATTCTGTTAGGAAGTACAGAGGAAGAGATCTTCAGGAATGAATGTAAAATTGAAACCAGGACAACCAGTCTTGGCTGAGAATGTCACCAATTTTGTTGCAAGGTAGGGTTCATGAATAACCTTTCAGGCACCCAATGTAAAGAACTCTTGTGTAAATCCATTTCTGTAAAAAATGAGAAAATGAACAGAAAGAAGCTAAGTTAAGCCACCTTTGAAAATAAGTAAAAAGACAATTCTTGTTCACTGCAGGCTTCAAAGAATAATAATACAAAATAAAGATAGAAGCAGTATCCATTAGGCTTTTTGAGGTCAATGTGAGAGAAAAATGCCAGTAGACCCGGCTTGAAGGCCAAGTCTGTCTTTCAGCACCGGGAACCGCTGAGGCGAGGGCAGCGGCTCTGGCTTCACGGACTCCTCGGGCCCTTGGCTCCCGTGGTGACGGCACGGCTGGCCCTTCTTTCCATTCCTGTCCTAACCTCTGCCCTGTTGGTCCCCCTCATAGATGAGTTCCACCCTCGGATTGGTGATGGGTGGGCAGGTTCAGTTCTAGGTTCCCCTGGGTTAATTTCTAGCAGAAAAGAGAGAGCAAATTTTTCCAGTGGTTCCCACACAAGCTTGGGGGATTTAGTTGTTCACTCTTCCTTGAACTCAACACGATGGGGAGGATACTTGATCTCCTCTTTAGTTGTTCAAGGTCACGTACTTCACTTACAGACAAGAGATGGCGTCGACCCCCAAATGCATGAACTTTGAGAGATGCTGGAGCCAGATTCGCACAAAGAACACTGGGGTAAGTTGTGGAAGAAGGAAGAAGACATGGCAAGGAGGAAATGGAAACAGACCTTCTCAGCCCCGCACCTGCATTCAAGTGTGTGAGCAGTGTATCAGGTCACGGGAAGCTTAATGCACCTCATCCAGCAGATGCAAGGGCCTCCTGAGAAAGAGAAAGAACTGCCAGCCCTTTTATACACGTAGGATCGGCAAACAGTAACAAGATCGCCGTGAGGCAGTGCGAGTTGTGAGACAGGAGAGAAATAAACAGTCCATTTGCTTCTGAAAATGGATTTCAACAGCCACTCACAAGCCCAGACAACTCTTCCCTCCAACTGCCTTTGCTTTTAAGTAAGAGTTTGATTTCCCCAATTCACTAGGAGTTAAAAACAATATCCTTTAGGATTTACCTTTTTTTTTCCTCCCTTCTTTCTTCTTTCTTTGATCTAGAAAGCAAACACTCCTAGAATCTTGTTCACTTTATAAATATACGAAGTTGGCTACAAAATTTTAGATTAGAGTAGAGGCTTTAAAAGAGGCATTTGTTAAGTAAGTTAATAAGAATTCGCTTCTGATATGGATATGGTGTCCAAGGCGTTCATTACACTCCCCACCGATTTTCTATTTAACACCGCAGACGCCTCATCTTATTTTATGGGCAATGAGATGGGAACTGGTGGTTGGTGATTTCTTTGCTTTTAGACAAGACACTTACATTTGGAGACCATTTAGAATGCAGTGGTTTGTATCCTTTGAAACAGCAACACTGTGATGGTGGCGTTGGGGCCTCTCCCCGATCTGTTTCTGAATCCAATCTAGAATGTGTTCTCTTAAAAATGCTACTCAACCCAGTTTTCTTCAAAACTTGAGAATATTTTAAAACAGAATGCCGTGCTTCATTTTTTCCCCCTTTAAACATGTTCAGTCTTTCCCCTAAATCGGGAAACGTGTGCAGATTTGGCAATTTATCCTGAAAGACTGAAGTCTACATCATTCAGATTACATGAGATAGTTACAGGAAAATGGTAATCCTGGAAATGAAATGGTGAGTGAGAGTAGACAGTACGCCATTTAAAAGAGGCTTTGATATGAATTTTTTTTAAAGGTGATGCCTCTTGTCTGCCGTTAAAACCACTCACCTACCTGTGATCATGCCCCACTTGTTTTCCTAATGGTATTAAAAGTAAAAAGATGACAATGTTGAAAGTTCCATAAAACATTAATCCACTGACTAAGTGATGTGGTTTAAATTGCAACATTAGTAACATTTTGCCTTATTCAGTCTCACTGCCTCATGGCGATCTTGTTACTATTTGCCAATTCTATGTGTATAAAAGGGCTGGCGGTTGTTTCTCTTTCTCAGGAGACCCTTCCATCTGCTGAATAAGGTACCTTAAACTTCCTGTGACCTGATATTCCTTTCACACACTTGAATGTAGGTGCAGGGCTGAGAAAGTCTGACCGTTGGGTGTTATCCCTCTTGGGGACAGGCCTTGCCGTGTCCGAATCCCAGACAAGCTCCCTGATCATATTCATGTGCCAGTTTTTCCTGCACATGAAATCAGGTAATAGCTTTCATCTTGTAGAATTTCCACGACAATGGAAAGGCTGTCATTGCAAGCAATGAACGGGTCCCAAGATGATCCTCTCTTCATTTTTCCTTGATTTCTTAGGCCAATTTGTGTTTTCCTCTGAAAGCCAACTCTAGGACCCAGGCCTCCATCAGAGCTAGAGCCTGAGCTGAGGGTAGTCAGGTCCCTGTGAATCTAGAAGACTTTCTAAGAGGCACAGGGCTGAGGACTAGAATGATTCAGAACCTTGGACAGCCTGTCTTTCTGGTGATATTCAGCACCTTGAACAGCCCATCTTTCTGGTGATACTCAGGGTAATCAACTCCCTAAATCTCTGCTGGTCTCTGGCTCCAGTGCCCTCAGAGTGCTGCAGGTAACGATGCACTGAGCACCATGTAGGGCCGTTCTGGTACCCAGGAGCTGTTGGTGCCCTCCCTCTGAACCACACCGTCTCCTGCTCCTGATACGCCCCAGGTAAATTACATAAATTACCACCAGACTGGGGACAGAGTTTTCCACCCGAGCTTTGTTTCACAGTAAGGGGCCCAGTGCATCCTGTTAGAGGAGCTACCTCCTCGTGACTCATCTCCACTGATACCCTTGACGTGGGGATCACTGAGCAGGCTCCTGGGCCAGTCCATCAGAGGACCACGTTCAACAAGGCACGTGCTACAGAAACACGCTCTTCTCTTTCCCATGGGGGTTAAAAATCTACTGGGGGAAGATGGAAGGTGCAGATGATTGCCCGAGATATGTTCTTGCCTTGTGGTTATATAAATATCCACATCTCCTCATTCTGTGCCCAGAATTGATTTCAGAATTTCCAATATCAGCTAAAACTTGAGGACTTCCATTTCAGTGTTGAATATTTTACCACTTATGAGCCTAATTTAGTCATCTTTATAAACATAAATTTCCAATGCTGTCAGGATGAGAGGGCTGGAGAAGGGCCCTAGTAATTTTAATTTTAGTGGCATTATATCTTTCTAGTCTCCCTGCCAAGGCAGCACACTTTCCCTGGATTATTCTTTTCATGTTCTCTGAAGAGAGCAATATAGTTACGGTCTTTTCAGGTACGTCTTCATTTAAATCTAATATTAATATAAAAACATATTGTCCATCATTCTATTCTCCTAAGCACTTCGAGTGTACAAAAATATTTGTCTCTCTTTTATAAAAGAGGCATCATGGACATTGAAAACCAATGATGAAAAAAAAGTGTAAAGGGAAATAAAATACTTATAAAGGAAAAAATATTCCCCTAGAAAAGACAAAAGACTCAAAGGTCAAAGGGGACAAGGTCCTGTGTGCAAGTAGAAATGTTGGCCTATCCCACAACAGTCAGCAAAGTTTCAATTCAAGTGCTATTTTAGCCACTAGTCATAAGGTAAAAAAAACCTCTGGACCTCTGAGTTTCTTTCTTTCCTTTTGTAATTGTTTCTGTTATGTTTCTCCTCAGGGAGAACATTCCAGAACAAATGCTGCATGCCTCACATTTGAGTTGGGAGCTGTGCATCTGGTGATAAGAGAGGAAGGTTAGTGTGTTTGCTTGAGCTTAACTCTTCTGATAATAATATACAGACCACAGCGTTTGAACAAGTCAGGCAACTTCCCTTTGTAAGAGCACACGTGCACTCAAGCACCAAATCTGATCACGTGACTACTTGTAGGAGACTTCAGAATGTAGAGAAGCAACCCTAGGACTCTCCCCCAAAGCTCATCGAAGAGCTTACACCTTGTCCCATGCACTTGCCTAAAACCATAACGTCCACTCGCCGTCCTCATCCAGCACCAGTCAGCCACTTCTGACCTGTCAGAACTTTGACGATTCTCTTGCACTTTGCATTGGGCAAGTCTGGTCTAGTGGAAGTCGGTCACAGAAGTGGATATCAAGTGTTGGCTTTGGAGGTGTGATTTCACTGATTTAAAAACATCCTCCTTGGACTGGCCAGGGCCAGGGCCATGTCGTTTCTCTGCGTTTCCACGTAAGGCATCCTCAGGGTGCACCACCGAGAGACCTTGCTTGCTTGGAGTTCCCACGTGGTATTTTACACTTCCTTGAGTGTGGGCTTCAGACTGGCTTTGACTGGTAATGACTAGAGCATCCTGGAGCAGGGCCGAGTGAAGGGGGCACAGGAGTGTAAACCTGCAGGTCCATGGCAGCTGGGTTGCCCTCCAGGGGCCCAGAAGAGCAGAGCAATCACAGAAAGCTTGGATTTTGTTTATTAGTATCAGTTCATGACAACATGCATGGTTTAATTCTCCGGTACATTGTTCTGAGAAGCAGGCAGATGACCAAAGTCTCACCCAAATGAGATCCCAGAATCTGAATGCAATTCCAGCTCCAAAAGCCCAATCCAGTCCCTCTCAGCCCCCATCACATGAGGCCCTCAGGGACAGTCTGGGTTAGGGTGCATCCTCACCCTGTGTGGCTTTGAGTACATCACTGCATGTGCGCATGTTGGGTCCCTCTTCTGTAAATGGGCATCCAAATATCTTTCACCAAATGTGGTTCTTCTGACAGTGAAGACAATGCCTAATGCTGAGTGTATCTTGATTATCTATAAAATTCCAAGTGAAGGAGATGAATTTGCTGATTGCTAGGGACGTTAACTCTGTGAATGAAAAGCTGTGCATTTTATTGACTTAAGGCACATTTATGGAAATTTATGGAAGAGGTCCAGGTTTATCATTGGAGTTCATGCCCTGATTTCCACTGGCAGCACTCAGTGGATCTCAGTCTTGAGCCAGTTCCTTTTAATCTGAAGTTGTCCTTGGCCAAAAAAAAAAAAAAAAGTATTTTGTTAGTAAGAATCCAAATGTAGCACTTTTTCCTTCCTTCACAATCAAAGTTTGCATATCATAAAACTTTCTACAGTGAATGTGTTTATTGAAAAAAAGCTTCAGTGCTTTCTAAATTCAATTTGGTGGACTTTGTGAAAATGCATATAATCAGGAATCTTGATAACTAATATTAACTAGAAAATGACATAGCCCACTTCTCTGCACTTTCATTTTTTTTGTTGCAAATTAAAGAGAGAAAGATGAAATGCTCATTTGCAAATGTATGAGTCACAGAAGAGCTACATTGTGCAAAAATATACAGTAAAAATAGCTATAGATGCAGAGTTTATTTTCAATATCTGCAGAGAAAATGAGACGTAGGTGTTTCTAAGCTAAGTGCTGCAAAACTAAAATGTCTTTGAATATACTTATGGTTTAATTATAGACAGACAAAAATCTACAATTCTAATCTTCGGATGAAATTTCTTTAAACTAAAAATGTGCAGAATTTCATGTGCAACGAAAATGAAGCTATGATGTCTTTTTGAAGAGTATGGCCTGGTTGTGTGTGCTGTTGGGATTTGGGATGATTGGGGTTTCGTGGACTCTAAACATGGCCTGAGAAAGACAGCACACACAGGTGAAGAGTGAAGATTCTGGCATCATGATTTGTTGTTGTTCATGTGTTTTCTTGAAAAGCTTGTTTGTGGTCTCAGGAAGGAAGAGATTTTCCTTTACCGTTTTAGGTTCTTGCTGGTTTAAACATTAAGTTGGTATGAGACAGATTAACCGGAGAAAATCAAGGAAAGTTCAGTCACAGGGACACATGGGAGAGACCCAGGGAATCTTGCCAAAATGGTGAAGCCCTCACCTTAAAAAGCATCTTCAGCTAAAGACAAACGAGGATGTTGGGGGCAGTGGTTTGGGACCATGGAGAGGAGGAAGCCAGTTCGCAGAGAGATGGGAAGCAAATTTGAGGTAAACTGTCTGCGGTGCCACCAGAGACAGTGGGACACAGAGTGGACTCTGATCTCGAGGTCCTGCCCAGTCTCCTGCCTCCTTTGCCCTTGTCCTTAGCAGATGTCTCTGGTGCTGGCTCAGTTCCTGGAACAGGCCCTTCGTCTGAGTTCTTTTAGGCAGTTAAGGGGGAGGTAAATAGAAAGACTTTCTGAGTCTCCTCTTCTTAAAAGTAAGCAGCCTGAATTAATCCTCGTGCCGGAGACACACATCCTGGAGTGGCAACTTTTGCTTCTCTACAATTGTTGGTGGTGACATTTTCTTTTCTTAATGAAAACTTAAGTTTTAGAACAGTTTTATGTTCAGAAAAAAATTAAGAGGAAGGTACAGAGATTTCCCACATGACCCCTGCCCCACACATGTACAGCCTCCCCAGTAGTCAGCATCCCACACCAGATGGTGCATTCATCACAGCTGATGGACTTCTGTAGACACGTCATCATCACCCAGAGTCCACAGTTTACACTGGGCTTCACTCTTGGTGTTGTGCCGTCTGTGGGCGTGTATCACCATGGCGGAATCTTGCGCAGGAGGTTCACTGCCCTGAAAACCCTCTGTGCTCTGTCTCTCCACCCCTCCTCCCTCACCCCTGGCAACCGCCGTCTCCGTAGCTTTGGCTTTTCCAGAAGGTCACACAGTTGGGGCCGTACGGTGAGCAGCCTTTTCAGACTGGACCCTTTCACTTATTAATATGCACTTAAGGTTCTTCCATGGCTTTCCATGGCTTGGTGGCGCCTTTATTTTTAGCACTAAATGATACTCTGTTGTCTGGATGTACCATAGTTTATTTACCCATTTACCTGCTGAAGGACGTGTTGGTTGCTTCCATGCTTTGGCATTTACGAATAAAGCTGTCATAAACATCTGGGTGCAGGTTTTCTGTAAACCTAAGTTTTCAACTCCTTTGGGTAAATACCAAGGAACATGATTGCTGAATCGTATTGTAAGGGTACAGTTGTCCCTCTTTATCTGTGGGGGTCTGTTCTGAGACCCCCTAGTGAATGCGTGAAACTATGGTTAGTGCTGAACCCTAAAAGTACTATGTTTTTCCCAATACACAGCTGCTGTGATAAGTTTGCTGTATAAATTAGGCACAGTAAGAGATTAATAACAAATAATAAAATAGAACAATTATAATAATACACTGAAGTGAGAGTGATGTGAACGTGGCCTCTCTCTCAGAGTGTCCTCTTGTGCTGTGCTCGCCCTTCTTCTTGTGACGTGTGAGGTGCTAACGTGCCTGTGTAATGAGAGGAGGGGAATGTCGTAGGGGCTGTGATGTAGCGTGAGGCTCCTACTGACCTCCTGGCAGTAGGTCAGGAGGATCATGTGCTTCAGGTGGTCCCGGATCGCAGGGCCATTGATGGTTGGATGTCGATGGCTGGGGATTCCCGACAGGAGAGGGTGGGCCAGCGAGGGATTTCATCACACCACTCAGAATGGCACGCAACTGAAAACGTGTGAGTGGTATATTTCCAGAACTTCCCATTTCATATTTTCAGACTACGGTTGACCTCATGTAACTGAGACCTGGGAAAGTGGAGCTGTGGATAAGGGCCAGGGGGTTACTGAGTATTCAGTTTTGTAAGGTGTCCACCTCACTTCCCAAGTGGTTGAAGAGCTTGTTGTAAGCTTTGGTTTCTGTTTTCTGGCCGGACACCTGCTGGCCATCACTCAACATTCTTGACCCTCAGTATGTTAGCTGTAGCATGGGGATCACCATTGTGAAATGTGCTTCTCCAGTCTATGTGAATTATTCTACAAATATTAATTACTGTGATGAATAATGGTTATTCAATAGTAAGCATTTGTAATATGCCAAGAAATTTGCATACCTACTCTATCACAGCGAGGCTTCAAGAACAGTATCATCTCACAGTTGACTGAATTGAGGACATTTGATTAAGTACCGGGCCACAAATTAATGAACAAAAAAAGCTTCAATTTTAAATAAGATCTATGTGACTCCCAAAACTGAGTCTCCTCTTGCCCTTCTGGCCTTGTTACTGTTAATTCTGTTCTTCATGTGATCTGTTTGTAAAAGACTGGCCTCTGGGATCACGCTGTTGCCTTGATGCTGAAAAGAATTAAGGTGCTAATGGGTTCCCTGTAAACCCTGCAATAAGCTCTCTTGGATGGAACAAAGAACAAAGGAAGATGGCAAAGGAGGAATGATCTAGAAACGGATCCAGGCGTCATGGATGATGGCAAACCAAACATGAACCCAGACGTTATTTCTGGGGGGATGTGTTGTTGCTCTGTTACTGGTCTACACTGGGAGGAAACCCCCTTCTCCTGCTTGGCCCCTGTGCCTCCCCACACAGCCCCTTTCAGTCTGTCCTCCTTCCTCGGGAGCCGCATTCGCCGCACTGGCTAAGGAGCACAGCCACCCTGGGGGGGTTTCAGGTGCCGGCTTCCCCCAGCGCGGGAGGCGGAGGCATGACTCAGGGATGAGAAGTGTCTTAGGGAGGGGGCGGGGCGCAGCAGGGGGACCTCTCTGTGGGTGGGAGCTCCCTGGCGCCGGGAAGAGATGAGTCCTTTGAGTGGAGGGTAAGGACAAGAACAGGCCAGGACTGAAGTCTCACAGTGACCTGTGCTTTTTTTGAAACTGACGAGAAGGGGGCTTGGGCACCACGGATCAAAAGCAGACTCTCTCTGTCCTCCCCCGGCGGAAAGACCTGTCAACAACAACGGCAGCAGAATGAAGTGCTCTGAGTTCTAGAGTACCAAGCTCGTGGTGCTTAAATTCCTCCTGTTCCTGGTGGTGATTACTTATCAATAGTGTCATAGAGGCAGAGCCCCGGGGAAGCACCAGAGGGCGGAGCTCCAAGAATGCACCTGTCTGCTGATCTTCAGGGTCGTCCTGGAGATGAATTTGCTGCTGGGTTCGTGTACCTGATCCCCCCTGTTGCAAACCCACTAGCTCGTTAAGATGCTGATTGTCTGGCCAGTCACGCTGAGTCTACAATCAGAGTAAATGTTTACAGCACACAGGACACAGGCATACGGGCTCAGCACACGCGGGGTGAAGACTCAGCGACGTCACAGCCTGAGTCACTCTTCGCGCCCCGTGTTGCTAACAGGGAGGAGCAAAGGGTGGTAGCTTGAAAGGCAAGAGCTCATTTAACAACTGGTTGGGGCAAGCAAGGTGTATCTATTTTCTTACTGAAAAGAAGGAGAAGAGAAAACAATGGCCTGGAGGGATGAGCCGGGGAGCGGTACCCAGGCGCAGGCTCAGCGGCTTCTGTGCCCGGAACCCCCAGGTTCATTGCTGCCAAGAGGGCTCTGGCGTCAGCAAGCCTCAGTTAGCAGGACTTACTTCCTATTTACACTGTCCTTTGGTCTTATACGTTCACGTCTGGGGTTTCTCAGGGATGAAATGTTGCAAGGGAGGCTATTTATAAAAACGCTCGGCCCAGCGTGCCGGAGCAGCCTGGGAAGACTGCTGAAGGCACGCGGCTCCTGTTTCCTGCGTTTCTTTGAACTAAACCTGATCTCCGTTTTGTTCTTGACACTCAGGACCCTTGCATCATTTCCTTCTCTGTAACTGCATTAGGCTGAGGACTGTGCATAAGGAAATGAGGACAAATAAATTAACGTGCTTCCTTAAATACATAATCTGGGGGGTTCTGTCTTTCAGACCGTTAATGCTTCTTGGTGCAATAAATGTTTCTTAAATGTTTCTAAGGCATATAAGTCCGCCTGTCAGAATCATCCTGTGAGCCTGTTTGAGTAGGTGCACTTGACTGTTTCCAAGAGAAAACCAGTATGTCTGTGAAAATGCTGGTAAACCCTGAGGTGCTGCAGAGTGCTGTGCACACATGAGGGGCGCAGGGCTACTGTCAGGGTCCCCGTGAGGCCGCACCGCTCTCAGAAAGAAACATTAAGCAGACCTGTTGGCGTGCATTCACCACCACCGGGAAGTATTTTAAACGTGGGACTTCAGTGACTTCCTAAAGAAGACTTCTAACGTCTTAAATGAAGTGAGATTCAATTATGGGAAGGATTTTTCTTCCCCCCAGTGGAAGTACCAGAGATTGAACCCAGGACCTCCTGCATGCTAGGCACGTGCTCTGCCACTGAGCTACACCCTGCCCTGCAATTACATTAAATTACATTAAAGCAGCTTTGGGATGAGCATCAAGCCTCTGATGGTGACTTTATTTGTGTTATTTGTATGAATGTATGTTAAAAACTAGCAATCTGGTTATTGCTTATCTATACCATCATACACCCATAGGTCAGTGTATTCTAAACGTTAACATGTAGTGTAGTATAGTATTATGGTTGTTTAAAACTCACCAAAAAGCATGTCTCTTCCAAATCTTGTAAGAGTGAGTCACCTGTTCTCCCCCGTCTGGCACTCGCTAAGAGGAGATGCTGCCTCAGCGTGGGCCATCGTCCCTGTCCTGTTACAGAAGCAGCCTGAACAGAGTGCCCCGTATTCCTTTGGGAAGACAACAGCGAGGGCTTTTGATCTCAGAGTATAATTGTAAAATGGGTAGAAACGGGGAGAGTCTGATGGAAATTGCTCCTGCCGGGCAGGGCGGCTCAGGGTCCGGCTCATCCCTGGCAAGGCCGGCAGGTCAGCAGCGCCGACAGAAACGGACCCTGCTCATCATGTCGCTCCAAGGGACTTCCAGGACGGCCGTCCTTGCAGAGGGCTACACGCCTGTGTAACATTGCGACGTGCTGTGTGGTCGCTGTGTGCCGGTTTCCGTGCCAAGTCCTCTGTGTGCGGTATCTTGTGGGGCATAGAAAGCACGCCAGGAGTCCTGGAGGCACTCTGAGCGCTCCCGGAGGCCAACAGAACAACAGCATGACTATGTGGGAAGGGAGTAAGGGAAAGAGCGGAATCAAAATCCATGGACAAATAATCAAAAGAATGAACAAATCAGAGGCCCCGCACAGTATTAGCAAAATGGCTGAGTGTTTTATTGGCAGAAGAAGCTGTGGTTTGCTAAACCCTGATTCGAATTAGTCGATGATAGCAAATGAGAATGTGAATTCTCGAAAGTCATTTCAATACTGTGATGGTCACTTTATAATAATGAAATATAGATTATATCTTGAGTACATATTTATATTGATTCACAGCACAATAGCCTTTGTACTTGTATATAATTTTTTAATAATTTTATATTAGGCTCACTGATTTTCAGATATTACCAAGATAGTTAATAGACGGAGATATTAAGGTGGCACTGCCATCTGCACCAGGGACAAATTAGCATTTGCCATAATGAAACCAAAGCTCGACTCTGTGACGCTCCCCGCACGTCCCTGCAGCACCTGTACCGCACAGCAGAGTCCTTCTCGGTGATGTGGCAGTTTGAGGATTAGAGACTAAACTCACACTTGCCCTCACTTGAGCCTCCTAGGTCTGAAGCCTCGAAGGCCACGTGCTTCCCTGTTTATTTTCGCTCTTTGACTCCCTTTTCTGTGTGCACATGCGTGTGTATTGCATTTATGAAGCACGCACACAGGATGTTTTAAAAGCAGATCTTCTGAAAACAACCTGATTTAGGGTGTGTTCTTGCTGCATCGCTTAGGATTAGCGGAGTACGAAGAAAAACACACACGTAGGTTTATGATTTTTTAAAGATGTGTTATGTTTTAAGGGTACGTTTGTTTGGACATTTGTTTTATTTCTAATTCTGGGTTCATTACAACAGGCTCTATGGTGTCCATCCCTTCCTAGTCACTGTCACCTAACGGCTTGTGCTCCTGGGGAGGTCCTCTCCACCCCATCCTCCGCCTTCCTCGTTCCCGAGATCCAGAACAGGCATCTCAGCTGCTGAGGGCCCTCTCGTGTGTCAGACCCAGTTTTCTGGTTTTGTCCACCTGCTGAGTCAATTAGGCTTAATTGTTTCTTCTTTGCCTCGCCTGCTCCGGGGAGATGCTCCGTTTGCAGCGCGGGTTAGCTCTCTGGTGAAATAACAGCCACAGGTAAGACAGGAAGTCTGAATCGACTCCTTTTAATTATCTGCCTCAGTGTGGCACTCACCGTGAATATATAGTCTGGCAGCGTGGTGGTGAGGTTCTGATCTAAATAAAATGTTTTCAGTGTGTCTCAGGCTGGAGTTAATCACACGTAACACAGGAGAGTCAGTAAGTAGAAATCAGTCACGTGGTTTCCTAGGACAAGCTAAATTTGTATTGACAGATAATTATTAGCTTGTAAAATGCTGTCACGATTCCCAGTGTCTTTAGTCCTTTCTGTAATTTTGTGGAAGAAGTGTTATTAACTTGTTTTAAAGATGAAGATAAGCAGAAAATAGAAAGATGATTTGTGGAAGCTTCAGGATCAGAAATTGGTGAAAGAATAGAATTAAAATCTAAATCATCTAGTAATTCTAAAAGAATACTCTTTGTATTTCTGCAACTATTCCTAAAATGTCCTTCGAGATAAACAGTGTATTACTGAGTGTCAGGTGTGGCGTTCTGCGATAAAATTGGAATTGAATAAAGTCAGTCTTCTATCTCCCTCCCCCTGGTTTTGCTCCCTCGGGTACGAGAATCTTGGCTTTTCTCATGGAGCAAACATCCCATTTAAGTCATTTTTAGTTCCTAATAGTACCTGGAGGTTTTACTTCCTTGCGAACTTTGTACGGAAGTTGAGAGCCATTCAGTCTATACCACAAGTTCACAGAAACATGGCGGCCCCTTATGTTGGGTTCTAATCCCAACTCTTCTTGTTCCTTGAGTTCCTGACTGGCCTAGGATTAAAATAAAAAATCATAATCATTCTCCAGAGACGTCTTAAAGAGAATTGGGGCTAAAGTATATGAGGCAGCAGCCCTGGGCAATTATTCCAAAATCAGCAGTAAGACTGTCGTGCTTCACTCGCCTCTAATTTAAATTTTCGGGAAGGTTTTGAAAGCAACGACACATTTGTCCTTATTAAGGCATCTGTGGAAATACTTGCTAGGGTGCCTGTGGCAACAGGCTTTCTCCTGTGGTTTTGCTGAGCATCCGTCCCTGATTGTCCAAGTAATTTGAGCTGGTTCCTACTGCCTAGAATTTGAGGTCCAAGTACTAGTTTTTTAGAGTGACCGCACCTGTAAATTCTCAGTGTTTAAAGTCCTAGATTTTTATTACGACGCTGCCGAGGACGCTGTGCCTCCCCCCACCTGCGATGCCCCGTGGAATGTCAGTGATGGGCGGGAACCGTTTCCTGAGCCAGGGGTGCCCGGCGCCGTTCGCCTCTCTCTAAGCTGACCTCTCTGAGCCGATTTTATTCTCTGTGTGCTACGTTAAAGGGATGTTGTCTCGCCAAAATTAAGGAGAACTTTTGGGTGGAGTTTAACGCCTGACAGTACACTACCAACGACTGAACGGAGATAAGGATGGCACGACCCTCTCTAGCAATGGACCGAAGCACCCCTCTGGCCATGCCACCGCTGCCTCGATTCTGCGGTCTTTTCTCTTGCACGTGTCTAAAGACACCTTGAGAGAAACGCGAGTGTTACCTGAAGTGTTCTTTCCGCTGGCATTGGTTAGCTGGGCTTAAAATCACACTTGGTTTTCGTCGTTATTGTTTTTCTGTTGTTCCTTAAGTAGTTCCCACCTGTAACTCTTGACCCTCCGGCAGGAGCCCCTGAAGTCCTAGGATGATGAATGAGTGGGTGCCTGTTTTGTGCCCTTCTGCTTGGTATTTTTATTTCTAATTGAATGCAGTAAACACACACACTTTCATTTGGATCCGGTTCCTCTTACTGCATTATTAATAGGGGTTCAGAACCTGTGAATCATCCTTGAATAATGTTTCCCTATGAAAGGCTGTGTAGTCCCTCCATCAGTGGCACACCACATAAACCTTGGCTCCTTTCAAGGATTTGTGCTTGGTCTGGTTTCATCTCTATGTTTTTTCTCTGATTAGTCTTTAAACTCGCTTTAGTTGTGTGTCCTAAAATCAGAAGAATAATGAGACTCCAGTCTGTATGGAGAACAGCGGGAAGCCACGGCCGAGCTTCCCCGGGGTGGGGGGGGTTGGTTACCGTGACCTTCGGTCTCTCCCCCTGCCGCCCTCCGTGGCACGTCCAGGCCGCTCAGTGAGCTGCCGGATGCGCCGTCCTTGGTATCCCCGGTTCTGATTTTGTATTTATTTTGTCTTTCCTATGTGAAAATATATCTTCCTACTGGCAGTGACAGCTTATTTTTTTATATATAAAGTATTTTCAAGTCTCTTCAAGTTACTTGGTGTGCACAAATAAATGCCAACCATGTCATCCCGGATGGCTTTGTTCTGCACCAATGTTTGTTAACAGGATGAATTTGTATCTCTCTGCTGATCTTCCCAAACAAAGTCTGGGTGAAATAACACCGCGGCTCTCTGAGCTTACTCACTGCCTTCCTGTGGCTTTAATAGATCCTCCCTCTTAACACTCAGCTACCAAGCTCACTCAGAAAAGCAGAGTTCTAGTTGCATTGTTACTGTAAGCTTCTCCCCTTCACAAATGCTCTGTTTCACAGAAAAAAAATCATCACGTCTCGCATATTAGGCAACGCAGTGGAGGTGGGTATTGATGAGTTTCAAAGAGTGATTGAAACTATTAGGATGCCATTTGCTGTTGTTTTGTTTTGTTTTGAAGTTTCTGTGTTGGGAGTTCATGGCGTGGCGTGCAGATTAATAATCCCAATTAAATCATTGGTGTCATCACATCAGTATTTGAAGAAGGGCAGTCATGTTTGTAATGAGAGCGGTGCTCATATACCAGCACATTAAGAATGACTATTAAAAATCAATTGAGTGTCCTTGTGAGAACCTACAAGCAAGTAAAAGAGAAGCTTATAGATGAATCCTTGGCCTCCCTTGGTGTAGATGAGAAAGGAGGAGTCAATGTGAAAGTAGAAGTAACTTTCTTCCAACAGAAGCGTAAAAACTGAGGAAGCAATCCAACAGGATTCTTTATCCAAGAGCACAGACGACCTTTGTCATGACTGCCCAGGCCTCCCAGGAACAGCAAGACATGAGAAACCAACTAGGCCAGAAACAGCAAGAGGCTGGTAGGAGTTTGTGTGAATTTCTGTTTTTCTGGGACCAGAAAACGTCAGTCATCTTTGAAGGGAGGACTTCAAGCTTATAAAACCAGCTGTACCTCTGGTACAGGCATTTCTCAACCATTAGTCAGATCTACAGATGACACTGACCCCACACATACCTAAGCACTAAATAGTTTATACTCCAGCAACGTAGGGGATAGAGTATTTAAGAAGCCGAGTGTCTTCCTTTGTTCATTGTCAATAACAGATTTAAAATCTGGCATTCATTGAATGATTCAAGACTAGCCACGTGTAACCTGTCAAAGTTAGGAAGTATTACCCCAAATTAAGAAACGAGGACACCGAATCTTGGGATGGTTTGTGTATGTGTCAGGGGACACCGAGGTGGCTCTGAAATGACCTAACAGGGGTCCGGGCCCGCCTCCTTCCGACAACAGCGCCCAGGCCCACGCAGCTCAGGTGCGCACCCTTTCACGGTGCTTTCTTTTCTGCTCCTGCACAGCCCACACCTTTATGTTTTCTTTCCTGTGGTGAGAAATCAAAACCATACATCAAATCAAAATTGCCGGGATGGACAGAGCTGGCCAGGAGGGGGGCGGCGCCGCCTCTAGGCTCCCTTCCTCTCCTTCCCACACGGAAGGAGAGCTGCTCCTGTGTCCCTTTGTTTTATTAACTCCTCACGTGGGACGTGCGCGCAGGGCGAGCAAGCGCGGCCGCGGCAGCGAGGGGCGCGCAGCCGGGAGCGCCGGGAGCCGCGGGGGGGGGGGGGGGCGGGCACACCGAAACCTTCCCCTCACGCGCGTGGTTGACTGACTTGAAGACCTCACTTCTTCCACGCAGAGAAGAGCAGGTAAACAGAGCAAATCAGGAGGAGCGCTGAGCTCCTGAAATCCCAAGTGTTTTCTACACAAGGGACTCAAAAAAAAAAATTTATCTCGGAGTTTCAGCCAGGACTCGAAAAGGAATGAACACACATCATGCATCGTGGTTTCCCTAAGTCTAGCAGAGTTGCCGTCACTCAGCAGACATCGGGTAAAGATTCTTACATGAAAAGAACGCAACGCCTTGACTCGTTGTCCCCCCGCGTCTCCCTGCATCTGTTGCTTCCGCACACAAGTATGAATGTGCCTGGGTGGGGCGGTTTCTGCCCTGGGCTTTCTTACTGATTAGGGGCTGCTGTGGAGGATGAGTTCGGAAAAGACCAACAATAGAAGGTTCGTTTTCACATAAAAGGCGTCTTTTAAGTCAGCCATCAAAGGCCTGTTGATTATTCCCATTCTTTCTGTTTAGAAAATCTCTTCATGATTGTCTTTTTCACGTTGCGGCTGAGCACATACACTTGGGTGTCTGCCGGGCATCAGGTACCTACGTGACGTGTTGACGACGTTAAAAAAAAAAGACAGTCATATCATCTACTCAGTAAACCTGAATTTGGATTTATATCTGTTGTGCCCCAGAGTCAATGCCAGAGTCGCTCGTGACCTCGGAGACTTCTGGATGCAGAGGAAGCGAAAGATAAGCAAACCATGACACAAAGGGCAAGAGTTCTAAAGCAAAGCTGGAGTGTATGGGTGGTGCTCCATCTGGCCTGGGCACTTGGGAATTTCCTTGTAAAGAGATAATTAAGCCTGGATGGATGAAGAATAGGAAAAGGCAAAGAAACTTAAGAAAAATGAAGGGTGTGGGTACTAGGAAGGTGGTGGACGTGGGGCAGGAGGTGTGGACGTGGTGTGGGAAGTGCCCAGGCACCAGGACGGAAAGAGAGGGACTAAATTTCCCTGAGGCAAAATATGATAGTGTTCAAAAGTCTCTGCGTTTGAAGATAAACATCCACTTTCTGTCACCAAAGATAGCCAGCTGTACATTTTTAAAGTGGTGTTTGAAAGTTTGGTTTTGTTTTTACATTTCATCCACTTGGGACCCCATCTTAGATACCTGATATTATGGCTCTCAGACAGTTCAGGGCTTTTCTGTATCTGTTAATTTTGTGCATCCAGATTAATCCCAGCCAATTATATCACTTTGTCAAAATCCAAATTATTCTACAAATAAAAAGGTGTGAGGGTTTATATTTCAGACTTATCGTTTCAAAGCACTGTTTCCTAATAACTATGAGTGATTTGTATCTGTACTACCAAGAAGCCATGAATTAGGGAGTAATTTCCTCCTTAACATGTCCTCTCGAAATATTTTCTTGTGTATTATAAATAGGGTCTAATTCTCAAGCCCTATGAAATAAATTAGTCTAAAAAATCAATGTATCCACATCTATGTAAGTCATTAAATCAACATAATATAGACTGGTGTCACTTTTATAGAATCTTTATTTTCATTGTGTATATAAACCTCCATTGATCAGCTGGAAAGAGACACCAGGTAAGGGGAGTCCTTGTAGTCTGGGAAACGCCAAGTAAGGGGAGTCCCCGTAGCCTGGGAATCGGGACCTGGGTTCACCCCTCAGTAGCCACCACTGGATGGATCCCAGGCGACGCCTGCATGAGTCGTCACTGACTTATTTCTGCAGGAAGCAGGCAATGAATGCCTCCCTGTATGCTAGGTGAGGTTTTAGGGGATGGGAAGGGAGCGCGGAGCACACTTGTCAGCTGTCCTGACAGTGGGTTGCAATGCATGTTTATCACCAAGGAGATTCCTTTCTCCCTGACGACCACTCTCTTCATTCATCTGGGACCCTTTAGCCTTCTCTGTAGACTTGAGATTTAAGGAGAGCTCTGCCTCCCTGCTTTTGAAGACCCTCTTCCCTTCAGTCCACAAACTCCTTGTCTCTCTGTGTTCTCACCTCCTTGCTCCAGGCCTCCACACCGTGCAACACAGTGGCTGGGACTACACCTTTTCATTGCATTTTGGAAAATAATGCACATGTGTCTTAACCATCCATGCATGTATTTACACACTTGGACATAATCATTTACATAAAGGGTAGATGGGAGAAATTCTCACAAAAACTAATCTGTGTGAACTTGGAAAAGTCACATAATTGATTCAGATTTTATGTTTCTGGTTTGAAGAATGAAGAATTACTTCTATGCACCATGTACCCAACACCTAATTATTTACATATAGTCAGCCCTTAGAAATTTGTTGACTGAATAATGATTGAATGATTAAGGTCTTTTCAATGCCCACCTATGCAGTTCCATTTCACAAAAGTAAAACCATTTAAACAGAAGCTGATATATGGAGACTCTGTTTATTAATATACTACAAGACAATTTTAAGTGTAATAAGGAAAATAAAAATTATGATAGTGGCATATCTTTATAGCATGAACCGCTCAGAATTCTCAAAGACTTTTAATTTGAAATGATTTCCCACCAGATAATGATTAAATAATAGCGTGATCGAAACTGAGCCCGTGTCTCCAGCCGTGGGTGCCATCACGATCTTCCAGCACGTGCTTACTCTCTAGAGGTCGTTTTGCAAAGCTGGGTGCTACCTCTACCCCAGTGATTTAAAAACTATCCAGAAGGAGCAGTGAAACAGATTTTATGGCTGGGGTCTATAAGGTTTATGAATAGGGAGCGGTGGTATTACTAAAACAATATGTCATTATGGAAATTCTCATAGAGTTTCCATTAGAATAAAACACACAACCAGCAGGTGAGATACTCAGGCTGAGGTGCGCTACAACTCCATGTGTTCATTCTGTCTGTTGCCAACATGCTCCCTGTTGCTAGGCAACCACAGAATGTCTGTTGCATCAGGTCTACAAGAACAAATCACCATCGCTGTACATTTTAATGAAAAACTATAGTTGCAAAATATTAATTTAATCACCTTTGGGGAGATGCCTTTTTTTCAATGTATTTTTCAGGGTTTCAAAATCTCTATATACGTGTGTATATATATATATATATACACACACACTGATAAATGTTTTACATTGTAGCAGTCATTAAAATATATATGAAATATTTTATTTAAAATGCAACATAACAATAAGTATTTCAAGAAATGTATTCTATAAGCTTCTTAAAACTATCTTTGTATTTAATGGCATATATGCTTTTAAACCGGCAAAAAAAATTGGTAGGTTATTTGTGTGAATTTGTGTTACCTTGTGTCCTGTACATTCAGTGCTGAGCCCGAGAGAGTAGCCCCACTTCTAAGCTCCCGGGAGAACTCCAAAGACGGTCAGCTCTGCGCCCTTTCCATCTGAGGCACAGTCTGCACCCACTGTGGAGACCACACTGGTCATTCCAAGCGCCGCTGGGGTCTCCGATCCTTGATGCCCGTCTCACTGGCCACGTCCTTCTCTTGCGTGACGACTCTCATGCACGTTCAGACAGTTCTCCACCCTGTCTTGTATTCGTCTTGTTCTCAACTCCTCATTTGGTTGATAGCATTGGCTGCATCTTGCTTAACTCATTAGTTAGTTGTAAGCCTTCCTCTCTTTCCCTTCCATTTTCTTCCCAGTGTTACTTTGAACACAGTAGGCATCCAGCAAACAGGTTTTGAACTGAATGGACCAAGTTGTGATGAACTGAATTGTGCGCTGAAACACTGCAGAGTAAATTATCTGAAAGGATTGTCTCCAGCCGTCTATCACCTGACAGTCTGATGCTGTCCTCCTTCAGTTTTGTTGAAAATAGTGAATTGAAAACTACCCGACTTTCAGGAAGGCTCCCCCCGCCATTTAGAGTCTTTTATTATCTAAGCCTTTTGTTCTGCACATGTAGACCCATCATTGTACCACCAAGGTAGAGGAATGCCTTTCTTTTGTCAAAGAAAGGACATGTTTTAAAAGATATAAATAAAAAATTTTCAGAATAACCCGATTAGAGCACTTTCTCATGCAAATCAAATTGAGGACACATATTTATGGAAGGACACAGAAACTGATTCTCTTGAAGTTCGCCTTCATGTCTGTTGGAAGGTCTGGAAGCACCGCCCAGGAGACGAGTGCTCTTCCAGTTGGAAGCGGGTGATGTGAAGCATATAAAGGAAAAAGGCAACATGTGTTCTCTGGAGTTCCTATGCTTTGAGAGAAGTCAAACTCGATGCCTATCAGTTACACACAAAGCAATAAGTTACTGAATGAAATCAAAATCCGTAGCCGAAGAGATCACTGGCTAGGGAATCTGGCTAGGGAGAGCCATACGGGTGAGAGCCTTTGGGAATGGTTGTAAAGCTAGACAGGATTGTAAATGGACTTTCAAAGTGGGCAGATTTGGAAACAGAAAGCCCAGAGAGGATCTTTTTTTAAGCAAGGGAACAGAATGAACTAACATAGCTATCATGAGGGTTTGGTGGACAATGAGGACATTTGTCTTTGTGAAAAAGAAGGCTTTTCTAGTCAGAAAGAGATGCTTTGAAAGGAGTAAGATGGTGTCAGTTTATGGAGGGCCTTGAAGCACAGAGATTTTGAGTTCAGGGTGGGAAGAGTGGCATGAGGAAATCTCTGATTCAGGAAAATTAGTTTTTCATCTGTAATAAATACAGGTTGCAAAGGAGAGACTCCAGAGGCACACAGAACAGTTGCAGTGAGGAGGTCAGAATCCGTCAGCTGGGGCTCCCCCATAGCCTTCAGCACAATGGGTGTGGTTTACCAGTGCCTGCCTCCAGAGAAATGAAGGCATTTCTCAAGTAATCTTTCCAAGAGCATCATCAGTTTGGTCTTATTTCTGCCTTAAGTTAAGGAAACTAAGGCTTCCAAAGCACGTGTGATGCACGGATGTGAAGGTGAGATCTGGTTTGAACCCAGTTGTCAGCCCACCCCGTGCTGCGCCGCAACTCTGCACGTGCAAAAATAAGCAGCTTCTTCCTTAAACTTGAAGGACCTAATGCCAGAAATTCAATGTGTAGTGTGTGGATTTTAAATAAAAGGGTATGCCATGAATGTATCACCCTCAAAGAACAATCGTAAGCAAAGATATTTCTTAAAATGCGAATTATTGTTAACTGTTTTTTTATCAGCTACCTGGAAGGATGCCATTTTCTGTTGTGTTTCTACCGTAAACAGCATTAGAAAAATGGACAGGAAAAAAAAGTTGGAGCTTTGGTACTGCTTCAGAAGCTCCATCCTCATGTGGGAAGGGGACGTTTCCGGCGACAGTGGTTACCATGAAGCAGCTCGTGGGGTTTTGGAAGGCACAGATGGAAGAGGGTCGGGGACATTCTTGATTGGCCATGCACTTCTGCATGCAATTAACCCAAACTGATGTTGCCATTTATAATCTGGTGAACATATAAAATTTTAGAGTCATTTTTCCTAGTTAAGTAGGAAAAGATGTGTTAATAATCACTTTCAAATTGGTAGGTTGAGGCAAAGTCTATTCACTGCTCTCTGCAGTGTGCAGACAGGTGAGTGTGAGAGGACGTTTTTCATGGTTTGTGCTTTTATCTGCATCTCTGCCAGTTTACGTGCTGAAGACATACTCCCTGATGATTCTGAAATCTGATTGCCACACAAGGTACGCGCTGTCACAGTCTTGCTCCATAGGGCATGGTTTTGTAGAAATCCTTACAACGGTGCCTTTCCAGTAACGGGGGACACATTCGTGCTTCCACTGGGCCAACCCCCCCAGACTGCCTCCCACACAGAGATAAAGTCAAAACCACTAGAGCAGCGTGCACTCAGAGCTCACGGGCGTGGAATGGTTTCAGGACCAGTTCTGTGTACACAAGTGACAGTAACACAACATACCTGCTGTTAACTTCTCAAAGTATCACTCGGCGGAAGCATCTCACCGTGTTGCCCAAGGTGCAGAGTTCAACGAACACTTGAAGAGACTGAAAAAGCAGGAGAACAAGAGATGCAAAGATGGATAACTTGACATCACTACTACTACTATACCTGCAGGGGCTCAAGTATGAAAAATAGGTTAGGAACATGGCAATTCTCTAAATCCAGCAGACAAAAAATCTTCTTTCCACTATTTTAGAAAACAGTGGTTTAAGTTGATACTTTTAGAGAACAACTTGGCTGACTTCCAGTTTGGGCAGAACACTTAATTTGAAGCATTTCGACTCCCTGGAATGCTAACTGTCTTTTCCACTTAATACGCTTAAGAATACAGAAGATAATGTGAAATTATCTTCAATGTACTTGGATCCAAACTTGATAAAACTGTAGAAAAGGTAGTATGTCAGAAAAGCCTTAAACTTACGTTGCTCCTTTTGGTATTGATGCTAATCTCGAGACTTTGAAATCTGTTTATTTTGCTGTACTGTGTGTTTCCCCAAAAATGGTCTCATGCCCGACCCCCGTTGTAATGAAGACATTTCTCTAGTCTTTATACGGAAAGCTAGAATAATATGAAATCTCATATAAAATGTATTACTTGTATGGAGATGGAGATTGGGAGGACGTGTGCACAGACTGTCTGCTGGCAGCATCGTTCACTGGCAGTTAGCAGCTGCTTCTTGTAAAATTTATATTAAAAACTAGATGTTGATCTTCTATCAGCGTCTAATATTTGCACGTCACATGTGGCATGAGGGACATTAAGATTTATTCAGACTTAATGTTTTAAAGACCTCAGCTTATGTAGTAATGGCTTAATCTTGCATTTTATTTACTTCTGTTTGTTTTCCTTTAGGAAAATATCTCCAGTGGAAAATAAACCGTAATACTTTAATAATATTAATTCAAGTATTTTGTATAAATCAGCATATATTACAGAATGCCTGCACATGCCTCTTGAAGTGCTTTCCAGAACTATTATATTGCATGCTGTCTATTTAATTAGTAATATATTCAAATCAGAATTTGCTTGCAACATGCATTATTATTAATCCTTTAAATATAGTTGGTAAAAAGGAGTCAGAAAGTAGAGGAATCAGTTATTCAGAAAATAAGCAGCTGGTAGAATGTATCTTCTTTTTTCGTGGTACCTCACCCCATAGAGAAATGATTGGCACATGATGGTAATCAGCAATAAATAATTGAATGAATATGGATCTGTGATTGTGTCACCATTATAAATAATGCAGCTTTCTAGAAGACTGACCCAGATTTTACTCTTGGCACAGCCTGAAGTCACCATAAGGAAACCCACAATCGGAAGGGTTCTAGACGAGAAAGGAAACCTGGGGTGGCGCTAAGGGAGCAGTTAGCCCTTGGGGAACTAGGGGAAGCAGGGCTACTCAATGTGTACAAAGCACGGAGAACTCACCGTGGGTTGATTTTTCTTTTCTTTTTGTCCACAATAGTTTTCAGAAAGAAAATACAGAATGAGTTTTTGGATTCAGTTTGGCTAGTCCGTCATGTGTCAGTCCTTGAGTTATTAAGTTGATGGTTTACAGGTTTTGTTTCATTACCTCTGTCAGCCCCTTTGTTCTTGAAAGTTGGTGTTGATTTGGTTATCATCTCTGTTCACCCAGCGGTCTTAGACCCAGGATGTTACAGACGGGCTCAAGCCCTCTCCTTGAGAGTGTTCGGAAAGATGGAATAGTGTGTCTTTGCAAACAGCTTTCCCTTCTGTCTCCTTCCCCCAAAGCAGCCAAATGTTGAGAAATAGCAACCAGTCTAGACTTTACAAATTATAACCTTACCTACAGTGTTGTTCTGGCAAGGATACGTAAAGGAGATACCTAATGAATATTAACTCCAGTACGTACCAAAGAAGGCTCTTTTCTTAGTGTTGGTAAACGGTGTGATTTAGATAGGTCTTTTGGCCTCATTCCAAAGAGCAGAGAGGAGATGGTGGCTGTAGGAGGGCTGAATTGAGATGGGGGGTACAGTAGACAGCTCTGGCAACGCACCTGCGCCTGGAATCATGGCCATGTCGGTTGGGAAGGATGCAGGCAGGGCAGAGATGGAGCAGCAGTGTCCTGTGCAAATGCAAGGAGACCACTCAGAGCCAAGGACCGCGATGTGTCCCCATGTGCTGATGGGAGCACGCGTTTTTGAAATGCAGCTCAATCGTGTTCTAAATCTTTTTCTTTTTGGCAATGTATAGGCTTATATATGTAAATTAAGACAGCTTCAAGGTAAATCAGAGCAATTTAAGTAACTGAGACACTTAAGAAAAACAATGTTTGATATACCATGAAAACTTGCTTAATATCCCAGAATTCAGGAAGAATTGATTTTATTAAGGTAGGTTATACATTTAAAAGCAGTTATTCATTTGATTTTTCCCCTTAATTGAGCTACAAATATCAGAAAACCACACAGCCATCTCTTGAGTTCAGATTCTAAAACAGCCAAAACGGGCAGGCACCGTGCAGAAAGCATATCGCTGCAGTGCACACCCATGAGTGCGCGCGGTGTTTTTGTTCTCTTATGCCAGGTGGTGACACTATACCTTTTAGATCTATGTCATTGTTATGTTATTTTAAAGGGGGAATTGACTTTACAACACCAACACCGTGTTAATGTCGCACGAGCCCTCTTTGGTCTTAGTCAGGGTCCTGGGTCCTAGCATGTCAGTTCCCGGTGCCCCGATGCCCTCTCTCCTGCTCAGCCTGCAGTGTGTCGCCCCTGTTCCTCCAGGGAGGAAGGCCAAGAAGCACAGCCTCCCGGCCCCGCAGGCCCTCCCTGTGCAGCGCAATCCCGCTTCCCCATCGGACGTTATCAAGCCCAGAGAAGACGCGGCAAATCAGCTTCTTCCTTCGACGAAGTTCATTCCCCTGTGCACTTTCTCAGGATTTGATGCAACTTAGAGTGAAAACCCGTAATAAAGAGAGGGAAATAATGTAAAAATGTATAAAGAGCCTAAAGAGTCAGGGCCAGGGGAATACACATGAGACTCAAAGGCAGAGCCCGCTGGCCAGGGCCAGGCTGCCAGCTGCAGACGAAGACGTGCGGGGCCGTGACGCGCAGCACGGCGACTGCGGGTAGCAGGGCTGTATCGCACATTTGAAGGTTACGGAAGGGATAGACTTTGAAAGTTCTCATCACGGGGGGGAAATGCAAAGCTAGGAAACAGCTTAAAAATATATCCTCCATCAAGGGGGAGAAGAGTGGCAGAGGAGCCAAGCGGCCCTTACCATCAGACGGAAGAGCCCTGACAGTCAGCATCTCAGCTCCCCGGTGCCGGCAGATATTTCCTGCGCTTGGTTCTGATAGAAGTTTCTCACCTGAGGGTTCATATAAGCAGCACTGAGAGAAGTAAAGGAAAATATTCCCAAGAACAGGTGGACAGTAAATCTGACATCAGGCTAACAGTACTTTTTATGAAAATCTTCTAATGAGTTCTTTTGCGTTTTTTAACTGAAGTATAGCTGATTTACAGCGTCGTGTCGGTTTCTGGTGCGCAGCACAGTGATGTAGTCATAGGTAAATATGTACACGTATTCTTTCTCATCATCGGTCATCACACGGTATTGAACGTAGTTCCCCGTGCTCTGCCCTAGGACCTTGTTTATCTGCTGTATGTGTAGTAGTGTGCATATGACGCATTCTCAGTAAGAAGTGGAGGAGGACACAGGTTCAGTCAGCGTCAGTGGAGACGCTCCCTCTGGGCTGCGTATCGAATGCAGCGCGTCGAGAGCGTCTGCAGCTCTCAGGGGTGTGGGGGCGAGTCTGCTGTCTGCCTCTTACGATATACTTCTCTCGCCTCCCCCTTTCCTTGATTCTAGAATTTCACTCATGCATTTAATTCACTTTGGTCTCGCTGTGTGCATCTGGGCACAGGGGTTTCACTTTGAGCTGCACATAGATATTCACATTTTCACTCTTATCCTTCAAGCCATAAGCCAAGGTCGCCTTCGTCACCTGAGGTGCTACATAAGGTTTTATGAAACAGTCAGTCACATGTTCCGTCAATACCTGTGACCTGACAGAAGTTCACAGCGTTTGTTTTGCCTGTTTTTCAAGAGAATAAAAAGGTCATGAACAGAGAAATGCATAAAGCCATGCCGGGCAAGGTGAAGTGGGGTTATGTTAAACGGTCAAAAATGAAATCGTACGGTCAAGTCAAATTCAGAGTCGCACACAGAGAGAAAAATATTTAAGCTACGACAGGGTTGTTTATGGCAGAGTGAGACGTGCAGCCAACAGAGGCTCTGAAGTCACAAGCTGATTCTCTCACGTTGACAAATCGCACAAAAGGAGAACCTGACTTTTTCCTATTTTTTTTCCATTTTTAAACACAGTAAAATATGTAGTTCTCTCCCTCTTTCTCAGAGACACTATGAGGAACTAAGGAGAATCTGTGTTGATTACGCAGACACGCACATAGCACGTGCAGATGTGTGCGTATGCGGGCAGCCAGCAGAAGAGCTGTGGCTCAAAGAGTATCGCACGTAGGTGCAGCTCACAGATATTAACGCAGCTTTATTTTTATTGTTTATTAGATAACTTACACGGAAAATTATTAAGTTAGAATTGTTGAAGCAAACCACTTAATAACTTAATACTGACAAATTCTAAGAACACGGAACTTTCCTGTGCACAAGGTCGGGCACATCCCGGGGTAAACAACCACGATTTTAGAGGTCGGATTAAAGACAACTTGAGCAAACCAGGGTGCCAGCCACAAGTCATCAGTCCCTAATGATTCTTAGATTTCCTTTCCCAAGAGAGTTTTAAGCTGATTTCCACGGCCAGGTGCCAGCACTTCTAAACACCTGGACGGGTGAATCATTTACTCCGTCGAGGACTGTTTGGTAACTTTGCCGAGTGTCTAAGAGGTCTTTACATTTATTTCATCCCAGGTTTTATGGTGCTTTGATGTTGAACAAAGAATGACCTTGGAATAATGCCATGGTGAAATTTATGAAACGTTCCAGCGTGTTCCCTCCAAAGATAGGTGAAATTCAACCCCTCAGCTCATTCAGTGGAACGGTTTTCAGGCTTATTAATATGCTTCTAATCCACAGCAATCAGTCGATTCTCCTTTTGGTCAAAACCTACAGTGATGTGAATTCAGGAAGCAAAACAAGTTGAAGCTGCCCTTGCAGGCACACAGCTTTAGGGTCAGAGCTGGTGACCTGGAGCAAAGACAAAATGCAAATTAATGTCAGTAGCTTGTTACTTATTAGAAGAGCTGTGTTGAGTTGAGGAAAGTGAATTACTTCCCAGAGTCGTCAAAGTAACAGGGCAGAACTGTCTTGAATAGTTGTCCTGAAGGGACATAAGTGTTTGGACCCAATTACGATGGGGATGATAAGATGTTGTTCTTGGTCTTTTCAATAATGGAGCAAAAACAAAATTATTTTTTTCATAAACAGTGCATTTTTATTTGCATTATTTTGAGTATCTCCAGTCCGGGTGTGGAGCACGCAGTCTGTGCTCCCCTGAACGTTAGACTAGATAGGAACACTAAATCCCTGCGACAGCCCAGCTGGCCAGTGCTGTGGGGTGCAGGCACTGTGGTTTTCCTGGTGAGCCCCCTCAGCTGCGGGAACCCATAACACCGAGGTCGTCTCCCTGATGAGAGCACCACCGTCAGCAACAACAAAGAAGGGGAACCGGGAGCGGAAACCGACGGGAGGCCAGCCGCGTTCTCCACATTTGTATGCTGCTTACGTAGGTCATGCATGTTATATTTCAGCAGCAAATAAAACGCTGCATCCTTGGTTTCAGAGGCTAAAACGGTGGAAAGGAAGAGAAAACTAGACATCTCCCTTCCAGGTGGCCCTCCGTGCCTTTGTGCTGTCTCTGCCATTGGCATCAGTTAACCAACGTGTGTCCGTTCTCCGTGTTTTAGGCACACCTGCCATCTGCTTTCCACGCCTCAGCTCGCCTAGAGAGTACTCATAAACTACACACAAGCCAGCTTGGTATTTTCCGACACTAAGAACACAACGCTCCATGCATATACATATATATTTCTGTTTAAGATGACTTTTACTTGATCTCCCCTTTTTAAATCGTTTTGTCGATTACCGGAGCGATTTTTCCTGATTTTCACTAAAGAGAAAGCAACTTGGGTGTCCTGTTCATGTGAGAAGGAGACTCAGTAGAAAACCGTGGCAATGGCGATGTTACGTCCTCAGCTCCCTTTCCTGGGTACCGTGGAGAAGGGCGTCCAGCGGTATTATGTCCCTGGAGGGGCGGGCACCGCTGACCCCATGCTTTGACTCGTCCTCCTACATAAAGGTTGGAAGGTGAGTAACTTGACTCAGTGGAAAACACGCGTCAGCAGAGCCAGCCTGTTGCATGGCGAGTAGAAGGCAGAGCATACGGTGGGTTCAGCAAGAAACTGCTTGTTTGTCATTGATTGGTCTCTTCTCGGCGCGACAGCAAGTATCCCGGTGTGTGTTATGGCAGAGCAAACCCGAACGCTCAGTGAGTGGAGGCATTTACAAACGATGCCCTGGCCGGGCTGGAAGGCTGTGCGTCACACCTTTGTCTTGTCTCAGCCTTTGAACAGCACTGGGTGCGCTTGGACCGCAGAACCCTGGCATCCCCCTCCCTCTGGAGGCCAGGATGGTGGCGGGGGGGGAAAGCAGGGTGTGTCACAGCGCGCATGAAACAAATGGCTGAGCGCGGAGCGGGAGGACGCGTGTGATGCTGACTCTGGAAGAAACATCTCCTCAAAACCACGCGATTCAGAGGGTCGAGTCAATGACAAAGAATCCAGCCACCAGAGTAGACTCAGAAGTTGAACCCTGTGTAAACGTGGAGCTGTTTGCCTTGAGTTGTAAGGCATTTCCCACCCAGGGGGACGTTCTCGCTCCTTCTGTGCGTACATTTTTCTCCAACACCCGTATCACCACTACACTCACTGCGTATTTTTCCTATTTATCTTGAGGGTTGTCTGCCTCCCCCAGAGAGACGTTAACTCGCTGTGTGAGGCACTCAGTACATGTGCACGAAGTGAGTGAATGGGGGAGTGAGTGCGTAGACCGTGCTAGGTGCCCCCTGCAGCACAGGGCTTCTTGCCACTGTTTCTCAAGACTGTTCATGAAGAAGGCACGTCCTCATGTCACACTTTGTTAAAGGGGGATGCCATCTGACAGGGGAAACGACAAGGAGCTGCAGCCCCCCCCCCTTCTCCGGAGCGGCTCCCGGAGGCGCCTCCCGCTCGCAGACCTGGGCCCCCTGCTGTGATGAAAGCGCCCCAGCCCCCGATGGAGTGCTGGCCCGCTCTGGGGCAGAGGCCAGCCTCCGCTGCTTCTGAGCGATGGCCTCCCACCGGTTCCCTGTCTGAGAGGTTCGCACAGCTTCTCTCTCCCTCCAGTTTGGAATCACACTTGAATCCTTAGCGTCATGACCCTAGAACTTCTCCCAAATTGCTCGTCATCCTTTGGTGTCATGATGCCTGAGATGACTCTCTGCTGGCCCCTCACATAGGGAATATAATCTGCCCCGCCAGCTTGTAGGATGTGCCCGACAGGAGATGAGCACAGGGCCTGGGGGCCGTGGACTCCTAGTACGGGGCTGTGGTGCTCCAGCTGGATTTTATGATGATTCCAGCAAGAGTGTAATGGACAGAATGCTTGAGCGCCGGGGCAGGTCTCTGCCTCATTCTCACCTGGCGAGTCTTTCCCCTTCACTGGTAAGAAAACTCGGCCCCTTCAACGCCCCCATCTCTGATGAGGACGCAAAGCGGTCATTCTTGAAAGAGCCGGACACTGTGGTGAGCAAGTCTTGTCTTATTCGTGAGAAGAAACGCCGCCTTTGCCTTGAAATGAGATTTGACGGATAACGAAAGACCTTATCCCTTAGAAATACAGCACTTGAGTCCCTGCCAAAGCATCTACAGCGTCTATTCTTAGCACATTCTTTCTGAACAGGCAGCGGTGCCCGAGCCCGGCTGTAATTGCCACACTTGACGGGAAGGCGGTAGCCAGGTCTCCCACCGCAACACGTCAACCACACCTTCAGATGATTCAGCGGAGAAGCCTGATGTTCAAAAGAAGCAGTTTCTTTGTCTGGATTCCATCCTGCTCTGGATAAGAAAGTGCATCACCTAGAAAACTAGACCCCAAAAGGGGTTAAGGTAACAATAGAAAAAGGACAGTGGGAGTCACTCCCTGCTAATGAAAGTCACCCATTTTTACAATATTTCATCGTCTACAAGATTATTTTCCATAAACTGTATCTTAGTTCTTGGACAGTAGTGCCAGGTGGACAGTTGCGATCTTCCCATTGCTACCATTTTACTTTACAGATGGGGAAATCGTTGCTCAGGAAGGTTAGGCTAACATGATCACAAGGAAGTGAGCAAGTTATTAACGTATTAGCTCGATTTGACAGTCGTTCACTATGGAAGGCTGACATTCAAAACAGCCAAATACCTTTAAACATGTCTGGTTTGAAACAGTTGAAGGACAGCTTTTTTTTTTTTTTCCCAAATTTGAATTCTTTTATATGCTGAAGCATTAGGGTTATATTCAATACATTTGGTTTGACTTTAATGTCTAAGAATATTAAGAAAATATATTTTCTGAAGAGGTGTAAACTCTTTTTAAATTCATGGTAATTAAGGAATAATTCTACAAGATTTCGGCGAGCAAGAACCCCACCTTCATTCACGAATTAGCGAAGTGGTTCTAGTAAAACATGCCTGCAAAAAGGGTCACATGGAACAGTGGCCAACACAGTCAGGTATGTGTGCTGAAAACTGAGATGAAAGGTCTTGGCAGAAGTGAGCTAGTCAAAAGCAGTGTGTTTTCGATGCTGCCAGCTGTGGGTGTTAACGGTATTGTTTCCTTATACTACGAATCAGCGAGCCAGGCGCTCTGCGTGCAGATGGTGAATGCATATGTCATTATCACAGAGAAGATCTGCACCGAGGCCGGGCAGCCCCTCACTTGTAAGGAGCCCTTTTTGTGTCATAGGGAAGACCCACAACTGAGATGCTATGCTTGGCCCAGTTTAAAACTGAACTGCATTTTTGTGTTATTTTTTTAGAGTCTATAGGTAAGTGGTAACACATATTTGTCTCTGTCTGACTTACTTCACTTAGTGTGATGATCTCCAGGCCCATCCATGTCGCTGTAGATGGCGTTATTTCACTCTTTTTGATGGCTGAGCCGTACTCCACTGTGTGCGTGCATGTGTGTGTGCATGTGTGTGTGTGTGTGTGCATGTGTTTGTATGTGTGTGTGTGTATGTGTGGCAGCCCAGTGGTTGGAGGCCCCTCAGCCTCACTTCAAAGCATGCGTTTTCCAGCACATCTTCCTGTGGAACTAGTCTGTGGGCCTGGAAAGAGGAAAGGATTGTGATTGAAGAACCTCTGACGAGTCGCAGGGGGAAGTGAATGGAATGTTTGCATAGACAGGACACAAGTGGGGGTGGGCAGAGAGAGGCTGGTGGCCCTGCAGCTTTTTCTTTGAGATAAAGTGGTTATAATATGACTTGAGGCACAGACCCTCCTCTGCGTCTTATCTACGTGTACGATGTGAGTTTTCAAGGTCTGTGATAGAGTCCAGAGAAGAACCCATTCACACATTAAGAGGTGGTTAGGGCAGGGGAAAGCTTCAACTCATATTAACTAAACTCACAAATGACTAATGTATAAGCCAGTATGACGCTTTATAAACTGCCAATAACAAAAAACTATTCCTGGGAACAGCCCCGTGATCAGTTAATCTCTGTAGTTACTCATGATTGAGGCTGGCAGGTGGGTTATGGGTTCTTGATCCTTTGTCCTGAATGGGTCAGTTCAGACACATTCTCTACTCTGGCCATTCTTCAGATGCACATATTCTTGCTTTGGGGAGACCAATTCCTAGGTTTCATGAGGATAATTTCCACTTCTGTGAACTTTTAAAATTGTTCTTACTTGCTTTTGTTTATTGTCAGCTTGGTAGTAGAAATATATTGACCTGAGGCTTCGTCTTGACTGGAATTTGGGACTTAGTCAAATTGTGCACCTCGCTTTTAAAGTATATTATGTCTACAAGAATATGAGCTCCTCTATTACGTGTTTGACTATTTTTGGTACGTTTATTCTTAAGATATTCCTGCTATCTGCAGACGTTAGCAATACCAAATACTAAATCAAAATACTTTGTGTTAATGTTAATAATTAATGTGGTAATAAGATTGAACAAAATCACTCAGAAAATAGGTGTAAACATCCAAAGATGGTGAGGGAAGCTCGTACTTAATAAAATGAGTCTATCTTTCTCTTGTAATTCTAGAGAATTCAGTTCCTGGTGTAATTTACAAACTTTATCATTTATTTTCAACTTGACTTGTGCAGTTCTGGTAGACACACATCCCTGCATAAACCTCAAGGCCATAAAATTAGAATAATTGAAGTTTGCTCTGTCGGAATGTTCCATAGGAACGTTTTCTGCGATTTACATCATTTGGCATTTGTGAGAAGTCATTTGGTGGATCATACTTGTGTTTTCCTTTCTGCCACATGCCATTTCTCTGTTGCAGCTTAGCTGAAACTAACTTGATCATTAGTACTTAGGCACTTCCTATTCAAATATTGTGATTATTTTTTTACTTTGTTTCCTACTGTCGAAGCAATGATAACGTAAGAATTTCAACTTAGAAATAATAATGACTAAATAAAATAAAACAGTTACTTATATATACTTAAAGCATACTCCAGATTTTCTCTTTGAATAATATTGTGTATGTGTATATATATTATATATATATAAAACTGTAAGTAAATACTAAGTAAATCTAATCATAATCATAAAAAGAATGAGAGACTGGCTTGTAAACAACAGACATTTACTTCTCACAGTCCTGGAGGCTGCGACGTCCAGGCGCAAGTCTCCTACAGACTCCACGTGTAGTGAGAGCTCACGCTGTGGTTCACAGACAGCTGTCATCTCCTTGAGTCCTCAAACGGAGGAGGGGGAGGAGCTCTCTGGGGTCTCTTTTATTAGGGCGCTAATCCCATTCATAAGGGCTCCACCCTCATGACCTAAGCACCTCCCCAAGGTGATTGACACATGAATTTTGGTGGGACACCCGTACTCAGACCATAGCACAATCTCACATTCATTGCTGTACAGCTGGTGGCGTACAGACTTGATGTGTCCATGAGTCACCTGCAGATTGCCAAGAAGCACATGCAGTCCTGTAGGTCTGGACTGAGGTCTGAGATTCCAAATTTCCAACAAGATGTTAGATTCCACTGAGAAGTGAAGATATAGAAGATGTGATTTACTAAATGGTTCTTATTTCCCTAAATAAATTAGTGTATGTTCTTATCATACTGTTCCTTGATGGTCACATGTCAAGATCTAAAACTTCAAATGCATTCTTACTGCTCTTCAAGGCATGTCATTGTTCTTGTTTTGATCATACTTACAAACTCCCCTGCCACAGACTTTGTGTATCTTTATGAAAGTTATCAAATATTCTATACATTTTTCAACATGTTCTCATTTAAGAATAACAAATTCCTTATACCTCCTTGTAATTAATTATTCAAGGAATTTTGTGTCGTAAACAGTAACTTGTTTACAACACATCAGAGTAGAGTAGCATGGAAACAGTACATGCTGAGAGTGAGATTTCACACTGTTGAATTGCAACAATGATATTTACAATGTAATGATTTAATGAATTTCAATAATGATGCTTATCTCTAAGCCTCATTAGTGGAAGACTGATGAGCTGCGTGTCTCTCACCAGAGTCTTCTATTAGCAGTTGCCTTCCGACAATTTCACAGATGTCTAGTGCATTAGAAATAGCAAATACTTTATACTTTGCAGCTGGGTAAAACTTTATACTAACAATTAATTTTTAATTTAATTTGCCATGGTAGGGAGGAAAGGCCAGGTGATCTATCTGTCCATAAAAAAATGAGTTGTCATATGAAAATATGGTGAAAGAATATGCAGACAAAAGTTAGGAAAAATAATTTAAAGGTGTATTAGACAGTTAACTAATAACAAATATAGTTTTTCTGGACTTTGTTATGTTTTTGGAATTTGTCTGGTTTTCTTAAAATTTGTAATATGTTCTGATTAATTCTGTTACTCTAAATAGTGGCTTTTAGACCTATTTTCTCATGTTGCTACAAAATGTATTATTATATATTTAAAACAGTGACTTTAAAAAAATGAATGTTCACATGCATACACACATATAAATAATATATATTATATATTCATGATGTTATATAATTATAATGTACCCCTCCTAAACTGGCACACCCTCCTCTCTCTCACACACACAGGTACACAAACACACACATGTAAAAATAAAAGTTTCAGAAAATAATATTTGCCACTGATATGTGAGATAGACTGATGTTTTTTTACCCTGTTTTATTCTAGTTGAATCTAGTTTATATCTTTAAAAAATTGCTGCTGACTACTTGTTAAAATGATTTCATATCTGTATTAGTTAAAGTAAATTTTACGATCCTGTAATAAAACCCTTCACAAATACAGATATTTTTTAAAAAGCTTATGGTTCCACTAGTTCCTGCAGAGTATTGGAGGGTAGACGTGGACGATGAGATAGCACATCCCCTTCAGGGCGATCGCACTCGAGCGGCACGACTGTGCACGTTACGAGAATTGTGAAGGTGCAGGTGTGTATAAGCCCAGCGGGAACACAGAGGCCGCGACGTGGCACTGGGCCTTGCAGAGGGCATCCTGGGAGGCGGGGCGTTCCACCTCCAGGGCTGGAAGGGGGTCCCTGGGAGGGGCTGGCAGGTTACCTGGTCACAGTCTAGACTCGGCGCTTCAGTTGCTGCAGGGAGCTTCTGGAAGCCCGAGGGCAGGGGAAGCCCTGCTCAACACTGAGTTTCTGAAAGAGCCCTCGGGGAGGAGTAGGATGACGTGGGAGACACAGACCGCGAGGCCATGGAGGCGGCCACTGCAGGAGGTGAGACAGGATGTCTGGGAGATGAGCTGCTTTGCGTGCCGCAGACACAGCTGGCCTGCTGCCGGCTGCCGGCTGCCGGCTCGCCTGCGGCGTCCACACCCCTCACACTGCGACGTGACGTCACAGGGCTCTTGGCTGGGTGGGTCCAAAGGAGCTGAAAACTCTTCTGATTTTTTTTTTTTTTTTTGAGTTACTGGAACTGAGTCACAGGGCAGAATAATTTTGTTGTTTATTTCATCTATCTTTTTTTTTTTTTTAATTTCAACTAGGCCATAGTCACATGTCCTTATCTCTGTCCGTCTTCTAGAGAAGAAGGTTGTGTCAGATATGGAGGCACTAAATGGGGAATCTGACCAGAGCTAGACATTTGTGAAATTTACATGAGGGAAACACGACCCCATTAAATATCCAGCCCTTTCATCCACGTCTACCCTCCAATACTCTGCAGGAGCTCGCAGTAAAATTCTGTTTTTCTGTAATTAAAAATGTGAATGTGAGTCTCAAGAACATAGACTTAATTTAGTAGACAGTTATTAAACAGATGCAGGGAATCTCAACGCAATAGAGCAAGAAGTGAAGTACGCCACGTGCCCATGTGCGTACGTACACACGTGTGTGTGTGGTTGCAATACTGCATTCCTGTAACTTCTAACTTGGCTTGACTCGGAAGCCTCGAAACTGTGTCTGCAGAAGAAGAGGTATCATTCAGCCTGTCAGATCCTTGAAGAGCATCCTTCAAAGCACAGAGACAGGCTGCAGCATGATGATCATTGTCTGAATAGATAAATCACGTATCTCCAGAAACTCCGGAGAACAGCACATTTTCCTCTTCCAGATCCTGGCACGGAGTTCAGCTCAGTCAGGAACAGGCATCTTATGTATTTATCATAAAAATCTTAATTTTATATTTAGAAATACATAGCATTAGTCATTGTGATAAAGAAAATTTAGTTATAAAATAATATCAATAAATAAAAATGTCAGGTAATACCTTACATCCTTCACCTTGGCAAAAAAGTGAAAATCAAAAAATGGTATTTGGGAAAAAATAGAACTGAATTTTAAAAACATATTTTTGGTCTGTAGGGAAGCTTTTTTTTTTTTTTTTTTTTTTTTTTTAAGAAAAACAGACTATTTCAAAGGCCAACGGCGGGATTTAAATTTATCTGACATTCTCTTAAGCCTGTGCTTGAGACCCTGACATGCAAGCTCTGTGTACCTTGGCTGTTGTCCCAGAGAGTTCACCTCAAGTTGGTCCGTGACCTGAGCTCTCCCCTTCCCGCTGCCGTCTCCTCTTCCCTCTCTCGTTCTCCAAATGCCGTGACTGAGAAAGTGGATGCTATCATTAGATCACATCAGTGTCGGGCTGTCAAGTCAAAATCAAAATGTCAAAATGTAATTTCTTACCTCTTCCCCAAACCGGTTTTGCTGTCAATCACCGCGTCACCCAGGGTTAGCATCTCTTTTCGGAGGTGGGGGCGGGTTGCTAATATTTGGCTCCTCCCTGCGTGTCTACCCGGGGCCACCCATCATGGCTGATGATTCTGAAAGGCGTCTTGTTTCAGCTTCTTCCCTGGCTGTGGTGTTCAAGTCCTTCTGTTACCCTTTTGGCCCTTCAGCTGCCCAATTAACCGATTTATTCACGTATTGCTTGCAACCAGTCTCTTTGTCTTTTTTTCCTAATCCATCTTCCATGAAATTATGTATTTATTAAGTATATATGAAACACTCCCCATGAGTGACGTCTAGAGCTAGCGTGACAGCGAAGATTAAGATGGGTCCGTGCCGGCAAGACACTCAGCATTTGTAAGGGGAACACTCAGGAGCCTGCCTGGCCAGGAGGCTTTGTGTTAAATGTGAAAATCAAGAAAGATATGGGAAGCCAAGAAAAAAATGAAGCACAGGACGGCCAGCTGTGACTCAGGACCAGGACGGGACTGGGTCCCAAGACCGTGGGAACAGCAGGCGGTGTCTGCTGAGCACTTAGGGGCTGGCTCTGCGTCGAGTGCCCCTTCTGTTTGGAGGGGGACCTGTTTCCTTCCATCCTCGCAGGAGCAGACTGAGGCAGAGACGTTAACAATCTTGCAACAGGCTCCTGGATAAAAGTGCGAGAGCCAGAGTACAAACACGCAGAGCCACTGCTGTTTCAGCTGCGGGCTTGTGTTCCCTAAAATGCTTCTTTGATCATGCAGTTTATCTCCTCAAAGTCCCTGATTATTTCCCCTGGGAATTAGGTCTGTGGTCCTTACTCCGATCAGTACAATGCTCACAAACCTACTTTCCGGGGCTCTTAACTGACGGTTCCCCCTCCCGGAGGTCCTCCTGCAGCTCGGTGGCCTGTTCCGTGATGACTGTCAGAGTCTGACTTGTGACTGCTCAGGCCATCTCACACCTCCCCACCTGATGGGCCTCCCCTGCTCTCTGTTTAGGCAGACTCCCTCCACAATTTCTAAGTCAAGGCTCTGCTCATGCTGGAAGTTTCTCTAATCGTCACAATCCCTTTACTATCTGAACATCCCTAAGGAAAACCTCCTGCATCTTCTTGGATGCAAAGTAAAGCATGCTCTGACCTATGGGGGAAAATGAAAGATTTTATCTCTCTTTCTTTATCTGTCTTTCAAAGCCTTTAAAATTTGATGTTACTCAGTCCCGTGAGCACAAAGACCTCGGCGTAAGGTCAGGAGCCCAGAACAGCAAGCATCGGGCCAAGAGAGTGAGTTCTTGCACTAGACCAACACTTCCCAGCTCACAAGCAGCAAAGCTTCCCAACGAAAGTGAGGCACCTCCAGGAAAGCTGACGTGGGGGAATGAAAATGTCTAAAGATACCCCAAGTGCCTCCAGCAGCTCTCTGACATCAGGAAGTCAAGCTATGAAAGCCATTCAGGAGAACGTTCAGTGGGATAATGGTTTTGTGTCTGAAAGTGTGGCCAGTTACAATCTGCTCATCGTTAAATACTTAATGAAGCAGCAGGTACAGAGCTTAAAGCGCGAGCCCTGGAGTCGGGAGGACGCGGGTTCTTCTTGGGACCTATGTGACCTTGGACAAACAGCCCTGAACTTCCCGTCCTCAGGGACAGAACAGCGAGACTGACAGCGCCCATCCCCCAGGGCCCTCGAGAGGATTAAAGCAAGAGGAAGCCTGGGGGGCGCCCGACCCGGCGCTGGTTGCCGGTGGGCCGTCCGCGCGTTCTCGCCGCAGTGTGTCTCACCACATCGTTGCCATCGGTGTTACACTTAGTTTAGAGGCTTTCACTTCCCTTCTTGGCAATACGGAGGGTCCCAGGGAAGATTTCTTTTTTAAAGAGAAAATACCATCCTGACCTTTCTTCTCAGCTGAGCATTTTAAGCTGCAGAGACTTGACACGTCGCAGGCAATCTACCTTCCGACCAAACGTGCAGGTCTGACATTAATACGTACTCTAGCTCAGGGAAGAGAGGAGTTTATTTGGGGCTGATAAATTGACGGTGGAAAGACAATTGCCCTGGCAACAGGGAATCGAGGTCTGCATCCTGGCTTGGTAACTCGGTGGCTGGCATTTGAGGAGCAATTTAAAAAGTCAATTGGATGAGACTTTAGACCTCAGCATTTTTCAGTGCTGTGTCTGGAGGGTCCTTGATCGCTTCACGGTGGCAGTAAACGTTCTGAAAGAGATGACGGGGGCCTCACGCTGGGGCGGGGCCTTCACCTCTCAGGTGTCCGCAGGGCCTGCAGACGAACTCCAAAAATCCCTTCCCTCATCCCTGCAGAAACTTCCCTCCTGCTCTTTTCCAAATTTTCATGAGGCACAGTTTGCTACTCTGGACCACCTTGCTCTCCATCGATTTCAGTGTGGTTGCAAACGCCCTAAGCACTCCCCAGCACTTTCCAGGCATCCAGACGGAAGTGTCCACACATTCCCAAGGCCTCACAAGTCCTTTCTAAAGCCAGACCTCCTAGGAGACGTAAAATGCTGGGGCTGGCGTTAGCTGACGTGAACGAACAAGCTCGTAGTCCTTCTCTAAGGGAGAAATGTCTGGGTCATTGAGCGAGGTCTTAAAAACAAGGCTGAGGGAGGCACTAGTGAGTTTCACGAAATGAGCAACCAGTATTTCCTTCGCCCTCAGCAACAGTGGTTCTCTCTTTTGCTGGGCTGGTCCATTCATCTCAAATACGTAAAAATTGAGAATCATTATATGTTTTTTAAAAGGTCACCAATACATAAAAGAGAATTTTCCATAAAATGCAATTGTATTGTGTAAGGTTAAAAATATATTTTCATGCTCAGCCTTTATTTAGCCTTATCCTCCAAATACCTTCCCAAGCCTTGAACAATTCTTATTTTCTAGAATTAAAATGGTGTTAGAGCTTCCAACCATGCAAGGAAAAGTTTACAGCCAGAGGATCCAACTTTATCTTTTCATCTCTCTCTTTCAGGGCCTCACTAAAAATAAACACAAGAAAAATTACATGCATAAAACACTCACAGTTGCAAAGTACTGTTTAATAAGCCGTACTGTGAAGTTCACATCCATATAGAATAATTTGCTTTTGTTAGTGCTGCCCAATTTAGCACTTTTTTTGAAAAAGATTTAATAAATTCCTTGAAAGATAGAAAAATTAAAAAACGCATCCTTGTAGGAGGCAGGGGAATTTTTCAGGCAAATATATTTTAAAGTCTCCATGTAAACACTGATTTATGTTTTAACCTAGCTTGTAAATGTAGGAATTGAAAAAAAATAAAAATTCTCTTATAAATGAAAAAAAAATTTTACATTGATCACTAATGCAGACCAAAAGTCCGGAAATCTCAACTTCTCCAAACCTGTGAAAACTTTCCTCAAAACAGCGTGGGAGGGCGGATTCCTCACCTCGGTAAGGGAGTGTTTACCAGACCTGCGTCAGGAACCAAACGGCAACCTCAAAAAGCCTCCTGCTACTCCCTGCGAACCCTTTCCTCCTGTTCTTTCTCCGGAGTTAAGAAGCCTGCCTGGATCAGTGTCACAAGCCGCTCTGCGACCAGGTCTCGTTTCTGAAGCAGACATAAAGCAGACCGCTCTGGAAGGGCCCGAGATCAGGGTCCCCCAGGAGGGCTTCCTGTGATAGAGCAGCAAGCACACTGCAGTGATGCTTGTTTGTTTGAGTTAGTAGTTTCTTCTCAGGGATGGCCGCATGCTTCCGTTCAGCGGTAGGCAGGAGGAAAGGAAAGTAAGGCGCCGGTGAAACCGCCTGCGTCCACTGTGTTAAAATGCACGCAGAGCACTGGACAGAAGCACTCGTCAGAGCTGTGTGTAAAGCACCGGCGAGTTACTGACCCTCTTGACCCGAGGGTCTTCACCTGCCACAGGGGGTCCGCACTGCGTTTCTTCTTGCTCCACTGGGGGGACTGCCTCCCGGTGCCCGAAAGTGCCAGTCCCAGCGCGGATTCTCGCAGACACTAGGGGACACCTGGTGGATCATCCAGTAGGTATTGGCTTCCTCCCTCCCTCTCTTCTTCCTCTCTTCCATCTGTCTTTCCTTCCCTCCAGAACGTGGTTTAGTCTGGGCGTGGTTTACGGTAACCCGCTGGGCGCAAGGCTCGGATTAGAGTCGGGGTGGCCGGCCCGGCTCACTTGTGCTTGCTCTGAGGACCAGCCCTCTAGTCGTTGGCCTTCTGCACGCTGTGGTGCTTTTCTAGCAGTAGGGCTTGGTGAGTGACCTTTGGGGATTGGTCCTGCTTGGAATATAATGACCAGATTTTTTTTTTTTCCTTTTTCCAGCATTGTTATTGGTAGGCATGGAAGGAAGGGATGAAGGGAGGGAGGAAGCGGGGAAGGAAGGAAGGAAGGAAAGAAGGAAGGAAAGAATGCCTTCTATTCTGATTTGCCTTAAAATCTACACATTATATACCAAACTCAGTCTGTTTCCAATTTTTTGTTTTGTTTTGTTTTTGGTTTGGGGGCATGATTTATTTTATATTTCAAAGAAACACCATGGAAACTGGGGAAAGAGGAGACCATGCCTAGAGGCTGGAGGACAGACCAGTCTTCTCGCCGCTGTGTCGGTCTCCATCCTCGGGCCACCCCGGTTCTCTGCCTCTCCCAGGTGGGCGTGTTTTAGGGCTTCTGTAAATGTTGCAAAATGAATGAAAGTGGACATCAACCAGCCTGCAGAGAATTTCCAAGCGTATTTACTGCCTGGAGTCACTAAATCCTGGAGGATCCGGACACAATTCAAGCTGTAAAATGCTGCTCAGTTTTTATCATCCCAGGGGCTGAAGCCGACATAAACGGCGAGGGAAGCCTCTCCGTGAGCGCGAGGACGCAGCCACGCGATGCTGCCCAGACGTGCCTGTGATTCCCAAGGGGCTCAACTTACTGTCCCCTGTGTCCCCGGGCGCCCAGATGGCTGGGCGGTCGGACAGGGGACTTTTCATTAGTACAGACAAAACGCAGCAGCTTCCCAAGACTTGAATTTGACAAAGTTATTCAAAAATGAATAGGTTGTAAAAAAGGAAGTGTTTGCAAACATGTGCCTTTGCAGCGGGAGGCAGAGTGAGGGCCGGGGCCCCACACCCAGAGTGGGGGTTTCAGGAAAACCACCAAAAATGGTAATATGTTTTAATTTAGCATTAAGACTTCTAGAATCCAGAAAGGAGTCTTCCAAGCACATCGGAGGCAGGTTGCTAGCGGAAAAGACGTTCTGCCCGTGGAGTCTGATAAATCCGGGCTACGTCCTGTCTTCTGCTGCTTAGCGCTTTTCCCCGGTGGCTCCTGGGCACGTTACTCAGTCTCTGAACCTCAGGCTCCGCCTGCGTGAGATGAAGATAAGAACGTGGGCTTGCTGTACGGGCTGGCGGGAGAGCCGTGAAGCCTCAGATCAGGCGTGAGGCTGCGGTGGCCCCTCCCTCGCCCTGCTCGCCTTCCTCCGAGTGGGGTCAGCACCGTTACTGCTCTTGCTGTCAGGATTGCTCTTGTTGTCGATGCCGTTTTATATGGGAACCTGTACATGAGAAGAACCTAACCTTTCGAGAACCTAACGTTAGAAGAAAAGTTTAGGGAAAGAAATCCAGTGCTGAAGTCCCCTGGGACAAGATGATGTGTACACCTCACGTAATCAGGAGACCCCTGTGGAGTTTGCTTTGCCCCCAAATAAACAGGACGCCCGGCAGGAGCGTGTGTCACTTCTCAGCAGCAGTCAGGCGGCCACTGCGGACAGCCTGCTTGCTGGCCGGCAGTCAGCCCTCCGGGGGCTGGTGAGCTGGTGAGCTCCCGGAGGGCAGAGCGGGGTTGGTTTTCATTCACTGTTTTATTCTTCATGATTATCAAATATTCAATTAAAAATGTACGGAACGCATTCACAAACAAAGGAATGAACAGGTGGATGTGATGTGATAGATACTTGCTCCTCTCACAGGCGAAGTGCCGCCAGGGAGTTTGTCGATGTTAAACGTGATGAAAATCCTCTGTGCAACGGGAAAAAGTCAAAAATTACAAAGCGCAACAGGGGCGGGAATGTGAGTGTATGCATCCTGTTCCAGGCCCTGAGTCTGTCCTGTGGGGACAGGGAGGGATGTTGGTCCCAAAGAGCGGAGCCCGAAGGTGGCCCTAACCCAACCAGGGCAGGGTGACCTGGGCCTTGCTCGTGGGGAGACCGAGCGGGGAAGGATCCATCCTAACCGCGAAGCTGAGGCAGAAAGCGCCTTCGAGTTGCAGCTGCATTTTGGAACCTGCTGCCCTCCTGTGAGACGCAGAGTACTTTCTGAACGAGAAGCAGTTATGGCAGGTGGAGATCCCACAGGGCTGCCCGCCATGGTAGAGCCGCCGTGTTCTTCTTCCATTAGAGTCTTGAGTCTGGGACTTTAAACCAAGAAATAAAACTTCAGCGCTTTCTGGAAGGAGCGAAATGCAGGCATCACAACAGGCAGGAGCGTGAGCCCTGCTTCGCTCACAGATGCCTGAAATCAAGGCTGAGTCAGTCCGGGAAGGCACTGTTCCAGTGACACCCTTCCCACCTCTGCCCTTTGTCTTGAGAGGTCGAGCTGTGGGCAGAAGTTAGGAAAGTCAACAACTGCCCCCGACACTCTCTTCCTTTATTCTTAGTCCTGGCATTCTTTGAACTGCCCCAACTAACAAATAGTTTTTATTCTCAGGTTTATAAGTTGCTTTTGAATATGCTTTTATCTCCCAAGGCCTTTCTCTGTAGCTTCAGTATTTCTGTTGGACCTAATTTGTCTTTGGATTAATGAAATATCTCCAGAATTGCTTTGAGTTTCCCCCAAAGAAGATTTCCTCCTTCTGTCTCTCTTCTTCCGTCCCTTTCTTTTTACAACTGTGGCCATACTCAGTGTTCTAGGAATCTATCCAAGTGCTTTCAGATACTTTGAAGTAGGAGGAATAAAGAGGATGATAAAGATGTCATCTGATTTCTTCTGGTCTCTGGATATGATGAGGGGAGGAGTTGAAACATGAATAAGACAGCATCTATATTCCGAAACACGCGGTTCCGAATCTGAATATGACGAGTGGTTTATTGTGTGTTCACCGTCTACTACATGGCTTGAATGCAGCAGAGTGAAATACTGAGTATCAGAGCTCTCGCTTGTGTTTCGGATGACGAAGTTGATACCACGTTATAACTTCTTTGGGGAGAAGATGAGTAACGAGAATATCTCTGATGTCACTGGGATTGCTCGGGAACACTGCAATTCCATTCGCTGTTATACGTATATTCCATGTATAAATTACTTACAAAACCCTTTCCAATCTTGTAGGAAGCACACGTGTGAGCAAAATGTTTTAAAAGCTATTAGTATTTTAAAACCACTGAAGTTAGTCATCCGTATTCCAACAGAAATGCACGCAAAGTTTACATTCCAACTTCTCTCACCTACTCAAGGATTAAGGTATTTGATTTTCTCTCTCTCTCTAGTGTCATCAAAACTTAACTAATAGATCATTCTCAATAGCACAAAATCATGTTGTGTGATTTTTATTCCATATTAAAAAAAAAAATCATTTGGTCCCCCAGCCTCCCTTCAACTCCTGCCCACGCCTCTGCTCTCCTCCGTGATAATTCTCTTAGAAATTGTCAATACTTGCTTCCCCCGTCCTTGTTGTTTCCTCTCATTCTCCTCCCAGCTTACTCCTGTCAGGTGCTGGCCCCGGTATTTCCATGAAAAACCGCCCTGATGCGGAGCATTACGGGCCACGTGTCTAAACGGAACGCTCGGCTCTTCATTCTTACTTCCCTTCTTCTCAGCGTAACGGGACAGAGTTCCAACGCCAGATTTCTCTCAGTCATTTTTATTCGTCTTCTCAGACCCCTGGTTCTTGTCCTACCTGACTAGCCACTCCTAGTTCCTGTGCTGGGCCTTCCTCTCTGTTCTTCCAAATATTGATATGATTTAGTTGTGAGCGTTCACCTCTTCTCTTTCTGCCTCCACTTCAGAGGTGATGCTCGCCTGGTTCCATCAGCACGCTGTCAGCTTCTCAGTGCCTGCCTCCGTAGTCCGCCTCCCCTCTGCACGCAAGCTGCCCGTTTGGACCTTCCTGCGGACGTTAGGCGGGCCCAGTAGTTACGGCAGGCTCGACATGCTCAAAGCCCGATCTTTGCTTCTGCTTCCATCACACCCCTCCTTCCTCTCTTAATCTCAGGAAATGCAGACTCTTTGCTTTCAGTTGGTTTGAACTAAAGTAGTTTGTGTTTTTTAGTGGCCAATAAACAGTCATTTGTTTCTGCTCAGAGGATATTTGGAAATCCTAACTAAGCATCTGTTTAAACTACTCTCACAAACAGAGCTAGGTAAGCCATCAGTGGGACAGTATCTTCTAGGTAATACTAACTGGTGAAGATTTTCTAGAATAGTTGTGTCTTTGAACTTTGACTTGAGCTGGGAGGCCATGGCGTATGGTTAAAAGGAACCTGGATGAAGACATAGGCTGCTCTGACTGAGCTAAAAGTCAAGTCGCCCATTCACTCAGTTACTGAACATGTACTGAGTGCTTGCTGTGCGCCAGCTCTGTGCTGTGTGCAGTGAATTCAGTCGGTGACAAAATTAAGATGGGTTTTGCCCTTGCATCCCGTCGGGTTAGCCGTCTCCAGCACATCAGAGTGCGAGGTGAAGCAGCAAATGGTGATGCAGGAGCCACAGCAAGTTACCCAGAAGGTCCGGCTCAGACAAGCAGTGAAGGTGGCTGCACTGAACAACAGGCTCTCCGTGCAGACGAAACGGCCTCCTGCTGGAAGAGGATCCCACCGAAGACTTCCACGGCTGAGCAGAAGCCACGGCCCGGCTCCAAGGCTCCACGGGAGACACTGACTCCCTTCAGGGGCTGATGCGGCTTCTCATTTGCCATCCCCCAAATCCTAAGGCCCTTAAGAATCAGGCTAAGTCTGGCCTGCGTGGCAGCACGTTTGCAACATGGTTTACTGAAGGTTTGAAGCCCACTGTGCGGGCCCACTGTTCATGAAAAGGACTCCATTTGAAATACGACTGCTCACTGACAACGTACCCAGCAATCCGAGAGCCCCAACGGAGATGGACAACGAGGTGAGTGCTGTTGTCGTGGCTGCTAACACAACATCCAGTCTGCAGCCCGTGATTTTGACCTTCAGATCTTATTATTTAGGCAACGGATGCATTTTGTAAGGCTATGGCTCCCAAAGATAGCAATCCCCCTGCTGGATCTTAGCGAAGTAAGCTGAAAACCCTTTGGAAAGGATTTGCCTTTCTTGATGTCACTAAGAGCATTCATGATTCATGGGAAGAGGTCAAAATGTCGGCATTCGTAGGAGTTGGGACGAAATTGATTCCAGCCCTCGTGGGTGACTCTGAGGGGTCCAGGAGTCAGTGGAGGAAGTACCTGCAGATGTGGGGGGGGGGGTGGGAGGAGACCTGGAATTAGCAGTGGGGCTGGAGATGGGACCAAATGGCTGAAACCTCATGGTAAAATTGAACAGGTGAGGAGTTGCTTCTTATGGATGAACAAAGAAAGTGGTTTCTTAAGACGGAAACTGTCCTGGTGAAGATGTTGGGAAGACTCTTGACATGACAACAAAAAATTTAGAATATTACATAAACTTAGTTGATAAAGAAGTGGCAGGTTTTGATAAGATTGTCTCCAATTTTGGAAGAAATTCTACTCTGGGTAAAATGCTACCAAACAAGATGGCAGGCTACAGAGAAATCGTTCATGAAAGGAAGAGTCCGTTGATGTGGAAAACTTCACTGTTGTCTTTCATTAAGAAACTGCCACAAGCACATCAGCCTTCATCAACCACCACCTGGTCAGTCAGTCGCCATCAACATGCAGGCGAGACCACCCACCAGCAAAAAGACGGACTTGTTGAAAGCTCAGCACTTTTAGCAATAAAGGATGTTTCCATTAAGGTGTGTGCGTTGTTTTTTCAGCCATAACGCTATTGCAGACTTAACAGACTACAGGATAGTGTGAACATAACTTGTGTATGTGCTGGGAAACAGGAAAAAAACCTGTGTGACGTGCCGTGTTGCGATACCCCCTTTGTTGTGGAGACCTGGAACAAAGCTGCAATATCCCAGGGGATGCCTGTGTGAGCCTCCTGCTGTTACTCCGGTTACGCCTCACAGGGGTCTTTACCTCAATTGTCTCATCGACGTATTTCTTCTCAACACGTCTGTACAGTTCCCAGAAGAAATTCAGAACAAGTGATTCATTCCAGGTCTTTCTATTTCCAATAACGGCTGGAAACTCAACAATATCACAAGGCCTCTTATTCCTTGATGCCACCAGATCAGTCGTGGTGTCATCGCAGTCTTAACGCCCAGCAGGGCTGAAGGCAGGACCTGTGCTCACACCCTGGTCCATGCTGAAGGGAAAGTTCCAGAAGGAGAGGGAAGAAGCGGATGGGAAGAGCAGACGTGTGGTGGCAGTGGAGCAGCAGAGAAGACGTGGACACTCTTGGAAATAAGCTCCCGTTTCTGTTTTAGGTGGATGTTGATAAGAAGCCCCGAGTCTCGCCTGTCAGAGACGGAGATAGCCCTGCCTTCTGGCCAGCATCACTCAGATTCTTACTAAGGTGTCATCCATCAGGGCGAAGAGGGCTGGAGGAGCACAAAGCCCTGGAGGTGGAAGCCAGGTCTGAGCCGCAGCAGCCGGAGGGCGGAGCGCTCTATTCTTAGTTGTTAGAGGAGAAAGCCTTTGGTCATAATGACCGTCTTTGGGGAATATGAAAAGCTTTTTTTTTTTTTTTTTTTTTTAAAGAACACTACCCACTTTATCTCTTTCTCTGCAAAGGATCAAAGAAGGGGAAAAAGCAGTAGAAACACAAAAGAGCTCTTCCTGAATCTAATGTGAGTGATGAAGCTACAGCTGGAAACGTCCAGCTTTCATACAGCACAACGCTCAGTATTTATCCACCTGGATGCAACTCACTGGTCCAGACGGCGCCCTGACGACCTGCCACGTGTCCTCATGTGGCTCCTCCCGTGTATCCTGGAGGCATTCTGCGTGTTGTGAATCGTCCGTCAGTGGCTTGAACTGGCGCTGACATGAGCCAGCACAGCTTCCTGAACCACGGGAGCTCCTGCAACTTCTCTGTGTTGTCAAAATCTGCTCTCGATCATTGTTACTTCTCAGCTAAGAACACTGTACATCCTTCTAGTCTAGTAGCAAATGTTTGGAACAAAAACAACAACAAACCCCACAAAACCCCTCCCAGAGCAGGTACCCAGTCCCACAGTCAGAATCTAAGACTGCTGGGGACGGAGGCAGGCGTGGGAACTGCCTTAGCAACGTCTTTGTCTTTAAAAGTGCATCCAGTGCCGATCAACCTGCCTGCAATCAAATGCGATGCAGAATCTATATGATAACTCAATTTTTTCAAATATTAAATAATGCAGGGCAAATTGCGACTCGATTATTTTGGAGAAATGGAGATTTTCTTAGATGCCAAAAGCAAGACTGGAGTTTCTCTGAGAATACAAAACATGGAAGGCTCATCTGCGTCCATTTCAGGAGGTGTCTTTAGAGAAATGGAAATCTGAGAAGTGCGTTAAGTTTGCTGCTGAAACTTTAGGCATTTGGTTTGTTAGCTATTGCTAGAAACATAATGAAAAAGAGAGCTGTAATATGGAGATCTCTGCAGAATGTGCCCCTACAAGTTTGTGTAACTGTGTTTTTTTTTTTTTCTTTTCTGATCTATTTTTTTAAAATAGCGGAGAACAGGAATGAATGGTTTAGTGTTTTAGTTTCGTAGGAAAAAACATCATCACCACCATCGCCGTCCATATTCATTTTTCTGGGACTTCCTGGAACTTGGTGCTGCCAATTCTAACAGGGAGAAATGAGAGAGGGAACTTGAATAGGAAAACCTGGTCGCTCGTGGAACTATGCAGTGCAACTGACTCATGGCATTAAGCAGCTTGTAGTGACTCTTACAATTAACCTTTTTATGCTTATTCTGCAACGATTACTTTCATTCTTTACATCTGTAATGTGAGATTTATAAAGTGAAGAGCGCTTTGCAGATGGACATCAGGCTGAAGCCAGCATTGCAAGCAACAAACCCACAGGTTTCCTTCTTTACGTTTAAAATAGCAAATGCAGGTATTTAAGGCATATGTTCTTTCATCCAAAATTTTGTGGGCTTCAGTTGTAGACGCTAATCATTTCTACAGCAGTAATCATCTTGTTTTTTTAATATGCAGAATTATTTTTCCATTTATATTACAGTTGGAGTTTTAACCGAAAAAGTAGACTGTTGTCGGATTTCAAAGTTACACAGGCAAATTTTATGCACTTTTAATGCAGATGTAATTAAATAGGTGACCCTGATTCATACCACAGGCTGCGCTCTGTGCCTCAGCTTTTAGCGTGCGCTAGGACTGCCAAACCTGGCTCCTGGTTAATTTTGTCCAGATGTCTTATTTTAGAATAGTGTTCAATAATGTTAACTAAAAAATAAAATTTAAGGCTCTTGTGAAGCTTATATTTATTTTTATTTTTTCCAAATAATATCACATGATATGTCAATTCTAGCTTCTGTAATACAATTTCATATATATACATATAAACATAAAGATATTAAAGCCAGAAAAATGGCATTTATTTCTTATGCAGATGGATGGACGCTCCACTTCTTAGAGGTGACATGAGCATTATACTTGAATCTACTGTTTATATATTCCAGTTGTATTTTACTTTAAAGCACACCCAGCGTGGTGTAAGACAAACAAAATGCGTTATTACACTTAAGTGACCATTGTTAGTTTTTCACATCACCAGCAGTTTTCTTGGTTTTGATGACGGCTCTGCTAACACATAATTCGAACAAGCTTTTTAAAAATGCCTTATATGTCAGTATTCATATCCTACCCTGAAATTCCTATTCCTACACCTGCAAGGTCAAAGACCTTGCTGTGAGACAATGGTGATTACAGTAAAAATCACGAAAATGTCTGAAGCATGCGTGTTTTATTTTGCTTTGTTTTTCCCAGGAGGAGATCTCATAGGAATAAACCAGACTATGGAGTCTCACTTATGTGCAGATAGTTTGCTTGTTTTTTTACCATCTTCAGTGCTACAGGATGACTCTCTGATTCATGGTTCATAGACCTGATACAATAGTATACAGTGTAAAAAGAATGGCCTTCAGATTCTCTCAGTCAGGGGAGGCAGCGAACTTCTCTGGGAAGTGACTAAGAGCTCTCCTTTAGATACCTGTATAATCAGGAATAATCTCATTCCACATGAAACTTCGTTCTGGAAAAGCAAGGAAGCCCCGGGCAGTGTCAGCAGCGAGGCAGATGTGTGTATTCTGAAGGACATTTGCATTCAGGACCTAGATGCTTGTTCGAATTATCAAAATGTTTTGATGATTGCAAACATGAACACTTGTTGGGATTTTCGTGAGAATTACAGAAAGGTGCAAAAGCAGACGCAGACACGGGCCACTAGCTAAGCAAACCACTGCAGCGTCACGATTTGCTTGTACATTTTCTTCTCTTTTTTCGTGAAATTTACAACACTAAATATTTGTTTTAGACCAAACTAAGTGTGTCCCGTTCCTTAAGGGGGTACATTCTACAGACACAAAATGGACATTTTGTGAAGTCATCACCATTTGTGACTTGAATCACAGGAGAAGTTATATTTCCCACACTTCCCTGTTCCACAGTATTAAACTTTATGTTTTCAGAAGTGGTGACTGGCTTTCATGAGTTTAGCCAGTTTCCCTCTTTGGAAGACGCCTAGCCCAGCTCTGGCTGTCAGTCCTGGGTACCGCAGATAGTGTAATTGCATTACCCCCGGTTAGCCAGTGAGAATGAGGTTAAGGCATGGCATGAAATTGCCTGGAATGTCTTTAAAAGTGGCTTGTCTACATAATCCTCCATCACATCCTAGTGGGTTTCGCATGAGACTCTGTAATAGATTCCATTCCTGCTAATGCTCTCAAATAGGTCTTAATGGTGTTCGGTACGCGAGTCAGATATGTGCGTGTCCAGACAGAAAGCTGACCTCTGTCCGCTGTTGAAAGGAGATCAGCATTGCGCTGGACACTGCACAGCTGCATTCCTCCTGGGATGCTGGAAGTAAAGGCACGTGGTCCTTAGCGGTCTAGACTGAAACCCCACTGAGTTTAGATCTGAAAAGATCAGCTGGGTTTACAGAATAGAACATATCAGGTCATTGTGTTTAACAAAGAAGAAATCTTTCTCTTTTTTTCTTTTCTACCCCCAAAGATTTCTAAAGTAGTGCCATGCTAGTGGATTTAAGAGTTTATTAAGAGGTTGATGAAAATAAATGTTTCTGAAATATTCAAACAGTTGAGTTCAAGTCCGTGTCATCTTCCTGACGCAGGACTGTCAGTATTTTAGTTGCTGTTGTTCTGTGAAAACAAGCCAATTCTTCACATTCAAATTAGGAAGATTTGTTTTTTCCATCAAGGATAGCAGTGAGTTAAGGAGACTGTTACTCACTTTCTCTCTGGGCTTGTCCACCCTGGGGTCCAGGAAAGAGGACAAGCGTTTCATCAGTATTAGATGTGATTTGAAAAATTCCACCCCGTTCAGAACATTATCCTGAGACTCGGCCATCCTAAGAAGTCCAGTGGGAGCAGGACATAGTGCGTCTGGACTGTAGGACAAAATGCATCTTCACTGCATTTGAAAGAGATGGCATAGTTTTTAACACAGTCTAGAAGGGTACACCGTTGAGAGAAACAATGTTTAACTACTTTGCTTTAGGTGAAATTAAAATATGTACACATATTACATATATTCGACTGTCTTCTTTTCTTCAAAATAGCTTATATATTCCAACGTGGTTCGCAATCTATGTAAATCCCAAGTCAGAGACGTGTTAGTTTCCACTGGACAGTGTTGATTTTTTTTTAATATCCTTGCCCCTCACTAAGCAATAGAATAAGAACAGAATGTTTCTTCTAACCGCCCGAACTTCTTACTGTGTACCAGTGAAATCGAATGTATCTGTTTCTTCATTGAACTTGTTGAACAGGACTCTGGGCAGGGAGGTACACGGATAAGGCAGACTCCAGCCCAGGGCTTGAGTTGTTCATGAGTGTTAGGATGAAGAACCTAGATTTCCACAGGACACTTTGGTAAGATTTGTGCTGTGGGAACGTTGGTGTTGACTTGAGTTTGTGAGTTTTCAAAGCCTTTGTCATACTCCCCACTTAACCTCGTGTTAATCTTGAGAGTTTATGATATCAGGGTTTTATAGATGAGCGTATAAACCCAGAGATTAGCTCTAGATTTAAGTTCAGTTCAAACGAAAATAGTCTTCCTGTTAAGTAGGCTGGGCAGGTTACTGATTCATGGATTTATGGAAATTAAGACTTTTAATCCAGGTTACTGGGTGCGTGAGTTCCGCGGGTGACGCTGGAGCCTTGGATTTCTGTTTGGCTCTAAGTGTTCCTTCCACGACCTCATGATGCCCCGGGTTAATTTTTAAAGGGAAGTCTAAGCCACAAAATATTGGCCAACATGATCTTTCCAAAAACTTCAGCTTATCAACACTAAAGTCAAGAAAATTATTTTAATATTGTGCTTTCAATGAGAAACACCAGCTCCTAGCTTTCCATTTAATCTCACTCGTCCTATTCTCTGCCAGACAGTGTATTGCAGGCTATTCTGGTGAGGCAGATTTCTGTCTTGAGAAGAAATAATACCACAAGCCTTCTTTCTATGACATTTGTGAAAGCTCTCCAGATTTTCCAAAAATATTATGTTCCTTTTATATATTAGTTACTACAACACAGCAAGGGGTCCATTTTCCCTTTTGAAGATGTATGTAGGTACCTGGCTTTGAGAACCCAAAATACAAAAATCCACAACCATAAACTAAGACGTGGTATTTCATAGTATAAGAAAATGTTTCATTTTATAAGAAGGCTCCCTGCAGGAATCCTTTCTTTAAAAAGTTTAGTGATCTGTAAGCCAGCACTTAAATTCAATAAGAATGACTTATTATTTTGCAGTTAAAATATAGAAGGGAAAATTTAAAGCGGAGGTGTTAGAAGCTACCAACAATTGGTAAAATCAGTCAAAGCAGAGTTGAATATATGTACATGAGACGTATAGAGGAAGTCCTTCTCAATTCCTTGCACTGCTTTAATGAGATAAAGTTTTATTTACAAAAGTGAAAGCCAACAGTTCAAGGTCTCAAAGGGAAATAGTAATTTATCCTTTCAAAATCACAAATGCATACTGGGAATGCTATAAGTAATTTAAAACTCCCTAGCTATGACTGAAATTCATACATCCAATTACTTTCATCTGGGTGTACCACAGAAATGGAAATTTAGCTTTTGAATAAAACAGGAAAAGGAGCCAACATTTTATTTACCTGACCCGTCTAAAAGCATGCTCGTCCCAGAGCTCTGTAATGTCTTGGAAATTTTTCAATAATTCTTGAACATCTTTAAGGCAGCTGATCGTTAAAGCTGATTTTTCTTTTAAGGACAATATTTACTTACAGACATTTGGAGAGGATGCAAGGCCTGGTTTAGAAGAAATAATGCAATAGATGCCCCAGCCGAATAATAATCTTCTAGTGCAATAAAAATCCTGGAGAAGGGGTGAGGGGAGAAAGGGGAAGATGAAGAGAATGACATCAGAATGTCATTTCTTATTAAAATTTATTTATTTGTTTAGTCATGGAGGAAACATGCACAAAATACAAGATTTTAAAATTTTAAATGTGTGTTGTTTAAAGTCTCCCTCCTACCTTTCTTAAACCACGTGGCCGTCTCTCCCATGTCCTTCTCCAGGTAAGTAGTGGCCTTTCTTTTTCATCTATGAGAGCTTCTTTGAGCCCTAAACAGCTATTTTTTTAAAATATTCTAATTCTCCCTCTTTTTTCCACAAGTGATAACCAGGTGTAATTTTTCTTTCCTCTTTTATTCTCGAAACATGTCTCAGAAGTATTTAAAATATCCGTGTGAACGTTCTCATTTCTTATAAAGTGTTACTGTCTCCAGAGATAGGTCTCTTCATTCACTTATGTCCTTCTGTCTTTTTGGAGTGTTTGGGAATGTTCTTACATCTGGTCTTGAATATCTCTTCTTGAGTTTATCCCCTCCGATTTTTTTAATGTTTTGTTGCTCTAGTAAATGGATGGTGTTCTCCTGAAATCTTCTAAATGCTGGTTGTTGCTTGTTTTTCACATGGAAGTGAATAATGCCTCATAATAATTTAATTCCTTTTATCTTTTTAAAAGTTTCCTTACTTTGTAGTAGCATTTCTGTCAACTGATTTTATTTGACTTTCCAGTAGGCAATTATAAGAAATAGTGATACATATTTATGTCCTCTTTTTCATGGTTTATAAATTTTATTTATTTTTTTGTATATAATTGCCTTGGTTAGTAATTCCTTTAAAATTTTAAATGATCCTGGGGATATTAGCAATCCTCTAGTTACTGTTTTCAGGAGTGATGTGTCTAAAATTTCACTGTTAATCATGAGATTAGATTTAGAGGTAATTGGGGTTTATTTTATCATGTCACATAAATATCAATTCATGAATATTTGGAGGAATTTGAGAACAATATTTATGGAATTGTCATAATGTAAGAAGTAACCATATACTTTTTCCCTCAATTCAAGTGTTTTTATAAGCTCAGCTGTGCTCCCCTCCCCTCCCTTTCGTGCTGCTCTGTGTCAGGACCTCACGCCTGAATGAGGAGGGTTGAACGTCTGCAGACCCACCAGTGCCAGGAGCTTCCTGCGGTGGGGTGGGACCTGGAGTGAGCACACAGACTGCCAGGTTCTGTGGTCTTCACAGTCTGAAGACCTTCTCTCTCGTGGATACTGTATCCTGCAGGTATAGCTTCTAGGTATAATTCTTAGGATCTCCCCGCTTCTGAATCAGACGAAGTTCTGTAACCAACCCCGCTATTCACCCAAGTCCCTTCACGATTACTGAGCTGTGGGTGTGTTGCCCACGACCCTCCTGGTTTATCCACGTGAGTGAACACACTGTGCTCTTGCTGAGAATTGCCACTTCTGGTCCCCTTTCCACTCTGTGCTTCTCAGCCCTTTATCCATGACTCCCCAGCAGCTCACTCTTCAGCGTCTTTTTCCCCTGAAGGTTGCGTCTCCACGTTTGTATGAAAATTGCACTTCAAGGGAGAGAGGGGTAGGGTGAGATTATTTTCTTACTGTTTTTTAATAATATTTAGGAATAAACAGGAAAAAAATCCATCTTCACCAGCCCTGCTCATCATGCTTATGTACCAGAAGTCTCAGTTTTTATCTTTTTCCTATTTCATGCTATGATTATTCCGCAAAGCTCTGACAAGCTTTCTTCCCTTTCAACATGAGTGAATCTGAGTCTTTTGGCAGCAGATGAGATACCTGATCATCTAAAGAACTTTTGCAGAAAGGGGAAGACACATTTGACAAGCAGTGTGGAGGTGGGCTCACGTGCGGGGCGGGGGGCAGGCTGCTGGCAGCAGTGCTAAGAGTTACAGCTAATAGTGTTGATTATCATGTGCTGAAGACTTCATACTCGTGTTTCTTCCCAGGACCTGTTGAACCTGACCCTAAGATGGCCAAGGGAGGAGCCGGGTGGGGAGATGAATCCCACAGCGATGGAAGGCATCTCAGTCAGTGTGGGGCGTTATGATGAAAATGCAGTAGACTGGGTGGCTCGCAGTCAGCGTAAAGTTCTCGCGGTTCTGGTAGCTGGGAAGTCCAAGGTCAAGGTCTGACAAATGCCTGGTGGGAGCTTTCTCCCTGGTTCGAAGACTGCGTCCTCTCACTGTGTCTTCACATAAAGAACGGGGCAAGGGAGCTCTCTGGGGTCTCCCATCTAAGGTCTAAGGGCACTAATCCCATCCACGAAGGCCCCACCCTCATGACCTCATCACCTTCCCCCGGGGGGGGGATCAGAGTCCCCACCTCTTAGCACCAGCCCCCCGGGGGCTCAGGATCCCGTGCATGGACTTTGGAGGTGGGAAACACAAACATTCAGTCTATTGCAAGTGGTGGTGTCTTACTTGTGGAGAAGGAATGAAAGACACAGGAAGTGGAAAAATAAGGCAAAAAGAGCAGAGAACACTGAGTTAATTTGCTTTTACATGGAGTAAGAAAATTAAGCAGAAAGCATTTTGGCTTGATGAAGTGGCTCCCCGGAGCTGTGACCAGTTCCTGACAGGAGCAGGTTTGAGAAGAGAGGGACTTTTTGGAGAGTCAAAGGTGGAAGGCTTTAGTATTCACAATCAGCTATTTATTACAAATTTTTCAAAATTACTGCAAATAATTTTAGGTTTGCTAAATTGGTACTTAGAGACATTGTATTTCTTTTTTTTCTAATTCTTAGAATCATAACTCTGATCCATCCACAAGATTTGGTTTTTGTTTTATTTCTTTGTTTTTTGTGGGATTCTGCGTTAAGTAAGTTTTATGCCTTTCTATGGAAAAAATGATGGATGTATGATGAGTAATTCTTTATGAAAAACTAAGTAACTTTTGAAAGAAAAACTAGGGAGTGAATATTAACCTTTGTGTCAACTTTAGATGTAAACTGTGTCTTTTAACATTGAGTAATACTAAGTATTAATATGAGTATAATTAAGTAACTTTTAACATCGTTATACTAAGTTCTAGGAAATGTTAAATATGTTTTGAATAGATCTGTGTTTATAGTCTATTTTACACATTTTCCTAAATTTATTAGTGAAATAATTCTGTAAATTCACAGCAGAACTTCCGTTATTTCATGATGTATATACCACTCAACATTTTTAAAAAGTATAATCAATTGAAAGAAATTATTTACTATGGAGATTCATAGCTGGAAACAGTAATAACTTAAGTTACCTTTTAAAATGTCTGTATTTTACAGATTTTCTATCAACTACTGCTAATTTTAAGTCTTCTTATTTAATTTCCTAGACTGTCTTGACCTAAGACCATCATAATTGTAACTGCCTACTGTGTAATGTTCATAATTTTAAAATAATATATGTACATAAAACACACATATGTATCATACATAGCATATTATATACACCTTTCATAGGTATATTTTCCAGACTTCTGCTTTTTATATGTCATTGTTAGTCCTATGAATGTCATTTTTATGTCATTGGACCTTTGACCCTATTTAATCACTGAGTGCAGAGGAAACAAAAGTATAAACTTTCCTTGATTACCTGGACATCATGCTGGGTATTTCATGATGTTTAACTTACATTTTGTCGCAAATAAATACGAAAAATGTAATTTATTTATCATTATGTAGCTCACATTGTCTACCATCTAAATGTTTAACCTCTTACCCAATGGATAATCATAAAAATAATGATGATAAAAAGTAATACCAGCACTTTTTATATGTCTAAAACAGTTTAAACATAGTCTATTCCAATGACTAGTCACTTGAGATGATGCATTTTTTTTCTCCTAAAAAACAAAACAAAACAATGCTCATTCAGTCCGATTCCTCCCCTCCCGGTGTCCTCTGGGTGCAGAGAAAGCAGCTGCTGGCCGACGTGGTTCTGCGGGGTGAAGGGAGCTATGCGGGTGCGGGGATTCCCAGAACCTGCCTTCGGCTCTGCACACGAGCCCTCATCTGCTTCGTCGTCTCTTGCTTCATGGGACCGTGTGGCCGGAATCTGTGGTTCATTTTTCACCCAGTCCCACACCCAGTACAACTCCTGTTTCTCGGCTAGCTTCTCCAGTCATTTCTTAGCTTTTAATTTACTCCAGCGTCTTCTCTTTGGATCACTGGCAAGATTCAAGCAGAGGGAACCATGCTTTGACTTACAGTTTGCAGGGATGATTTAGGATGATTTACAAGATGGCGCTAGGGACGGTATCAATAACAGACTCTGCAGGAAGCTTCCCTTTAGGAAGGTCCTACTCTGACCCTGGTGGCCCCATCAGGGAGGTGGTCCTAGAGCGCACTGGCGGAGCTCCTTCTGAAGGGAGACCCGGCAGGGTTTGCTGACAAATCAGATGTGGTGAGAGAGAGGGAGCAAAGGGTGGTGCCACGGTGGTTGCCCTGAGCACTGAGAAGGATAAAGTTGCCATAATTAAGATCGATCTGGAGGACAGAGTGGTTTCTAAAAGGAAAATAAAATCAGAAGCTCGTTTTGTGTTTGTTTGGGTGTTTTGTTTTGTTTGTTTGTTTGTTTTACTTGTGACAGTTTACATGCCTGTGAGACATGTCCATGGAAATGGAGAGGAGACACTTGGCTACATAAGGCTGCAATTAAAGAGAGCAGCCCAGGCTGGATTTGGGGCCCAGCAGTTTATATGTCCTACTTAAAGCTGTGAAACCAGCGAGACTGTCAAGAAAATATGAGCAAACAGAAAAGACAGGAGAGCAAAGGTATTTGTTTTACATTTCTATGTATTCAGTTTCTAGCATCGCTCTCCCGTTAGGCATCACTGTGTGAATTTGTGGACTACTTTGTGTAAACTAAGCAGGGATAATGTCAAATTGGCTTTAATTAACATCTTAACCGTAACCCAGCTTGGTTTCTGAACTCAAATGAAAACACTTAGACATATATCGCATTTCCCCTTTTTGTTCGATAAAATAATAAAATCTTGAAAGTGTAGTTATTTTGAAGTTATATTTGTCTGACTAGCTTTTGTAACTGAATTTTAAATGATTTGAAGATTGTAGTAACTTTAGATCCTTTGGCTGGACTTATTCAATTAAGAGTTCCCTGGATAACACAAGAATTGTGCTTGAAATATTCAAACTAGAAGATGTATATGAAAGCACCTAAGTGCTTCGATTAAAATTTTTTTGTTTCTCTTGTTTAGATTCATTTTTCTATCCTTCATCCTCTGCACATTCTCTTTCCTTACATATGGATGTACACATGTATGGTATTTAATTGTTGCCTGCTTCCTGCCCCCACACTCAGGCCTTGACAGCATTAGAATGATCGAGATTTCCTTTCCAAAGACCCTGTGACTGCAGAAATCGATCAGACGTTGGTTGGCTCCCCACTTACGGTAGGATAATTCTGCTTGTGCCTGGAGACCATGGTCTCTACCCCACAAGGACCGGATCCCACGTGGGTTCCGTGAGCCAGATAGACTTCAGCAAGAGTCAGAGTCAACAGCGACTTACTCAAGGGTTCACTGGAAGCGTCCTCCCCTTATCCTTAGAACAGTTTCTGGAATATTCTGGGGACAAAGACTCTCCTCAAGAGACGCAAAGCATTTAGAAACATCACCTCTCCACTTGGTTAGTCTTGGAATGAATACCAAGGATGGTCTTGAAGAGAAAAGAGGCCACATACATGTACTTAGGATGCACGTGTGACCCAGTGTCCGTTCAACCTGATGGACATGGAACTGGTGTTCGCCGCAGAACATACAGCAGGTTTTTAGGAACCAGCTTTCCAAACCCTGCCTCACCTGTGCTTCTGGCTTCTGCTCAACTTCGTGCATAAGAAAAGGAGAGCAGAAGAAATCATGGAGACCAGAGTGAATACCCTCGTATTATGGTTTTCAAATGCTTCTCAGAAGTCTCCACTGTGTCCAGTTGCCTCCGGAGCTATGTTGGAGGTTTGGGGAGGGCTCTGAGCCTTGCCCTCTGCTTTGTCAAGAAGAGACTGACTTTTTTATACTTTTATGTGAAAACTGTCCATGTTGTTTCATTTTTTTAAATGACTGAATAATAAAAAGATGGAATGCCATTGCAAGACCTCGCGAGACGGTTCTTTGTCTCCCGTTCTCTCCACACACCAGCTTAGACTAACCTCTCCACGGTGGCATTCCTTCTGTACTTTGAGTAATTGGCTAATAAATCTGAAACTAATTTGGTCTAAAGTGTTAATGGCTGATAATGATTTAATGTGTTTCCCCACCCAGGGAACACATTTGCATTTTAATAGAGGTCTTACTGGCAATTTTCTTAACTCAAATGAATGACTTTAATGGTGGGCATTTGAGGTGCAGCAGGGACCAATTTTGGCAGAAGAACTTTTTCAGTATCCCTAAAATCACATCATGTGATCCAGGCAGCCTAATAGCACTGCTCTGATGCCTACAGACATCCTTGTAGGAAATTTTCCTGGTTTTGTGAGCCATGTAGGTCAAACACAATTTCTGAGAATTTTATTCTTTCATCCATCAATACTGATGTCTCTTAATAAGTATCCAGATCAGACCTCTCTGAAATAAGAACTTTAGATATTAGTCACCTGTGTTCCTCAGCACGGAACAGAGGTCAACAGTCCTAACAGAAAGAAGGAAGAAACAGAGCATATTTAGTATTACTAGTTAAAATAGAGAAAAAGGAAACTATAGTCATTATTATCTGTTTGCAATTTTTTTTTTACTCTTGGCTGAATAGAGAAAAGAAATTCTGCAAACCTTCTCATCACAAATAAATAATTGTCCATTTATCTTAGCATCCCAGCGCCTACTCTTTCTCTCCACTTCTAAGTCAGTCCTCTTCACTCTGACCAAGGGGATTTCCCTGCAGGCAGTAGGCCACTTCTGCACTGACAAGGGAAAAAAAAACAAAAGAACGGTTCAGAGTAGGAGTTGGTAATCATATACCCTCCCTTCGTATTTCTCTCTTTTTTAATTTGTGGTATAATTGACATACAACGTTCTGTCCGTTGCAGGCGTACAACATAGTGACTCAACATTTGTATATACTGTGAAATGACCACCACAGTAAGTCTACTTAATGTCTGTCACCACGCACAGTTGCAGATTTTGTGTGTGTGTGTGTGATGGGAGATTTTAAGATCCACTTTCTTAGCGAGTTTCAAATGTGCAGTACAGTGTTATTAGCAGTAGTCTCCATGGCGTGTCTTAGACCCTCATGACATTTCCTGCGTGTTTGTCCCTTTCTTCACCATTTTGCCCCACTCCCGCCCCCCACCTCTGGCAACCACAAGTGACCAATTTCTCTGTCTATGAGCTTTGTTTGTTTGGTTGGTTGGTTGTTTTTTTAGATGCTGCATGTAAGTGATGTCATGCGGCATTTGTCTTTCTCTGTCTGCCTTGATTTCCTCAACATCATGCCCTCAGGATCCATCCATGTTGTCTCAAATGGCAAGATTTCATACTTATTGTGGCTGAATAATATTCCAGTGTGTGTGTGCGTGCGCACACGTGTGTGTGTGTACACATATATATTTTTTTTCTTTATCTGTCCATTCATCAAGAGACACTTAGGTTGTTTCCGTATCTCAGGGATTGTGGGTAATACTGAAATGAACATGGGGCACATGTATCTTTCCTAGTTAATGTTTCCATTTTCTTTGGGCAAATACTCAAAAGTGGAATTGCTGGATCATATGGTAGTTCTATTTTTAACTTGTTGCGGAGCCTCCGTACTGTTTCCACAGTGGCTGCACCAATACACATTCGCTCCAGCAGGGCAGGGTGTCCCCTCATCTCCACATCCTCGCCAACACTTCTTGCTTGTTGTCGTTTTGGTGGCTGCCTTTCTGATGTGTGAGGTGATATCTCACTGTGGCTTTGATATGCATTTCCCTCATGGTTAGAGATGTATATTTTTTGGCTGTACCTGTTGACCATCTGTATGTTTTCTTTAGAAAAGATAGTTGTTTAAGCCTTCTGCCCTTCTATAATTCAGATCGGGGAGGGGATTCTGTTACGTTTTATGGAGTTTTAAATATCTTTGGATATTAAGCCCTGATCAGATTCATGATTTGCAAGCTTTTCCTGTCATTCAGTAGGTCGCCTCTTCATTTTGTTGATGGTTTCCTGTTCAGTGCAGAAGCTTTGTTAGTTGGATCTGGTCCCACGTGTCTATTTTTGTTGCCTTTGCTTTGGGTGTCTTCCCTTTGTGCTTCTGACTTAGAGGTGATTAGACAAGTTCCACTTGTGTCATGTACTGTTTGAAGGCTTTTGATTATTAGAGGGGAAAAAGAGGCTGGAAATAACCAATAAAGAATGACTTTTCCTACACTCATGTGCACTCACGCTTAGTGCCACCCTCAGCCAATTTAGAATAATGATTTTGTCCTGAAAAGCATGAATGGAGGTTAAGGGCTAATGAATTCCCAGTCTAGTCCAAAGAAACGAAATAGAGGAGACTCAGTGACCTCTGACACCGCCTTCGATAACGGGCACTCCCGTTCAGTGACTCTCGAGGGGCCAGACGTTTCCTCTTCATGCTTCTTGACATGCATTTCGTAGGATTTCTCATGAGAAAATGTCCCTGCAACACTTCCAGTGAGCCGTGTGCTTTGAAGCGCCCAGTCCAGCCCCTGTCCCACAGGAGGCACTTAGCAAACCCGCCAGTGCCATCGCCGTCTGGCCGGCAGTAAGCGCTGTCACGGAACCAGAGCTTCGCTGGCCAAGGTGCCTTCTTAGATGTTTGAATACTATCCCCTAGCGGGGGAATTTTGAAGAAAATTCCAGAATTCTTTTGAAATTGCTTCTAGGTTCAAAGTCTTTACTAGAATTAAAGAAAAAAAAACCCTCTGCACAGCAGCCGTGGAGGTATTAATGGCCTTCCCTATTGTGAAAATATTTTGTAAGTGGTATTTCGAATTTAGTACCAACATTTTTCCCCCACTTTTCTCTGTCCTTTGTTGAAAAACTGCCACATTTTTCTATTATACCTTTTTCAGGACAGTTGCTCCAGAAATAGTTTCTCTGGAAGTCAGTTTTGCTTTACGATAAGAAAAGAATCTGCTCATGTCTTTGTTTGAATACGTAGCTAATAGAAAAAAGCCTGTTGCCTAAGAATAACTGATGCTCACACAGGCACTGTGTCTCCTGAAAACTCGAGCCGGATTCCTCAGTAGTTTTGGAAACAAAGGTTGACTTGAGCCTTCAGTTTGAAGGATAAACAGAAAAAGATTTAAATGAATGTTGTTTTTCTAAGTCTAATTTTTCTACTGTTCTCATTTGGCAAAATGATTTGCATATTCATGTTTGACTTTTGAAGCTTGGCTAATAAGTGGGCCATTTTTTGGAAAAATTTTTCAGAATTTCATCCATTTCACAAGTACTTATGACCTTAGTGCTTAAACGAAATCGTTTTCTGAAACATCGTATCATCCTTTCCCTCAGTTTTCTCTTCTCAGTGGCTAACTAGTCCAAACACCTGAGACACGTTTACCTGTCGCTCACATACGTTCAAGTGTGTGTACATCGGTGCATGTCCAGTGGCTTCAGGACCCAGTGTGCTCCTTCGGGTACTGACAGGGACATTTTCTAGCTGTAAACTTTTTTTAGCCATTTCATGTTTAACTCTTTCTTCCCCTCAACCTTCCCCTGGCACACGTATTAGCAATACTTTAAAGTTTCTCATTTTAGCCTCTATGCCTCTTAACATAGCTTTTAAAAATATTTTCTGTCTTATATTCCTGGGCTTTATTTTGTGCACGTTTCTCAAATCTTCCAAATCACTATTTTTCAAATCAGCTTATTTGCCTATGTAAACTACCCAACAGAATTTTTACTTAATTATCCATGTGCTTAGTACTAATGTTTCTAAATTGACATTATGTTTTCTCAGAAAGCCCCATTTATTCCTCTTTTTTTGTCTTTAAGTGATTTTTTCTTTCTTTTAAAAATTTATTTGATTGACGTATAATTGATTTACAGCGTTTCAGGTGTACAGCAAAGTGACTCAGTTATGCATGTGGCCCCATTTATTCGTATGGTTTCTAGTCTTTTATGGCTTTGGTCATTTCAAACATATTTATTTTAAATTTTTGTTTAGATTTGTGTTGCTGTCGTTATTTTTAGTTTCCTTCCTGGTCTGTGCCCTGGATGGACACTGTCTTTGTTCTCCCGTCTCCTGTCTCTGCCTCCTGGTGATCCCTCTCTTGGAGGGAGGGTCAGGATTCACGGACCGGGCGCTTGCCCCCCGGGGGCTTCGTCCCATGGTTCCCACGTGCCCCTTAGGCTGTGGAATACTGGAGCCGGGGAGACGTTCCTCTTTGCTGGGCATCCAGGTGGTCACTGGTTCCCGCCCTGTCTTCCTGTTTATTTCTTGCCTGTGGGTCTGTGTGTCCAGAAACTGCCGTGAGCTTGGCGTTCACACTCACAACTGGTGCCGCTGTGGGGCCCAGCCTCTCGTGTGGACACCTGTTTTCTCCCCAAAGGGGAAGGGAGGCTGTGTGCTCCCTTGTCATGGCTCCCGCATCCCGCGGACAGAGTTCTGGTCACTGTTGGGGCCACGGCAGCTCTCAGTGACTTGACAATTTGTGGGAGTACCTCGACTCCAGCTGCCGTGTCCATCAGGGTCCTCAGCCCCCAGCCCTTGGGGTCAGCCCTCCCCTCTCCCCACGGTCAGTGAGCTGTGTGGCTGGGGCTCCTGCCCAGTGCGGGGGCTCCCAGTTGCCTCTTAGTTTCTCTCGGCAACGATTATTCTCTCTTGATTGTGAACTTAGGTATGTATTAAATATCACAGGCTTTATTGTATTCATAATTTCCATGTGATTAGAGTGAAGAGAAATCCCTTCCAGGTCAATTCCGTCCACCGTATTGGTGGGTATGAAGTTGCAATCACAAAGTACAGCAGAGCAGGCTTAAACAACAGAAGTGTGTTGCCTTACAGTTCTGCAGGCGAGAAATCCAAGACCGAGGTGTCAGCGGGGTTGATGGCTTCTCAGGCCTCTGCCCTTGGCTTGTGGACGGCTGTCTTCTCTGTATCTCTGCCTGTTGTCTTCCATCATGTCTGTGCTCGCATCCCCTCATTTCATCAGGACATCAGTCCTGTTGGCTTGGGACCTACTCTCATGACCTCTTCTAACTTAATCACCTCTTTATATGCCTCATCTCCAAATATAGTCATAGTCTGAGATGTGGGGGGTCGAGATGTTAACATACAGATTTTGGGGAAACACAGTTCATTTCATGACAATAGAAAATCCTTCCTCTTGTACATAAAACCACCAATCTGGCTGGGACGGTTTCTGTGATGATAACACTATTAAACACTAGGAACTTAATAATCCAGTGACTCTTTCTGACGGCCTGCCACATTCACATCACTCAAAGGTAGAATATTATGGGGTGCTCAGTGTTGATCAGTTTAACTTCCTTTTTAAGAAGAGAGATACAGACAGATGGTGTGTTGTGGTTTATCAAGATGGCAGCCGTCCTTCCTCAGTGCTCCCACTTTTGGTCCCTTCCATAAGGCGTGGGTCAGTGTCTGCTGTTTGCCAGGGACTGTTCTAGGCACTGGGAATGGAGCGATGAATAAGGCGGATCAGGTCTCAGTGTTCATGACCCGCCCATCCCAGTAGGAGGGAGAGAAAACACACACACACACAGATGACAGTAATACTCTGAAGGAAATGAGAATCTTATCAAAGCCTAGATTTTTTTTCCCCAGAACTTCAAATAATTTTTTCCCTGGGAGCAAATGTCTGAAAGCCTATTTGAGATGCTAATGGTAAATTTCTCATTTCTACAATATTTTTAAAACTATGCAATCTGTGCCGGAAATGCATAATTCACTTTCAAGGTACTTTCAAATGACAACAATAATATTTGTTTTAATACTGCCGCTGATTAAAGTACTGGTGCAAAAGAGGATGTGATGAATCCCCGAATTATTATTCACTTTGCTTTTTCATTTTTTTCTGGAAATGATGGGCTTTCTTTCATTACTCCGAATAAACAAGAAATGCTACATTAAAGAATGTTTCATGGTTAGCATAAGAAATGTGGTTGAATTCGTGGTTATTGAAGATGCTTCTTGGAAACCTTTATTTGTGATTCTAAATTTGTTGTTGACCAGTAATGAGGTTCATGTTGTAACGGGCAATATGTCCTCATGCTGAATCTGTCATATGACTCACAGTTCATGAACGTCTTGTGAATTTTATGCTGGTAAATATTTTTTATTTTCTGTGTTATTAAAGCATAATGTGACTGAATGAGACTATTTGGATTGCTCTAATCTGATCTGGTCTCCCTCAGGGTTGTTGTAGCAAAGATACTCGTTCAAACCTTGGTCAGAAATTGGTTCTTGGAATGGTTAATTCACATGAGAGGTAACTAAGGGACGATTCGTCATCCAGTCAGACATCCCCCAGGCCGTCTAGGTTTGGGGAACAATGGAAACCACTGGTGCTTTTATTTTTTTTTTAATTGAAGTAAAGTTGATTTACAATGTTGTGTTAGTTTCTGGTGTACAGCGTGATGATTCAGCTATATATATATATATTCTTTTTCATATTGCTTTTCATTATAGGTTATTACAATATATTGAATATGGTTCCCTGTGCTATACAGTAGGGCCTTGTTGTTTATCTGTTTTATATATAATCATTTGTACCTGCAAACTCCAAACTCCTAATTTATCCCTCCCCATACACACTGCACACGCCCCGCCACACACACACCCGCACACACCCTGCACAAGAGCAAAAGCCTCAGGTTGTCGCCTGTAGCTAGTGCATACGTGCAGACCCCAGGTTTAAGAGAAGTCATCAGATAATCTGTAAAATCTCTCAAAAAGAACTTGGAGATAAGCAGTACCTGGAAAACGACACCATTTCGCTTTTTACAAACGCTTTTCAAATACAAACTTACTGTTTCATCAGTGAGATGAAGAGTGTCTTTGAAAGCGCACGTGAGCAACGCTCAGCGCGGCTCCTCGTGCAGGCAGTGACTCCTTGATACTGCTGAAGCACCAGGTGGTGTATTAACGTGGTTAAATAAGCAGATGTCATGGACTTTGTGGCGTACAGTGCAAGGTTCTCTTTTTAGAAAAAGAAAAGAAAACCAAACAATATATTCATGCCAAATGGATTTGGAAAGTGGTTTGTATTGAACATATCTGGGGAACTTTTCTTAATATTTTGATCAAACCATTTCAAGTTCATAATCTTGTTTCTTCTGTATATATAGTAAATTTTCTCCACAAATTATAGGTGATACTGAGTACTTAGATTTCAACATCACTGTTTGCCTTGACAGGACCAGGATTTTAAATGTGATTGGCTGTCTAAATTATTCTTCAACTAAGAATGTTCTTGTACCTCATACATAACAAGTTGCAGATATTAAGCAATTTACTAATTACAGAATTAAGGCTGAGTGTGTTTGCTGCTTGTAGAATGGAAATGTGTTTGTGCCAAATGCCTCAGACTTTCCTGTTGTTCTTTGAGCTATTAAGTAATTTGCATATTTCAGAACTCTATTGTCCAGTAATTAAAACTGTCCAGGGAAATAATGCCACCAGCCCCTAATACCTGTTCCTGTTAAATCACCCTTGGTGTCGTAGCTTGAACTTACTGGCCAAGCCCTACTCCACGGTCCCCGGGACACGTAATTGCTCTGGGCAGTGTCTCCTACCTGAGTGTGCAGTACAAGACCTAGCGTTGCGCCACAGCCGCAGGAGCGCGTCACCTCCGGGCGCTGCCCGGTGCTTCCCGTCCCCTGCGCTTGCCCGTGTTGACAAGTACAGGCCGAAGCACACCAGCCTGCGGTACACAGGCGACTGGCAGGCGGGAGGGGACGGAAGCGTCACAAGTATCTGTCAGCACGCAACCCTGTGTGACACTCCTGCTGTCACCTGACGCTTACAGACTTACCGAGGGCCTTTGTGGAAGTTTGTTTTCTAGATTCAAGGGATAAGCAGAACTTAATTTTTTTTTAATTCATAGTGTTCAAGGCTAAGTTTATCGCTCTGTTATGCTAGCATTTTGTGACTTTTATGGCATGAAACTTGGTAACTCTGGGTGGCCATAGGTCCATGTATTCAATCATTCATTCAGCCACTCAGCAATCATTCTGGGTCCCCGGCACGCTTCCAGGCACTGGGGATAGCACACAGGTGAACTCCGTCCCGCGGATTTACCCTTCTACTTGGGTGGAAAGAAACAACGCTGAAAGAAAAAGTGAATAGATAAGAAAATCATGAGAAGTGCTATGTAGGTAAAAAGTGCGAGTAATAAGAGAGGAGTTAACATTCACCCCTGGGAGACTCTGTCACCTCTGCAGATACCCTGGACTCCCAGGGCGGCATTAGGCTTCAGACCTGAGCCAAACTGACTGGTCTCCCTCCAGGAATCTCCAAAATGAGCGCCCCTCACCTCCTCCCGCACACAAACACAAGTGACTCTGCATCAGAGAAACAGGAGGGCAGGGATGTTTGGGTCATAGACTCAGTTAAAATTCTCTAGATTGAAGAACAGGTTTTACTTTCAAGTAGATGCATTAAGCAATAATTTAAGTCTTTGCAAGTTATTGTTAGCAGATATTCCAATAAATGAACACGTAGAGGGCTCCTGAGTTTTCTTTGTAGCTGTCAAAGTCTCACGTGTACCCATTATGTCTACTGCGCTCACAGGCTGGAAAGAGTTTGCTGTGTGTGTGTGCATATATGTGCGTTGGTACCTTGTGAATGTATGGTTAACATTCACTGAGTGTTTGTCACGCGCCAAGAACTGTACAAACACCGTCTTTGTTAAGCCTCATGGTGGACCATGAGTTAGACTCTATTACATCCTTGTTTTCAGGGTGGAGACTCAGTAAGTAGCCCAAGACCGTACAGCTAATAGGCAGGGGCCAGGGTTAAATGCAGACGCCCCCAACACCCAAGCCTCCAGCCGCTAGCCTGCTTCTTGTAGCTCCGGTTGTATCTTCAGATGTTACTAAGTTTGACACTCACAAGAAGAAACGCTTGTACTCCAAAACTCCGGAGGCTGTCCGTCTGGACGATGACTTGCTAATCACTTTAAATGAAAGTAGCCAAGCACAGCTGGCTTAAGGGGATCGTCATCAACGTGGGGTCTGAACAGCGACCACTGGGCTTCACGAGTGATGAAGTCCTTCGGACCCAGGAATCCGTGTACCACTAGTGTGTGTGACTGGGTGGCGGGGTGATGGAGCCCGGCCTGACTCTCAAGCAGCCTCCTGAGCCTCAGAAATAAACTGGTGGCTTAAGGCAGAAGAGAGTCCCAGTGCTGAAGATCAGCCAGCAAATGCCCTGAGACCTCATAGAGCGGGGGCTACTGTGGACTGGGGTGGGCAGGGAAACCTTCAAGCAGTAGCCAAGCTTCACGTGGGACATGAGAGGACTGTGGCAAGTTAGAGAAAGAAAGAGAATGTGTATTTGATGTCAAAAGGCCAACACTGGACAAGCCCTCACGGCCCAAATGAGGCCCCGGGTTGGACGACCTTGGTGAGACAGGAAAGTTCCTGAAGAGGGTGAGTGAGGGAAACACAGGTGTAGAAGCCAGTGAGAGCTTAGTGACTGGATGTGTCCGCAAATGTGAGACATGTGAGCCCACAGGTGAGGCAAGTGCAGTGCGTAGGGACGTTTCCTTTGTGCAAACTGGAGGACACATTTCAGGGCAAAAGCTCATCAGGAAGCTGAAACTTTGACCGAGAGGCCACCCACATACTCTGTGCGTGAGGTGACGCGGGCAATAAGGAAATGACTGAGGACCTTTGAAAATACCTGTAAGCACTTTCATTAGTGTGGGACGGGAAGCCAGAAAGCAGAAGGTTTAGAAAGAGCAAGTGCTGAGGAAATAGGTGCCAGTGAGAGGGGTCGCACGTTTGAGAAGATGAGACAGAAAGAGAAAAATCTCATGAGTGTCACTGTCACTAAGGACGTCTCAGAATCTGGATGTATTTAAGATAAATGTAAAAAGATTGGTTAGATTAATATAATGACCCCAATTTTTTTTTTTAAAGAGGAAGAATAGCGTGCTGACGCCCCTACAGAGATAGTAAAGAATGAGATAAAAGGGCGAGAAAAGCTGGGCTTGTTGAAGCCTATCAACCAGAACGCACCTCCTGGGAAGCCCATGGTCCTGTCCTCCCATGAGCGCCACACGTCTCCATGTCGCGCTGTGTCAGAGGGATGGACTTCCTTGGGCTGCCTCGCCCTCTCCCCTTCCTGCCCACTCCTTGGTGAGCATGATCTTGCGTTGAGCCAAGAGCGTGTCTTGCTCACCAGCGTGCCCCCAGCCCTGAGCACGGTGACCTGCATTTCAGTCCTCAAATGGATGGATGGATGAGCAAGACGAGTTTGAGGGCGGAGCGGCACCGAGACCCAGACATTCTCAGTGGAAACTGGGAACCTCTGAGAGGAAACGTCAAGGAAATCCCCGTGGTGATCTCACAGCGCGTAGTGTGGGTTTGTGGCTGGACCGCACTCTGCATCTCTTCCCAGTGATGCCCTCTGGTCCAGGAACCACGGGCAGACGCATCGTGGACTGGCCCAGGGTCAGTAGTGCAAAGCTGTGGAAGACGGTCAGCCTTTAAGCAATCAGCTAGGAAGATGAGCATGGTGTCTCTCCCAGCCTCGGACGTTCTGTTGAGGGAGTAGCTCATGACTGCTTTGGTGGGAGTTTAGATACCTGGGTTTCCAAGAGGGCTGGTTTAGGAATTAGTAGGAAATAACGCTGCGTTTAATATGCGATCGTTCTGGTTTGCGCATCACAGAGGGCTTTCACTTTACAAATGGGGGCGGTCTTGGGCAAAACAGGACAGTTGGCAACTCGGTGTCCGCTGCAGCTACCCTGACCCCACGTGGCTTTTTGGTGCACGATGCTCTGCCTTAGGAACTCTGGACGTGCTCTTCCCATTGGTTGACACACTCTTTCTGGACATTTTTATCTGGCTGCCCCCTGAAATTCTTCAGTTTTTTTCACTCTTATCAGCTCCCTCAACTCCCATGTCCCCAACACAACCATGAGCTCCCCAGGACAGTTTTCAATACTTGGAAATTTAGCCAGAGAAGGCAGCCAGGACTTATGCTTGTGATGTAGAACCTGAGATTTTTTTTTTTTAATGTTTACTTCTTTTCTATGTTCTTTAAATTTTCCTTAATCAGTTTCTCCAAATGATATTCTTTCCTTCATTCCTCAAAATAGACAAGAAATTCTCCATTGAAGGAGTTTTAGTGGTTCATGTAGGAAATACGGTTGTGTAAGCGGTTATTAAGCACCTTTCTTGGAAACCCACGTTCGTGATGCTACATCCGTGCTGACAGTCGTGAGGCTCCACCGGCAACAGGCGGTGTGTCCTCACACTGACTCTGTCCGAGGCTGGGAAGAAGCTGGACCGTGATTCGGGGACTCCTCACCTCCTCGCTTTTCTTTAGCATTTTAATTGGCGGCAGTGTTAAAACAAGCTTATTAATGAGTCGATGCCTCTTTAATGTGTACATTAAGACTTGACTTTGGGGAGCTGCCCGGGGAGGACTTGGCTGAGGTCAGCCAGCCTGATTCCTTGTGAGCGCCCAGGTCAGAGGCTGTGGTTTCCAGAGAGAGAGACACTGAAGGTGAGTAACGGGGGCGGGGGCTCTGATTTGAAGGCAGGCAGGTCTGTGCGTCAGGTGTGTGCCCAGGTGGTCAGTATCCAGGTGAGGCTGGCTAAGGCCAGGTGGGCAGGGGGCCGCTGTAGGTGGATGTAGAGAGCTGGGGGTAAGGTGACAACTGACGCTTACTGGCCATAAACTGATTACAGCGAGTGAAGAGAAAGGGCTTCAACCTAAGTTCATGTTTTCCACCAACTTGCAGGAATGTGTTTGAGAGATGTGAAAACACCGGCTGATTTAAAGCCTCTTCGACTTGATCTGTTGTGGTTAGATTTGAACAACAATTTAAAGGTCAGAGATTTGAAATTCCAGTCCCGGGCTCAGCGGCCGGACAATCTTGAGATAGTGTGCCCAGAGCTTAATGAAATCGGGGTGGAAGTAAGCAAAGTTGAAAGAGGCAAGGGACCTTCCTTCCACTCCATTAATGCCGACTTGACAGGCAGAGACAGGCTGCAGCAAAGGCAGAATTTTTGCCACTGTTCCTGGAAGACGTGTGGCCGTTTCCCAAGATAAAATAACAAATGGCATTTGCTCTCCGGAACCCTCCTCACAGAACATAAGGTCAGAAACAGGGAGGGGGATCCAAATAACCTTCACAGGCTGAGAGCCCCTCAGTGATTAAGTTGTCAGAAGGCTGTTATCAAGCGGAATATAATTACTAAATATGTTGCAGGAACGTGGTTTCTTTGGAAATCAGTGTCTGTCTAGGTGAGTCGGCCGAGTGACTGAATAACAGCCTGTGGTAAAGGTTATCAGGGAAGAAAATTGAACTAAGGCTTAGCGCTGAATTCAGACCGTCCGCCTGTTCATTCTGCTGACAAGGTGGCTTTCCAGTTTAATTTCTGCTCAGCAGTGCTTCCCTACGAGTTTGTTGCTGATTTGCAGTTTCTTTTGGTAACATTCTTTGATTTCTTAGCTCTCTTCATTCCCTGTTAAAATGCCATGTGCTATTTTATTCTATCACAAAGACGGAAACAAACTCATTAAAAAAAAATTCAGGTACAGTTTTAAAGTTGCATGTTTCAAAGCACAATATAGCAGTGCTTTCAAGATTACAGATCCCTAGAAAAAGCCTGCGATATAAATTATTCAACTTAAAAGGTCAAATTGCAAATGCTGAGATTAAGTCTCCTGTTAACAACTCTATTTATATGATGTAGGAACAAGCCTACTTTTGCTAATAGAAGATCCCTTGATTTAGGATTTACCCTGTTTCTAGAATTTAATGTCATAGCAAAGATAAAATTTTTCAAGGAGTGTCATGCAAAAATCCTAATTTATTATCCAGTAGGAATTTTAAAAATATTCTGGTATTTTCTCAACCTCTGCAATACTTTCATCCATTTATTTCTGCTGAAGTACAGTTGATTTATAATATTATATTAGCTTCAAGTATACAACATAGTGATTCAATATTTTTATAGATGATACTTCATTTAAAGTTATTATAAAGTAGTGGCTGTATTTCCCTGTGCTGTACAATGTATTCTGATGCTTATTTATTTTATACATAGTAGTTTCTGCCTCTTTCTCTCATCCCACCATCTCATCTCCCTTCCTTGCCCCTCCCCACTGGTAATCACTACTTTGTTCTCTTTATCTGTGATTCTGTTTCTATTTTGTTATGTGCATCCATTTGCTTTATTTTTTGATTCCACATATAAGTGATAACGTAGAGTATTTGTCTTTCTCTGACTTATTTCAGTAAGTATAATACTCTCTAGGTCCTTCCACCTTGTTGCAAATGGCATCATTTCATTCTTTTTTATAGCTGAGTAATATTCCAGTGTGTGTGTGTGTGTGTGTGTGTGTGTGTGTGTGTGTGTGTGTACTTATACACATATCACATCTTCTTTATCCAGTCATCTGTTGATGGACCCTTAGCCTGCTTCCATGTCTTCGTACTGTAAATAGTGCCGCTATGAACATTGGGGTGCATGTATCTTTTCCAGTTAGTGTTTTTGTTTTCTTCAGATATATACCCAGGGTCATGTGAGAGCTCTAATTTTAGTTTTTTAAGGAACCTCCATACTGTTTCCCATAATGGCTGCATTAGTTTACATTCTGACCAATAGTATATACAAGGATCCCTTTTCTCCACATCCTCACCATCACTTGTTACGTGTAGGATTTTTGATGATAGTTTGTCCGCTTGACCACCTGGAATTCTGAACGTGCTAGCTGCATTTCTCCGTTTACCTTGTGTGCAGAAAGTAGTAAGTAACTATGTTACATTTCCATCGCTTTTACTTAAATTAGGTCCCTGAACTGCTGTCACGTTGCCTTCAGCATGGAGGCGTGGGGACTCTCAGTGGGCTTTGCGTTTATCACAGTCTTGTTGAACTAGAAATGTTGACAGCCCTCAAAAGTTGAAAAGTTAGAGAAAAGTGTACTCTATTGACAATTAAACAGCCTGTAAGAGCCGTTTTAAATTGTGAGCATTGCAGTAAGTGTTCTGTTGAAAACTAAAATTATCTGAAATAGAACAACTGACAAGAGAGGGCTTGCCAGCGCCCCTCTGTGGGTCCTTGAAGCCCATTTTCCCCTCTAAGCCCCTTACTTTTGTTTATTTTAATTTTTGCACTATGTTTAGTGTGGTAATAAAGCCCACCTCCTGATAGGGGGGAGGGATGATGTTTGTAGCCAGTCCTTGAAAGGAGGTTTCCCTTTGCATCTACTTAATGGTGTTAATCATTCATATAAGCAGATGAGGACCTTCATAATGAAGGCGCCGTAAAGACACCGCGGTGTCTCCAGGGCTGGATTTCACGTGGAGTCAGTCATGAGCCACTAGTGGGTTAGTGGAGAGAAATGTCAGGTACAGGAGCAACTGTAGCCAGAGAGGAACCTGGCACAGTGGTATGCGGCCAGGAGGCCAAGCAAAGGCATTTGGCGAAAAAAGATCCCAGACTTTGTTTTGTTGCCCTAGACGTGCTATTTCTCTTACACCTCTTCTGTTCTCTGAACTACAAAGAATCTTCCTGAATGTGTTCATCTTTTCAAACATATATTGGACTACGAATATTCAAAATAATGCCTATGGCAATTTAAAAATTGTCTAAGAAGTATTTTAGAAAGAACAGCCTTTTTAACCAAACATTTTCTTTTGTTTTTTTTTTAGATTCCACATATGAATGATCTCGTATGGTATTTTTCTTTCTCTTTTTGGCTTACTTCTCTTAGAAAAACATTTTCTGTTATAACTTTCTACCCTGTGAATCATGTTTTCAAGTTCCTTATGGAGTGCATGGGCAATTTAACAGACCATATGGCTCTTAAATTAAAAAAAATTTTTTTTAATCAGGCAGGAAATTATTAGTGGTATCAAATCTGAAACTAACAACACCCAAATTTACCTGTCAGTATATCCAAAACTAAGAAACTGGAAAATTCTGTTTTTATTGATCCTATCATCAGTATAAACGCAAGACCACCCAGTAGGCAGGAGAGTAACAGCGCACTCGTACTGAGGTTTCCAGATTTAGCACCTGCTACATTTGCTGAATCCAGGAATCATAAGATTAATAAGTTACCTACCAGGTTGAGAACACATTTATCAATACCAACTCACTGTCCTCATTTGATACTTGACAGAGAATTATGCTGGGAGCATCAGAAGAGGGTATTCATGTGGTCAGACAGTTTAGCCCTGTAACCTACCGGGGTCGCTGTCAGAGTTAGAAAGTGGCTTTTTCTTGAACAATCAGAAAGTGAATGTTTTAAGGGGCAGCTACGGTCAAGATACCGACGTAAGCCAAAGAATGTGTATCAAACTTTGTCTCCCCCTTGGTAAGACACTTACAAACAGAAGACCACTCGTGATGTTTGAATAGAACGGGTCTCGCAAATGCAGGGAGCTCTGAGTCTGGGGTTCTAGCCCCAGCCCTGTGACTGGCTCACTGTGCGGTAATAAGACGATATTTGTAAAGCACCGCATGGATCCCATAAGAAAAGAACTGTGTAAATAGCAGGCGTTGTTGTTAGTTAAGGGCCCCCCGTAGGCTGGGAAATCGACGTGACATTCAGTGGGGCAAAGTGTAGGGGACGTTCTCGCGTTCTGACTGCTGCTTTGCTGGATACCATTTAATTAAGAGCCATTCTGGGGGATTTTCCTTGGCATGTTAATGCAATTCAATCCATCATGCTTATCACCGTGCCCGTGCGCATCCCTGCTGGCAGCTGGGAACACGGGTGGTTGCCCCTCCTCGGTGTGGCCTCGCCGGGGGCCCATCGTCAAACCAGGCTCAGCGCCGCATCCCATCTCCCATCTCACGGGCACGTGCAGCTTCCCAGCTCTAGTCTGTGACCTTCAGCCGAAGTCCAGGCTCCGCAGTCCCCGCGGAGACGGGTGCGCTGTGTGCTAGATCCATACACGTCTTGGAATTGGTATCTGAGGTGGAGAGTTAAGACGTAAGAACTGATGTTTAAGCCCCAAAGAGTCCGGATGCTTTTACTCCACTCAGATTCTTGCAGTGTTGTCCGTACTTCACACAAAAGGGTTCAGATGGAGTAATTAGTACGAAGTACTCAGTATGCCTGTGGCAAAGCCTGGGTTTGAAACTCTCTGTAAGATATCTTTAGTATCTGTAAAGATAACTCCATCATTAAAAACTCTTTGCAGCCTTATCTGTAGGAAACATACGTTACATGTAAAGTAAGTAATTGACAGAGGACTAGTAATGGTATATGGGTGGGTGGGGGGGGTGTGTGTGTGTCTCCATCCAGTTCTAAGAGCAAGATGCCAGCTGTAAGCTTTGGAAACTATTGGAGAATATAAACTAGATGGAAGAAATAGGGCAGGTTATATGCTGTGAGAATGGTTTTATTTTTACCAAGTCATCTCTCCTATTTTTTTATTATTAAAAATCAATACACACTTTTTGTAAGAAGGTTTTCAAAACACGAAGAAGAAAAACTGTACCTCAGAATAGCTTGCTGGTGTTCAAGTTTGTTGTATTCTTTTATTTTTCCACACCTGTGTCTATGTGGAAAAAGTTGCCCTTTTACATTCTGCTCTTTCTCTAACACAGAATTCTCCCAGACTTTAAAATGTTCTTGGGAAATTATTTTTAAAGTTATACATGCCCTTATGTTGATGTGCAATTATTTATTTACCCAATATCCCATCAGTAAATTGAGTGTTTCCTCAAATTTCAATATAATAAATAATCCTTTGATTTAAAAATATCCCCGGTCCATGATATTCTGCTCACGTTGCTCATTATTTCCTTACAGCTCTTGAATGCGATTAATGACCCAAAATGCATAGCTTCATGCTCCAGGAAGTGACTCTCTGCTTGTTCTCGTTTTTTGCTATCACTTTGTGAGTGTTTCGGTGAGCTCTGTGTCTAGACAGACGTAAGCAACAGCAGCACATCTGAGGTGATCATACAGGAGAGGGGGGTTCACCCAGCGCGTCAGGACACCTGCTGCACCCCGAGGAGGCAGGGCAGCTGGCCAGGCTGGTGGGGCCCACACTTCACGAAGCCTGCCTGTCACTGTGAGGTTCATGGCCATTACCTTGACTGTTGGAAGAAAGGCTTTCCCAGCCTCTCTGTGAATAGCTTGAAAAAGAACTAGTTGCTGAATGTGCTTTCCTAGCTCCATCTCTAGTAGGAGTGACCTAGGCCCTCTCGGTTGACCCCGCACCTCCGGGAGTGCAGTCGGACAGGCCTGGCTGGCTCAGGTGTGTCCCCCAGTCCTCAGTACAGGTCGGCAGGAGAGAGAGAAGGTGTAGGCTTACAAAGCGCCTCCCTGTCGGCCCTGCGTCCGGGTGGAATTTATAAGCCATTCCGTTTGCTTTGGGGTTTGCGCTTTTTGTGCCGTGGAAGAGCATTCTGTTTACCTTCATGACTTTGAATGCATAGTTCTGAAGAATGCACCTTCCTGACTTTTAAGGCATCTTTTATTCTTTTGATGAATCTCCTGAGAAAGAAATCCAAGTTAATGGGACTCTCTTTAGTAATACTAAATTGTTTTGTGGACATATTAGCCTTAGAACAAACAAAATTTGCAAAAACACTAACAAATCAGAAAGAGAATTCTAAGGCATTGGTTTTCCAGTTGCATGCCAGTTACAACAGTACAGATTGAACTAAAATTTCTCTTTATTTCTAACTTCTGTCCCACTTGGATGAATTAGACTGCATTGATTTTCTGTATCTGATGAGAAGTGAGAGCCCAGATGTGTGTGTAATATGTGTGGAAATCTGTATATATAAAACTATTTGATTTTCTAGGACAAATGGGGTAGATTTCCTGTGGAAACTTCTCAGAGTTATGAAAAATATTAATAAAAGATACATTCAATATTTGTCAGACTATAAATAGAGTATTTTCCTGTATATAGTGTAGTGAAAAATCATATTTTACTCATTATTCATTTAAATGCCTTTACTGAATCATTTAAACTATTTTTTTTCAACAAGAAAAAAGCATGAATTGGACCAATATTTCCAAATTAGGGTATATGTTTGCTGAGTTAAAAAGCTGCGTGTTATTGTAATCTATAGTATCCTAAAGTCCAAACTTTAAAATAAATACTTCTAAAGCCTTTACATTGATACAGGGCTTTTCAGATAACACAGTACATTCATATATTATCTTTTTTGCTTTTAAAACAGCCATAGGACATAGGTGTTTCCCATGTAATAAGTTTAAAAAAACTCTATAAGAAATAAATAATCCTAATTTGAAAAGTACTAAAGGTGTAATTGAGAACATAAATACGTAAACAATAATTAAAATACAATATTCTGACTAATCAAAAGAAGTGTTTATCAAAAGAAATAATAGAAGCATTCCAAGCACATTACTAAAGTGTTCCACTAAGCATCATGTGAGGGACGAGGAGTCATGTTCACTGGTGATGCACCACGTGGCAGGGCGTGTGCAGGGCACCTGTTTGTCAGTTAGAGCTCCAGGCTTCCTTGTCTCCAGTTTACAGAGAAGGAGCCTGACGCTTCCAGAGGTTCTGTGACCTTATCAGTGTCACCCACTTGATAAACGCTAGGTACCCCTCTGTCATCCCCACTCCTCGGTGTCACCCACGTGACATCCCCAAAGATGCTGATTTTTTCACAATGCTGTCCTGCGTCTCCTTTTCACCCTTAACGTTTGATTAGTTGGTTTGGGGGGAAAGGGGAAACATATTAGAGCAGGCTTGATCTGCTGGCATTTAAAGGTGCAAGGAGGTGACAAGACAATCTTAGTGAGGTACCACATTGCTCGTGATGTTTCCGTTAGCGAGCATCTGACAGCACACCTTGAATTGGCTTAGATCTCCAAGGAGAATAAGTTGGCTTACGCGGCCACTGGGATCCAGATGTAGCCTGAGCCCAGGGTTTGTGATTTCTTCAGGGCTGTGGCTCCAGTTCTCCCAGATGCGCTCAACTCTGCCTTATTCTTTGGCTGCCGTGTTTCGTCACGCTTGCTCATGGGAGAACGATGCCTGCTGGGAACCCTGAGCACGTGGTTCTGTAGTCATAGCCAAGGTGGGAGAGAACTTCTCTTTCCCAGCCACTGGACACGGGCTGGGACGTCCATGGACGTCCCATGGTGGGACCAGCTTGGGCCACACGCACAATCACATGCATACCCAGGCACCACAACCAGGATAACATGGCATCTTGATTTGAACAGACCACATCACATGGCCATTGGAAGAGGTGCCCATTGCTAATTGGCTTAAGCTCACTGAAGTCTGTTCTCGGCACTAGTGTGGATTTATTTCAGCAAAAGCCAATGATCGGAAGAGCTGGGGTTTTGTTACGAAGAAGAAAAGGTGGACAGAGATGGAAGGGAGGCAGCAATAACGCCCACTGAAGCTAGTGAATCATTTTGGCTGCTCCAGCTCTCCTTGAGTCAAATATCACAGCACCTCTGTTCGGATTTGGGAAGAGGACGTGGGAGACGAAAGCACCGCAGAAGAGATTTCTCCATCTGCACACCCAGCGTCTTAGCGTCAGCTGATCTCTCTTAGTTCCTGAGAGCAATTCAGCTGTCAAGGGTGCATTTTGAAGACGTCTCATTGGCTGTGCATGCCTCTGCCAAAACATATTGTCTTCTCATCTTATTCAGAAGAGACATTATTTTTGATTACACAGCCACATCGCAAGTTAATGTTTCTGAATTTTAAAAACATGCATATATATGTGTGTGTGTTCTTATATTCACATTGAAAACGATCTAAAAATGTGTGGCCCGCTGTCAAGTTGCTTCACTGTCACCAGCTCCACTCTCCTCTCCTCCCTTTCCCCTCGCCCTGATTTACCGCACTTGCCCCGCACCGTCAGGTGTGAAAGTACGGTGATGAGAACACGGCTGCTCGCCGTGGGCGGTTTCTCAGGGCGAAGGAAATTCACGGGCAGGTGCATTCGTATTGCAAAGTAACATTAGTAGGGACGGGTATGAGGTTGAATTAAGTGACCCAGTGCTTTCAGATTCATATTGCTTTTCAGACTCATTTTTCTGGGTAGAGCCTTAGTGACAGCATCACACCTATTTTTCAGATTCAGCTGAGTGACCAGCCCCGCAGCCTGTATTTTCCCAGGGCGCAGATCGATCTGAATTGATCCCGAGCACAGTGCTGATTCGAAATATGTATATTTATAGTTGACCTTTTACCAAATGCTGTTCAACTTCTAAATGATTTGAAATATGTACACTTCGTTCATTTTAGTGACATCTTGTTTTATTCACAGCATTTACATACATTGTTCATAGTAGAATACTTGAAAAATCTTCAAGCAAATTACGAGCTGTTGTATCTAATATTTGAGAAATATGGTTTTAAATTCGCATTTTTATAGATACAACAACTAGCAGTCAATTTGGGAAACGGCCATCCACTTTTAAAATCAGTAAATGATCATTTCAACTGCATACGCGTTTTATATAATTTGTGCACACATTACTTATGCATAAAGCTTCATTTAAAGATATTAAGCAGTTACAGAAACCAATAAATTTCAGATTCAGCAAACGTTTACTGAAAATGTGTGCTCTTTTAGATAGCTATGTTATTTGATCCTCCTAACCCCTTAGTAAGATGTCATCCCCTGGTAGAAAAATGATCGGTAAAGAAAAAAGAAGATTAAGAGGGCTTACAGCAGTTTTTGCAGCTGCAAAAAAACATTTTCCCCAGCCCCTAAATTGGAGTTTGGAGCCTGATGTCAGAAGTAAAGGCTAGACTCGTCAAATTCCAGAAGAGTGATGGGTGTGCACGGGAGGGGAGGATGGTTGTTCTAAAAATAAGCAGCGCCGAGTTACTCTGATTTGTTATTAAGCACAATGTCTTTTACACCTTAGATTTCAACAAGAAAGGAAGGATTAACATTTCAGTGTTTGTCATTGGGCATGAGCTAAAGATACTTTTAAGGCGTCTTCAATAAGACGGCTGCTTCTGAAGTGAAAAATGTCCATCCCAGGAAGTGTGTGACTTCCCACTCGGGTGACCGCCCCGGGCAGGGACCTGTAACGTGCCCCTCACTGTCTTCTGCAGACTCAGAAAAACCGCTTCCCCGGGCATGGGCTTCAGCGGCTGGGCCAGGGTAGCAGCAGTGTGCTGAGGGGAAGATCCTGTAACTGGGACAAGTGCTGAGGGGACCGTTCCATGGGCGAGGGACAGAGCCCACATGGTGCTTGGACCACTGTCGCTGGTCTGGTGGCTGCAGTCTGGGTGCAGCCCATTAATTCATTTGGTAATAAGCATCGCTAGTCATTAAGTGTTCACTGTGACGGGACTGGAGTGTGGCCTGTGACCGGCAGTGCGCCAGTCAACAAAACCAGACCCTTGTCACTGTGCAGTAAAAATAATTTGACCAAAATCTCGTAAGAAGAGACAACCTTGCTACTGTTTTGAATGAGCATGTGTTGTTAATAACAGGCCTCCTCAAAAATACCTTTACCTTCTGCAAATGCCTTATGTTGAAATGTTGTCCCATTATCCACTTCTAACATAAACATGGAGATAGCGCATTTCTTAGATGGTGAGCTCTATATTTTTATTTATTTCTTCACTTTAATTTCTGGCTGTATTATCAGATATTTTCCACAAAAAGAATTCTTTCCAAAATTTACTGAGTGTGAATTCTACAGTAACTTAACTGTTTTGTGTTGTTATCTGGCTGTATGAATGTAATAAACACATGGTAGTTCTTCTCTGTAGATTTTGCAGCTCCATCCAGTCTGATACAGTGATCTCTTTAATTTGTGTGTGTGTGTGTGTGTGTGTGCGCGCATGCTCTTATAAAAGTAGTCATCCTATAGTCTTACACCTACTTGTTTATCATCGTCTCTATGGCCGATAAATGGAAATTAAGGATTATTGCCTCTATTATTTTATACCCAGGGAATCAATATATAGTTTCATTAATCTCATAGTTACTTTATAGCATGAAAATGATACATCCTAGTTTATAATTTGAGACTTTCTTAAATTCCCTCCCTCTCTCCCTTCCTTCCCTCCTCCTTCCTTCTGTCTCTCCCTTCCTGCCCACTACTGTTTAATGAGCATCTGTCACCTGCCAGGAACTCTGATGGGTCTCAGGGATACCGTGGTGAGTGGAAGAAGAATTCGTGATATTTACGGTCCAGTTGGAGAGAGAGATCAGTCAGCGATCACATGGATAAATGTGCAGTTGCAGCACTAGGCAGTGCTATGGAGAAAAGTTATGCAGATGCTCTGAAGGCATAAAAGCCGATTTTCTGGATGTGGTCTAGATTATCAGGAGGATCTTCACTGAGAAAGTTATTCTGGGGAGGAAATAAAACCCATGATTGTAGAACACCTAGATAAAATGTGGTCTGTTGGGGTGAGGGAGTGAAAAGGGACGGAGAGAGAGGAATTATTCCAGGAAGGAAGAGCAGGGCACGTCAGAGACGTTTTACAAAGTGAACAATGTGCTGAAAAGAACACAGGGAGGTCCTGGTGTCCGGAGAGCGCAGTGGTGAGCGCCTCCACGCTCTGCGGAAGCCCCCTGAGCGGCATCAGTCGTTCCCAGAGGGGAGCACGGGCTGGCTGGGCGGGGCCGCGCTCCGCGTGGGAAGGCGACCCGTTCGGCAGCCGTTCTCGGCAACTGCTGCGGTGTTCCTGTCTCCTCGTTTTTAACGTGACTTGAAAAGATGAGGACTGGGTGAGTCTTCAAACAGGATTTTTTTTTCCCACTGGCTCCTTTAGGCAAATAACCTCCTGGAGATGAAAAAAAATATATATATACATATATATATATACATATATATATATATATATATATATATATATATATATATATATATATATATATATATATATGTGTATATATATATATATATAAAACCAACAATACTTTCAGACCTATGTGTCCTACAAGGTGAGAAAAAAATGGATTTGTTAATTAAATCTAACCAGGAGAACTGTTCCATTTTAAAACTGTTCCGCTTAACCTCTCTGTGCTGAGAGAGGCACTATTGAAGACAACATTATTCAGGTCAGTTGAAAGTGTGTGGTGGGCCCAGGTGGGGAGGAGGACCAGACCTGCTGGGGTGGCCGGCAGCCACGTTTTGCCTGCATCGCTGCTATTGTTCCGAAGAGATGGTTTCTCTTTGTGCTTCCAGAATTACCATGATAAACCTGTTTGCCAAATGTTAATTTTTCATTTTTTTGCCCCATGAAAAGTTTCCACTTGATTAGCCAAAGGGCTCAAGACTGTAGTGTGTGTGTGTGTATGTGTGTGTGTGCACGCATGTGTGCGCGCATGCTTTAAGTAAATAAACAGACAGCATCAATTGGGGTTAAAAACAGGATCCAGACATTTGTCGTGTTAATGTTCCCCTAGGGCCAAATCAGTAGCCTGCGTTGACATTCACAAAGAAATTATTTAATGGCTTTAATGAAAGGATTGACTATTCGTCTGGAAGGGGAAGAAAAATACTAAGAGGAACAGAATGCTGAACTTCAGAGCTGCATAAATCATGCCACAAGGTTCTAAGAGAGAGTAATACTTGCGAACAGACCTGTTTTTCAAGCCAGTTTTAACCAGCAGTGTTTTATGTTGTGCGATATTTACCATCATCCTGTTAAGAGTTACTGGTGGAAAAACAGCATGCGATGGACGCGAGCACAGTGGAGCTGCCTGGGGAAGCCGGAGTCAGGAGCTGCCACTGACGTGCCTTCTGCATGGCTCTGCTCTACCAATAAAGCCCGTTCCACAAACACTGACACCACCACCCACAACCGCCTTCCTACACTCTCCTAAGAAATGCACCGTTACCGGCCCAGGAAACACGTCATCTTTTCCTTTGTAGTATAATTTTTTGTGTATGTATATTTCTCAGCCAGTTACGACCACCAGTTGTTTGGGGCTGTCTGAAGTGTCCGGAACGCCCATCCCTGTGCTCTAGGCAGCATAATTCATAGTAACATTGGAATATCCTTTTGTACTATTGCAGATAACATTTGCACAGTGATGAACCAAAATGCGTGTCAGAGACACCTGCTTACAAGTGGGGATGTGTCTCACTTCTCATTTTCAGAGTGTAGAGCAAACTAAAGCACAGTACTCCTGAAGTGGGTACTTTTGATTATTATAGCATATGTCTGTGCAGATTGTCAAGATATCGCAAGGCGAGTAGCTTACAGGTCACATGCTGTGGCCTGAATTGTCAAATTCATACGTTGAAGTCCCAGCCCCCAGTGTAATGGTGTTTGGAGGTGGGGTTTGGGGATGTAATTAGGTTGAGGTGAGGCCATGAGGCGGGGCCCTCCTGCTGGGATTAGTGCCCTTGTGACAAGAGACTCCGGAGAGTTTGCCCCCTCCCTCCCCCTCCACTACATAAGTACCCAGTGAGAAAATACCCTTCTCCAAGGCAGTTAGATGACCCTCACCTGCGTGGCCTGGCACCTTGATCTCAGACTCCCCAGTCTCCAGAACTGGGGGAGCTGTCAGTTGTTCAGCCCCCCAGCCTGTGGCATTTGGTTATAACAGCCCAAATGAAGACAGCCTATTTGCTTCTTAGTTATGCCAAATACACAACATCCTTGCCCAGTAATTCGCTTCCTAGGAGAAATAGCATTTCATTATCAACCGCCATCTAGGCAGGGTTCTGAACAGGAGGGAGTCTGCTCTTCAGCAGGGTTAAGACCATGCACAGCATCAAAGATTCAAATGAGAGAGGAGATAGTGGTGGGGGCCGGTCCGTTTCTGTTCTCAATTAGCCAAGACATACAGCATGCAGCAAGGCACGGCAGGATTGTAGGGGAGGGCGCTCATGGAAGCAGATTGTGGGTGTGGCAGCTGAAAAAGTCAATCTCTAAACGTATCTGAGGCAGAAATGTTCCTCTGTCTTGTATTTGGGGACATGGATGTCCCAAGCCAGTTTCCCTGGTTACAGAGGGCTTCTCATAGGAGAGGTTCCAAGTGCAACTCATCTATGGCACACAGAGCAACACTGAGAATTTTAATACATCTACTGCTTAAATAGCCTCAATATTCATCAACACTTAAACACACAACTTTCAAGCTTAAGGGAGTGTGCGACCTCAGCCTTCTCCTCTTATGTCACTCCTAGAAGCACAGAAACCCAGTGTGTTTTTGTCATTTGCCTTTTGATATTCCATTCTTCTTGGATGTCCTTCCACATATTTCTGTTTGAATCGTTCTTTTTCTGGAAATAAAGCATTGCTGTGCCCCAACCTTCAACCCTAAGAGATGAATAGGAGCTATGTAAAAATAGTTTAAAGAAAGTAACAGCAGAAATACTCCGTTTAAAAAAAAGGCAACAGCGTCAAACCCTAAAATTTTAAGAGCTTTTTTCAAAAGTAGAAAGTTTCCACAAGGACACGTAGAGTGAGCACCCTCGTGCTCCCAGAGCTCTGGGGCTAACCATTACAAGCAATGAGACTGAAAGGAGGGCGGAAATCTAAGGAAGCAAATTAGAAATCACGCAAAGACAGCTTCAGATATAATAGATATATTAGAAGAAAAGAACTCAATAGACAGCTTTAGTGATGTGAGAAAACAGGCAGCCTGGATGTGATGGAAAAGACAGAGACCTCCATGAAGAGAGAGGACACTGGATGTGGAGAAGAAATCTTGGGCAGTCCTGAGCATGTGGCTGAGGCACCAGAAAGAACACTGGAAATAACTGTTTACTGTTTCTTAAGTGTCCCCGAGGCAACGCAGGGCTGCACAGTGCTCCCAGGAAACGCAGACGAGTAGCTCGGGCATCGCTCTTCTCATCCCAGTGTGTGTGTGATGCGACGTCTTCACAGAATCGATGAAACCCTGCAGACAACGCGCTCGCAGAGTTCGCCATGGTGACTTCCCCACCATTCCCTGAGGCTCCTCTGGGTCTGCTTACCCAGCGTTACGTCAAGGGGGGAATTGGCAGATGGTCTAAGAAGAGTCCCAGGAGGTTTTTCCTGACTCAGGCAAGAGACTTGTGAGATCCCGAAGTACCAACATCAGGACCCTGGAATTCACGATGCCTGGAGCCTGGAGGATGCAGCTGTACATTTGGCAGCCTCCAAAGACAAAGGAAATATACCTATAGATTCTAGCTATTTTTGCTCTGCTCTTTACCTTTAAAATGAAGAGCTTTCATCAACATTAAAAAAAAAAAATCCAGTTAGAATACGGGTAGAACACATGTAAAGCCGTTTCCCTGACGAGACTATAGATGAAAAATAAACACAAGAAAATATATTCAACATTATTAGCCATCAGTGAAATACAACTGAAACCCAATATCAGTGCCCACCCGAATTTTTTTAAAGTGATAATACCCACCCCTCCAAAAATAAATAAAAGTCTTTGTCTAGGGGATCAGAAAGCCTTCCCAGCTTTACCTGTCTGTTATCTTGTATATAAAGATCGTGAAAAATGGAAGGAAAAATAAAGCTGAGGGAACAGTGGTCAAGGCTCCTGGAATCTCGGAGGCTTATCGCGAGCGCAGCCACGTTTCTCCACGTAGTGACATACCCACGTCGGAGTAACTTCTGTGGTTTTTCTTTTGTTCTTCTTTTTTTTGGCCAGCTCATCTTGGCATGAGCCCATCACCCGTGTCTCAACGTGGTACCTCATGTCCTGCCACAGTGCTCCCTAACGCGGGAGCTGGCCTGTTTCATGGCCCAGTAGGGGAGGGCTGGAGCTACATTCGGTGGAAACAATGAAGGAAAGGTCGCTGTGAAGAGAAATGGTGGAAAATTTGCAAACGCAGTGTAGCCATGTTCCTGAAAATAGAATGCAGGGCGAAGTGGACGCTGAAAGGGTTTTGTGCTTCTGAAGAGGACGCTGTGCGGGATCACACGAGCCATGTCTTTACATTAGCGTTCACCAGGGAGACTGGCGAGCGCGCGTGAAAAACACCGACGGGCTTTTCACAACGGGGAGGCACCAGGCTACAGAAACAGTGCTTCACTGGAGAAAATAAAAAGAAATTACTGTTGTTAAAAGAAAAGTGTGTCAACGTGGTCTTCTTTGTAAAACCTAATCCTTTTCCTCAGCAATTTCCAGAATGATGCGTGTGCCTAAAAATTACCCTTGTATCTTTTCTCACTTCCTCTGAGTGATTCAAGACTCTGGTATTTTTAGAAACCCCTTATTTGTCTACAAAGGAGGAATGTTGATTAAATTTGCTATTAATCATCAAAAAATTATTCCGTAGCTTAGAGAACATGCCTAGTTATTAGAAACCGTTTATATACATTTTTGGCGGGATTTCATTCCTTCGCAATTTACATACCCGATGGTAATGTATTTGAAAAGCCAGAAAGTTGAATGTGTGTGTGGTTTTTCTCCATCTCCAGCTTTCTCTTTTAATGTAAAGTCCAAACACGTTTGTTTGTGTGGTCTGCATGTGTTCATGATGCATTTGCTCAGGAAATGGAAACTTCCTAACAGAGTAAAACTGTGCTGATCAGCTCATAATAACTCTATAGATAGTCTAACTATGTAGAAACTCTGTCGGCTAATGTAATCAAATTAGAAGACATTCGCTGTGAATATATTTTATATATATATATATTTATTTATGTTGCAACATGTTAGTTTTCTTCATATCCATGCTAATGTTGGGTTTCGACAACTTCCATTGTCTACTACCAACACACTCCCAGTTCTGACAGCTTTGGGGATTTGAGATGCTCAAGATTTAATGTTCTTGTGAGGAAGAAATTAGTCTCAGGCCACACTTTATTTTCTAATCAAACTGTTCATTTAGAGATAATTTTAGATTCACATGTAGTTGTAAAAACGAAAGCAGAGAGGTCTCCCGTTCCTTGACTCAGCTTCCCCCAGGGGTAACATCCTAAAAAGGCAGAGTATAGTTATCACAGCGCATGGACGTTAATATGATCGAGATACAGAACACTTAGAATCAACGTAGAGAATGCTTCCATCACCGCAAAGACTGGTTTACCCCTTTACCAGCCGCACGCATGCCGCCCTGACCCCGCCTCCACTCCCCAGCCCAGGGCACCTCTTCGTCTGTTCTCCGTTTCTATCGGTTTGTTATCTCGAATGTTATACACAGTGGATGACAGGGTGTGTCACCTTCGAGCAGGTCCTTGGCAGAGCAGGTACTAGGTTGGGTGGTAGTTGCAGGTTTAGCTTTTTAAAGAAACTGCAAACTATTTTTCAGTGTAGCTGCACCACGTTCCACTGGCAGTGAATGTGTGGTTTGTTTTCCCCCCGTCCTAGACAACATTTGATATTAAAGCTATTTTTTTTTAAAGTATTAACCATTCTGTTAAGTGTGTAATGATACCTCAGTGTGGTTTTAATTTGCATTTTCCTAATGGCTAATGATGCTGAACATATTTTCATGGGCTGCTTTGACGCCTGTATATCTTCTTCAGGGAAATGTCTCCTCTTATTTTTGGCCTTTTTCCAATTGGATTGTTTGCTTTTTACAAAAGAGCTCCAAGAGTACTTTGGGCAGTCTACACACTGGTCCTTTGTCAGGTATGTGCTTTGGAAACACTTTCTGCTTGTCTCAGCTTGTCTTTTCAACCTCTTAACAGGATCTTTCAAAAGTTGTCATTTTGATGAAACCTAATTTACCAATTTTTTTTTTTTACCTTTTATGGATTACGGTTTTGGAGTCAAGTCTAAGACTGCTTTGCTTAGTTGTAGATCCTATAGATTATTCTCATTTTTTCAAAAGTTTCTATTTTTTTTCTGTTTCAGAAATATGTCTACTTATGTAAAAAGTTTACATTTTACATTTAAGCCCATGGTTTATATTGAATAAATCTCTTCATAGGACGTAAGAGTGAGGTCTAGGTTCAGTTGAAGCCTGCGGACGGGCACGCACTTGCTCCAACACCCTTGTTGAAGACGTCCTGCATCGTTCCTTAACTGAACTGCTTTTCCAACTTTGTGAAAAATCAGTTAGGCACTTTGTGGGGGCCTCTGTCTGAATTCCTCATGCTGTTTAATTTATTTGTGTATCTATCACTTAGCCAATACCACACAGTCTTGATTATTGTAGCTTATATAATAAGCCTTGAAATTAGACTGGTTCCTTTCATTTTATTACTATTTTTCAAAATCATTCTACCTAGTCTGATTTCTTTGTTTTTCCACATAGATTTTAGGTTATTCTTGTTTATAAATATAGAAACTGGCTGGGATTTTTAAAAGGAATTTCACAAAACCTTGTATATCAATTTTCAGATAATTGCTGTTTTTTACTACATTGGGTCTTCTCATATGATACAGCTCTCCACTGCCTCAGACTGATTTCACCATTTCAGAAGTGTTCTGTGGTTTTCAACATACAAATCTTGTGTATGTTTTGCTATCTTTCTACATAATTATTTTTTAATTATTTTTTAAAACTTTTTATTGATTTATAATCATTTTACAATGTTGTGTCAAATTCCAGCGTAGAGCACAATTTTTCAGTTATACATGAACATACGTATATTCATTGTCACATTGTTTTCTCTGTGAGCTACCATAGATCTTGTGTATATTTCCCTGTGTTCTACAGTATGATCTTGTTTATCTAGTCTGTTTTTTAATTATTTTAAAGGGTATTACTGCATTTTTAGTCTTCCTGTCATGTTGAAGTCATTTACTAGTTTTAGGAGTTTCTTTGCAGATTCCTCTGGGATTTTCCACATAGACAAGCGTGTCTTCTGTACATAGAGGCAGTTTGGTTTCTCCCTTTCTGATCTGTGTAACTTCTCTTTCCTTTTCCTGCCCTTCTGCGCTGATGAGAACTTCCAGCAGGAGACTGAGTAAGGCGTGAGAGTGGATCTCGTTTGTTTTTACCCAGTTCTAGGAGCAATGCCTTTCCCCACTCAGTGTAATTATGGCTGTATGTATTTTGGGGAGGGTAGATGTTCTTTATACATTTGAGTAAGTTCCCCTTGAGTCCTAGCTTTCTGAGTGGTTTTATGTCAGATGTGTGTTAAATTATGTAAAATGCTTTTTTTCATTAATGAATATGTTTTTTTATTATTCATGTGATTTTTATTCTTTAGCCTCTTAATATGAGGGATTGCATTAATCTCTAAAAATTTCATTCAAGCAAAATTTACATAATAGAAAATGAAGCATTTTAAGGTGAATAAATCAGTGTCCTTCAGAACATTTATGATGTCATGAAACCATCACTGCTATCTAGGTCCAAAACTTTTTTATCAGCCCGAAGGGAAACTTCACACCATTAAGCAGTTTTCCCCATTTTCCGGAACAATAGCTCAGACCTTGGAAACTACCCATGTGCTCTCTCTGTTAATGGCTGCACCTGGGCTGGGTTTTCATCCATATGAAATCATACACTGTGTGACTCTCTGTGTCTGACTTCTTTCACGCAGCGTAGCGGTTCCAGGGCTGATCCGTGCAAATAGCATGTGTCAGGCTCCATCCCGCTGTAGGACTGAATACTGTTCCACCTCCGGTGTATTATCACATTTTGTTTATCTATTTATTTGCTGATGGAAATTTAGGTTGTTTTGACTTCTCAGCTATCGCGTTTAAAGCTACTATGAACATTTACAGCCAAGTGTGTGTTTGAGTCCCTATTTTCAATCTTTTGGGGCATATACCTAACCCAGACTGCTGGGTCATATGGTAATCCTATGTTTCACTTTTTGTGAACTGCAGAACTGCTTTTCATAGCAACTGAATCATTTTACATTCCTACCAGCGGTGTACAGTGATTCCAATTTCTCCGCATTCTCCCCAACACTTATTTTCATTAAAAAAAAATTAAGCCATCGCGCCCAGTGGGAAGTGGTGCCTCACTGAGGTTTTTAATTCTGTTTTCCTGATGACTATTGATTTGGGGCACCTTTTCATTTAAGTCTTGGCTGTTTGTCTATCTTGGGGAAAATGTTTCATCAAGCATATAGCCTGTTTTGGAATTATGCCAAATTTTTGTTGTTAAATTGTGAGTGTTCTCTAGATGTTCTAGAAACCAGGTCCTCTGCAGATACAGAATTTACACTGCTTTCATTCTGTAGGTTGCCTGTTCATTTTCTGATATTGTCCTCTGATGTACAAAGGTTGTTATTTTTTTTTAATTTTATGGTTCACTTTATCTAATTTTTCTTTTCTTTTTCATGCTTTTAGTGTCACATCTAAGAATCCACTGCCAAATGCAAGGTCATGAAGGTTTACCCTCATATTTTCTTCAAAGAGTTTTAAGGCTTTCGCTTTTATATTCAGGGCATCTTCCCACTCTGAGCACGTGTTTGGATGTGGTGAGGGAGGGACCCACATGCTTTGTTTTCTCCGTGGATATCCAGTTGTCCCCGCGCTATCTGTTGAAGAGATTGTTGTTTCCCCTGTTGGATGTTTCAGCCTTTTCAAAAGTCAGTTGTGCACAGAAGCATGGGTTTATGTCCAGGCTGTCAGTTTTGTCCCATTTCTCTGTATGTCCTTATGTCAGCAGCACACTATTTCGATTACTGTAGCTTTGCAGCAAGTTTTGAAATTGAAAAGTGTGAGTTCTCCATCTTTGTTCTTTTCTTGATACTGTTTTAGCTACTTGGGGGGGGTCCCCTCAAAAGCCCCCATGACTTTTAGTATTGAATCATCCATTTTCTCAAAAAAGAAATTGTGGGAATTTTGATGGGTATTGCATTGAATTAATTGATCATTTCTATCAGTGATCTATGGGTTATATTTCTATCATAACAATAATAGGTCTTTCAGTGCGTGAAAACATGAAATGTACTTCCACTTATGTAGGTCTTTATCTCATCAGTGTCTTATCATTTTCAGTGTGCAAGATTTTCACTTCCTTAGTTAAATCTTAATCCTAGGTATTTTAATCTTTTAGGGGCTATTGTAAATGGAATTGTTCTTTTAATTTCTTTTCTGGATTGTTCATTGCTGGTGAATAGAAATACAGTGAATTTTTCTGTGTTAATCTTGTGCCTTGCAACTTAGCTGAATTTTTTGTTGACTGCAGTCATTTGTGTGTGTGTGTGTGTGTGTGTGTGTGTGTGTGTGTGTGTGAACCCCTTGGGATTTTCTGTGTGTGAGATTATGTCATTGGCGAACAGACATAGTTTCGCTGCTTCTTTTCCCATTGGATGCCTTGTTTGTTTTCTAGCAATCTACCAGACACGAAAGGTTAGGGATTTTCAGGTCTTTTTCGATAATGTGTGGTACCCTGGACATTTGTCTGACTTTCTAAATTACCTGTTAAACATGGAGCTTTGGAATGAACGTTCTGATTTTGCAGAGAAGCTCTCTCTCCAGCTTTTCTTCCCAGACCTTGGTTCTCTGTTGCTTGCCTCAACTGTAATATGTTGCATTAGGTGGTTTTGGTGGTTCACTTGCCTTAAATTGTTTTTAAGAAATGTCCACTGTTTTCTACCTTGGGTTGTAAGTTACACAGAACAAACAAAAGCCGTTTATATTAGTCCCTCAGGCAACTCTCCAGACAGAGTAAGACAGACAAACAAAATAACTTGTTCAACATATTCAGTGATTGTGGACTATCTCAGTAAACGTTAAAGCTAACATTATTAGATACGGCTGTTGACTTGTTCTATAAAAGAGTCAACTAATTTTCTATTCAGAAGAATTATATTTACATGTTGAATATGGCACTAAATATTGAACAAAGTTATCAGAATATTTGGGAAATGGGTTTTTAAGTAGGTGGTCAGTAAATGTTCTCATCAGTTAATGTTTAAATCCATGATAGAATAACATGTTGCAGGAGCCCTGCAAAGTCGCCCCACTTCACTCGTGCTAGAATCCACAACAGCTGCTCCTCATCTGACCTTCACCACCTCCAAGGTTGCTTCCCAGACCATATTTCCTCCTCTGCTTCTGCTCACTCAGCTCAGGGACCTCCCTTCCGTGCCCTGCAGATACCTTCCTAATGGAATGCTCTCCTTCACTTTCTTGGGTCAAGGTCACCTCCCATCAAAACAGAGTTTAAAGTAGGTTTAAACCATAGGCAGCCCCTTTCCCCCTTGCTCTGCTGGACTTTTATTTTCTTCCATAACACTTCTCATCCCCAACAGACCATATAATCTCTGCATTTGTGCATTCACTGCTTACTGCCGAGCCCTCCGCACTACAACAGAGAACCGAAGGCAAGTGCCTTTGTCTTCCCTGGTAGAACTCAAGGGACAAGAACGGTGGAAGCTGTTTACAGTCAATGAATATTTGATGAATTATGGAAAACACTTATCTCTTATTCCCAGTACATGCATTAGCTGAATTCTAATCCGTATTTTGTTCTTGAGGGTCTTTTGTGAATTAATTTTTATAAATCAGTTTTAATTTTATTGTAAATAACAGTAGTTGTGCTTTTATTAAAATGAGACTTCCCTATAACACCTCTTTGTGGCCTTAGTTTTGCGTCACCTAGACATTCAGATGAATTAAGGTGATCACCTGCTCCACGTTGTCCTATAGCAAATGCCACAAGGATGCATACAGGGGAGCGACTTAGTAAACAATTTAATCAATTCAATTGTTTATTTCCTAATAAAATGTTGATTGAAGCAAATATTACCATTTGAATCTCTCTTTCAAACTCTGATCATAAAGATTTAACTTCAATTAAAAATAAAAATAAGCCAGGAGTCATGTCTGTGGCTTCACATTTCCGTTATCTGTAGACAGTTATTTTTAACATTCACTTCCCAGGGCTTTGTTTTGCCCTGCCTCCTGGAAGCCACTTTCAAAGCCTCAGAAGGTGGAGTGGGTTGGAGACAGGAGTTCAGGTGGAAACTGTGAACAGCCTGAATATTAACACGAAAAGGGCTTCTGTTCCATGCTAATTACAAAGAAAAGATTTGCAGGAGGAAGGAAAACAAATTCATGAAAAAGGTAATTGTGTGTATGTTGAAGGAAAGTTCCTTTGATCGAGTCAGAAAAATCAAAACTGAGTCTTGGTTAGACAAAGTCCTTAGAATTATTCATAGAAAAGAACCTATATGTCTCCTTTGATGGGCAAGTTGAGTGTAGATTTAGGCAACTTTAAAAGAGATTGGGTGCTTGTCAATATGTAAAGAGCTTGATTAGCCTTATTTTCAAGCAATGACTAGTTATTCATTGTCCTAGAAAGCGTTCCTCTTTGGCCAATCAGAGTCTACCTTCCAAAGGTGTCTGCTGGTGAATGCAGAAGGGACCCAGTAAATAACCTTCTTTCCTACCTAAATTATGAATACGTTGAGATATAAGGCAAAGATGTAAGGTGGATGGGACCCAATAGGCAGCCTTACTAGAAATTAAGCTACTATTTTTATTTTTTAATTGAAGTATAGTCAATTTACAAAGTTGGGATAATTTCTAAACATACAAGACAAGTACTAACAGACATAAAGGGAGAAATAGACGGGAACACAGTAACAACAACAGCAGGGGGCTTCAAAGCCCGCTAACATCGCTGAGCTACTGTTGAGCCCTTTAGGCGACACCTACAGCATTTCATCTTCCTGGCAGGAAACTCATTACACCGTCGTCCTTTTCCTCCCCCGCTGAACTCCACTCATACCTTCGCAAGTGCAGGGTCCTTAGAAGGGTACAAAAAAATGCAGGCTGCCTCAGGCTGGTGAGAAGAAAGATTCCTGTGCTAACAGTCCACTTTCCCCTCTCAAACACAGCAAGCACATAACTTGCTCTGCCTCTCCTGGAATAGAGGGTGTGCGGGAAATGTGAGGAGGGAGAGACCAGGAACGTTATACTAGTGGGGTTACCTCCACATGGAAGGAGAGAACATCTGAGGACCATTTGTGTCCCTTCCATAGACGTCTGTATTCATTTGAGATTCGCCTGAGCTGCTTGTCTGAACTGAATTCTTGAGAAAGATTTTAGATACATTGGGACACCTGGATCTAGTGAGGTCCAGAAAGATGGTTTCAAGATGATGAGACAACAGACAAGGCAACAGACGACTCGAACATGCCCCACGTGAATGTGCTGTTAAGTTGGCCCGTTTGCAGAGGGAGCAGAAAGAGCTAGTGAGGCTCCTCATGGGTCTTCGACAAGCTATTGTTGAACTTGGGTGACTGCAGTCAATTCATATGCAGCACCCACATTAAAAAGTGGGCGTTAAAACCCTAGTCGTGAGCACAAGAACCCGGCTCAATCCTCAGATGTCCTCAAGGACACCCTTGGGAGAAAAGTGACTACTGAGACATTTTGCATGAGTAACAACATGAAAAATCTAAGTCTTCTTCAGGATCCTAAAAGCAGAGCACTTGATAAAGACCTGTTATTTGCAAAAGCCTCAATTCAAACTCAAAATGATGTTCAGCATGCTTTGGAGTTCCAAAGAAATGTGTTTGAAAATAAATTTCCCTCTGATGTTTCCTTTCTTTGCCATTTGTGTTATGATGATGTTCAGCCTGGGGCAACTCAACTACCCAAGTACCCTGTTGAGATCAGGGACCCCTGCAGTTGGCTTGACAGCGCTGAGTTGTTATCTAGGACTATTTTAATGCATGTCATAAATCACAGAGAAAAGTTTCTATTTTGAAGCAAATAGAAACAGTCGTGATCGTGGGTTTCTAAAATCCGTTTTGGGGAGTCTTTTGCCTGTAAGACGTTGCTTCATTTAAAACTCAAGATTTTAGAACTTGCCTGGAGAAAAAATAAAAATAACATTATTTTCAGAGACAGACGGGGCACAATTGTGAAGTAAAACACAGTAACAGAATTTTCAGTAACAGGAGAAGGAGGCTATGTTTCAGGTGTTTTTGCTGCTGCCTGAAAAGTAACCGTCCACCTTCTTAACCGTCCCCTGGAAGTGAAACAGCTTCCTTGCGCGTTAGCCGCCGTCACCTTCCGTGCCGTTACCGGGCGGTCTGTGGGGCGGGTGATCCCTTCAGCCTCGCCAGGTTTCTGTAGATGAGGGAAGTCATCTACCTGACCTCTAAAGCTGTCACTGGGGCCGAGGGGTGAGGATCTCTGCCTCTTATAAATTAGTACCTTACGCACGTTCACCGTGACTGGAATTACTTGCCAGATGAATCTGGGTGGGTCTGTCCTGAGCTACTTCGGCGTCTTCATCCTGTGCTGTGGGCTGAGGGACTCGGCCCTGCTTATGCTGCTCAGTGGAGTTCCCATTTCCTCCCAACGCAGAGGGAATCAGGCTAAAAACCAGAAAGGGCGCCTCATGTGTTTGTTTCAGAAGAACTTTGCTGACCTTATCGGGTTAGCCTAGCCCCACCGACTTCTCCCTTTATGTCTGTTAGCATTTGTTTCATGTATTTAGGGGCCCCTATACGGTGTGCATATATATATAGGACGTCACTCAAATGTGGAATCTAGAAAATAGTACAAATGAACTGGTTACAAAAGAGAAACTGGCTCGCAGACGGGGAAAACAAGCTTAGGGTTACCGAAGGGGAGAGCAGGGGGAGGGATAAATCAGGAGCGTGGATTAACATGTGCTCCGTCTAGAAAATAAATAAACTATGAGCACAGCGCAGGGAACCATACTCGATGTCTTGTAACCACCTACAATGGAAAAGAATACAAAAATAATACAGATATATGCATATATGTGTAACCGAATTACTTCACTGTACACCTGGAACACTCACAATGTTATAAATCAACTGTACTTCACTTTAAAAAAGAATTTCACAAGAAACGCCAAAATGGGTTTCACAGTTGAACCTGGTCTCCAAATGTGAATGGATGAGGCCAGATTCACTTTCCTTTATCATTTTTCCCAGCCCCCTCCTCGATCTTCATGGTTCTTCTGAAGACTCTTACTAATGCAATCTCTTAATTCGCTATGACTGGGAATGGAATTTATCACTTCTCCCCTCGCCTCCCCTAATCTCCCCTCTTATGAGTTTATTTAAAAAAGGATGTTGAAGAATTGACAATTCAAGCTCTTCCTGACTCGCATGGCTTATTTATCTCTCAGAGGAAGCTTGAGACTTAGAGATTTTTCTCATTTCGTTCTCTCCTCTGTACTCTAGGGAACTCAACCCAGAAAACTGAGTTAAACCCCTCAGCCTTGTTTCTTTACGTCATGCTGGGACTTTGAGCAGAATCTGACATCCCGGACTTGCAGGGTGGGCTGCTTTTCATTTCAAACATCCCTGTTTGGTTCAACGAGTCAAATCAGACCCCTCCTCAACAAATACATACCTGGCCCGTTACAGAGCCCAGACAGGGACTAGATGTGTGTGTTTAATTTAATTCTAAACGGAGGCTTGGATTTAAGTGTCATGTGGAGACAATAATGAGAGTCATGCATGTGGCAGAAACTGACACGGTGAACACTTCCCCAGAAGATGTCTGTGAAGCGTGAGGGCCTGTGAGCCCCGCGGACTTCACGTCGCCGGTGGGGATTCCTGCTCTGGTGAGCAGGTCAGCCCTTAGGAATAAAGGGAACTATGACTCTGCGGAGAGAAACCACTCAACGCGCTCTTTCTTATCGGGTCCACTTGTGCCTGTTTATAGGTTTATCTTCCACAGTTGACAACACCAAGCTACATGGGGGGGAAAAACAAAACACTGGAATTGATGACAGCTCGGGGCCCTGGGAAACAGCACAGCCATCCAGGAAGTCATTCTCCACAGGCTTATCAATTTTAAAATTGGGTTTATCATGTTTAAAATTTACCATTAGAGATGAGTTTTATCAACTTTTTTTTTTCCTGGAAATACCAACTACTTAACTTTTGTTGCTGTTGGTTTTTTTTTTTTTTTTTTTTTTGAGCTATCCGTGTAACAGTGTGGCTGTCTCAGGTGTTCAACATGATGGTTTAATATTTGTGTATGTGCCGAAACGATCACCTCAGTTGGTGGTGTTGACCTCCATCACACGCCCTTAGCAACTTTCAGACCCATAATACGGTGTCATTAACTATCGTCACCATGCTGTGCATTACATCCCCAGGACTGACTGACTTCTGTAACTGGAAGTCGGTACGTTTTGACAGCCTTCACCCATTTCAAGACTGATTTCACTCTTAATAATTAAACAAACACTTTTGTGTTGCTCATGACATTTCCTCTTTTGATGTTATGGAACTTTGTGTCTCAAGATGAGTTTTTTCACAGTGGAAATCAACATACTCCTTTTAGCTTCCGCGTTTGTGCTTCCATTGGCTTAACCTCCCACTGCAGTTTCCTGAGATGCTTCCCGTAAGTCTGAGAGTTTCGATTTGCTGCGCAGCTTTGACCAGTGAACACTGCAAATGGTCCCTTGTCCCTACGCCCACATTCCATCTTGTTACAAATATGTAAGTTCGGAGTGTCATCTTCTGGCTTATATGCAATAACTGAAGCAAGGCAAGTTATATTAGCATTCTCCTGCTGGGGCGCCTTGTCTAGGCAACAAGCTGTATTTCTCCCTGGTCTTCTTTTCTGATCTGAAACCTTGAAAGCTAAACGGAGCTACGACAAAGATGCATGGAAACTAGATGAAACTAAGTTACTATGTTTAAAGGGGGAGCAGAAGACCTTCCGCGCTCTCGAAGTCCTGGCTGGAAAGCCGCAACATGAAACACACACAAAGCTAACTGCAGACTGTATCTTCTCAACTCAAGGCCACGGATTTGAAAGAACAGCCATTCCTTGTTGCCAAAGTTCTTTTTTCCGCAAACCCTAATCCTCCACGGAATCTCAATACCATGCGTGATTTCTTCAGAACATCATAAAACCAGGATACAAGGAGGGACGGCAGGCAGGACCTTGGGATCTGGCCCGCAGCTTGGGAGCAGGTGAGAACTGGAGAGGTCAGAATACCGGGCGTCGACGTGCAGGGGAAGAGCAGGCACAGCAGCGAATCTGTAAGAGGGGCTTTGGTTTGTGCTGGAGTTTCCTTGGCTGTTTGCGCAGCGTCTTCTCTCGTGTCTGTACATTCAGAGGTAATATTGTCTCACCCAAGCCATGAGAAAGTCTGACGTCAGTCAGCTTCTCAACCATCGTACGTTTGATCAGCTGGCTGGCGTGTGTGAATAGCACCCCTTGAAGTTGTGCAATACACAGTCTGTGTGTCAGCATGGAGTGTCCCCCCCATCCCACACCTACAAATTGTAGTGACTTCCCTGTATCAGTGCAGAGAATAGCGCTGGGCCAAAAGAGTTATTTAAAAATAAAACTATAACCAGAAGTCGCTTCTTTTACTTTCTCAACTGCCCCTCCCCCGTAGAATCCAGCCTTTGGCTCAGATACACAAATACACTTTTTGTTTCTTTCCCAACTTACATGGTGCCAGGCTTCTCATAAAGAGCCGTGGGCGTGCTCTTAGGATTCAGACACTGCCCTTCACTTCTGTGGCACAATGTGCAGGGGTCGTTCCTTTTAGAAAACAGGAGGTGACAGTGTACGGTGACAGGGCGAGCGCTGGAGTCACGACAACCTCGCTTAGTGTCCTAGTTCTCGGCCTTCGTGTCTGTGTGACTTTGGACAAATCACTAACCCTGTTTAGTTTCCTCGTCAGCAAAAGAGGAACGACAGTGCCTTCCTGTCGGGGTCTTTGCGAGAATTAGAGGCAGCGGGGAAGTGGTTGCCTTGGGGGAGGATCCAGTGCCTGGCAGCACCAATCCTGATCAGACACAGCCGTCAGAGGCTGCTGTTCGTGTGTGCTGCCCTCAGCACCTGGGGCGGGGCCGCCGACTCTGGGATGAAGGATTCTGCCCTCCGACGGCTTCCAGTCTGGAGCACTCCCATCTTTCTGCAAAGATCACATCGAGTACTGACGAGTTAGCCCCAATAACTCGCTGTTTTCAGGTGCCCGGCAGGTGGAGCCGTGGCAGCCCGTGAGGGGGCGCAGGGCCACGGGGAGTGGCAGCCACAGGCGGGGTTATGTGGTAACAGAACCCGGTGCCCACGGTTTTGCTGACCAAACACCAGTCCCTCGGCAGTGGCCGGACGCACCTCTGACTGGAACATGTATCTGTGCGAACAGCTTCTTTCCGCTTTCATGTAGTGACCGCTGGTCTATATGCCCAAAGGGACAAACAGATTCCACATCTCTGTTTGTCTGATAAATTTAAGCACAACTTACTGGTGATCAGTTCTTTCCAACTAAACCTGCAAAATAACCCTTCAGGTTCTGATGTATCTGCCATTTCAGCTGCTCATTCTGGGTGATCTCAGAAGGACGGAGGAAATCATCACACATTTACTTTTTATTTTCAAAATGCCTTTGCTAATTTTGATGAGGCTGGCACCTGCTGGGATTTGTCATGTTTCCTTTGAATCTGAAAATCTCCCATCATCACAAAGGGCCTCATGCATGAATACACTCCTCTTCCTTCTTCTTGGCGAGTTTGCAGGAGCCTTGTGCTTCCCGCGTGATGACAGGTCAGCGGGGCTTCAGCGTGACTTTTTAACATTTCACTTTCTCTTTGGAGGTAAAGTGTCACTAAACATTAAACCAGAACATAATATGAGAATTTAAAAACCTCTCTTGCTGATGTAGAAATTCTTCTGTACTGTTTGAGAAAGAAAGAAATGGGGAATGGAATGGTGGTGATAATCGGTCTGCCCAGAAGGAATTCACTTCGAGGCTGGAGGTGTCCCACTGCGGGTGGGGGTTTGGAGCAGCCAGGGAGGCGTCCACTGGTCGTTTTACTTTACCTTTCTTAGCAAGTGACACCGAGTTGACCCAACAGCGTCACAGTTAAACTGTATCAATGGACGTCTTGGAATTTAAATGCTCTGCTTAAGGGAATCTGACTTCCCTGCGTTGATTTACCTCCATTACCTTGAGAATGATTTATACTTCTTTTGAATTCTCATGTATTAAAGCACAAATGGGAGATGACATTATTTCAAATTTGGGGAACAACTCAATTCTACTGACCAATGGTAATTCCGTCACTGGGAATGTCATTGAAAGATAAAGCAGTATCTGTCGTACAATTAAGGTTGTTAGTCCTACAGCCTATGGGGAGAGAGTTATCTTAATTGACGATGCGTGGTATGCTGCTATGAGAAAAGTAGAATTGACTTCAAAATAACTTGTAGTAGAGAAATGTGGATTTGAAGTTTCTGAAAGCAAAGACTCACATTTAGATGGCAGCCTGTTTTGGGCAAAAAGTCATCTATTTAAAGAGCACTGCTGTGAGATGCAGGAAGCAGGCAACGTATAGCCTTACTTGCTTGTTAGTTTTGTGTTAATTCGATTTGCTTAGTGATATAACCAACTTCATCACTCAAAGCCTGGAAGTCCAATAATTTGGCAGCTGCAACCCTAGTATCTTAAATCCCACAGTGTGAGTTGAGGACCACGTGGGCACTGGCGCTCACGAGGGCGTCTTCTAAAGAGCCATGTCTCCCCAGACATTGAAGGGGAAGCAGGGCAGAACCAGGTAAAGGGTGAGGCCCCACCCCTTATTATTTCACATATAAACTTCTCTTAAAATCAAGAGACTATCCAGTGAACTTTCCTTTTTAAAAAAACAGTACAGATCTTCCTCAACTCATGATAGGGTTGCATCTAAGTATCACATCCCAGTAAATCCATCGTAAGTTGGAAATATCATAAGTCGAAATGCACTTAATACACCTGACCTACGGAACATCATCGCTTAGCGCAGCCTGCCTCAAATGTGCTCAGAACACTTCCATCTGCCTACAGCTGGGCAGAATCTAGTGCAAAGCCTACCGTATGGTTTTGGATATGCGACGTGGTTGATTGAATACTATACTGAAAGTGAAAAACAGGACAGTGGTCTGTGTCCAGAATGGTGGTTAGTGTGTTGGCTGTTTCCCCTTGTGACCATTCATGAGGGCTCCACCCTCAGGACCTTGCAAAACAGGTACCATTCTCTTCCCTGTGGAAACTGAGGCTAATATCCACCGGGTGGATCAATCCCCAGTGCTGCATGCCGGAACTTAATCACATTTTTGTTTTGTTTGATCGACAGCCCAATGCATTTTTGACCCTAAAGTATGCACAAAGTTCTTCCAATCTGTCTCTCCAGAGTGGATAGACATTCACTGACCTTATTACCATTAATGCAACAATTTCTCAGCTGGGGAAACTGTAACAGTCCTAGAATTGACTGACGACCCCTCCTCTGGGTGCAGTAACTAAGGACACAGCATTGCCCTCATATCTCAGTGGTTCCAGTCCAACTCACTGCAGCTTTGCCTTGTCCTGAACCATGACCCCATTCTAGAATGGGAAGGCAGAGATGCCAGCGCACAAAGGAAGATTGTGTAGATAAAAGGATTAGCTTCAAATAAAGCAGGGAATATGGGTTTACTTATTTATTTTTCCTCATTGTTATTTTTTTTTTGATTTACAATGTTGTATTAGTTTAAGGTGTATGGCATAGTGATTCAGTATTACATATATATGAATATGTTCTTTTTCATTGTAGGCTATTACGAGCTATTGAATATAGTTCCCTGTGCTGTGCAGTAGGACCTTGCTGTCTGTTTTATATATGGTAGTTTGTTTCTGCTCATCCCAGACTCCTCATTTATCCCTCCCCCAGCTTCTCCTTTGGTAACCATGTTTGTTTTCTGTGTCTGTGAGTCTGTTGATGTTTTGTAAATAAGTTCACATTTACTTAGATTCCACACGTAAATGATATCATGTATTTGTCTTTGTCTGACTTACTTCCCTTAGTATGATAATCTCTAGGTCCATCCATGTTGCTACAAATGGCATTATTTCATTCTTTTTTAAGCCTGAGTAGTATTCGTCTGTATAAATACACCACATCTTCTTTATCCAGTCATCTGTCAATGGACATTTAGGTTGTTTCCATGTCTTGGCTATTGTAAATAGTGCTGCTGTGAACATTGGGGTGCATGTGTCTAAACCTAAACAGACATTTCTGCAGTGAAGATGTACAGATGGCCAACAGGCACATGAAAAGATGCTCAATATCGCTAATTATCAGAGAAATGCAATCAAAACTACAATGAAGTATCACCTCACACTGGTCAGAATGGCCATCATCAAAATGTCCACGAATAATTAATGCTGGAAAGGGGGTGGAGAAAAAGGAACCCTCCTACACTGTTGATGAGAGTGTAATTTGGTGCAGCCACTATGGAAAGCAGTATGGAGATTCCTCAAGAAACTAAAAACAGAGTTACCCTGTGATCCAGCACTCCTACTCCTGAGCACATATCTGGAAAGCATGTTTAAATTAGTCTAAGGAGCTGTTGACAAATCAGGCTGGTCAACAGAACTGAGATGATAAACTCCCTTTTCTTGGAATTAGAATGGTAACACTGCACTCGGAATGTTCTAGGTTAATCACCTGGCTAGAGGACAAAATTGAAGTTCCTCCTAGTATCAAGACTTTATATTTTTACAGATTCTTTCCACGTGAATGTGTATGCAGATTTATAATTCACTGTTTATACCATCACTACCACTATCTCCCGCAGACACACCCCAGCTCAGCCACATGCCTGGATAATTGAATATGGAGTGTCGGACACTATGCTAGAAATGGGGTTCTAGACAAGGCAGACAGTGTCCTCGCTCTCGGAAGGCTGATGTGTTAGTTACAGAGACAGGTAAACAATGAGTAAGCAAGCAAATGAGGCATTTTCACCAAATGACAAATGCTATATGGAAACAGAACAGGGTGTAGGATGGTGAGTAATGATGGTGAGGAGCCGCTGACTGAGATGTGAGTGTCTGGGATGGTCACCCCGCACTGTGACCTGCAGGAGGAGAGGTCAGCTATGGGGAGAGGTGTGGGAAGAACATTCAGGGCAGCTGGCTTAGCATGTGCCAAGGCCCTGAGGTAGGGACGGGCCTGGTGTGTTTGAGGAAGGGAGGGATGTTAAGCGCACTACACCCACACGTGGTGATGATAACAAGCTTCAGTGGAACGATGAAGGATTGCCCTCTCTATTCACATGGTCCAGTGAAAGCCCCACATTCTTTTATGAGGGATAGATTTGGGTGTTCGTGGTTTATTTGCAGTGTGAGGGCCACCTGCGTGGCCTTGCTCTTGGGTGGTGAAGTCATCAGAGAGGAGCTGATTGTTTGGCTCTGTCTCCGGCTCACCTGCCTCTGGGTTTTCTCCTTTTCCTCTCTGCCCACATGGCGAGTAATCTCCCCTATGCCTTTGCGATTAAAGCTGAACCGAGCACCCTGAGGCTGTCGGCTACCGTGGCTGAAATGCAGCTGCTCCTGGTGCGCTGAGAAATATCAACTCGGTGATTTTCAAACTTCCTTCAGGGCATGCTATTCCTAGAAGACGCCTGGAGTCTGTAATTCTGAAACACCTTAATCAAAGTCCTAGGAAGGACATTTTAAGCCATGATCCTTTTGCAGTGAATCATTCCCCAAATCACGCAGACCCTGAGCTAACAGACGAAACTGGGGAAGATGATACAGAGCAGAGTTTAATGAATATTTCATTTGTTTACTGCTTCAAAATGTACTTCTCTGATCAGAGAGGTTTCCACTCCATCCGTGAAATTGGAGGCCCCCTGATCTGGAAATTCAGAATCCACTTAAAAAGCATGTCATACCCCTTAGTCATTAAGGAAAATGGAGAATTCAAGTGAAGACCACGACGGCCATTCCCTTTCGCTTTTGCGTTACTGCAGTGTCACCTCCAACAGGAGCAGGGCGTTTTCAGGCTCATAGCAAACCTACAGGTGTACAGTCTATTTCCACACATTTCTGAAAATAAAAGAAGCTTTGGAGGTCAAAAATCTGGTGGTAAGAAAGTAATTAAAGTTCTGTTTGCACAGAAATTCATGATATATGGAAAACTGTAAGTGTTTTTGTAGGATGGGTGTAGGAAATAAATGGAGACAACCACCAAGCACAAGAAATATTAAAAAAAAAAAAAAACCTTCCTGAATTGCCTTGTTTTCGGAGTGAACCAGTGTGGTCATCTGAGCTTGCTGCAAACAGGACATACACCTGTTTCTTTCTGACACCTGTCTCCGAGGAGGGATACAGTTGTGACGATCATCCAGCTTGTGTTCACATACAAGTCTCTTCACTCTTTTACATGATATCAGGCCAGAGTGTTGGAAGGCCAGTACCTATTTCTCAAGTTCTCTCCTTCCCGGACCACCGTGCTGCAGCCCCGGCAGTCCTTTGTCCTGTGGCTCGTTTCCTTGTGGGTGGACCTCAGGACGACGCGTCCTTTCCTTGTACGGCTTTCTTCACGTATTGAATATTATAGATCACAACTTTCTGGAGTCACTGAACCAAATCACATGTTAGAACACCCCAGGGGGCAAAACGGTTGCTCTCAGAAAGGAGTTTCACATAACAAAGGCATTACCTTACCATACATCTCCATCGGAATAAACCCAGCAGCCAGCAAAATGCTTATGAGGCTCATAATGTAACTATAATTCTATGATAATAAATAAACACTCAAACAGCTAGTGAAAGCAAAGTTACTTCCTCCCTGAAAGGCTGTGCAAGAATTAAACATAGTAGCGTCTGAGCTGAGATTCTGTGCAACTAACACCAGGCTTTGGTGTCACAAGACCCCACTTCGTTTCTGGGAGACTCCGGACAATCCATTTCACTTCCACCTGCCTTTCCATATCTGTGAGATCACGTTGTGGGACTGCGGTCACGGCCAGCTAAGCTTATGTGTGCAAATGTGTTTTGAGAACAGTGATTCACTCCAAAGTATGAGACAGAATTAATGTGACTGCTACTAGATCCTCTGTATTTGAAGTTGTGGTATTAAGGACCTACAGACTGGGTAGAAACCTTTACGGAATTAGCTCTGAGTACCTGTACGTAACATTTTGTTGATTAGATATGAACCAAGTATTTCATAAGGTGTAAGTGAACTGCTAGGTGATCCAGACACCAATTTCTCCTCCCCCCACCCAGCTTTAATGAGATATAATTGATGTATAACATGATCAGACAACAATTTCTTACCGTTATAGCGCATGTTGACATTTTTGATAGTGGTTTGTTAGCATTACAGTGAAAGCTCACCAGTGTGTCCAATTCCACGTGTCTGTTTCTGTGTGATGTGTACTTTTGGAATACATGAAATTTATATGAATGTATACATACACACTTGCTTTTTTTTTTTCCCACTGACATTGATGTTTGTTTTCAGGGTAAGTTCCAGCTTCAGTACTTGAAAAAAGAGCAACATTAGACAGTTTCTTAAAGAACTGAGTTTTCAAACCTGTAACAAACAACGTAATTTTCACTCAGAGATTAAATTTATCATGGCAACACTGCAGATTATTTCATCGCCCTTAGGAAACAGAATTTACAAATGTACTTACAGTAGATTCTTTGTTGGGTTAATCATGACTGTATGTACAGTACTTAAAAGTTTGTCCATTAAAATTGTTTTCCAGTTAAAATAATCTGCTTATTTGAGGCCGTGTTTAAAGCCAACATTAAAGTCAAGCATAGATGTAAGCCATTTAAAAAGAAAACATTTATAGGATATTTGAGAGTTCTCTGTGGCAGGCAAGTGCCTGTGAAGTATAAGAACAGAGGTGGAAAGTCATAGAAGGAAGACAGGATAAAAACTCTCCTGGGGACATCTGGGGAAAAGCCACACCTAGGCCTCTGCTGCCGGTGGGGCTGTCGGCAAGCTCCTCCCCCACCTTTCCATGAAAGTGCAGGTAAATCCTGAAAACAGAGACAGGTGTCATTTGCAATCTGTATCCATTCACCCGTGATTTTATTTTATTCAAGTAAAAGTACCTCTTTCCACTGAAGCAGTCTTTATGTCAGATAAACATCGACGTGACACCTGCATTAAGTGCTGGTGCCGGTGAGAACCTAAGCTGTGTGTTACTTGCCTTTGTTGATTACAGCGACTTTCCCTCCTGGGACTTCCATTGGGAGAATAATTGTAGTTTAATTACCAGAGGTGTCAGCCATTATTTTTGTGGGTTTGTTAGGAAGCCTGACTCTCAGACTCTCAGGATGCTGAGACCCATGGCTTTGGCGTGGTTGTGATTAAGGAGGTGTCCTGCAGTTCAATAGGAGTATGGATTTTGGATTAATACCGCTCACTCTGAGGAACTCTAGTCAGTTCCACTGTAGTGCTGTGCTTAGACAGATAATTATTTTCGTTTGGCTCCTTTTTTTTTTTTAAGTAAAAGTCAAGATATTTCCATGGGTCAAGGAGATACTGACTGCGTTGGCAGCAGATTCGCCGCTCCCTGGTGGGACCAAAAGTTGTGCGGAGTGAGCAGAAGTTACTAGGCGGGGTCTTGCTTCTGCAAAGAGAGACCAAAGAAATTAGGGTTTTTTTTGTTTTGTTTTTTCCTTTTCTTTAGCACACAATGCTGTTCCCTTACACCTCCAGGACAGGCCCTGGCCCGAGGCTGGGGAGAGGGGAGTGATCACGGCTGAGGGGTCTTTTACGCTTTCTGCTCCCTCCGTCTCTTTCCAGTTTTGGAAAATCTCTCTCTGTCTCGTTCTGAGTCACCAGCTTCTCCTAATTATTGTTTGTTCTATTCTGTTGCCTCTTTCTTATTGATCTGTGAGGTTTGTTCATTATATGGTGAATGTGTCATTGGTTGAATCTCTGTCCTGGAAATACATCCTATTTTTTTGGATTTTCTTTTCATTTTTTCCTCTTATGATTATCACTTTTGTGGGCTATTTAAGAAATCTCTGCTCACCACACAGCTGTGAAGGTTTTTTTCTGTTGTCCTCTTTTGGCAGTGTCACTGTTTTGCGCTTTACCTTCACGTCTGCCACCCTTTTGGGGTTAATGTTTGTATATGCTGTGGGTGGGGACCCAGTTTTTCCCATTTGGATGTGGACAGCACCATCTGCAGAAAAGACCATCCTTTCTGCCCAGTCCCGCACCATCACCTTCCTCGTAAACCTGGTGTCTGAATCTCCGTGGGTTTGGGGACTTTCTACTCTGTCCCATTAGCTCTTCATCTAGGTTTACACCAGTTCAACACTGCGTTATTATAGTTTTATATCAAACAGTGACATTAAGTGCTGCTCCTCGTCAAGGCTGTCTGGCTGGTCTCCGCCCAGACACCCACATCAGACGCTACCTCAAGCAGAGACCGTTTAGAAGTCCTCAGTGTCTGTAATGTGCACTCAAACTGGAGAGTCACTCATCCGAGAACTTTTGAGCTGTTCCCTGAGTTTCTAACAGAGCTTCTGGGAAAGTCCATTTACTGATCAAATGTGACTCATCCTGCAAAACTCCCTGGAATAATTGGTGCCCAAACACAGCCTACATGTGATTCCTTGGAGAAATCCGTAGTATCTGGTAATGTGGTTCACCATGATGGGTCTATAATAGTAACTGCTTTCCAGCTTACACTTTTTCTGTTGAATTTATTTTTCTTTCCTCCAATTTATAATCAGCTCTTCACTTTTTGATTTACCGTGGAGCCAGAGTTGGAAGATAAACCAGAAAAGCTATTTTCTTTAAAGACGTTTCAAAACCCCACAGCTTTAATATCTACTTGTTACAGTCTTATTGTTAGATTCAAATTTAGTGGGAAATGGGCCTCTTATGAGTTCTTTGGTTTTAAACTCATAAATCCCTTTCATTAAATTTTTTTTTAAAGATTTAGCAAACTCCCACAAGCATTTGATAATATGACTGTGAAAGATTTGAGCTCACTGAGAGCTACTATTGTGAATTTTTTTTAAGTGTAAAATGTAGTTGGAAATAATGTTCTGTTTGTCATTCAGCAGTAAATGCTGGGATAATACTCGCATTCAAGGGCTCCCACTACATGCCGTAACCCGAGTATGCCCAGATTATTCTTAATATTCTTTCTTCATATGCGTACTGTCAAAACATTTTACTACATTTAAACATATGGGTGAAAACGGCCAGATTAAGAAGGAATGAAAGACTGCAAGCAATTTTCAGAGCCTCCTTAATAGCTAACCTCTGACAAATTAAGTGTTGGAGTGATTTGTTCCCTCCCACGACGACGGTAACGTTTACAGTTAAAGTGATTACAGTGTGTCCGTCAGGGAGGTGCCGCTAAGCCCTCGGTCCTGCTCCCCCCCGCCTGCGCTCTTTCGCATTCAGCCTGGGGGCCCCAGCGGAGCTGTGGCCACCGGCCACTTGGAGGTGGTGCACAGAAAACACTGAGAAAACGCTAGGGACCAGTTAGCGTGCCTCTGAAGGCTAGCATCTGGGGTGGGTGCCTGGGAAGGGGAGGCTGAAGGAACAGGGGAGGCGGAAATCAGGGAGCAGGAGGAGATGGTGAAGGATGAGGAGCCGGAGGGAGGAGGTGGGCCGGCCAGGTCGGGAAGTGGGGGTTCAGGGCTGATCTAGCGGTAAGAACACAGCCGATGGGTTTCAAATCTCCCAGGTGTGGTCCTTTCAGGAGCAGACCCTTGGAGGAATCGTGGGGCCCCAGTTTACAAAAGAAAGCTCCTGTTCTTTGGAACTGCTTGTGAAATCTGAGACTTGACAGAGAAGCCCGGCGTTAGAGTCAGTACCACAAAGTCTTGAGGCCCCGGGCAGCCTGGAAGCAGCTCTTGGGACCACTTTCCCAACGTGCTTAGTGACTGAGGTGGCTTTGGGGTACTCTGCTGCCCCTCCCATCTCTTCCCGTTACGTTATTTGGGTCCTGTGACTGATTCCACCGGCGGGGTGGGGCTTCCAGGGCACCAGCTGGGTGTCCTCCAGTGCACCTCAGTTCTGACTCTCTCCGCCTGTAGTCAGCATCGGATTCCACAGGTAAAGGGCTCAGTCCCGCCAGATGGGCCTTCGCTTCTGAGGCCAATCGAAAGCCGTGGTTGTTAGTTGTATTTTGGACCCACTGGCTGAAAATCAGCGGTCCCCAGGACTCCCAACCTGGGTCTGATTAATTTGCTGGGGCAGCTCACAGAATTCAGGAAATCTACTTATTCACCAGGTTATTGGCTTATTAAAGAACACTGAAGGTTAGACTCCGCGGCCGGATGGAGAGCGGCAGAGGGCGGGGCGTGCGGAAGGGCGCTGAGCTCCCACACCCTCTCTGAGCTCGGCGCCCTCCCAGCCCCTCCGTGTGCTCCCCAACCTGGAAGCTCTCTGAACTCCATCCTTTTGGGGTTGGATGAAGGCTGCATTACACAGGCATGATTGATTAAATCATTGGCTATTGGCAATTGATTCTTCCAGACCCTCCCCTCCACCCCGCAAAGGTCAGGAGGTTGGGATTGAAAGTTCACATGGTAATTTCTCTTGGCAACCAGCCCCATTCTTAGGCTTGGTCCAAAACCCACCTCATTAACATAACGAAAGACACCTCTTCCCGGCTCCCGTCGTCGCTTAGGAAATTCCAGGAGATTCTGAGCTCCGTGCCACTGGGGACCAAAGCCAAACAAACACTTCTTATTATAAATGACAACATCAAATATTTAGATCTTGAATGCGAAGGGCCATCCTAATTACTCTTTTCTAAAGAAAGTTAAAATAAGAGGGTGAGCAAAGTGTGGGGCACCCTAGAAACCTGCGTGGGGAAAGCCTGACACACTTCTCAGCCATCCCTGAGCCGGTGCCTTTTCTGCAGGGGGGCTCATCATTTAGGTAAGCGTCTCCTGTCTCCATCATCCAGTAAATCCCACCAAGTGAGCAGGAAGACGTCAGTGGAGGGGGGATCCCTTGTTTTGCTGGGCTGCACCTTGGTCTTTGCACAATTTGATTTCTGTTGTTTAACACCTTTTGTTTTCAACTGGACAAGTTTCCTGTGGTCTCGTTTTATTGTTTGCTTTGTGGGACCTTAACCAGTGTGGCTGCAAACAGTTTGGCTATTGTGGATATTGAGCACGGTTCTCCCTAACTATTCATACCACAGTCACTTGGATACGTTAATAGTTGTGTGTATTTAGAGGGCTGTATAGTGGTTATTCCATCTGTCATTTTCATTTCCCCAGCAAGGAACTTACAGGCAGTGTTTGATCATGATACTGTGCAATATAATAATTGGCACCAAGTTTATTGCACAAACAACGGCGATCTGACATGGGTGGAGCTGCGAAAAAAAAATAATTTCCCTCCATTTGTAGTATGAGTTCCCAAATTTGTATTTTTCTTCTTGTCCCTTCTTGTTCCCTCTTTTTTTTTTTTTTTTTGGTGTGTGGGGAGGGAGTTATTCTCCATCTTTTAGCACTGGAGAACTCTGTTACAGCTCAATATTGAATATTTGTGCATGAAAGATCACAAAATAAGTCATTATAAAAGTTGGTCAGTGGTTGGAAATTTCAAAAAAATACTAGATTAAAGATGAACGAAATGTATACGCTTTTTTCGTGTGTTTTCTTTTTCAGGCCAGAACTGTGGAGGCTTGGTCCAGGGTCCCAACGGCACTATCGAGAGCCCAGGGTTTCCTCATGGTTATCCGAACTACGCCAACTGCACCTGGATCATCGTTACCGGGGAGCGGAATCGGATACAGCTGTCGTTCCACACCTTTGCCCTCGAGGAAGACTTTGATATTTTATCGGTTTACGATGGACAGCTCCAACAAGGGAATCTGAAAGTGAGGTACGTGTTGGCTCTTCACGTTACAGATTAGATAACACGGCTCGACTTAGGTTCTGGAACTTAAATCACTGGTATTGACACTTGAATTGAATTATCAGAAAAGAAGTAGAATTTCTTAGCTAAACGGATGGACAAATTTAAATATATCCATACATGGGAAATAAGGCTTTATTCTCTAGTTTTAAAATTCAACATTAATTAGAGTTTAAGTTTGTTGAATATACAGAGTCTTGTAGAAAAACTGACAGTAGACAGAGAAATTGTGCTGCTCTGAGCAACAAAATGGCATTGATGCTAATCTTAGCGGTGATAAACAAATTATTTACTTTATTTATAATTTTGTGAATTGAGAAAAATCTCTAGCTACAAAATACATAATTATATTTGTACATTGAATTAATATGTTAATATTATATATAACTTATTAATATAGAAATATCAATATGCATTAATATATTAACTATATAGTCAATATATGAAATATATAATATTACTATATTTCAAATATATTTTATTTGCATTTTCTCTATTCATTTTCAAACAAAAACACCTTATGGTTTTTTCCTGTGTCATCTCTGATATCTGTTGTCTGTTTCTGGAGACACTTTTCCGATTGCCCTTTCTGTCACACATGCGTACAGCTGTCTCCGTTATGAATCCATTAGGTAAACTTTCTTTCTCCTTGTCTAACATGTATGGGCCTATACTTGGCTGTTTGGGCGAAGTGTCTACATATACAATCCTTGCTAATATGATCCAAGATTTATTAACCTCTTTCATGCTCTCCCAACTATTAGTTATTTATTAATTTTTATTCCGCATAAAATATTCTCCTAGGGAAAAGTGGTTTGTTGTAATAATAGACTTGTAATAAAAACTGCAAAGAAATATGACAAAATATAGAGAATCCAGTTTATGCAAATATCAAGGCATATGACTCTGTGTTAAAAGTAATTCTTTCCCTTTCAATTAAAAAGATGCCTATGAAATATGTAGGGAAAAATACTCTGTCAACCCCTCTAACTCTATTATAATTCCTATAATTCTGTCCTATTCTAAGGAAACCTGTCTTAAATGCTCATTTGCTCAACTTCATGTCTTTAGACAAGTTATTACTCTCTTGTATTCTTATGTTGATATTATAATCACTTTATAATGTTAATAACTATAAAGTTAGAAAACAGCCTAACTGCCACCTTAAGTATTATAATAGGATTGGCAGTAGAAATATTTTTTTAGCAGTAGAAATATGAAGGTCAGAACAGTAAGATTCATTGTCTTGTGTCGAGGTTCCAGTGAACCGTATACAAATTGATCTTTGAGCCTCAGGGAGCTTGTGAACACTGGTGAGTTGCGTGTATTTGTGTGTATGACATCGTGGTTCTTTTACTCAGACATTTTTTACTGGAGAAAGTAAGGAAGGCTGATAGGAAAGAGGCAACTTGGTTCATATCAATTACTCTGTTATTTACATTTTTTCTTTTGATATGAAGAATAGATGTGTCACGTTTCTGCCTGTCTCTTGTCCTCAAGGTAAAGAAGATCCTTTCATCTTTGTATTAAATTATTTAATCCTTCCTCCTAACTGCCTCTCTGAGTGGACATTCTGTGAGTGTATGGTAACTATTCTGGGGATAGAAGTGACCATTCCTGGTATCATAACAGAGGCAAAACAAATCAGAAACAGAATTCCAATAATGACTAGCAAGCATGATGGGCCTTTATTCATATAAAATTTGAATAAATAATGATGTAAAATGGGAATATGAGCATTGCTAGGGCAAATGTTCGGGCGGGTTGCCCCACTTCAACATTAACCGCTGGGCAGAGCAGTGATAACCAGCGCCGAATTCTAATGAACAGGGTTGGGGTGGATGTTCTGGTGCTGTTTGTTTCCCATTATGCCTTGGGACAGCTGTTTATTTCTTAAATACAATTAACTCACAACACTTAAGCGGCTCTGGAATTCAAACCAAGGAGACTTGTGAGAGGGCTGACGTATGAGGCGATGGTTCACTGAGTGGTGACGAAAGTTATTACCTAGAGCTGTCATGGTTCTGCTTTGTTGTTTTACTTCAGCACAAAAGCTGTTTTTAGCAGCTCAAAATGTGCAGTAACAAAACTAATTAACAGTTGATTTATTAAACAACCCAAGCATTTTTATTACAAAGACATGTCTTTCATATAACCACAGTCTAATTTTTTTTAATAAATAACATAAGATTTAGATTTAATCCCCAAGTAACAAAACAGAATTTGGAGGTTAGAATTACAGATGTTTACAAGGTAACTTGAAATTTAGTGAAGAATATATAATTTACCCTGTGTAAAAAAAAAAATCTTAAACGCACAGTGTATGTTTCGTCTCAGATTATTTAAGTAACACAAACTCATATGTGGTTCATCCTCTGTCAATAAATTATATTTTAATATGTAGATACTGAGAGTTCAATGAAGACTTCTTGGAAGCACAAGAGAAAAGATTTGATTCAAAATTAGAACTAGAAGCGTGCTCCTGAGTCATCTAGAACTGAAACCACAGTTCCTCGCTGGTCTCCGTGAGCTGCCGTGTTAGTGCCATTTTTTGATCTATGACCATGTTGACTCTGTACCTTCTCCTGATTCTCAGATCTCCCCGGAGGTCAGACTGTGTATTCAAAAAAATTCTAAACTTTTTTATTTTTCAACATCCCTTTATAAACCGCAACCTGTTTTGATCCACACAGAAAAGGGCCAGTTCTACCCTTAGCTGACCAACGCACATGGGTTGACCAGCACACCAGGACAATGACGTGCCTGCCCCAGGCTCACCCCCCTCTAATTCTAAAACTTTCGTTGCAGTTTTAGGCTTCTGGTAAAAATACTCTATTTATAATACAATATTTCCATTGACAGTGAGGCTTCTGTCCTCATTCTGTATCTCCAGTAAGGTAAACACTTCCAGGAAACGTGGCCCTGACACTCAAGGGACTCTACAGTCTGACTCCAAACTACACTTCTTCCCTTTGGTCTCTTCCGCAGTTTCCCGGTGTGTCTCAGTCCATTCTGGCTGCTGTAGTAGGGTACCATAACTGGGGGAGCTTAATAACAATAGAAATTTATTTCCCGTAGTTCTGGAGGCTGAAATCCAGGGTTCAGGTGCTGGTACATTTGGTATCTAGTGAGGGGCTGCTCTTGGTCCATAGAGGGCCATCTGCGCCTGGGTTTGCCGCGTCCTCACACGTTGGAAAGGGTGAGGGAGATCTCTGGGGTCTCTTTTAAAAGGACGCTAATCCCATTCATGGGGGCTCCACCCTCCCAGATCACCTCCCAAAGCCCTCAACTTTAAACACCACCACACTGGGGGGTAGGATTTCAACATATGAATAGAATGACCACTTGAAGTGAGCCCGCAGGGAGGACACAAACATTCAGTCTGTGGTACGTGTTAGTTTCCTTATTTAGTTAAACTGGCCTGCGTTTTCCCTTGGTTGGACCTCATAAGAGAATGTAATGTGATATTCCTCGTCCCTCCCTCTGCCTGCCTAAATTATATCCAACTTGCAAAGCCTATTCCATGATATTTATTTCAGGAATTTTTCTCTGTGTATCCCAAGTTAAAAAACAACACCCCAAAAAGATTCTTTTTTCCCCCTGAACTCCTGTAGTGCTCGCTACTGACATAGACCTCGAGGCCTGTGCGCCTTGGAAATCCCAGTGCCTCTGAAGTTGCCCTGATGGAGCTGGTATATCTTTGTGCTTTAATATGACAAATAGAACATGCATCCTCCAAGGCCAAGAAATGTGCCGTCAGTGTGTCTTCTCTGGTGATGACAGATGTATTACTTTTCAGATAGTCAGTAAATCTTGATGGAGTGATTTTGATTTAAACCGCTCCTGATTCAGGACCACTCCTGACTGCCCTCCGTGTGTATAGCCCAACGTGACTTAATGTAACTCTCTCCTCCAGGTGAGCACGAGAGACTGCTATGTCCTGTAGGTGTTCTCTAAAGTAGAAACTGTGTTTATTTGTCCCCAAATCAGAAAATAATTGAAGTTGACATCACTTTCCAACTGTGGCAACGTAAGAATATCCAGCTTCTAAATAAATCCTGTGATAACCTCACAAAGTGAGTGAAAGGGAGCCTATGGAGGGAAGCTGTGCCATGCCGATGTGGAAAATCAGGACATCTCATTTCATGATTCTTGTGGAGCTCGGGTCCTAGGAAAATCGCTCTGGCATTACCTTGGCTCTCTCCTCCTCTAACTTTTACAAGATTACCCCTAATTTTCTGCAGTGATGACAATGAAGAGGTAAGAGGTGGGTGAGATAGGGCCATTCAAGCCAGGAAATCAGGAATAAATGATGCTAGAATATCAGTCTTTCTCATTTTAAAAAATGAGATTGAATGCCTTAAACAGTAAGGAAAAAATTATATAATATTAACTATATCTGGTGATGTTTAGAACTTGAGAACTTTTAAAGCCTAGGAAGGGGTTTCAGTTGCATTTGGATTAAGTAAGACCAGAAACCCAGCAGTGTCTGAATTCTGCAGTACTGTCCCCCCATTGCCCTTATGAGGTCCTGAGAGAGCCATTCACAGATCAATAGTCAGATAAAAATCAAAGCATCATTTTATTTTTAGCTTAGGTGGTGACTAATGCCCCAGTTAAGACTCTGGGGGTGGTAGGGGTAAAGCTCAGTGGTAGACTGGATTCTTAGCATGCACAAGGTCCTGGGTTCAATCCCTAGTACCTCCATTACAAAAATGAATTAAAAAACTATTTTAAAAAAGCCTCTGATAAGTGTAGAACGAAGTGGGTATAAAAGCTTCCCCAGGGGCTGAAGTATCACACAAATACCAAACGTGTATCTTGATGTCTTACCACATTTAAGCAGCCACACGGTCAGGGACTAGAAGGGATGACCAGCGTGACCAGACCAGCACACAGCCGGGGAGATCCCGGAGAGATGGGCTTGAAGCCTGCACAGGAGGCAGCAGAGGAGCCCACGGCCAGGGCGACGTCTCCGGGTCAAAGCGCAGCAGCCCAGCCAGCGCTTAGGGGTCTGATCAAAGAGGCGCTCCTCTCCTGGTGAGGACAGTGCCGGGGGGGGGGGGGCGGAGGGGGACAGTCCTCTCTTGTGTACCTGTCACGTCCCCTGGAGTTTGTGCATCTGCCAGCCATGGTCACTACTCTAGATACGTGTTTTAAGATGATGAAATTAAAAAAATATTTTTTTCTTTGATACATCTTCCCAATTTCCTTTCTCAGCTGAGCAAGTCATAGGCAAGGTCAAATATAGTTGTTTTCAATGCTCTATATTCATGAATATGTATTTTGTGAAATATATATATAGTTGTTTTCAATGCTCTTTAATAGATGTATATATATGACAAGTTGAGAAAAGGAATTTACAATAGTATGAAAGACAAGAAGTTATTTTCTTAATTTATAAGCTGTACCTTCAGAACTATAAGGAATAAAATAAATCATTTATTTAAAAAGCAGGTAAAATATGCACAAGCAGTTCAAATATAAAAAATTCAAGACAGTACTATATTTCAAGCAAATTAAAATAATAATGCAATACATCTCACAACTCTGAATGGCAAACTTTAAAAAATTTTGATAACTCCGAGTTTTTGAGGGTGTTAGACAGATGTCTTTATATCCTGGTGGCAGAATTATAAATCATGGCAATTATTTTGGGATAGAAAATTTGAAATTTCTCCCCAATTTAAAAATTATGTACAAGCTCTTTCATTCATCAAGGCCCTGCTAAGAATTTATTCTGCAAAAATACCTTCAAGTATGACAGAACACACGTAATGGAATGCTCGTGGGTGCATTTTGATAGTATTAAAAATTCAAGAATATCTGTCTTTCTATAGAGACTAGTTAAAAAAGTAACAGATATAGGTAACACAATGCACTATTAAAAATAGTGGATGAGATCTTTATTTGCTGATATGAAGATGTCTCTCGCTATATTTTTTCTAAGTAATTGCAATATCAGAATGTCCAGTTTAGCACAATATTTTATTATCTTTCATAAATTATATGTAATAACTCATAATAAAACGCCATGAGTGGAACTCTGGGTGATTATGGGGCCGTGGGAACCCATTCCTTATGTATAGCTGGGACACAGTGTTGTGATCTCACAACGTGCTGTGCGAGTGAGAGAGTAAGGGTCTCTCCCCAATCGTAGGGCTCCCAGAGGGCTTCTTTGTAATTTTAATCCAGATAAAATGCTGCCATAATCCAGAAAAAAATATGGTTCTCTTAGAGTCCCTGGTTGGCCTTGGCAGGAGAGGCGGGGGTTTGTTCGGGGTGCTCTGTCTTTGCAGTTCTAGTGCAGGTGATTATCTCTGCTTCAATTTTCTCTCTCTCTGTCTCTCTTCATCCCCTCCCTCACCTCTATTTCTCACTCTAATCTATGTGTATATCAGTGTTTCTCAACCAAGGATGACTTTATGCCCCAGGGGACACTTGGCACTGTCTGGGGACATTTTTGGTTGTCACCCTTGGGTGACAGTGCTGCTGGGAGGTGGCAGGTACAATACAGAGGTACTGATGAATGTCCTACAATGCACAGGACAGCCTTGCATGATAAGGAGTTCTGCCACAAAATGTCAGAAATACCAAGGATGAAAACCCCTGCTTAACAGAAATTATATATATTATATTTTTATAATTATTATATATAATTAACAGAAATTATATATATATATTTATTATATATATATAATATAATATAATTAATTAATTAATTAATTAAAAATTTAAAAATCTGTATAAAACCATTCCGTACCTCTATATATCTCTCTACATTGTCTTCCTATTCAAGGACTCAAGCTGAGAGAGAGAAACTAGGACTCCGATACTGACAGACAGGTGTATCTCTGCTGTGCAGAGGTAGCCAGGAGGGTGGACTCATTGAAGTGAACAAATATAATGGGGTCTTTTGCAGGATTCAATCAGCAAGGAAATAGGATTTCCACTGTATGTGGCATAATCAGATTGCACCAAGAATCGTTTTTACATTTTCTCTCAAAAGGAAATAAAATTCTTATGATGATTTGAGTCCTTGGTTTCTGGAAAAAGGCACATAAAGTGTCAAAAAATCAGTAAGACATGAATTGACTTTTAGTATGCTGCCCGGTTGTGAATCTGGAAAAAAAGGAGTCTGTTAAAATGGTTCACTGGGAAGCTATCCCTAGTGAAAAATATATAAATAAAAAATAAGGAGCTAAAAATGATCAGATTTCTTAGACCTTCCAAGATTTTAAATGAATTTTATGTGGGTGACCAGATTGGTAGCTGACTGGTTTTTAAGTTTAAAAGTTACTATTTCTCCCACCCCTCTTTTAAGTGTTTGGATCACAAAACCAGTGCTGGTTTATCCTTTTAACCTGCACAGCGGTGGAGCAGTTAGAACACACTAAACAAATGCCTTTTGATTAAATAAATGTCCATTAGTTGTTTACAAAATAATTTTAAAGGAATGAGCGTTATATTTAAAAATGTGTTAGTTCTACATTTTTAATTCCCAAAAGGTGAAGAAAAGGAACAGGATATTACTTAGAACCTGAAACAATTCTTTTTTTACTATAATCAGCACAACCACTCTCCCTGTGCATGTATGATTTACTTTGTATCTGGAAGTACTAAAAATTAATCAAAAGGCACAGATTTATCACAAAGGAGTCTTTTTTAAACTTTCAACATGTTACTGTTATTCTGGAGAGATTTTGATATTTAGACATTTTATGAGCTTGTGCATTTAAGCAGCCAACAGGACAACAAATAAAAAATTGTATAAGCAATTAAGAATATGGACAGCCCTACAGCCTCTAAATTTAGGAAATTCTTTCAAATAAGGCTTCCAGGAGCAGAAATATTGGCCCCTCTTTCCTGAACCTCATTTTTTTCTGTCTTACGTCTCCCCTGGCTCACCTCTCAGAACCTGAAGTATTAACTCAAGCAGAGCTCAGAAACCCGCTCAAAGCTCCCAGGTCGTAGATATAAGAGCATAAAGCCTTCAAAGCCTCTCTTTGCGGCATCCTTGCTCTGAAGCGGGAGGCAGGTTAGGGAGGGTCCTTACAGGAGTGGGGACTAAAACCTGCCTGTGTGAACTTCCTTCCAAGAATGGAGCCCCGCCCTTCTAACCTCGGCCCCCTGGGTCACTGACCCAAACTGGATTTCCCAGGCTTTATGCCCCAAGGCCAGCTCTTGTTGGCCTCTATCTTACAATCCCTGGACAATCAGACTCTTTTCTCTCTGAACCTTATTCTGAGCACAACTTCCCAAGCTCAGAGAGGGTGTTGATCCCACACTAAACCCTCAAACGGAAGATGTAGGGTCACGGCTTTGATACTTTGACAGCTACTCACCACCACATAGTTTATCGCCAACACCTGTTGCTTTTTTTTTTCTTGGAAAACACCAGTATAAAACCAAGATCCGTATAGCTGGCTCCCTGCTTCAAGGAAACAGTCCCCCAATGAACAGGGTATATGTTTGACTTGAGAGGTAGAATCAGAGATTGAGCAGGAAAAAAAAAAAAACAAGTGGATGTTTCATACAGCCTGGAACCTTTCAAGCCAAAGAAGAAAATTGAGATAAACAAAACCTGGCCTCCTGAAAGTCTCTCAGTGTCTTCCTTCAAGGAGACAGCTGCTCGGGTTCTCACAGCTGGACATGGACACCCCCCACCCCATGGCAGTTTCTCTGATCATCACATCAGACCTTACAGATCCACGGTCAGCCCATCTGAAACGTACCGCGCTCGTCTGAGTAGGATCAGGTGCATTCATCACTGTTACTGTCTTGCTTAGGTTTGATTAGACATTTCTAAAAGAGCAAATAAATGTTCGACATATAGAGTGTTTTCAATCATGTGAGGCAGACACTACGTTTGAAAAGTGAGGTGGAGGCGGGAAGGAGGTGGTAGGTAACTTATAAAGGTGTAGTGGTTTAGAGCATTTATACCGTTGCACCCATGAGGTTATGCTCATGAAAATGAGACATCGTCAGAGAACCGACCACTTCCGGGTGCAACTATGCTGCTCTTAGAGGGACGCTGAAAGGCTCGTTTACGCGTTACGTTTCAACTTCACCTTCTGGATGAGACTTCACCATAGAGTATAGCCGTCATATTTCATGATTGGGGGAAATATTTCGCGTGTCTTTTTACAGAGATGCTGATGGTGGATAAACTATTCACTAGAGCTTTTATGCGTTTGCATCGCTTTCATTTCTGCATCGAAGGCGTGTTCCAAATAGTGGGCAAGTTTGTGCTTATTTCCATGGAAAACGGCAAGCCAAAGGCCCCATGTTCCTGAGAAACGCTATCAGAAGCTCCGTGCCAGAAAAGGGCGTGAGGAGAGAGATGGAGGGAGGCTGAGACCGCAGCAGTAAAGGCGGTCTGCGCTCTGGGTTGGTGACTCTAGGCCGCGCTCGGTCCCACGGCCGTCTGTGCGGCGCCCGGATGCCTTCCCTAGCCAGTTCCTGTCTCCCGCCTTCCTTGGCTGCTCCGTCTGTTACCTCCTCCCCTGCCCTCCTGCCTCATCCCTACAACGAAGAACCCTTTCTCTTTCCAAACCTCCCGGTCAGGTTTCCCGTTTTCTTCGAGCTCTCAGTAGTGTCAGTAGCAAGCAAATGGACTCAGGAAGCAAGTAGTGATGAAAACCTCATCCGTTCGGGGTTGGTTTGTAAGGGTCGCCGTTATCCTCAACCATCCCCTTTCTGCGTGAAAGCGGGCGGGGGCCCAGCGCACCTGCGCTGACGGCAGAGGTGAAAGTGGGTGCCCTCGGGACGACAGGTCTTCGTGGGCCGCCTCCTCGCCAGGCCGAGGCCTGGAACCCCCAGCCCTGCTGCAGGCAGGCGGACAATGCAGATGAGCGAGCCGGCGCAGGTGGGAGGCGCCCAGCCAGAGACGTGGTGGTGAGTCACGGGCCCAGAACGCTGCACCTGCTGCTCGGCTCTGCGCGCGCAAGAAACCGCGGCGGGCTCGCCCCATAACGGGGCAACAGCTGTTGCCAATCGGGAAGCTTCTGCCGCGCGGAGGCCCTCAGGTGCGGCCCGTGGGGCAGGCCCCGCCCGCTCCCGGCAGCCCTTGAGGCCGCTTCCTGCGGCCGGAGGGGCCCCCGCGCAGTTCTCGGCGGGACGCCGCGTTCTGCGGCCGCCCGCACGCCCCCGCACCCCCAGTCCTCCCCAAGGGGGCGCCACTCCACCCGCCAGGCCCAGGCCGCGGCCCGCGGGCCTCCTCGGCAGGGTCGCAGGGAGGACATTTGTGCTGGGGGGGGGGGCCCTGTGCCCGCCCCCCCCCCCCCCCATCCGGGGCGCTGGAAGCTGACTGGAGTCGGAGACGGCCGAGCCCTGAGGCTTCGCTCCGGGGAAGGGCTCCGGGAGCTGCGGCCGCGGGCAGCACTGGAGACGCCGCGCCGCCCTCGGGGGAGCCACACTTGCCCAGGGATGCGGGTGAGTGGGTTTTCTGTGTGTGAGAGTTTGAATGCGTGTTTTGGTTTGTTTTCTCCGCCTACTGACTGAGGTGCCTGGACTGACTGCACCCCAGCCCTCTCTGGAGAGCAGGCTCCAGGATGGGGAGCCCGGGGTGCCCGCGGGCCGCCGAGCCTGTGTCCTCCGCGAGACCCCTGCGGCTCCAGAGTGGGAGCCGTGTTCTCCCTCGGAGCCAGGCTTTGCTGGGACGTTCTCCCCCGGGCCTGGGTGAGCCTGCCCGCGCCGTAGTTGGGCGTCAGGCCGATGCTCTGGGAAGTGGGTTTGTGCCCCTGAGCTGGGGGCCTGCCTGTAGGGCGTGGGGGTGCGGCCCGCGGCAGTCTGTGTGCCCAGGCGGGGGCCGAGCCGGGGTCCCCGCCCTGCAGGCGTCCGGGGGCCGGGCGGGGGAGAGCGACGCGGCCTGTGGCTGGCGAGGCCTCTGGCCCGGCGGGCTCTGGAGAGCCCTGGCCTGGCGCCGGGAGGAAGGGGACGGGCTCGGGGGCGACCAGAGCCGCCAGCGGTGGTGTGTGGGGCCGGCTTCCGCGCGCGTCCTCTGTGGCCTGGCGCTCATTATTTTCTGATTAAGAAAAGGAAAAAAAAAAATCAATGCAGGAAATACAAGTGGGTACCAGCAGCTTGCGACCTCTGGCCTGGAAGGTTAGTTACCAGTCGCGGCCGTGTCAGGTCCATGTGTTGCCAATTCCGGCCTGATGAGAGGAGAACGCCGGGGAACGCCTGGCCCCCGAGGAGCCGGAACTTTCTAGGCGTCGGCTCCTTCCCTGAGAGCGGAGAGGTCTGAGGAGAGCGCAGAGGCCGCTTCCGCAGTGGGGCTGGCCGCTCCCGTGCCGCTCCTGGTGCGGTGATACGGTTTCATGGCGTGTCAGCGTTTTCGCGTGTTGACACGCACTTTGAGTGAAGTTTGTATAATTACTAGGTAGTGGGTTTGCCACGTTTTTTCTGCAAACCTGCTGTTTGTGTTTCCTGAATTAGAACTCGGGTAGGTAAATAGCCCAACTTGGATAGGACAGAAGGCCGTCTGGACTCTTGTGCACAAGAGATGGAGGCAGTGCTTTGGAAAGTCGTTTTCTCTGGGCAGATACCTAGGAGTGGAAGAGACGGGTCGGGTGGTACATCTACGTTTATCTCTTGAAGAAATGGCCAAAATGTTTCCCGTGGGGTGTAAAATTCTACGTTCCCTCCCATAGCTATGAAGTGGCTGCTCCACCTCTCTGCCTGAATTCGGTGCATCTGTCCTTTTTAACTTTGGTCATTCTAACGCGTGTGTAACGGAGTATTACCTGACTGGTTTATTATGCGTTTTTCTGGTGACTAATGAGCGATGTTCGTGTCTCTTCATGTGCTTGCTGGTCACTCATATCTTCCTTGGTGAAGTGTCTGTTAAAATCTTCCACTGATGATGTGTTACAGGTAATTTCTCCCAGATCCATTGTCTTAATAGTGTGTTTTGAACAACAAACGTTTATATTCCTGATAAAGTCCAACTTAGCAATATCTTTATAGTTTTTATGATTTTATGCAAAATAGAAATGTGTGTATACTTAAGTATCACAAATATTTTCCTCTGTGCTTCTAAAAGTTTAATAGTTTACCTCTTAAGTCTGTGACCCATGTTGAGTTAATTTTCACGTGTCGTATGAATTAAGGTTTTAAACTCATCTCTCTGCATGTGGGTATCCAATTGTTGCAGCACCATTTATTGAAGAGACTGTAATTAGAAAGCTGAATTTCTGTGTATGGTACTAGGTAAGGGTTGATGGTCATTTTTTAAAAACTTACTCAGCTGACCTAGCATTTGTTTAAAAGAGTTTGTTTTCCTCATTGAACTGACAGAGCACAATGGTGAAAATCAGTTTCTGAGTAGTTCTCACTTGCCGGCTGGCACTCTGTTCAGCTTTCCCAGTTGCTGGGTGGAGGGGGGGGGGTGCCCTGCTGGAGGGAGGAGCTGTTCCTGCTGGTCCAGTGTGCTGTCACTTTCCTGCCCCTGTGTCCCACGGCCGTCAGCCCTGCACAGGGTGTCCAGTGGCATTATCCTCTGTAGAGCTTTGCTGGCACCACCTGGGGTGATGGCCAGAAAGCGTCACCAGCACTCCCCGTGAATGTTCCTGGTTGACCAGTCCGAATGGTGGAGCCTGAGCTGACATTTCCACGGTCCCGTGGACCACTGGATGCCCCCTCCCCAGCAAGTTCTGAACCTCAGCTTGGTGGGAGGGCTTTTATTTTTCCCTTCCTTGGGTACCACCCCAGTCTTAAGGATAATGGCCACCCTCCATTACTGCTATTCCTGTGTTTGTAGAGTTCTCTTTGCCTGTTCTGTGGTTAAACCTCTGCTAATTACTCGTTTTTCTTCTCTGAGAAGATTAAGATAAGATGAACTCTCCTGGTTCAGCTGATGATTATTAAAGCCTCCAACTTAATTCAGAGTAATATGAAATACAAGTATGTAATTATTAAACCAAATTCAGATTTTCTGGGCTCCTGATACAAAATTATGCTCATGCGAACATATCTTACAAGAAACAATACTTGGAGATGACCTTTCATATTCAGTTGTCCCTATTCAAATTACTGGTGCACTTTTGACTGGAACTTGACTAATACATTGATTGAATTTTTTTTAATAAATGTCCTTTATCATTTTGAGAAAGTTCTCTACTGTTACTGGTTTGCTAAAGGTTTTATTATGAATTAGCATTTAATTTTATCAAATGTTTTTTCTGCATTAATTGGAAAGGTGGTCCTTTCTTCCTTTTTGTATTATGGCCAATTGCATTAATTAGTATTTTAAAATATTAGTACAGTCTTGCATTCTAAGATAAAGTCTACTTGGTTATAAGATACTGTCCTTTTATATATGTCACTGGGTTTGGTATTATATTTTATCAGAATTCTGTATACATACACAAGTGGTTTTTGTAATTTCCTTTTTTGGTAAACTTTGCCAGGTTTTAGTGTAAGAGTAATTTCAAAAACTCAAGTAGAATGTTCCCCCCATTTATGAAAAAAGTTTGTATAATTTTGGTCTATTCCTTGACAAAATTCAATAGAGAAACATCTGTGTTTGGAATTTTGTAAATCAAAAAAAAAGATGTATTTTCTAGATGTAATACTATTCAGGTTTTCTGTTTCTTCTAGTGTCAGTTTTAGTAAATTATATTTTCCAAGGTATCTACTTAACCTGTGATCAAATGTGTTGGTTCAAAGTTAATAATAGTATTTTGAATATTTTTAAGGTCTGTACAATCTGCAGTGATAAACCATTTTTATTTTATATTTTTGATATTGGTGTTTTATATAATTTTTTTCCTCTCTAGCTAAGGTTTTACTGATTTTCTTGATTTTTCTCAAACACCAAACTTTGGCTTTATTATATTCCCAATCATCTGTTTAAAAAATTACTCATTTCTTTCATCTTCCTTCTCCTGTCACTTCAGGCTTCCTCTGCTCTTTCCCAGCAACATAAGCACAAGGTCACTGCTTTAGCTCTTTTGTGTGATGAAGGCTTTCCCTCTAAACAGTATTTTATCTGTGTCACACATTTTGTCATAATTTAGTTGAATTTTGTAGTAACTGACTTCAAAATGTTTTCTGTTTTCCCTTCTGATGTCATCTTTGTATGAATTAAGATTGGTGCTTGATTGCAAACATTCAGGATTTCTCTAGTGATTTTTATTGCTGTTGACTGCTCATTTCACTCTGTCGTCAGAATAGACTCTGGATGATTTTTATCCTTTTAAATTTATTGAAACTTTTTTTTTTTTTTTCATTTTGGGGTTGCTTTCCCATACATAAGCCATTATGAGGTATCAGAAAGCATCACTCATGACCATTTACTAAATTTTGGACCTTGGGCAGATCACTTTCATAAGGTACATAAATAAGTGCTTATATGCATATATATGCATGTCTGTTTTAAATATGTTTGCATATATAGGTATATACTTATATAATGTATATTTCTTGAAACAATAGAATTTTATAGTAGTGTTGATATATTTAATTTTATTCAGTAGTTTTTTTCAAACATTTCTGCATGTTACCCAGTATTACTTTCTCAACAATAAGCACAGTGGAGACAAGTTTTCATAGACCCACTATTACAAAAGGAAAAACTACATCCCCATAACTAACAATGATGCTGTAAATGTGAATCTGAACAGGAAGCACTCTTGTTCCATTGGGAAAGGTTTAGTGCAGCACAGGGATTATCATTTAATAAAAGGCATGTGGGCACTAAGTGGTTATGAGCATATTATGCCTGTTTAGCAGTCTATGCATGTTTCCCAGTTTACAAATATTAACATTTAGATCTGATTGGCCCTATACTAATATTTATGCTATTATTTGTCCCCAAATGAAGCCAGTAACTTCATTTTTTATTAAACTTTAACTCCAAGGAAAATGTGTTCTGCAACTAATGTGTGTAAGAAGTCACGTTAAGTTTCAGGGACAACAAAATTCCTAGGACATACTTGGTTTTCCAGGAGCTTCCTCTTGAGAGGAAAGGGAGGGAAGACGTTGAAGTTGAACAGCAGTCTCAGACTGACTTTGTTACATCTTTGTTACATAAATGCCATGGCGCCCCATGTGGCTGGAATGGGGTGCTGGGAGAGTTGGAGGTATGCCTGGACCTGCTCAGTGAATACTTTGAAAGCCGGTGCAAGGGAGCTTGGGGTTTGGGCTTGAGTTAGAGCCGTGGTTTGTAACGACCAGTCCAGTGGGCCTTCTTCCTGCCACCTGCACCACATCCACAGCTGTCACCCAGCCACCACCTGTGGTTCTTTCATGGGAGGAAAGGCAAATGTTCAGAACTGGAGATAAGTCTTGATGCTAAGCATTGCTAATCTCGGAGTGATCAGTTGAACCCATTTTCATTTGGAGTATGCTGTGTAGCCTTAATTTTACTGTTTCCATATGTGCAACAGCGTTCAAACATACCAATAATTGACCTCTGAAACCTGATGATGTAGCTGTTGTGCCCCTCTAACTCCCCCAAAAAGTATGGAGAAAATCATGAATTTATTTCATTTGCATTAAATCCAGGATAGAAGAGCAGCAAAATTCAACAAGGTTGTTTATCACTTAACGATGCTTGGCACCCCTGTGGGAGGAAACGTCTGAGTGGGGAGGCAAATAGGTAGGTCCTTTTTGAGACAGAATTGCACTATTTTTGTCTCCTGGTATTAGAGAAACTGGTGCAATCTCTGCTAGAAATAAATATGGATTTGTTCTTGCGGCTGCTTTTGTGGACAGTTTATTCTAGCTCACTACGTCTCTTCCCAACACACACACTCTAGTATTTAAATTCCGTAGATTGTCAGGTAACATGAAAGACCCTGTAACATCTTCCATTAGAAGGGAAGTCAGAAATATGTTTTGGGCTTCCCCGTGATACTGGATAGTGACAACATTTTCCCCCAGTTTTGAAGACAGTAAGATGGTCCATAAATGGCATTTTGGATCTACCAGTTTAGCTAGAAAATTACTGAAATGCAGCAAATAATTTAACTGCTTCCCAAGGCATTGCTTCTGGCCAGCAGACTCAGACAGACATCAAAACCTGCTTCTGTTGGGTAGAAGAGACGCTATGTAGGGGAGCAGAAGAGTCCAGAAATAAACATACGCAGAGTTGAAAAAACCCTGTTCGGAGAGTTCTGCTTGGCTCCCCAACCAGAATATAAATGAGGCCCCAGCTCAGTCAGAGCACCGCAGGAGGCTTGGCCACTTTCTCTCTTCCACTGAAGCACTCTGAAATCTCGCTGCATTTTAGGACGCTCCATTGTCGACCAGCTGAGCTTCAAGCTGTGCGTCAGGCGAGGCTGAGTTCACTGAGCCTCCTGCTTCGCGGGGAGAGCTGCGTTCCCGAGTCTTAGGGGTGTCTCATTAGGGATGACTAGGGAAGGGCATTGGTAAGATCTGGGCTTGCGTTCGCTAAGATGGGTTTTTCCAGACGGGAGGACGGGTTGGTCACCTAGCATAGACCCTTGGAATGTTTTCCAGGTTCGTTTTTTATTTTGTTTCGGGCACAGGAACCTTTCATGTGGCAACTTGGCAGTTGCTGCAAAATCAAATCCAACTTAATATGGTCATGGGCTTGTCACTGCTGTACAGGTGCCAAATGATTCCAGGCCCTAGAAAGCTGTCCAAGTGAAACCTTATCAAAATAAGAAACCAGCAAATTTTAAATATTTTAAAAGATCAGAACTACTTTTTTTTCATTCAGTTAAATTCTTATTGAGAACATTTCCACAGAGGTCAGTCTCGGTACTGGGGGTGAAGTGATGAACCAGAAGACAGGATGGAAAGTCTGGTGGAGGCAGATAATGAGCAATGAAAGTACGTTCAAGCAGGTAACGCACTCCTCGGTGATGCGCGCTGGGAAGGAAGTCAAACAAGGGAAGGCAGTGGAGTGACTGCGGTGATCACGGACAGATTGCCTGAGGGGATGGCCTTGGAGCTGTAAAAACTTAGTCATGTGGCCATCTGGGGAAAAACGGGGACCATCACGCTTGGTGCAACCAAGTTCTTACTGTGAAGCTATTACTCAGAGTGGTTACAGGTGGAACGGGCTATAGACGCGGAGGGACAGGGTCCCGGTGCTGCCCAGAGAAGCAGAATCCAGTTTGAAGCCTGATGCTGGAGTCCAGCTGACAGATGACTCACCTAGATGTCCACACCGTGTGCATGGCGAGATATTTGCTTGTCAGAAGATCAGTTTCTCCTCTTTAGAAATACAGAGGAAGGCAGGGTTGCCGGATCTTTGGTTCTGTTTAACCCTGGAATCCATTCTGGTTTCTATTTCATTTCCGTCTGGAATTTGACTTTTTTGGGGGAAATCTATATTAATTTGTGAATTTTATCAAAGGAAAGAGGTTAAAGTGCTTAAAGATTTTATTCATATTTATCTGTTTGTATACAAGTGTGAACAGTAACTGGAACAAGTCAAAATAGCCAAAGAGCAGATGGTGACGACAAGAATACAGCTTGTCTTCATTTCCATAAAAAAAAATTGAGGCAGGATTTCAAATTTTTAAAAATCGTGTAATTAGTTATAAGCCTGCTTCTAAAAGAACAAGCCTCAAGTATAATCAACAAAAATTATAAACCTATTAGAATTTATGGAGTGTTAAGAAATATATCAGGTAAAATAACAAAAATAATACTGCTTTGAATAAGTTTGTAATTGCCTGATAAATAGGCCTATTTTTAGTTTCCAACTTAATATTAAAGCAAATTTTAAGTTAAAATAATAAAGTAATGCCATTTGCAGCAACATGCATGGCCCTGGAGAATGTCATTCTAAGTGAAGTAAGCCAGAAAGAGAAGGAAAAATACCATGAGATCACTCGTGTGGAATCTAAAAAAAACAAAAACAACCCCCCCCCCCAAAACAAATGCACTTATTTATAAAACAGAAACAGCCTTACAGACATAGAAAACAAACTTGTGGTTACCAGGCGGGAGGGGAGTGGGAAGGGATAAATTGGGAGTTCGAAATTTGTAGATACTGACTTGTGCATATAAAACAGATGAATGAGTTTAAACTCATTTGGAAGCTCAGGGTAGACTTACAGGATGGGTCAACCATTCTCTTGCTTTTTCAAGTCTCAAAATATTTACATGCAGAATTTGGAACTTGACCACAAAGACAAGACGTCTTTGGTTACTTGGCTGACTTAAGAGTTGATTATTATTATTATTATTTTTACCAGCAGTAGAGGACACACTTTCTAGGATGGCTTCTGAACAGTTTGGGTTTAGACCAGTGAAATGTGAACTAAGAACACTTCAGACTACTGGCCAGCTTTTCTTTTCTTTAATTCTAAAGTTATTTTAGGAATTAACTGAAAAGAGTGATATCTTTTTTTTTTAAACATGGCAATTTGAAAATTTATCAGGCTAGATTCTCAATCTAAGTTTATAAAGGGCAACACAAAAATTATTAGGGACTCTGAATTTATTCGATACAGTTAAACATAAATCCTTTTGAAACAGTAATATATCAGAGGACCCATGGTGTAAATTATCTGGAACAAGATTAAAACAATCATTTATTCAACAATGAAATGCTGCCCACTGAATTGGGGTTTTCTTGTGACATTTTTAGTATTAAGGTAAAGTTGGTTATAGAATGAATGAGCTAGTCTGGGCACTTGAAATGTAAGGGAAGAGCACTTCACTAGGGACAGTTGGGTGCAGTACTTCTCACTTGTGTTATGTTTCCATCCTCACAGTATGAAGACAAAGTTAGCTCTCAAGATACGTGTTGACTATTGAATAAGTGATTGGATCCCGTTAATGGTTTGATAACTTTATAATTAAGAATCGAACAGAGCTAAGCGGTTAAGCCACTGTGATCCACTAAGTCAGGAATTGGTCTCCATTTCTAAATGACCGTCTTGCTTTGTACAAGGCATCATTTCTCCATATGAAAATGGGAATAACCCACACCACTGTGTGTTGCGTGTATTCGAGAGCCTTCCAACCTTCGGGGGAAATGCTGTTTAAATCCAACGTGAAGAAAATAAATAAATCCGATGCAGAGAGATCATTCATTGACACGTTAATCTCACCAGGTTCTGTCGTGTGCAGGGGCTTGTGTGTGTAGGCTCATGTGTGCTTTGTGTGTACACTTGTGTATAGATACACACTCACTTTTCTTTCTCTTTGCATGGAGAGTTCAAGGTTGATAATAGATTTCAAATAGGTAATTGCTTTTCCTTTGTACCATGCCTCATTTACTTTATGTCATGCTCATGTGGAGGCACTAATAGATTATATGGGTTTGTGGATCTGAGACAAATAGGAAATACTTCTTATCTGAAAATAAGTGTGAAGCCATTAGAGTCCACCAATTGTAATTTTCAAGTTAAATTACTTTGTGCTACAAATATGATTGTTTTTCAGATAAATCAGAGGAAATTAGTAACGTTTTAGAAAACTATATTGAGATTGGAGAACAATTTTTACTGTAAAGATTTCATAGTTTTTAGTTTCCATGTAAGACTAATTTTTTTAAAAAGGTGAATATTTGATTTACTTTGAGTAAGATTAATGCACTTTAAATGCTGTAGACATACTGTATTTTAAAATATCTCCTTGAAGGAGAAACGTTCATCTTTTCAGCTCCATTGAGTATTTTCAGAAAATCGTTGCTCCATTATCTGGATGTAAGTGTGTGTGTGTCATAATCTGCTTACTTGTGGCTCATGGTTTCTATGTTCTAAATACTTGTGTTGTCTCAGAGTATCTCCATCCTAAAAATTAGGAAATCAGGTTAGAGGCACAGAATTTTCTCAGCACAAAGAGAGCACAAGTGACAAGGGGCTGATGGGGACCCTGGGCTTTCTCTTGGGGCTCCATTCTGTCTACGCCCCCTTCTCGCAGTGTGAACCATGGCGGTGACAGCCAGATTAGCCTCGGGCTGGATCCTAAATGCAGAATGCCCTTTGCTTCTCCCTGCTGTCCTTTTTCTTTCTAAACGAAATATTTTTTGTGCAGCTCATTTTTGTTGTTGTTGTTAGAACCGTGTCTTTACTGGCTTTATTGCCTCTAGTAACCCTCGCACTGGTTTGTCAGTAAACAGCCAAATCTTTGCTAAATTTATTATTTGTAATAACTTTGTCTGCAGTATTTTTAGGGTGTTTTTCACGAGGACTCCTGGTAGTTAAAATCCATCATATGAAGGAAAGACCCTCCAACGTGAAAATCACAGTCCCAGAATTAGACTGATGAAGGGGGTTTCTGTGGCAGCGGGCAGGCCTTCTGCTTTCAAAAATACCACCACCATTGTACCAGGCTCATGTAAATTCCAGTCCCTTTGTCGTCCAGACACAAGGAAGGAGGAAGAAAATCAGTTAAGGACCCAAATTAATACTCCACCTCCTACTTTTCTCACTTGTGAAGGATTCACTTCTGCAGTTTGACAGGAAATTGACCCCCTGTTGCATGTCATTCACTAAGGGTTGTCAGGCAGACCTTGCTCTTAGCAAAGAGACGATGGGAAAAGAATCCAGACGCCTGCTTGTTCATCCCCCGAGTTGAATCAGCAGGTGAGTTGATGCACCTGGTTTGCAGTTTCATTCTCTGATGAAATACTCTGCGATGAAGGTGGGCCTTGGTGTTGAAAGACCAGGCCGGGCACTAGTCCCAGGTCCACCACCTGATTTGCTGGGGTGACCTTGACCTCGCCTAGGCTTCTCTGCGGCTTTTCTGTGTGTCAGGGTGGAGGTGAAATATGGTGACTCCGGCCTTGCCTGCTGTGGGGTCTTGTCCACAGCAGTGAATGCTCAGGAGACGCTGGTTACATGCCTGCTGCAAGCACTGTGTCATGAATTAGAAATGATATTTTTTACATATTCCCCCAAATTCCCTTTCCTTCTCGCCAGCTGATTTAAATGAAGAGGAGCAGCTGTTACACTGTCTGAAGGGCAGCAGACTCCTTTGAGAGCTGTGTGTGAGGGCAGACTCTGCTCTGATGGGGTCTGGAACAGAAACAAAGACCCAACCAGGGCAGGTGGTGCGTGCGGCCCACACGAAGCCGGCCGGACCTGGAACTTCGAGGGGAATCTAGTTAGTGATACTGGAGCATTTCTGGCATTAGACCTTCGGTCACTGTCACGTCAGCAGCATGTCACCTGATTAATACATAAAATGCCTTCCATCACTTGAGGAAACCAGGAATACGTGCGCAGTCATGCTCTGATTTAGTCTTATTGACGCTATTGTATGGGCCCTTAAACTGCATCAAATACAGGAGGAGCCAGCTGTTCGCTGTGGGAGCCCCTCGGCGCTGCTGTAACTGACCCTGCGCCCCGGGTGCAGTGAGTGCTGGCGGCGGACCTTCCGTTCTCACAGCTGGATCCCGGCAGCCCAGGACCCAGGCTCTGGCCTGTTTGGGGCCAGGTGAGGGCCCTTTCTGGTTCAGAGAATGGTGTCTGCTTGCTGTGTCTTCACACGGAAGAGGCCAGCAGCTGTCTGGGGCCTCCTTTATCAGGGCACTAACCCTGGTCATGGGGGCTCCACCCTCGTGACCTCCTCCCTAAAAGGCTCCACTTCCTGACACCATCACTTTGGAGAAGGTTTTCAAAATAGACATTTTGGGGGGACACAGATATTCAGGCTGTGGCACCCAGTTGCTGTTGGAGTGTATGTACGTGTACACACACACACACACACACACACACAGGCTTTGACATCCTGTGGGCAGGATGAGTGATATGCGGTTGGGTCAGCAGCCGGGTGGAACCAGTGCCTGTGGGTGTGGCCCCCTCAGTGAGCATCCCTGGTCCTCACTGTTGGGATGAGTGTTGCTGGCCAGCTTCACATACTCATTCATTCAGCATCTCCTCTGTTTCCTCAATGTAGAGAAATCTGAGCTGGAACTCTAGTGATTAAAGAAAAAAAGCAATGATTAAAGCAGTGTGCCTACATCCACGTTACCGAGCTTGCTGCGTTCAAGTTCACTGTCCCTCCGGTTCCATGGGCGCGGGGGGGAGGGGGGCGGTCACATCTCTGCTTCCAGGGTCGGGGGTGGGTCAGTGCTGATTTGTGAAGGACGGACAGCTTTCTCCCCAGCCCTCCTCCTCCTGGGCTTCTGATGGAGAAGCAGAGAAATAGGCCTTCTTTCTATTCGGATTAAATTACTAAATTTTTTCTAAGTCAGAACGGAGCATATAGAAGAAGAGGGGCAGATTTTGCCAAATTTAGGAGGGCACTCAGGAGTAGTGCATTAAGAATGTGAAATGGAGAACGGATTCCCAGTTGACCTTTAAGCTGCAAATGAAACATGTTAGGCTCCTTGATGCCTGGTGAGAAACTACCGTTTTAAACTGGGATTGAATTAGCATATTTGTACAAAGCGGAAGGGAAGTACTGAGGACTTTGGCTGCATTTTGAACAGAGAACTCAGAAGCCAGGCAGTCAAATGGTGACTAATGTGAAAATAGATCACTTTTAACCGTGATGGTTATGCACCTTAAATGAATGCAAGACCTCTCTTAAAATGGCTTTATTGGGTTTATAGGAGAGTTATTGGCATGTGTTGGGGGGGAGGAAGTGTAAGTTTGGGGGAGGGCAGTTTGGCACGAGGTATGAAAAGCCAGTAAATCTGTGTAGTTACCATCCACAAGATTCAAATCGAGGCTTTTTTTTTTTTTTTTTTTTTCCTAAAGCAAACAGCTGAGGAGATGTAAGTTCAAGGATGCTTTCTGCAGTGGTGGTGAAAATATGAAATAATTGTGAGGAAACCACATGTTCACTGGGAGGCATCAGTGGGGTACCATGGGGGGATGTCTTTCTGTCTGTGAGAACAAGAGAGAGCTTAGGTATTGGTACGAAAAGGCTTCTGCAACACTGTAAGGGAAGGACACGCCGGCACGTAGTATCTGCAGTAAAATTTCCTTTACATTGAAAACTCATCTTTCTATACACCTGTAGACAGAGCGGATCTACAGGCAGGCGTCCTGAAGGACACGGAACCAAACGTTAAGCGTAATTACCTCCGGGGCAAGGGTACAATGGGAAATTCTCTGTGGCCTGCTTTTACTTGCCTGACGTTACTGTGATTATTCCCAGAGAAGCCAGTTACTTTTCTAGGGGGAAATGATTGCTGTCTCCCAAGGGAAGCTTGCCGTTGTGCGTGTAAAGAAGCAAAACTTCATTGAGTGTAGTTTCCGTAACAGGGGTTTATTTTTATCAGTCTTCATGGGCCATTAAATACTGTTGAAATAATTTTAAAGAACCCCGTAAGGTTTTAGTCGTGCACGCAGTTGCTTGTTCTTGTGTGTGTGCGTGCAACCCGGATTCTAATGGAAAACAACGTGTGGAGAGTTACTGGATGGAGTAACTGAGGTAATTGGCAGTTCAGTCAAGAAGAAACCTTTTAAAGGCTGTTAGAGCTGTAGGTCTTGCTTTTTGAAGGAATAAAAGCTAATTCACTGGTTGACTCAAGTACTCTGTAATTGGTACTCCTAGATTCACTGGTATGGAATTTGGTCATCATGTAGTTACCAGAACAGTGAAGAAAGATACAAGTGACAAAACAGGAAGTAAGCTGTGTTTACGGGGTTTTATTAATATGTATAAAGCATGTGTGGAACTTGAGCCTGGATTCCAGAGCGCATCAGTCTGGCTTTGTTTCTGGATTCTGACTTGTTACCAGCTTCTCATGAGGAAGACACCAAACCCGTCGACATGACATCCTCATTTGTGAAATGAACATGTACTTGAACCGTTGTGCGTGGGGCTTAGGATTAAACGATCAACTCCTGTAACATGCTTAGGACAGTGCCTGCTACTGAAGATTTAATACTGGAAGAACCTGGCCCAGCTTCCGGGATTCAGGGGTGAGTTTTAGCACCTCCCAGTTGGTCTCTGTAAAGAATGTAGCAGTTGGTACGTTACCAAACCAGACTTGGGTCCGCTGGCCCACACACAGTAAGTCAATCCACTGAAACCAGGTGGTGGTGAAGGAAAGGGCAGTGTTTACCGCAGGCGCCAAGCAGGGAGTCCAGGCAGCTAGACTTCCAGGGAAAGGTTTTTAAAGACAGGGTGAGGGAGGGGGATTGGAGGAGGGCGTGATCAGCTCGTGGACAGTCTTCTGATTGGTGGGTGGTGAGGTCATGGGGGGTCAGCATCATCACCCTTCTGGTTCCCGTGGTCTGGGGTCCGCGTGCTTGTGGGCAGCAGACAGTTAACTTCTCCCACCCGGAGGGGCTTTCAGTGTCTGCAAAACAGCTCAAAGGACAAGGCTCAGAATGTTACCTAACGCCCTTGAGGAGGAACCAAAGGTCCTTGACTTGGTTAAACTAGTATTTTGTCTTGCTTGGCTGTTTCCCTTTCTTTCTGCATTTTCTCACTTCTCTGGTTAAATGTGCTCTTTGGAATTCGGGGAAGCCTAGGAGACCAAAGTTTTTCTACACAGACAAGAGGCAGGCGGAGGACATGGTGAGGGGTTCTGTTCCGGGGAGGCCCCGTAGGGTTGCCCTCAGTTACAGCTACTGCTTTCTGGAGTTTTTCCCAAGTCGTCTTCTTGTATCCTGATTTCAAAGGAGGTAGTAGGAAGAAAACAGAGTGTCAGTAACCAACTGGAATGGAAATGATACACTTTTCCTGAAGAGAATGGGGAGAAAGGAGAGTGTCTTCATGGTCAGGAATGTAGAGGAAATTAAAAGTTGTCATTGTCTTTTGTGGTTTGTGACATAAAGCAATGGTCATTCTTAGAGCTTTAGCAAGCCGATTAGAGGTATTGAGTATCCTTTATATAAATACTTACCAATACTTCCCCTCAGAATGGGATGGTTCTTTTTATCCTGGTGATCAAGTTCCCATCCTATTACTACTCTCCCATTTTTGCCATGGAAACCCCAGGGCCTTGATTTATGCTCAGTTGTATGTATTCCCATCCTGACCTTTGCTTCTTTGTTCGTTTTCTTTTGCAAGACTTCACCCGAGCCCCTTCACTCACCTTGTATTTATTTTAATAGTTCTGACGTTGGCACTTCTCTTATGAGATGAACCACACGATCTTTGGAAGTTATTTGGAGGTTACTCACCTGTTAAGGATAGAACTTTTTTTTTCTAAGGATAAAATTTTAAACATAAATTGTTTTGACAGTAAAATCACGCTCACTGCAGGATGTCAGTGGCTGATCATCCTGCCCACTTTTACATACAGTGTTTAGCAAAATACAGAAGAGTTAATACCTTTTACTAAGTTACTGAATTAACATACTGATCAGTGAAGCAGTATAAGATAGCAGAGCCAGGAGGGACCTTTGGGAGCACTGGTGAGCATCTCACGTTGACAAGGGGAAACCAAAGCACACACGTTCCACGTGGGAGACGTGAACCCAGCTCCTCTGCTTTTACGCTTTTTCTCAGTCAAGTGTGGCCCCTTCCTTTCAGCACCTCCACAAATAAAAGCATGGCGGTGTTTTCCAGACTTCAAACAAGATGCAGAGTATTTAACTTGGAATATGTTCTAAGATGGTAAGCCAAAACACCCAGAGAAGTGTGATCCAGGTCCCTTATCCTGTGGGAAATAATTTCTTCTTCAGCTCATGGGCGGTTGGACCGCTACCCAGGGCATCCCACCTTAAACTAGGTACTCCCCACCCCCCTGGAAGCAGGCTCGTTCAGGAAGGACATTCACTCGTGAGGGAAAGCGCGTTGTAGCGTGCCTAGCTTTCCCAGGGCCTTCAGGGTCATCACCACCACCCCGCAGGGAGGGCCGGAGGACTTTGTGTTATAAATTATACTTAAAAAACTTACTGTGACGTGTGTTCAAGATAATTAAGTATTAATATAAATTCATACTAGTGCTCCTTCCTTACTGAGGCAGTGGGGGAGAGCGGTCTTGACTTAGTGCCAGTTGTGGAAATTCAACACCTGAGCGCCCCAAATAATCGCTTTCTTGATTTTTCTGTCCTATCCTGTGTTCAGCCCAACAGCCAATCATGGTAGCTGTACCTTTCCTACGGTCTAGACGTGTTTAGCCTCACCCCAGATCTTATGTTGAAATGCTAGACCCCAAAGATGAGGTGAGGTGGGTCCTTCAGGAGGTTGTAGGTCATAAGGGTGGAGCTCTCATGAGTCAGATCAATGCTCTTTTTAAAAATTTTCAATTGAAGTTGATTCACAACGCTGTGTTAGTGTCTCGTGTACATCATAGTGACTCAGTATTCCATACATACTTTTTTCAGATTCTCTTTAATTATAGGTTATTACAAGGTACTGAGTGTGGTCCCCTGTGCTGTACAGTAGGACCTTGTTCATTTTATATATAGCGGTGTGTATCTGCTAGTGCCAAACTTCTCATTTATCCCTCCTTACCCCCTTTCCTCTTTGGTAACAAATTTGTTTTCTATGTCTGTGAGTCTTTCTATTTTATAAATGTTTATTTGTATCATTTTTTAGATTCCACATGTTAGTGATATAATATATTTGTCTTTCTGACTTACTTCACTTAGTATGATAATCTCTAGGTCCAGAGAAGACTTTAATTTGAAAAGACACCTGCACCCCAGTGTTCCTAGCAGTGCTATTTACAATAGCTGTGACGTGGAAACAGCCTAAATGCCATCTGCATACAGATGACTGGATGCAGAGGATGTGACGTATATACATGTGTACACAGGGGGTTAGTGCGCTTTGAGGAGAGACCCTGTGGAGCTCCCTGGAGGACGCAGCTGGAAGTTGATCATCTGTAAACCAGCCCTCACCCGGCCATGCTGGGGCCCTGATCTCACGCTTCGAACCTCCAGAACTATGAGGAATCAATTTCTGTTGTTAAAAAGCCCCCCGATCTGTGGTGATTCGTTACAGCAGCTGGAAAAGACTGAGCAACCTTCGCAATAGAGTTAGAAGATGCCCCCTCCTCAGAACCTGTGTCGTCAAACATGGGAGCCAGCAGCAGCCATCTCCCAGCACCTCCCTGCTTCTCCCAGGAGCCCTGACAGCTCGCTGTGGCAGTCAGCAGCACCCCTCGACCGTGGGAGTCCGACCATGGAACTCCCCTGCTCAGAACGCTTCGATGGCTTTCCATTGCCTTTGGAGTCAAAGCCAAACTCATCACCTGGCCCTACGAAGTCGTCCGGGTCCATTCTCTCACGCCATCTGCCTCCTGTCTTCATTCCAGCTCCATGGGCCCCTGGCTGTTCCCTTTTGAACATGCCAGGCACACTCCTTGGAGCCTCACCTGGGCCGTCCTTCCCCAGCAAGGACAGGTGTCTCTCCTTTCCTTTCCTCCCGTTTCTGGTCGCCCACCGCCTCCCTGGGGATGCCTTCACTGATCAGCCGATGTGAGCCTGCGTCCCTGTGCTCCCTCACCCCAGCGCTCTGATACTTTCTCAGAGACAGTTTTTCTGAATTTTCTTTTACATCTTGTTACCAAACACCAACAGAATTATCCTATTTACTCATTTGCTCATTATCTCCCTCCCCCCAGTCCTTGAGAAGGCTAGAATTTGAGCTTCAATGCCAGGATCCTTTTTTTTTCTTTTTTTTTTTCCTATTCACTGTATTCCTAGGGCTTAAGTGCTTGAAACCCAGTAAGTTCTTCAGTATTGATTGAGTGAATGAGTAAACATATGAATAAATGAAAATAATGAAGTTAAAGTGTGAGTAATTTATTTTTAGACGTTAACATTGAGTTGATTTAAATCTGGTGCTAGAGCCCAATGATGTAACTTGCCTCTTAGTAAGTTTCCAACATTGACACATTTTATATGTAAGAAGGTCTGCTTGCCTGTAGTGAGGTGAGGCGAGGCTACGCAGTGGGGGACAGGGACGGACTGGAGAGAGTACTTTCAGTTCGTTGTTAATTGCAGCATCCTGTTCTTCCCAGGTTTGTGAAAGTGCTTTTCTCTTTTGGGGGGATGTTTCTTCTTTGATGGCTGTTTGCAGTTTTGCTGTGAGTCTAATGTGTGCAGCTGGAGGGCAGAGCAATGCTAGAAGGTGATGCACAGAAGTCCCCAAGCTTCCAAAGCCTGGTGTGGTTTATCACCATCTTCCACCCACGCTTGCCTCTGTTTTGCTGATTTCAAGTGGCTCTGCAGTAGTCCCTGGTCCTTGGAAGGGCCGTGCTGTTTTTCAGCAGCTGACAGCCCTGGTGCCATTGGCCACCTTCCTCCGGCCATGGCATCCAGCTGCATACAGAACCAGGTGAGCAGAGGACCTGGCACCGGGATGGTGGTGTCCTCGCAGGAGAGAGCACGGCCACCATCACCTGTGTGGGTGGAGGCAGCCAGGACCAAGCCAGGAGCTGCACCTCAGGCATGAGATGAAGTCCATCTCTTTTCTCTCCCGGTTTCCGTGACTATTTCCTCCCCACTTCATACGGAATCATATTTCTTCAGTATAGTGCAGGGAACTATAGTCAATATCTTATAACCTTTAATGAAAAAAATCATAAAAATGAATATATGTACGTATATGCATGACTGGGACATTGTGCTGCACACCAGAAGTCGACACATTGTAACTGACTATAATTTAAAAAACAGAGGAAATCACATTCAAACAGACTGTCTTCTGAGACACAGTCCCTTGTCTGCGATTCTCTTTGATTTCAAAATGAAGCATCTTTTCTCCTAACTCTCAGACATACAGAGCACGCTGAGGGTAGTGGCATGCCAAATGATCGTTCCATGTCCCGCCGTTCAGAAACTCAGGGCTGGTGTGAGTTATTACTGCGAGTCATTTTGGCCAGCGCCGTGGTGAATGTGGGAGAGCCTCACCCACTTGCTTCCCTCTGGTGCTTCCAAAACGAAAACCACCCCACCGTCCCTGCCGGCTCGGTGTCTGGGCTGCATGTTTCATGAGGCCGTGGTCTGTCCACTGGTTCTGCCCCCGTCTGTCTTGGCCAGGCTCCCGCCGAAAGCGTGATTCCTCCTCTGGGCTTGGATCTCGGCAGTATCCCCACTGTCATGGCTCCAGGCTGAGCTGGCTGTCAGGGCAGCGCAGTTAGAGCACGAGAACCTCGCGGCCGCAAACCTCGCCTGCCGGTGCTAGAGGGATGGGGTGTGTGTTAAGTGGCAGCGTGACTCAACCCTCAGATTTAGAAGTCACGGGCCACTGCAATGAGGGAACTCTTAGGTACTGTGACTTCTAGAGGCAACAGAGTGCTGAAATAGCTATTAAAAAATCATCAGGAGAAATTTTAAAAGCCGCATGTTGATGGTAGAAAATTGCATGGTCTGATTTTATTGATTGTTGGTCATTTTGCTTCTCAACTCCTTTGCTGAAGCGATGATTATTCCATTTGTAATAGTGATTTTTTTTTTCTAGTGCTTGCTGCTGAATCCTAATTTAACTATTCAGACTTCTGATTAAATCAGGTAAATTCGTGATAGGGTGGAAAAGTTAAGGTGAATAATCACAGTTAGGAGCATTCTAGGGACTCTTAAAGGCACACTCTGTGTTCAGCCTGGTCCTCCAATTTCTGACCCACGTAATTGGGTTCATAGGACTCAGCCTCCACTTGGCTTTCAGGAAGCAGTGCTCGGTTTGGTAACAAACATTGGAACAAAAAAGCTGTTCATTCGTGTCTGCAGGTTTCTTCCACGAGCGCCTGACCTCGGGGAGACACCTCCTCTTGGTCACAGATTTTTCTTTGCAGTGAAACTGACTTAGTCATGCAAAACACAGGCTGCTCCCCAGAACAGCTTGTAGCTGCTGATGCTCGTGGCTGCAAGCAGATGTCAGAGGTCCCCCTGCTCACCTTGATCTAGTTTTCCTGGTGTTTATTTGTAAGAACGTCTAACAGAACTGACCACAAGATCCTAGCATTTGTCACAGAATTCTGTTTGGGTTCATTAGTTAAAGAGAGTCAACCCTGTTTTTAAAAAAATATATATTTTTTTGGTTTAATTTGAAAGTAAACTCTGTTGGGTTAACATGATCTGGGATCATTGCCTTGTTTGTAAAAGAAACATGTCTGTGATTGTTTTAAATTCAGGTTATATTTAAAAGCATTCTCACTTTTTTTTTTTCAAGTTGTGATCCCAATGGTAGGCTACTCATCTCTCCTTTAAAACCCAGTCTTGAAAAAAGTGTGTTTATCTCTATAAGCAGTTGCCAGGGTTCACATTAGCTCAGCAGGCGTTTGGCAGGGCTTTGGGGGGCCAGCCACTAACCGTGATGCAGGTTGTTGCTGAACTGCTCTGGACAGCACCGCAGGGGAGCCTGACTCATTTCTGGCCCAGATCCTCAAGGACAAATCGAGAATCTGGCAAAGAGCCTGACATGTGCAGACGTGACTGTCAGCCCCAAGCACCATCGGAGGCAAGAGTAAATCATGAATAATTACCTTTTGTTATCAAGGATATTCCATTCTTGATAGATCCGTGGCTGGAAGAAGAGAAGTAAATACTGAGCAAAAAAGCATATTTATATTCCTGTTTTGTGAAGTTTACCTACAAATAATTCTTGGTGTATAAATAATGCCCTCACATCTATGTCATCAGCATTCACAAATCAGTCCTCATTTGGGAGGATGATGGACAGGTCGATTTTGTTCCTTTCACACTGAGACATGTTCCTTAAGTTGTTTTTGAACAAATACGCATTTTCTAGATGGTGCCCTATTGTGAATTGAAGCCAGGTTTCCTGTTTGCCAATTGAAGACTTAAAGACTTTGACTTACTTATAGGTGTTACGATCATAATCAAGACAGAAGTGAGTTACTGTAAGAGTTGTTTTAAATGAAGTAAGCCAGGAAGAGAAAGAAAAATACTGTATGATATCATTTATGTGGAATCTAAAAAAAGCGACAAATGAACTTATTTACAAAACAGAAACAGAGTCCCAGAAAACAATCTTTCGGTTACTAGGAGCGAAAAGGGGGAGGGATAAATTAGGAGTTTGGGGTTAGCAGACACTAACTACTGTATACAGAACAGATAAGCAGCAAGGTCCTAGGCATGTTGTCAGGGAGCTACATCCAATACCTTGTAATCGCCTGTAATGAAAAGGAAGATACATGCCTATAACTGAATCACTGTGCTGTGCTCCAGAAAGTACTGCAACATTGTAAACCAACCATACTTCAATTAAAAAAAAAAAGGAAGAAATGAACTAGCACAAACATAGCATCAGAAGCACATGAACTTGTTGGTTGTCAGGGTTCGTACTAACACCTCCAGGGAGAAAGGACACGTGATGCCTCACACGTGAAGGGTGCCTGATGCAGGTCCCTGCCTTGTCATGGACGCATGAAGTCATGCATCCAGTGGGCTTTGCCTTTGTGGTAAACACTAGTCAAACAAAATCAAAGGTTTAAGGACAATCGGGGGACATGTCTACTTTTCTGATTATATGAGGACTTTGAAGTCAATTTGCAACTGTAAAACTAAATTCAGAATATAAATATAAAGAAAATAAAAATAATTTCTATATGACCCAAAGTTAACAAGTCAATACATTGATATATATCCTTCCAGTTTCTAAAAATTAATGGGCATAGTAAGTAGATTATAAAATGTGCCAACTTTGTAAATTATTTAGAAACAAATATATAAATCAAAGCATTCATTTAAGAAATTAAATCACATTCTACATTCTTTAGAATTAAAAATTACCCTTCCATAAGGTACTTACAATATGTGGTGTTCTCTCAAACATTGGAAATTATTGTTTTATTTTTATCACGGGTAACCAAAATCATTAATTTTTCCGAAGAAGAATCTTCCTGATTAGCATGGTACCCAACGTTTAGAAACTAAAGAAAATCGTGTTTTATATGACAGAGAACCAACATCATTTTGAGGTAATTATGACTGAGATTATTATTTGCACTTTTTTCACATTTTGCATTACATATTTTAGAAAGCTAACTAAAAGGGATTGTGAAATCACTTAAGTTTTTCTTTTACCTGCTGAGTTTCTTATAAAAATGAATTAATCCATCATTTAAGCAGTATTTCTAGCGATCTAACTTAACTCATGCACATTTCAAATGGCCATTTGCCATTGGGCATAATGTTTTGATATGCATTTTTTAAAAGTTGATATATCCGATTTTTATCAACAAGTAGAATTAAATACAAAAACTGGTAAAAATGTTAAAAATAAAAATAATATGAAAACTATGATAGGCCATGGTTCAGTAGAGAAGAATTTTCCTGTATTGCTCTAGGGTGTAAGCCAGTAACTTTAAGCATGTGATTAGAATTGATATTTACTTAAATTCATAAATGCAATTAAAATTGATACTTTAATTCATAAATGTAGCAATGTCTCCATAAAAAATGTGAGCTCAGACTAGTCTCATCATATGTAAATTGCCATTTTTTATTACTTAGAATCATATTTTAGTTGATTCTCTAGAATTTCAGTTGCAGAATCAGTAGTATTGAATTATTCAAAAATAATTTAGATAATCATGAAATAATTTGAATATCATGGTTCTGCATTCTCTTCTTTCAGTTTAATTCTTAGAATAAGATTGAAAGATGATCTTTCTTGTTGTTTGCCATCAGTACAAGATAAAGTTAACCTGCCTTAATACCAAAATGGTGATTGTAGGCCATCATTTAGAAATGCTTATTACAGATTTTTCTGTCGCAGCTCTTCACATGCTTGTGGCTTCCTTGTGGCTTATATCAACAATAAAGATAATAAGACAATGAAAAAGATTTCAAGTCAAGAAGTGTTTGCCACTTGTTCTAGTAGGAAAAGAAAGTTAATTTCCCAGTTTTTGTTAATTTCATACAAGTTCCTTTCCTTGTGAGCTTTTATTCCCATCCTACCTCAATAGCTGTAATAACAAATGCACCCCTTATTATTGACACTCTTCCTGACACACGTGCTCAAGTGCTTCATGATGTCCCAGACCTGCCTGGCTGGAGTTAGGGTCTCATCTGTGCTCCTTGTGGACACGCTACCAGCACGTTCCCTTGAACCTTACCTAAAACTATAGGTTAAGTCAGTTCCTGCTGGCAGCAGAGATTTCTGCTTCTACGTCTTTACCTGTTGTTCAGTCTGGTGTAAGAATCTTGAGAGCCTCGCCTGTAGAGCACCCCTTCTTCTATGATAAGAACTTTCATCCTGTGAAATAACACCCAAAGGCACCGGTTTCTAGTCACGTGGGGCAGAAGTGCCCACCCCCAGCCGTGCAGGAGGAAGCCATTTCCACACCAAACCAGCTCACCTTCGGGGACTGGGAGAGTGCGATGATTTTCCTGAGGCTCTTGCCTGGATAGATACAGTTGGTACCTTGGCGGAGCCATGCTTGGTCTCTTATATCTTCATGCTTCTTTGGGGACAGCCCGCCAGCAAATGCCATTTGAAGGTAAAGATGAGAAGTTGGTGCCAGTGCATTTGATAATCCTTCTTGCTCACATGCTGTGTGGCCAGTGGGACTATTCCAGACTCTTCTGCTCCATATTGTGTCTCATCCAGAACCCGGGGAACGAGCTGCCCTACCCTGGTATGTGCCATTTTCTTCCAGGATGTACCATTCTCGAGGAAAAGAAAGCAGACAGACTGGCAGAAACTCTAAATGTATCTTTTAGTTTCTGCTCAGACGCAGATAAATCAAGGTCACTCACTTTCCCCTGGGCAAAGTTTAATGGGGCACATGTGCCTTCTCTACTGACAGGAGGCAGGAGGGTCAGTCCTAACGCCACGAGTGGAGGTCAGCATCCTCTCACAGGGAAGAGTGTGCAGGAGCCACTGTGAAATCTCCCCGATTCGGGAATCCACAGCTTGCTGCATGCTGCTAGAAAAGTGTAGAACCTGAATTGTGTGATGAATGCGCCACCTTCTCAGCGCTACAGCCATCAAGTGTCACTGAATGTCTCGACATGGTTTTTCTGTAATTTCACACCTGTCCTACCAATTAACCAGGTTCAGGACCAAATGAGATAATATGTGTGAATGTGCTTCGGTGACTGAGAAGAACTGGACAGATGCAAATGATGAAGTTGTCGAGGGTAATGGACATGGCGGAGACTCGCTGGTGGATCTCCACTTCAGTCTAGGTGCCCCAACTGTGATGTCTTGTCTTCAGTGTGTAAAAGGGAGACAAAGTCAAGGGTTGCAGTCATCTTTTGCACCTAGGGAAGAGTTAAGAGGAGGGGGCAGGCACTCTTCTAGCAGAGATGGGGCACAGAGTGAGCTTTGAAATTGGTGGAGCCCCCCAGGGTCACCCCCAAACTTTCCTTTTGATACTTCTCTTCTCCCTGCATTGTTCTCATGCTTTTTTGTTTCTGATTAAGAGGGAAATTTCCTTGGGACACATTTGCACATTGCACTTTTTTTTCTTAGTAAGAGGACCCCTCAAAAAATCAATATACATGTGATGATAAGAACCATCTTGTTTAAAAGTGAGAAGATGAACAAGGACCTACTGTGTAGCACAGGGAACTGTATTCAGTGCTTTGTAACGGCCGAGAATGGAAAAGAATGTGAAAAGGATATATGTACTGAATATATATATATATACATACATATAACTGAATCACTGTGCTGTCCACCAGAAACTAACACAGCATTGTAAACTGACTATATTTCAGTTACCTTTCATCTTTCAGACATGTAGACTAGTCAATATTGGGAGATTTTTGTTTCAGAGTTTGAGGCCACTAACAACTTACCTTTATTCATGAATTTCCATAAAGAACAAATAAGTCTGCATCTTCTCTTTTTATGAGGAGAAAAGAATGCCAGTGTCTCATTTTTGTGAAACCGTCTTGTCAGCTTCTCGTTCAGTTTATCGCAGTGTCTGATACTTAATTTGACAAATAGAATTTAATGTTGAATTTGAACCATGGAGTTGGTTTCTTCAGGATGGAAAGTGCATTAGGAAATAGTAATAACCACTGTTGACTGACAGTACACATATGTACACACATCCATGTATATATGTACTTGGCTTTTTTATATGTCTGTTAACAGAATTGAGGACACGAACAGCTGAATTTACTTCTGAAACAAGGAGCACAGCCTCCTCTAGTCACACCTTCATATTAACAGTGATAGCTGTTGATTTAGATTCAGACTCGCTTTGCAGCAAACCTACAGCTCTGACTCCGTGTCTGTGTTTGTCACTACGTGTTCTATGTGGAGCTGCCCCGGCAGTCTTGAGGGTAAAATCCAGCTGGCAGAAGGGAGGGGACAGAGGGCGGGGTGTCAGGTGCTAGGTGTTTATGGGCCAGAGAGGGAAGTGGTCTGTATCCTAAATCTGCCGCTTGCTAGTTACTTTGAGAAGTTGAAGGAAACTTCTCTGAATGCAGCTTCAATTCTCTAAAATGGAGATAAGTGACATTCCTTGGAGGGCGGTGATGGTGAACACTGCATGAAGAGCATTTAGCTCCCAGCAGCCGCTCAGTGAACGGTGGTGATGTTATTGTTGTCTGCCTGGTACTCCTGCCCCATTTTTGGCATCTGTGGAAATAGGAGGACCTGGTCAGTTACATATTTCAAGTGTCATTCTCTCAAGTAGCCAAAAACTAAAATAACCAAATGGGATATACAGAAGTACGATAAAGAGGAATTAGACTTTGATATTCATCAACCTAATTTCTCAATGAGTTTTTTTTTTAATTGCACAAATGTACCTTGTAGTCTTCAATGTAAAATGATCCGTGGTCTTTAGAGCTCGGACCTTCCACTCAAACTTCAGCTTCTAGTATTACTTCTGTCAGTGTTGGGGTGTCTGCTCTGACTTAGAAGAAATGGAGTTTTTCCCTCCGGGGTCACTAGGCTATTCTTTAAGTTCTTCTGTCATTCCTGATGAGTACACAGCAGTGTGAGCACATGACCCACTGCTCTGTGTAATGAGTTTTTTCACTGCAAGGCACATGGTGGAATTCTTTAACCTCATTCTGTTATGTCTAACCTGTGATACTTAAAATTTTATTTTTTACTGTTAAGTTTTAATGTCTCTTTACAGATAACATAGGTTCGTCCAATTTAGACTCTAGTCCACAGGTATGTTCTTTTTTTATAACTTCAACATTAGAGCTTGCAAGGAATTAGGTCATTTTATATGGAAGCTTTAGATGAGAATAAAGGGCATAATGAATTTAAAAAACATTTTAGAATTTTTCTAGCAGATTTATAACTTGCCTGAGGGACTAATTTAATGTAAAATTGGGTTTACGTACAGCTGAAATTGTTGCTTACTTGAGCGTCTTTATTGAACCAAGGAAAAAATAAGTCATTTCCGTCTACAGGAAGTAATAGCTATTCCTTCTTTAATAAGCTTTGACAAGTGAAATTCTTCCTATTTACAACCCTGCTTCTGTGATTAAAAATAAGCAGGATAGAACCCTATCCAGAATATTTATTCTGTCAACACAAGCTATGTGTCAATCCACCCCCACTCTCATTAGTGCTTGCCGTCAACTTGTGTAAATCTTTCAGGCCACGATTAGATGGCTGGATTCTTAGTAGATTAGCTTTTATTGAGAAGATTTAACCTGAGAAAATATGTATTTAAAGTGAGTCTTTTATAATATTTAACAACTTTACAGTTTCCCATGAATGTTGTGGTGGATATATTGTGACTAACAGTCACAGTGCAGCAAGGTTCGTACGCAGTGGTCATAGATCAGCCACCATCGCTAACAAAGACTCCCCCTTCACGCTCCTGCTCACAGTGGTGGTTTCTGTTACCTCTCATCACAGGGTGCGTGCGTGTGTCCTACTGACCAAACACTGGCTCCCAAACTCCAGCACTATTTTCAGCTGTTTATAGTGATGGGAGCTCAGGGTAACAGTCTCCCTTGATAACCACAGGGGATGGGTTCCAGGCCCCTCAGAGGATACCAGAATCTGCGATCCCTTCTATACCATGGTGTAGTCCAGTCAGCCCTCTGTACCCACAAAGGAACTGCATAAACAAGGACCTGCCTACAGCACAGGGAACTATATTCAGTTTCTTGTAGTAACATATAATGGAAAAGAACCTGAAATGAAAAAACATGTGTATGTATATGTGTAACTGAATCACTTTGCTGTACACCTGAAACTAACATTGTAAATCAACTACACTTCAATAAAATTTAAAAAAACCCTTTGGATCCCAAGGACTGACTGTAACGATAATTCAGATAAAACACACAACTTCTTACTCTTTGAGCAGAATGAATGCAGCTTAGATAGGAAGGCTCTCAGGCATCTAAATGATAAACACAACTTTTGAAACATAGGATTATCTAATGTGCGTTTTGATAGGGATTGGATTGGTAAAGTGATACACGGAAATTTGGGGAAGCATTTTGCATAATTTATTTTGTTTCTCCCTAAAGACAAGTTACTGTAAATACAGTGAGGTTTAGTAAAGAACCTATGGTATAATTTTTCATACATAAATAATTTTATTAAAAAATGATGTCTTTAAAAATGTAGATAACACTGTTGGAAGAGCACAGGTCATTTTAGTAGATACACTTTTATGATTCACCTGTGTCTCTCACTGGACCATAAGCTTCTATGAAGTTGGGGACACACACACCTACCTTTCTAGCTCTCGTACAAAGTACAGTGACTGGCCTGTAGGATTAATAATTGTTTAACTGAAATAGAAGAAAAACAAAAATCACAATTTCTCACGTGATTATACCATGATGGTCCACTGAAGTTAATATTATTCTTTAGCAAAATGTGTGCTCTGACTGTGATTTCGTATGCTAGATAGAAAAAGTACATAATTTTGATCCAAATTTTACTTTTTGTCATTTCTACATTTTATTTCTTGTTTGATTTGGGAAAAATAACAGTTCCACTTGAAGTAGACAGAATTTAAAGGTATGAACTCAGAAAATGCTACAGTATCTTTTTTTAGGGAAAAATAATGTAATTTAGATGGAAGTCAATTAGAAAAATTGGTTTATATGAGAATGGGGGATGAACCAGTATTTTGGCTCTGAGTGTGTAACACTTCAGACTGCTTTGGGTCTGTGAAATGGGAGGGCCCTCTCTCCTGTTTGTTGGCAAGAGTGATGCTAGGGATCTAGTAAGATGATTGACCTACATGCACTTAACCAAAGTAGGAGGCAAACACCATCGGAACATTATATCACCACTATTACTAGAAGTCGTGTAAGAGCAGAATTTGGTATCACAAAGACAAAATAACAACAGTAATTACAGAGAGGTCCCCAGAATGATGCTGTATTGATTAAGGAAGAGAGTGTCAATTGAGAACAGTTAATTCTTAGTTATTGTAAATTATTAAGAGGCAGGAAAATATTTTGTTTGAGAAAATGACTCCTGGTAAGAATGTTTTATGGGATGTATCAATTGTAAGTATTAGAACCCTATAATGCAAATAATTTCTGTTCTGGCCAAGAGCTCAATATTTGTTTAGAAATGAACAAAAAACTGTCTCTCAGGATTGACTAGAAATCAGTTTTCCAGTGTCTTCCCGAGACCTTTGCTTTTGGAATCTTTTCTAAATCCAGTCTTGACAGCTGGGTTGAATACCCCTCCCATACTTATTAATAAACTGTATTGTGATTTTTGTCTTCATCTGTTCATCTCTCCCACCAAAACCGGATTTCTTGTTGCCAGGGGCTATACCTCATTCCAGACCTGCTCAGTCATTAGTCACCTGTTTTTAGAACCTGTAACTCTAGGCACAATCGTGGTTGCAACAGTGCACAGAGAAATTGTCCTGAGAAAGGATCAAGAACAGTTCATCAGTTGGAGCAACATGAAAAGCAGAGTCGAAGGGAGCTGATGTGTGTCGGATGATGTTTTGGGAGCAGGTGGGATGTCTGCATGTGAGACGTGGAGGTGACACAGTGACAGTGATGGAAGGATCTACAGCAGGACGGTGAGAGTGGCTGGCTGAGGTGTGAGGTCCTTCCGTTTGTAGAGGTCAAGAGGTTGAGACGTCAGGGGTGAAATGCAATGCCAGATACACTTCAGTATCCAGGGAGGAAACGAGCACCAGAAAAGAGAGCAGACGCTGCCCGTGCATCAGTGACAGCGGGACGCGAATGCTATTGGGATGTTTCTAGAGAAAAGTGCCATGTTGAGGATGCAACATAGAGAAGGCACTGCTCCACCTCCAGAACAAGGTGTCTGTAGGAGGACACAAGCAGACAGCCAACTACGGTTTCAGACAGCACCCGAAGGGAGGCATGCGATCAGAATCGTCAAATCAGGGCTTCCCATCAATGTCAGAGAATTGTGAGGATTGTGGCTGGGTAGATGCAAACTAATGATTAAATTAATGCCTGAAGAACAAGTGAAAAAAGTGGAGAAATTGTCAAATCCGCATGATTATCCTTCACACAGAATGTGCCCTTTGTATAGGCTTTTCTCCTCACTTCTCACACCTGGTCTTCCGTCTCAGAGGTACAGGGTGATAACCAGTGCATCTGAGACCCCTCTGAGGTCCGTTCCAGTGTGCCTACACTCTAGGATGCTTCAGCAGTCAATTAATGCTCTTTTTCTGTGGCAAACTAAATGAGGGTGGTCAGAAAAATCCTTCAGGAACTGTAAAAGCTGTAAAAAAAAAAATGCCACATCTCTGTTTACTGGTCTGAGTTCTGTTAATCGGTTCTAAAGATGAATCATAGTACATTGCCGATATTAAAATTTATTGCTCTTATCTAACTTCATTGGCATATAGTATCAAAAAAGCCAGTCATTGACTTGGAATATGTAATCTTGACGTTCAAACCGTTATATATACTGAAATTATTTACACTTGTGTCAAATAACCAATTCACTTTAGTGTAATAGTTACTAAAAAGTGCACTCGACACTGACCTACTGTGATGGGAATGTAGTGATAGGTAAGACGGCACCTCTGACTCAAGGAACCTAGAGTCGACACCCAAGCAAACGGGCACTTAGCAGCTCCACCCGTTAGACTGGAAGGTTTTACACACGGAGCTCTGATGAGACGGTGTCGTGGGCAGCAGAGCAAAGTAGGTTTAAAAGTTAAAAGAACACTTCCAAACACATATTTGCTTATCTGTTAGGAGTTGAATTGTGTTCCCCTAGAAAACACACAGTGACGCCCTGACCCCTAGTCACATGAATGTGACGCTCTTTGGGAACAGGTCTTTGCAGAGGTAATGAAGTTAAAATGAAGTCATTACGGTGGATCCAAACCCAGCAGGACTGGTGTTCTTATAAGGGGGGAGACTTGTGATGCATGGGCAGACAGACAGAGGAGACAGGATTGGAGTGATGGACCCACGTGCCAGTAAACACTGGAAACTGCAGGCCAAGCCCCGGGAGCTAGAAGACGTGAACGTTTAGCTGTCAGAGGAGCCAGGACCTGCTGACACCTTAATTTTGGACTTCTCGTCTCTGGGACTCTGAGGCAAGAATTGGCCTTAAGCCACCCAGTTTGTGGTGCTTTGTTACGGCAGTCCTAGCAGACAAGTAGAATTTCTGTAAGATTTTTGAGAAAGTTAGTCACTTAACCTTGAACATGCTAACTTTCCTGCAAAACAGAAATGATGTTTTCCATTATCAAGGAATTATTGGTAGAATTTGAGAGATCCTGCAACTGGTGCTTAATAAATGGAAGTTTTTAGTGTGATATTTTAAAAATACGGTCTTTTCAGAGCTTTAAGGAGCTTGATCAAAAAAACATGCAAATGTTTTTGCCATTATTTTCTGTTTTCATCACAAAGCGTGATTATATATCAACTTTAAGTGCTACAAACAGTCACTTTGTAAGCTAGTTATAATTGAAAATTAATCCAAGACTCTAAAAGCATTCTCTTATATTTTGTGCTTCTGTTAAGCAGCCTTTCTCCTCTGCTGAAACAGTATGCCCAAGATGCATAATTAGTGCACAAATTATGACACTTAGTTTTTTGTCAAGACACTAACAAAGCTTTGGCAGTGCTGCAGCAGTATATAACTTGCTGTGTACACGTGAAGGGAACCGGCAGGCAGTGGTCAAAAGCTACAGACTTCCAATTCTAAGAGAAACAAGTCCTGGAGGTGCATGTACATCGTAACTGCTGTGTGTTATATGGGGAAGTTAAGGTAATCCTGCGTGTTTTCATCACAAGGGGAACATTTGTTTCTTTTGATTGGACCTATATGAGAAGATGGGTGCTCGCCAGGCCTGTTGTCATCATTTGTTGGTGTATGCGAGTCCCCTCATTCTGCTGTGCACCTTCAACATATACAGTGATATATCTGTTTTCTCTCAATAACTAGGGGGAAATTTGTAAATTACAGTGCAAGAACACTGTTTTCTCGCCATTTTTATGCTGATATTACATGATGTGTTTTACAACACTACAGAGATGTGTGTATATGTTTTTAAGGGAGGGGGACTCTGTGAGGTCCTTTGATCCATCTCCGCACTCCTCGACTCAGTGAAAACACAAGCAGCCTCCTGTGGGAAGGAACAGCCACCAGGAAGCGTGTCTTTCTCTCTGAGAACACAGGAGTTACTGTGCAGTCTCCCTCCACTTCATTCACAAGGTGGTCTGGCCTTTGCTTCATTTTTTCTTTTATGGTAACATTAGCATTTACCAGAATCCTAAAAGTCGCTGTCCCCCTTCTGATGGCCGTTTATTGGTTATCAACATAGGGAAATACAGTTCACCTCTGACTACTGAAATGTACGGCTAGGGAAGAACGTCGCACCCTTTTAGGAGCCGTTTAAATGCAGCTCAGCTTTAAAGTTGTGACCTGCTACAGGCAGAGGGAAGCCAGAGGCACTTAAGAATATTAAACACTTATTAGATATGCTTGAACTTGTTCTTTCTGTTTGTTAATATTCCTCAGTGATGGAGCACTCGTGTTTCAGAGAAGCGTCCAGTTAATACTTGCTGGATATTTCTGCTCTTCACAGTTATGGGGAACGATGTATCCCTTTAAAATCTAGATTCGATCTTTTACTGTCACTGGAGGTGAGTTTTAAGGATCTTTGCTCTCCAATTTCCAAAAAGGATGCCATGTTTTACATTTCAGTAAAGGGCACGCGCTCTTGTGTATTAAGGGAGTAGAAAGGCAGAATGTCTAGTGCAGTGACATCAATGAGTTCAGTGTGAAGGCTGCTTGTATTAGCACCTTCTGGATGCACGAAGACTACTTTTTACAGGGGTGACGGAAATGGATGTGATCCTCTACCCATTTCTCGGGGAGGTGGTTCAGAAGGGAAGGCACAATCCTCGGCAGTCAGTCAGTAAGATCATTTCATGAGTGAGTCTGCGCACAGTTACTTGGAAGTAAAGCTTATTTCTTTCATACGTCGAGGTAAGAGTCTTTATCAAAGGGAATTTTTTAAATAGACTTTAGCCTCTTGGAGTAAGGAAAAATTTGCATCTACAGTATCTCTCTCTCAAGAATCCTTTGAAAAACTGACAGTTTTAGAATTAATCCATATCTCCCCCCTGACCAGGGAAAGTGAGTGAAATCATACTAGTCTCTTCAAACTGTACTTTAGTCCTGAGCACTGATTTTGGAGCAGTGCAGCAGACAGACTGAGAATTCGTTAGCCTTCAAATGAAAGGTACAGGCAGGCTGGTTCTCCACTGTGGGCGGAGGAAAATGGAAGGAAGCAGGGCACCACATCCATTGGGCTTCATAGGTTATTGACTGTATAAAACAAAATTCAAAAGGATGTTTTGTGGGATTAAAGCATTTTAAGAACTAATTACAAATTCAGCAAACTCCTGATGAATATCTGTAGCATTATTTTTCAGTCATCCTTGTATAAAGACCCTCCCTTACACAGTGCCCATTCATGCATATGAGTCTGCATCGATTTATTCGTCCAACAGAGTATAGTAAACTCTTCCATCAGGTCTTTGCCAGGTGCTGGATATGCAAGGTGGAAAAGCCTGCCATGGAACTGTAGCAGGACAGACCTGTGTGTAGAGCACCTGCTGCACTGTGTCATCAGGGAAGTATGGAAGGTGCAGTGGGAAGCGCAGATTTCTCCCAGAAGGGCTGCTTTCACAAGCCATTGGCTCTAGGGCGTGTGGTGTGGTGGCATTTAATAGGAAGGCTGGTAAATTTAAAGAGGGGGTTTCAGTGCTGGGTTTTAATGCTATAAATCACCAGGGGAGAACAGTCTTCATTCCAGAAGTCCTCAAGGAAATTGCAAAACAAGATACTAAACATAATATGGCTCTAAAAATAGTTCTGGAAAGCCGCCAAGCTATCATCATATTCTGAAAAGAGGCTAGATGTGATTTTTGGTCATTAAAACAGTAAATTTCACCTTCATATATAGAACTGCCACTGAGCCTGCGGTTAAAGATTGGGTAGTGGTGTAAAAAGAGCAGGGTAAGTGTAACTTTGTGGGCTGACATTTTACAACTTTTATATAAACATAGTCTCATTTTTATCTGAGAATAATTAGTGTAATGACCAAAGATTATTTAGAGAACATGTCTTACCACGACTACATTTCCCCAAACTTGCATGTGTTTACAAGAGAATACAGAAGTAAGAGGTTAACGTCTTTGCAGTGTGAGCCTCTCACGTGTTAAGTCAACACTTTATAAACGAAGTCTGTAGACTGGAAGTGACTGAAAAGCAATGACACCGAGACTGAGTTTGCTGAACGAGTTTTCCACTAGTTTTACCATATATTTAAATTCCACAAAGCATTAACTTAAGCCCTTATGTATAGTCAGCGTCCGTTTCTATTCACCTGTCACTTTGTGTTTCTCCTTATCCATACTTTCTTCTGGTAACGTTTTTCTTCTCTCTGAGATGCCATGGGTATTTCCTTAATTTTTTGTTGATCTAAAAATGTATTCATTGTTTCAAAGCTATTTTCAAAAGGCGTAGACTTCTCTGTCGGCAGTCATTGCATTACAGTTCCTTAAATACCCCATCCATCTCCTTCCAGCTTCAAGTTTTCGGTGGAGAAATTAGCTGTCAGTTTTCCTGTTGCTCCTTTGACATTGTTTTCCCTACAACTGATTTTTAAGATCTTCCTTTGGAATTTGATTTTCTCTGTATTCTGCTTTTTCACTTCTGTTGCTTGATGTCTTTAATAAATTATAGGAAACTATCTAGTATTACCTATTAAATACTGCTTTTCTCCATTTTTTCCTTTGTCCTTATGGAAAAATGCTATTTAAAGTATTTCCCCATATCCCAAGTTTTTGGGTTACTTGTTTTCCAGTTACCATTATTTTATCAATTTCAAATATTTTCTAGCACAGAAATTTTGAACATAGTTCAGCTTGTGGGAAATTTGGAACAAAAAATGCTGGAAACAACTGTGAATTAAATAGTGAGCATCTGCAAAGTATCCTTTTTAAATGGGCATTGATTAATGGTCATTTCTAAAGCCAAGTCCTGATCCACCAAACACATGATCCCTGAAAGTTCAAAATTTGCAGAGAATGGAACCATCTAATTTTTCTCTGGCACTGAACAAGCTTACGCTTATTTCTGATGACTTGATAAGCTTACCATATATTCATTCACATGATACATATTTATTCAGTGTTTGCCGTGAGCCAGAAATTTGCAAGGTCAAGAAATGTAGCTCTAAAGAAGACATTTTTAAAATTCTCGTTGAGCTTTCAGTCAAGTGCAGGCCAACAGAAAATCAAAGATGATACATGCGGAAATTCTGCAGAAGGGTTCAGTGTGAGCTCTTTGAAGGAGTACTTTGTCCTGCCTTGGAGTTCCAGGGAGCCTTCCACAGGGGAAGTGACGTCGAAGACCTGAGCTGCTGAGGGTGACGAGATCCTGGCTCCTGCCTGAGGGCACGCCTCACTGAGGCCTGGACGGGCTGTAGGCGCGAGCTGGGCAGCCAGCAGCGAGGAGGGAAGGAGTGGCCAGGGCCGGGGCTCCCTGGATCCCGCAGAGCTCAGGTGGGTCACTCAGCGCAGCGTGTCTGCATCCAAAACTGAAACCCGCCCTCACAGAACGAGAGGAGGTTTAAATAAAAGTGCCACAGGCTAGACAGCGATCCTGAAATGGAGACTCCAAAGTGCTCGAGACGCACCATCATAGCTGCAGGCTCTCCGGCCGGGACCGCCGTGACGTCAGCCAGGCTGGCGAGCTTCGCGGTCTGCCGTGTGAGCGTTTCCCTTCTCTTACCTCGTAGATTTGACTTTGAGCTATTGGGAAGAAAATCTGAATTCAAGGAATCAAAGAAAGTCAGTGCAGAAGAAAACACAGAAACATTAGAAACAATTAGCATATTTCATGCATATTATATATACAATTACAAATTATCGTGTAATCCTTGTTGACCTGTTCAGAGTAATCAAAGCAATACTAAATAAAAATTTGTCATCTAATATCTGTCACCATGGAGATAGGTCCACACTGTGTTCATTGAATTAAAAAACAGCTAAGAAAACTCTGGGGACCTATACATGCATAAATCATTCCGTTACTTCATGAAAAAAAACCTTTAATCATCACTGAAATATGGGACTAAAGACGTGGAAACTATAGGAACTAAAACTAGATTGTTCTAAGCGTTATTATTTAAGTAAATTTCTGTAAGTGTATTAATACTGCTTGAATTGGGATGTATGTGGCTAGATATTAACATATATTTAATAAAAAGTTAGTAATATTTAGGCTTCTAGCTGTTGTAGTTATAGCTGAAGCATTTATTTTATCTATTTTTTTAAGGACACTGAGTACTTATATCAATAGTACTTATATCGCACTATATGTAAATAGTATGTGTAGGTTTGTACATACAGAGTTCCACTGTGTAAATTTGAAGCTCAACGTGGAATACATGGTGACCCAGCCTCTCTACCACCACCTTTAAAAAAGAGTCAGGTGCGGTCCTTGCTCTCTCGATACAGTGGGGAAGAGTCGCTGATGAGAAACTGTAGGAATAAAAGTGTACTTTCCAACCATGGTAAGGACTGTCCAGGGGAAGTTGTAAAGGATTTACCAGGAAGAGGTCATCTAGTCTCGGCACTGGGGTGAGGAAGGACCTTTCATGGGCAAAGTGCCTTCTGACTTCTGATTGAAGGATGGAGACTGCAAGGAAAACCATGTGTCACAGGAAGGCTGGTACTTGTGTGGGGAAGCTGGGAACGGTATCTGGAGCTGAGAAGGTGGCGTAGAGAGCAGAGGGGGAAGAGCCTCGAGGGCTGAGTGGTGGCAGAGCTCCCACAGCTCCAGGGTCATGGGTACCCTGCCCACATCCTAAGACATGTAATAGCAAGAGAGTCCTGAGTAAATCTCGCTGCATTGTGGAGGACTGGTGAGAGGAGCACCAGGTGGATGCTGAAACATCACTTCATGAACAGTTGCAGTTGTCCATGCAAGAGATGATGGCAACTTGGGCTAAAGATGTGATGGTGGGGTGGACAAAAGTGAACAGAAGTGGAAGGTAGACTCGGGGACGTGGTGTGGGATTCTCTGATTTGTGTCTGTAGAACACCACTTAGTGACAAGGGGAGAACAAAGTGCAGAGGAGTTTGCAATCAGGCTATTGAGCTTTAGTCTAAAGACAGCGGTAACTTTGGACCAAAGTGGTAGTTGAAGGAGGTGGTCAGCCAGAGCTGTTGAGATGTGTGCTTGGAGTACAAGGAAAAGAGGAACATCAAGAAATACTTTTTTGTCATATGAATCAGTTAACATATGTCATATCTTCAGAGCAACCCTTGTATTTAGATACTTTCACTTTGATTTGATAACCAAGGGAGACTGGAGTTCAGAGCGCTTAGGCACCATGTCTAGTGTAACAGAGCTGGCTGCGGATAGAAGCAGCTCTCGCTCTGAGTCAAGTTTGACGGCAAAGGGTACCATCTTTCCTCTGCATCCTGATGCCTCCCTGAAGATACTGTTCTCACTCTGCAGATAATGTTCAGAGAAGTTAAAACCTGCCGAGAGTCACACAAAAAGATCACCAGTGTTGGAGATGGTTTTGCAAAGCAGGAAGTTTATTTCTAAAATCCCTTCTCCTTTTCTTACTGAAAGTCTAGCACTGATGCAAGCTGGTTTTGCTACTTTATAGAATCACACCGTAACATAAAAGTCAGGACAGTGGTGTCAGTTACTGATGGAGTTAATGAGAATCATCTCCACCTGTGACTGCAAATGGGGACGTTAACTGCACACTCAGGAGAACCATAAGTGACCTTGGAGGAGGTGAAATAAACAGTTTTTGGTCATGTTGGTTCAGAGTAGATGCTCCGTATGTATTTGTTGAATGAAAGGATAGACTTTGGTTTTAATGCTTTTTGGCCAGGTTCTATCTTATAACAAACTAAAAGTCCACTTTAAAGAACTCTGTTCTAGAAAGGCCACTTTTTTCTTGGTGGTTACTGATGAGGCCTGATATTAAAACAAAGTTTCACTTAACTAATATTATAGAGGTCATTTACAGTAGTTCATGGTTAGTAGATATTGCAACAGTGTTTTCAAAGTGTTTATATTATTATCATAGAGAAGCTTCATTCCGATTAAATTTTGGACCCAGAGGCACGTGACTACTAAAACTTTTGTTATTTCTGTTTCGCTTTGCTTTTAGATGGCACAGTGCAGAGACTACACATCTTGTTTGCATTGTGACTGATCATACAGTTCGTGGTGAGGTCTGCTGTTGTGGCTGGTTTTGAAAGGAAGATGGTCTTTCCCACAAATCTGGAAGTTAGTGAGTTTCCTTAGTGAAGACATCTAGAATCCGTTAGGTGTCTCCTGTAATGTATCCATGAACACATCAATTAAGACAGAGAACATCTTAGATGTGAACGTGCTTTTGAATATAAATATTTGATAGGTGCATTAGCCAAACATTTACATTTTACAAACTAGAATTTGTGTATTAGCGCTGTAAGCACTTTGCAAGGACCTGAGACCCAAAGTTAAATAAGAGTCCCTGCGCTCTAAGAATCGGAGGTGGAAACAAAGTGTAACTTCAGTTCACTGAGTAGTTGAACGTGTTAAAAATAGAAAGAATGAAAACTCTTAGTAAGCACATTTCTGTAGAGCACGAATTGATGGCAAATGTCAATGGGCTCATGTAGTCTCACTTTTTTTTTCCTTTATGGTATATGATAATTTGATGGCCAGCAATATTTTAAAACAAGTACGGTGTAGATTATACATATAATTAACATTATAATCAAACCAGCTAAAATGTATCATGAAATCTGTGTCTGGCCAAAAGAAGCTTCATCCTTCATCAGGACGACACAGGGACATAATTTGACAGTAATTGTTGAGGCACTCTTTCTGCGGGATTTTAAGCTCAGTGGAGTGATGAATTCCTATGCTTGGCTGAAAAATAAAGGGATATCTTCACAGGTAACCTGTGACTTCTAAGTTACAGGTGGAAGACAAAGTAAGTTGGAACTGCTCCTTTTCCCCTCCTTTCAAGAGCAGAGATGTGTTGAGAGAAGGACCACATTTATCTCCATTTCTGCTACCATGCTGTCTGATTTCTGGTGTGACATAGGACTCCTCCAGATGTAAACCTTTATCTTGTTCTTGTTTGTTTTCTTTTTAATAAACATCGCAGAATTTTACAAGCTCTGAGAAATAACAGAATTATTACAAATGTAGTTAAGAATGCATGCATTCACTCATCCACTCATCCCTTCAGTCACTTAGAGCCTTGTGAAATGAAACACAAGGCCACTGTACGAATTTGTGAGCATTCATGGGCCACTCTGTGTAGGACCATGATGCTGTGGCTTATATTTAAAACCATATATTTTTAAGCATTGGTTTATTTGTTGAGTTCTTTTTCTGATACTTGTACCAGAAGGCACCTGTTCCTTGAAAAATATAGTATATACAGGGTATGATTTGGGAAAACCATGCTTTTTCTGTCACTTGCTCAAATCTTGCTTTTGCTGGAGTTCAGTTAATTTTAGACATCACCAAATTCATTAAAAAAATTCTGGAAAAACTTTTAGGCCAATCAATATGTTTTATGAAAAAAATTATTGAGCTATGTTCAATAAGACCTAGAAAGCTTTGACATCAAAATTTGCAAAGAAATTTATAATTAGATTTTAAAATGTTATTAAATCATATGCTCTGTCCAAATTTTCTTATATTCTAAAATTCTCATATATACTAAAATTAAATTCCCCATCGAATACTCAGCTTTCATGGACTATTATCATACTTTTTATAACAGACGTATCTTTTTCTTTGTCATTATCTTATTAGATGGTGCTGGGTACCAGTGTTTTTGGGACAACTTTCATGTCTGTATTGTTGAAAATCTATTCATTGACTAGAATGTCCTGTTGAAGATAAATTAATAACATCATTCAGTAACAATGACAAAGCACATGCTTATGTTCAGATAATGTATATTCTTGGAACGTACCATTTTGGATAACTGCCTTAAAGAACATTAGAGTTAACATAACTAATGGGCAAAATACTTACCACAGTTATCCTAAAATCCCTCTATGTACGTTGGAATTAAACATTCAGAGTCGGATAGACCCAAATATAGACTATCCTGTAAAAATTTGGAAACATTAAATAATAATAATTTTCTACTCAATGTAACAATGGCACTGTTTCTAATAGGAAACATTAATGTGTCTTCCAACAGAAGCCTAAAATCGAGAATGTCTACATTAGTTTCAAAATCTGTATTTTGCTTGGAAAATTCCTGCTGAATTATTTCCACTGCAGTTGACAAGGGAGAGGCATGTGTGGGCATAGCACAGCTGTGTGTGGTTGTTGCAAGCCGTTTCGGGGGCGAATGGTTAGCCACGGCTGCCCACAACTGGCTTAGAAAATTAGACCTACAATTTTTCACTTTTGTTTTGCAAAAGTTCTGTGAATCAGGCATCCTTAGTTTAATTTTCTTGAATTTATTGCACAGGATATATATATGTGCATGCTTAGCATGCACAAAGTCCTGGGTTCACAAGGTCCTGGGTTCACAAGGTCCTGGGTTCAGTTCCTGGTACCTACATTTAAAAAATAAATAGATAAAACTAATTCCCAGATCCCAAAAATATAAACCTCAAAATGCATTCTCCTGAGGACAGAAACATCTATCATTACAATGGTAACTCTAAGATTTCCTACACTATTTAATCCTTTATTTTGGACACAGCATTTCAAAATGTTGTAAAGAAGTTAGACAGTGGCTGTTAAGTTACTCCTACCTCTATATTATACTTAAGCTACTTAAAGAAGCAAAACAAACAAACAAAAAAAGCAAAGCAAATGCTGGCTCTGTTATAATTTTAAAACATTCTTTAGGTTCTGGGCAACTGGTAGACGTTAGTGTTTGATATTTTTCTAGCGTTTTATTTTCCTTTAGTTACACTCCTATGGCGGCTACTTGTCCTGTTCAGATGTATCAAAGTGGACTTAATATTATTACCATATAGATGACTTCTTTTACCCTAATCAGGGGCTCCAGAACTTTAGATCCTGAGAGGAGCCAGTGCAAAGCTGGCTTCATGTAATGAAACTTAATGGCTTCATGCAATAAAACGTAATTGTTACCTGGAATCCTATAGCTTGCCTTTCACAGTGACCATCACTCCATCACTATTTACACTTCTAAAATTTGAAATATCTACATCCCCAACATCCAATGGCAGTTATAATACAAACCATAAAATATTCTCTGCTTGTTTGCTAATTAAGCAAACTTAGAAGCATACTGTTTCTAAGGATTTTATGATTTTCTTTGTAAATGTCTAAGATAAGGAAGTGAAAGATGTTAAAAAACCTTAGCAATGATTATCTTAACCATTTCTATATGTTTATGTGGTATACAAGAGGAGATGCAGTCGTTGATTCATTTAAAACATGCTTCTGACATACCTAAGATGTGCTTGGCCTGTCGGATAACTGGGCTTCAATCATCACGTGCCTTGAAGAAACTCACAGATTACTTGGGAAGCTGCAGACAGCAGCCAGTAACGATATAACCTGTTTAGCTCCGGATAGAATTAATTCTGTGGAACTGCACTGTAGAAGACTCATTTTAAATACAATTACTCTTTGTTGCTTCTCAACTCAAAGGCTCCTTGTTGGTGATCCTAGACATCCTTATACTTAGTGTGGGAAGGAAAAAAACAAACAACGTTTAGGACAGAGCCAAATGCCTGCAGGGATGGTCTGTTGATGTTAGTATGTGAGTAAGTCACATCTTCAATAGCTACAATTTACATAATAAAGGAGGAAGAATGTTACAGAAATTTTGTAACGTGCAGCATTTTCCGTCTATTTTTAGGTCTTTCTTTTTAAAGAAAGAAAGCCTTAATTGTTTTCAGGAAACACTTGGCTGACTTTAACTCATTTATAAGGAGCAGCAGGGCCAGGCTGGTTATAAACAGGGAAATGCTCAGGGGTGGAGCAGGGAGGCAACTTGAGTGAGGAGGTGCTGAACTGGAGCTCACTGTGTGCTGTTGTGTGTGAGGTGGCCTTTGTTCAAGAGATGCCAGAAATCTAGATTCACGGGAGAAATCTCTCTATTTTTACAAAACTGGCTAAAGGAAATCGAAAGAATGTTTCAAATAACACAGGATTCTTCACTGTGCAGGCTGAGTACGCTGTGTTTCTGGGACAGACTGCCGACATGTGGCAACTTTTGCAATAGAAAATAGAATTTATTTCTTGATGCAAATTTATGTTTACTATGAAGAAAGTAAACTTATGGACTAAATTTTTCTCGGGGATTTTGGAAGCCAGACAAATTCTTCCTGATGTTCTAAAATAATGAATGGTCTGCTCTGTTTATGGGTTCAGGATAAACCTTTTAGGATCAGTGTCAACTCTGCTGATGGCCACCGAGCACACGGTGTATTTGAAGGTCGGTCAGGACTGCTGGCTGACTGTCTTAGAGTCTCTTTCTGGGGCTAAGCACCGATTAGCTGTGTCTCCTTATACATAACATTTCTAATATGTCCTGAGTTTCTTGAACTGAGATTTAAAAAAGTATTTTTATAGACAAGGTATGTCTATACTTTGCATACATATTTTTGTTGCGTATTTTTACATTCTCACTTAGTAAATAGATGATTCTTTATTTGCTGTCAGTTGATAAATGAATAATTGAATTTTTGCTAATTTAGTCTATGTAGTATGAGTTGAATTGTAAACTGAGCCACTGCTGATCAGAGAGTTAAAAGTAGTGATTCACTTATCTGGGGGCTTGGTGTATGCCCCAGTCTTCTGGCTCCACACTTGTTGTCTTCCTGTTTTCCATTCCCCATTTCTTCGTGGTCTCCCACCGAGCTCGCTGATGGTTCACTGCAGTAGGCTGCCGCGTCACTGCTCCTGTGTTACACCCATCAGTGTCCTCTGTGGAGAGTGAATATGGGGTTCCCTCTAGGACTGAGCTCAGGCTTTGTTTCCCGATTTCCTCCAGCTTGTGCTCATTTGTACCTTTCCTTCTCTTGGTTGACTTGCCCTCTGCCCTCCAGCTCAATGAGACAGGCCCTTCCATCCTCCTGTGTGGTTGACACCAGCTTTGACTCCGCTGACTATTTATGGTCTTTCTATTTGTGTGTGATTTTAAGACTTCCTTATTTCTCCGAGTATAGAAGCTGGGAACAGAGAGGCTGGCAGATGTCCAAGAGGATGGTCTTTGTTATGGTCTGTGTGTTGGCAGTGTGGTTTTGAGTAAGTCACCGTGTTTCCCTGTGCCACAACCCATCATGGGTGGAACAGGTATGATGATAAATAGCACCTGCCTTACGAGGTCAAGCGTGAGAACACAAGTAAAGTGCTCAGCACAGTGTCCAGGTAGTAGTGTGCATTCAGTGATGCTTGCTATTAATAACACCATCTTTATTGTATCATAATTTAATTTAAGTAAGTATAAGTTGAATACATACTCAAACAGGGTATAAAGCTTTGGGAATTTTATTTTAATGCACTCTTAATCCCTGCAAAGCGTACCACCAGGGAAAATAGGTCTTGGATACATGCATCTGCCTGGTTCTTCTGAGAACCAGGCACTAAGAGGGAGTTAGATGTGCAAGAGATCTGGGGATACCTCTCTTGAAGGACAGAGGGGAGCAAACAGGAGTAGCTGAGATTGGACAGGAAATACCTCCAACCACAGTGCAGTCCTGAGAGAGCATGGGTCAGACAGACAGGCTTGCTAGACAAACGGTACTCAGTGAAGGAGCCCTAAGTCCGCAGTCACTGGCTGGAGGTGGCCTGGGGTGCCGTGGCCACAGTAGCAGGGCTGTGGTTGACCCAGAGTGGTGGCAGATGGAGGCTGTCAGTCAACTACGTTTCCTACGACAGGTTTCGGCAAAGGAGATGGAGAACGTGCTAACACAATATGTCATCACCATAACGTCTGATTTATGACAGAGAAACCTAGGGAGTGAAGGGACCTGTGTTGCTTAAATAGGCTCTAGAAAACTTCCCCGAAGAAGTGGCATTCAGTAGACACGGGTGAGACAAACAGGATTTAGCCAAGTGAAAATACGTTGAAGAAGGTCTCAGGCAGAAAATAAGGATTAATGATGGCCTGGAGGCAAGTGGCGTAAACCAGGAACTGGGAACCTGGAGGGCTGTAGGACTATGCATTGCTGGAGCGGGGCCAGCATGAGGGAGAGATGCAGAGGCTAGTCTTGAGGGCTGGTCGTGCAAGGGTTTACAACCCATGGTAAAGGCTACAAACTCTGTACAGAAGACAAGGAAAGCTCTCGAAGAGGTTTAACCTTGGGAACTGTCAGGCAGTGATTTGGTTTGGGAAGGTGCATTCTGAGCACTGGCAGGGAATGGATGAGGGAGGAGGGAGGATGAGCCCAAATGGAAGTTTGGGGTTCATGTATGAAACAGTGGCTTGTCCCATGCGTTGGAACTACGTGGATGAATTTGGAATAAACTGTGTTGGATTTTGTCACCTGAACATAGGACCTGGGTTGAGTACCTGAGTTCTAGGTGGTTCTGCCAGGAACACAATGCCTCCTGGCTAACAAAGGCCAGTCATAAAGCTGGTGTCCAAGGGGATGGCTTCCTTCCTCTTTGTGTCCTGACAACACGCTGAGTGGACATTTATGAAAGACCAAGTAGAGTGGTGGAAATCCCTGCTCAGCATCTTTGCTCTTCAAAGTTTACTGACCTTCAGGTCTAGGTTACATAAATATGAATTATTAATAGCTTTATTATACCCTTGGACATAGAGGTTATAACTTTTATACAACATGGAGGTAATTATGTAAGTTCCTATCAATGACTTAAAGTTTTTCTAACAAAACTGGATGTGTTTCCAGGAATTTAATACGAGTTCTGATCTCTCACCTCCCTGAAGGCATTTTCTCCCTTCCTTTTCTAAGACCGTGTTTCTTAACTGCTTCTTTAGTAATACGACCTTCCAAATGCCGTGTTTTCTTGTGTTGATGAAGGTTTTTAAAATAATTTGATGTAACCAAAAAGTGGGAAACAGGCATCTGAAAAATCCTCTGTAATTCCATCATCCAAATTAAAATTTCATTTCCACATTTATCTTTTTGGACCTTTTTTTTTTCCCTATTGTGAATTTATCCAATTTAAGATCCTAACAGAATGAAGACAAAATATGCTCATAAAGTGACAATATGGAGCCTCTACCTTGATCGTTAAGTGTCTATTTAAATAGTTAACTACTAGGAAAGTATCCCCTGCGGAAGTGAAGCATTTACTGTCCGTTGCCTCTCGTGGACAAGACGGGGCATGAGAATGGGGGTGTGTGCAAAGAGCAGGATGCATGCAGGTTAAATCAGGAGGCAGCACTAGCCTAATGAAATGACTTAACTGGGGGTGGAATCCAATGCAAGTGCTCAAAAAAGTGATAGGAAGGTTGGTCTCGGCTGAGATCTCTGACTAGATGGGGCTTGTCTGCAAATGGCGTTGGCCTTAAGGTCTGTCATGTGTTCATCTCAATAAAGTCTCATAACAAAACCTGTGATTGGTATTTTATACTCAAATTGCGACCGTAAGGTAATTATTAGGTTAAAAAAGAGGAAGTTTTAAGGGTTACTCATTGTCCTTCCTATGACAGTTCTGTGGATGGTTTGAAGTTAGAAGAAAGTAAGTAGTCGTCTTTGTAGGTGGAAATACTCCCAGTGTGTGTGTTCAGTGTGTTTATACAGGGGATGCTCGCCAGGTCCTCCTTGTCATTACTGATGAAGATATTTTGCAGTAGTGATTTCGGGCCAGACCGTCCCAGTGTATCCCTGCTTCGCTGATGTCAGAGTTTCTGTCTGCCTATGAGCTGAACTCTGTATCATGGAACATAGTGTCTTTGGGGCTGGGCCATCAGAGGGTTTTAGCAAATGTTTGTTATAATAATTGATTATTCACTCAGTATAATATAAAATTTTGTTAAGATAAGTTCAGGGGTCTGTATTTTCAGTCAAAGGCTGCTGGTGCCCTTCATAAAAGTGAGGTCTCCTTGTTGTCAGCTTCCTGAAAGCCGTTCGTAGCCTTGCTCGGATCAATGAAAAATGAAGAAGTGTGAGATGGAACCCCTGTGCCCCTATCCTAGCTGCCTCCCCTCTGCGGGTGACGAGTAGCGCAGGTACAGAGCTTGGGAAGGTAACGAGGGGGGAAAGGACTGAAGGAAGAAGATCTAATCTCAGAGTGGATTTTGTGCCATTTTTACCCTTCAACTCCTTGAAGTGGACTCTGGTTTATACATATTTATTCCATCCCCCCTTCCCAGTCTCCCTCCGTTCCTTCCTTAATCTGTGACACACTCTCACCACCCCCTCCCAGTTTTAAGCATCTCATCTTGTCATCTTTCTGACTTCATTCACATATTGTGAAAGACGGATTACGTTTCTCCACTGAGAATCCTTCTGTAATGGTTTAAATGATAGAGTAGACTTGTCTTTTAAGAGTATGTCAGCATTGCATTTTAGAGAGGATTTAAGTTTATATATATATATATATATATGTATATATACACACACGTATATGTATATGTGTATATACATATGTATGTATATATACACACACATATTGACGTGTAGTCAGTTTATAATCTGTCAACTTCTGGTGTACAGCACAATGCTTCAGTCATAAGTGAACATGCATACATTCGTTTTTCAGAGGATTTTAAGTGGATTACTGTCTTCTGTGTTCTAAGATAACGGTACTAAATTATCACATCTTGGCATTTAAAGGCATATATTTGGGTTTTCATTTCCCTTTTTAAAAATTAGAACCGATTTATTTTCATTGCTTTGAATATAGACCGATTTGATACCTTTTGTTTAAAAGAACTAAATTCTAAGAAGAGTATTGAGTGGTACCTGTCTCATATCAGGTTTGAACTCAAGACCTCAAAGTTACTACCCAGTTCTAATTGGTTGAGTTGAGCAGAGGAAGGGGAAAGTACAGCTGACCTTTACTAATTGCTCAGGGTTTATCGGTAATTGCATTATGGTAGAGTTTTTGTGGAATGTGTTTCATGACCCATGAATGATTGTTAAAAAAAATGGCTTATGGAAGTTAAATTTGAAAAATGCAGCCTAATTAATCCCAATTTTGGAAATTATTGATGCACAGCAGCTTACTGAAAGCAGCACAAAGCGAGTAATTTTTTTCGCTAAGTGTTTACATCAAACTCGGTGACGAAAAATTTTATTTGCATTCCACCAGTAACATTGTTTTAAGCACTTTTTGGAAAACAATGAACAAAGCCATTTTTCCAGACACTGCTCTCTACCTAGATAAGTAGGTATTATTTTTTTGCATTGTGCAGGGAAGAAACATAAGTTGAGGTACAAGTCAATTATTCAGGGCGTCACTCAAGTCTTTTCTTCTGAGCCTGTAGCACGGGAAGTAAAAACAGGATAGATGTGGTCTTTGCTCTGCCACCCTTGGCCTTCTGGGCAGTCTGACCTGTTGTCAGTAATTTAAATTGTTATAAAATCATTCTTGACCATTTTCAGAACCTTCAATATTATTTTATACTAGTTATTATAAATGATTTTACTATGGCAATTTATGAAGTTGGCCGAGATTAATTTTTAGAGAAAAGTGCAGCATAATGAGTTTCATTTTCCCAAGAGAAATCATAACTTTTCTGTGACTTAAAAAAAAAAACACTGTGATAAAATGTCCTAAATTCAAAAGAAGTAATAAAAAATGTAGTTCTATAGATTACATACTAATGAAATCTTAATGTAGTAGTTCTTTTTTTTTCTCTTTTGAGCTGAACATCCCCTAAGTACAATAGACAGATTCACTGTTTTAATTATAATATATTTCTAATCCATTGACTCAAGTGGAAACATTTTGAAGCTCAATAACTCTGCTTCAGAAAGGGATGAGTTTTATATAGGAAAAACAGATTTTACTACTTAAGTAAAGAACTTTTAAAGAGTTGCTTCATCATATTTTAATAGAACACACATAACTAACAAAAACTTTTAAATCAAGTTAGTCTTTTAGAAATGATTTTTCTTGTCCGTAACTCTGGTTGAAATTGTATGGAGAGCTAGTGGGCCTTTCTGTTTAATTTTTTTCCTGCTCTTGGGGTATACTTTAGCATTTGTGAACTGGAATAGAGCATTCTGGTTTCTTCTTACTCAGAAGTACAGGCTCCTAGAGAAACAAACCACCTGCCCCTGAAGTGTCTGGTGTCCCCTCATTGCTGACTGAGTTCTGTTGATAAGGGTGTTGGATCCTGAGGCGTGGAAGTACCCCCAGAGAGAAGTACACCCCCCCTTTAAACCCTAATGAGATAAGTGTTCCCACCTGGGGACAACTGAACAGGAAGGAGGAGTTGGGAGACAGGTGGGGAGGACAGGAGCCCTTGCCTGGCGGGGGGTCAGCTGGGGAGTCCACTTCATCTGTCCCAGAATTGCCCCCAGATTGGACGATGCTGGCAACTGCAGCCTGCGTGCCCAAATCTGGGTGCTCTTCAGGGACACGCGTCAGGAAGTCCGAGACTCACCAAGACATTCCTCTCTCCCTCACCACCCACGTTTACTCTGTTGCAGAGTCCAGTTGCTCTCCCTTACACGCAAGCCCTTGTCTCCTCTGCTGGTGACTTCTGCGGCCAGTACCCATCCTCCCCCAGATTTCTGTGGTCTTCTGTTCACTGGTGCCCCTGCAGCTGTTCTCCCCTGGACCCGTCTGTCTTCCCCTGGAGTCCGAGTGATCTTAAAATGTAAAAGTGACCATATCCCTCACTGATGAAAACCATTTACACACAGGCTATTTTTTTTCTAAAGTAAAGACCCAGATGCCTGCTGTAACTCACATGGGATAGCATTGTCTGGCTCCTTCCAACAATTCGGTCTTACTTAACCTCACCCTCCCTGTTGTAAGGTCTGCAGGTGCCAGGGTTACCCCAGACCACAGGCAGTGATGCCCTTTGTTTTTTATAGTCCTGTTTCCCTGGAAAGCAGCAACCACATCAGTGAAACACTTGTCATCACTTCACCTACCTATGTTGTATTCATAGGCAGTGTTCAGCCCATCACTGCTAAGTCAAGAGAGACGTCACTGCCTCAGTAGGCAGGGTGAGGACATGCTGCTTGCGCGTGTTTTGCCTTCCCAGTGACTAGCACTTATCAGATTTTTAATCAACAGAGAAAAGAAAAATAACCTTGCAAACCCTACTTTCACATATTTATAATGATGCTTATCACACCATATTTAACGTTTAGGGCAAATGTTGACCATAGTAATTTTAAAACAGGGTCAAATCAACACATGCAGAGGAAAGCTTATGACATGTAAGTCTCCAGTACAACTTAGCTGTTCTCAGTAATGGTTATTTTTATAAAGCCTCAAATTCTTATTTAAAAGGGAAAGTAATTTCAGGTTCCCAAATTATAGGAATAACATAAAATATGTAATATAAGAATAAATACGGAAGGATGCATGATAATATAGGAATAATAATAATAAAGAGATGTTCTGTTATTGAACTATAATTGAGAAAATAATTTCCAGAAGTGACTGATATAATGATTACAATGAATTATGGAATGTTATAGACCTAAATTTTTAGCACAGTGATATAAAAAGTAGGCCTGGGCATTGAAATCTAATGAATACTTACCTTTAGTAAAGATTGTCTCATGCTGTCAGACTGGTTGAGGAGCATCGGGTAGAGAGGACTTCCTAATGGAGAAGGCAGTTCTAACAGAACCAGTCATCTGATTTCTCCTGCTGGGTTTCAGCAGCTTCTTTGGGTTTCTGCTGACCTAGTCTTCTAGGATCCCAGCTAACCAACCCACTCAAGATGTTCATGAACCTTCTCTCTGTGGATTTAGAGATCTCAATGCAGAATTAAGGCTGTTGACTATACTTCAGTAAACAATAAGAATTTTAAAAAGTACAATCTACTGTGTATAAAATACATAAGCTACACGGACATATTGTACAGCACAAGGAATGTGGCCAATATTGTATAATAACTTGAAATGGAGCGTAATCTATAAAAATGTTGAATAACCATGTTGTACCACCTGTACAGTGATTTGTAAGTTGAACTGTTCACATTTCTCCCAAGTCTTCAGGGATGCTAGAGGACATGGCCTGTAGAAACAATGTGAGCAGCTTTGTTCCGGGTGTTAAATCAAGCAGCCTGGAACTGAGGGCAGCATCACGAGGGAAGGAGCGAAGGGGCACTGGCCAGTGGGAGACTCACAGGAGTGGTGAGGCTGCAGGTCTGTCAGCATCTGGAAGGACCTGCGGTCACTTTCAAGTTATTTGTTTCCCTGCGAAGTAAAATACCACCATCAGGTCAGACACTTTTGGAAAGTATGAGAGGACCTGAAAAGTATGAGTAGATCTTAAAAGTCCTCATCACAAGAAAATTGTACTGTGCGTGGTAATGGGTGCCAGCTAGATTTACCGTGGTGACCATTTTGTAGTATACTCAAGTATCAAACCAGTATGGTGTACGCCTGAGACTAACGTACTGTTACATGTCAGTTATATCTCAAAAATTTAAAAAAAAAATCCAAGGGGGAAAAAAAACCATGAGAGGATCTGAGAGAAGATGTAGGAAGGGGCTGTGGACCACTCAGGGCCGGTAGACAAGAACTCCAAGGACATGAACCAGGGTGATGGAAGCCCAGCTCAAACAGGCACTCGGAGCCAGGAAAGCCGTGGGATGGAAAGAGATGGGGTTTTACCAAGAGTGTGAGCAGCCCTGGAGCCAGGTTAATTCTGGAAGCAAAGAGACAGCATGGCGCCTGTGTCGCTGGGTGTTCAGTGGTGGTGGTGTGTAGGGGGAGCCGGTCTAGGTTCCTGAGCTGCATTTGTTGGAGTGCTGGAGACAGAAGGTCTCCTCGTGTGTGTTGCCAGGTCCAGCCAGATGTTTCTTTAGGTAACTAACCACATGCCAAGAACATACCAGAAAGTGAGTCTAGTGTTGAGAATTTATCATCAAGAGTTCCTGGTGGGGCGGAGATAGCTCAGTGGTGGAGTGCATGCCTGCTTAGTATGTATGAGGTCCTGGGTTCAGTCCCCAGTACCTCCATTAAAATAAGTAGACTTAACTACCCCCCATCTCCTCCCCCCTCCAAAAAAAGTCAGAAGTTTATAGATCCCAGCTGTTAATTCACATAGACTTTGTTGGGTGTGTTTCTCTTTTGTGATGAAATGCTTGATACTCTCATATTCAGAAACTCAAGAAATTCACCTGGACTGAACTCTTGGTTCTCCTTTTCATCTTATGTAAAGTGACAGGATCAAACTCTTCCAGGGAGAGCCGTTAGTTTCCAGCTTCAGTGCTGACTGCAATCAGTCCCTGGTGGCCGCATGCAGCACTGTGTTGAGAATGATGATAAAGCTGCCTTCAGGCTCGAAGGGAAAATTGTCAGGATTTATTTTAAGTGTCTGACACCACGGGCAGGATAATGCAAAAAGTGAGAGGGAAGGAAGACTGTATATTTGCCATCCTGGACTAGATAATCCATTAGAGCTCCTTTTAAATCCAAACACTTAGATAAAAGTCACCTGCTTTCCAGGTCTCTGCCTTTTATAAATGCTTGAAAATCTTAAAAAACATGTCCTGCAAAACTGGTAGGAATGTTGAGTGAATATTTCTCTCTTAATTAGGATTTAAGTTGAGTTGATACATCAAAGAGACCTAAAAGATACCGTGGCTTTCTTTGTTTTCTTCTTCAAACAATCGTCCAGGGGTGAGCCATCCAAGGCTGGTGGAGATTCCTACCCCACAGGGCCGCCTGGGATCCAGGACCCTTTTCTCCTGTGGGTTCACCATTCTCTGAGGGTGTTGAACTCCAATGCATGGCCAAAGTTGGCTCACCAAACACGTCCATGGAAATGGGAGAGAAAAAGCAGAGGTTCACTATCATGTCAAGAGGTGACAGAAAGGCTGTGCACATCCTTCTCTAGGACATCCTGTTGGTGATACCTTACTGATTTTATGACACCAACCATTTGTTTGCTTCATTCTTGTGCCAGGTTAACACAGACATACGACTTGAAAGCTACCGTTGCAAGAAGGTGGTGTAAATGTGCCATTGACCATAGGTTCATGTTTTCTCCAAGACCCAAAAAGCACCACCACCATTTAATGCAAAAGGTCCATAGGCATAGCTGTTGGTCCTCTTGGGTCGGTAGGGATTGGCAAACTCATCTGTAGATTGAACAGTTGTTGGAAGAGTGGGAGTCACTGGGAACCTGTTTCATAGGAGCCAGTAGGTAGCAAAAAAAGCAGCTCCGTTGGAAGAGCGTTGCTAGTTTTAATTCGTACATCTCATTACAAGACCAAGAGTTGATTTTCTTTATTTCTGGAATGACTTCCTCTTTCTACTCCCCTTGCCCGCTATCTCAAAGACCCCTGATGCTTGGTTTTGCGTTTTCATTTTTGTATTTTTGGTGTCTGGAAAGACAGTGTGATTGATGAGATTACATGGCTACTGGTAGACACATTTCATAGTTCCAGCGAGCTCGGTGGGCTTTCCTTGACTCATGCTTCATGAAGAAGGTAGTTGGGACATGATGTTTTTATTACACTTTTAAAATTAAAGCTCAAAGTTATGCAAGTTTTTAAGAGCTTTATGAAAGTAAAAAAGTCAACTGAAAAAGAACTTAACCACTTAAAATCTTATAAACTTGAAAATACGAAGTAAAATTGTGTCTTGAAGCTGCAGAATGAGCTCACAGGGCTCATGTTTGGGGTGAAACACATTTCCTAGGCCACAGGGTTTTCGTTGACTTCTATGATGCCGAGAAATACTTGACCTCATTTCCACATCACGCATCCCTCGAGGACCAATCAGGTGTATGTTCAGGATAGCAGGTTGTCGCACGATTTCATGGGAACAAACTGTAGTGCACCTGGGGAGGCAGCTGCTTTCAACACATCTGTGGTTGCCCTGACAATTAGGAATCAGCTAAAGAAGAGGCATGCTTTGTAGACAGGTAGATGGAAAATCAAATACCTAATTGCAGTGATTTTTTAAAAAGTCATTCAGTGGGGAAAAAAGTCATTTGCATCTATTACTAAACAAATCATATTTAATTATATACTTAAAAGGAAAACCTTGCGCTTTGAATGCCACGTGAAAGGAAAGGCATTCATATGTGTGTGTGTGTGTGTGGCATTTCCATTCTGGGGCTCATCTCTTTATATGAATGCAGTTAGATTGATTCTGCATTTATATGACCGTTGGCAATGTTGTAACATAACAAAGTAATAGAGTGTGCATCTTAAATGAACAACAGAAACTCAGTGAACAGTGAAAAGTGGTAGTTTCTTAAGGTGATATTAAAGTAACAATGATGAGTGTACAAGAGAAAATAGAAAGTGTGTCTCTCTTGGTGGTTCTCATAGCAGAAATGCCTTGTTTTGATACTGAGCATAAAGCATGTGATAAATCCCAATTTCTCATGGGACTGCGTTAGGCCCCACACAGCCCCTTGTTCGGAGTCTGCAGTCCTAGAGATCCAGCACTATGCAGTGCACCATCAGCATCAGTGCAAACGGACTCGGAATAGTCCCAATTCTTTCTTCACCCTGTGCCTTTTATTTAGTAAACTGCGAGACCTGGCTGGGCTCCACCGTGTTCTGTGTAGGAAGTGGTGGATTGCTTGGGAGCGCGTGGCCTGCGTTTGTAAATAAACATAATTACTCTTCCTTTGTTTTCCAGACCAGAAACAGAATTGTTTTCTAGGCCTGTGCTTTGTCATGACCGAATAATTGTGTCAGGTTTCTGCTCGAGAACCCTGTCCAGTCCCCATCTGACAACAAGAGCTGAACCTCACCATTGCTGTTTCCCCTCGGCCCTGTCAGCTCTCTATTTTCTAGAATATTACATTGTGAGGATTTGACTGCCTTCTTTCTGGATCACTTTGATCTGAGTCACCTGCTGGGAGCTTCCACTCTAGATAGTTTGATAGTTTTATGTTTTGCTCTTTCTTACACAGAACTAATTCATTGGTTTTTGCAAACACTCCTTGACTATAATCTGTCCAGATTTTTTTTTTTTTAACCCTGGAGAAACAGCAGTGAATGACACTGACGTTGTTTGAGAGAAAACAGTCTACTTGAGGATCTGCAAACCATCTCCTACAACTAGAGCAGAGCAGGGGTACAGGGCTGGTGAACAGCAAGGTCAGGGTTGTGGGCTAACGTGTATGTGAAGGGCATTTTCATGTTACACTAAGTAGTTGTCTTTCATTCTAAAAGACACTTATAATTGTAAAGCAGGAGACTAATATTTCCAGGTGTCTGTTTTACGAAGTTCCTCGTGGTGGCATCGTGGACAGCGGGTTAGAGGAAGGCAGGCCACGAGGCTTTGTCAGTCATGTGAAGGTACCGCACTGGGCCCAGGCGGCAGCGCGGGGTGGAGCTGCAGAGGAAGGGTGGGCTTGCTGACCTATGGGCGTCTGGCACGGCGGCTGGACGGACTAGGGTAGAGACGCAAGGAGATGGCGGCTTTGACAGTGTCGTTTTGAAGCTGGTGAAGGAGTCCCACGGGGAGTCTTTAGTGCCCGCCCGTAAGATGCATAAATGGACAGGCCTCAAGGGAGATTGTGTATGAATTTGGAGCTCAAGTAAGATGTCTCATGTAAAATATAATGACGTAGGGCAAGCAGATGGATGCCTGCTTCCTGGGTGAGGATGAGATCTTGCAGATCCAGGATATGAAGAAGTCAAGGACTTGAGAGCACTCTCTGAATTTCACTTCCAGGAAAATCTCGAAGGAGCTTTGGAAGGTGTCAGTAGGAAACGAGGTGGAAGCTGACTGCAGTGAGCCCAGGGCGAGGAGCTGGAGGGGCACACAGACACCTGCTGGGGCTCACCTGTGATGGGAAGGGGACAGGGGCGGTGCCCGTCAGAGGAGGGGGCTGTGGGCTCCGTGGGAGACGCTTCCCTTCTGAGAAGGGATAGGTGTGAACCTGTTAGATGATGAGGAAGAGCGAGGAGAGGGTATAAGTGAATGTCGAGGGGATACCTGATGGCACAGACACCCTCAGAACGACGCACTGTGTGGTCTGACGGTGATGAAGGTTTTCACTAACTGGAGGGAAAGCATGGCTGCCCTGAAACAGGTTTGAACACAGTGGATAGTTCTGAGGACAGATACGTTTATCAGTGCAAAGTGGAGGAGTTTCCTGCTTGATAGCAATTTTAATGGGTAAGATGGAGAGTACATCGGATGACACAGCTAGAAAAGCCAAAGGTGTCCTTCTGTCCTGAGCTGTGGCCCACACACCCACAGCGTCTGTGCCCAGAAGGTCTGCTCCTGGCATCCCTGTGACCCAGAGAGTCTTCTCTCTCTTAGATTTCTAAATATTTTGCTTGTTCTGTGTTGTCATAAAATATGCCTCCCTATTTATTTTGGGAAAAAAAAATCTCTTGAAAAACAGGTGCTAAGTCTCTTTCCTCCTATTTTCAAAACTCTCCTAATATTTAATGCTCCAATTAATCGACACATATATTCAAATTTCACTGGCTGAAAATTCCATATTGGAGGAGAATAAAATGATAGAAGAATATGTATTTATTAAGGGCTTTCTTGGTGTTAGAAACTGCTGAGTCAGATTGCAACAAGTGTTCCATTTCACACTGGTAACAGCACAGTGAAGAAACTAAGTTTCCTCTCATCTTACAGCTAATACAGCTCAGACTCACTCCCTGGAAGCAGGTTTATATACACGTTACATTTGACGCCCATAAACACATGTAGTTGAAAATGTGTATGTGCATTCAGATACCTCTGTGTATAATAAACAGAGTGAAATGCAGTACCACATGGGAATGCATAATACATGGCAAATTATAATTTTAGACTTTCCAACATTTCTTTCTACGTATGTGAAAAGTTAAGGACCAATGAGATAATTTTAAAAAATGAATTTACCCTAATACTTTAAGATAAACCTATGCCCAAGAATGAGTTTTAAAAGACACATGATACACATTTGGTTTTAAAGTTGGACATAAAATTCATGAATAAATGTTTCTAAGTGTGATTAAAGTGTATTCTTTTACTTCTATAAGGGGATTTGGGTATTTCCTTTTTCTTGAAGCCTGACACGTGTTTTCTTCTATCAATTGATCACAATATAATATATATTAGCAAAAATTGAAGACAATTTTTGTGTCAGATTGCACAGAAACCATTAAACACAACTATTAGAATATTTTGAACTCATAGGACTAATGATTTTCTTAAAGACTCAGTAACAACTGGACATCCCACATGCAAAAAAAAAAAAAACAACTAGACATTATGTCTTTTACAAAATTAACTCAAAATAGATCATAGACCTATCTGTAAAATGTGAAACAGCTAAACATCTAAAAGAAAAGGGTAAATCTAGGTGACCTTGTGTTTGGCAATGACTTTTTAGATAAAATATCAAAGGCATGATCCACGAAATAAAGCATTGTAAATTGGACTTCATTTCAATTAAAAGTTCATATTTGTGAACAACGAAGTTAAGAATGAAAACATGAGGCATGGCTGGGATAAATATTTGCAAAGCACATTTCTGATAAATGCTTGTGTGGAAAGTACACAAAGAACTCTTAAAACACAACAATGGGAAAATGTCCCAATTAAAAGTTAGGCAAAATACCTGAACAGACGCCTCATCAAAGACAACAATAGATGGCAACTAAGAGTGTGAAAAGATGCTCTGCATCATATATCATGAGGGAACGGCAAATCAAAATGCATTTCAAAAATGGATAGACCATGGAATATCATTCAATGGTAAAAAGAAATAAACTATCAGTCCATGAACAGACACTGAAGAACTTTAAATACATATTGCTAAGTCGAAGAAGCCTACCTAAAAAGGCTACGTAGTGTATGATTCCAACTATATCACATTCTGGAAAAGACAAAACCATGGAGACAGTAAAAACATAAATCAGCGGTTGCCGGGGATTTGGGGAGTCGGGGATGACCAGGTGGAGCACAGGGGCTGTTCAGTCCAGTGGAGCTCTTCTGTGTGGTACTGTCCTGGCGGATACAAGACCTCATACATCTGGTGAAACCTACAGAACAGCAGAACACAGACTTAGCTAATATGAAGTATAGACTTTAGTTAATAATGTATCAATGTTGGATTATCAGTTACAACAAATGTACCACATTAGTGCAGTATATTAATAATCGGGGAAGCTGAGTGGTGGGGGGGCAAGGGGTTTAGGTAGAAAGTCTCTGTACTTTTGGCTTAATTCCTCTGTAAACTCAAATCTACTCTAAAAATAGTGTACTCATTTTGAAAAAGTGGGTTAGAAATTGCAAATATACTATGAATACAACTCTGTGGAGGCAGTTGCTCTGGAAAAGGGCTGGAGAAACACACAAACAAGCTAATAGACTGGTGTTAGGGCTCCTGAAACAGGCGTGACTTTGTCTTTCCTGAACTTGCTGAGATTTGGTAATAGGGTCATGTTATGTTTAATCTTAAAATATTCATAGCTAGAAAATGTTTACCTTGTGCTTCATTTTTGTCACCAGCATCCATTGAATTATTTCTGATAGAAATAATGGCTTCTAATAGATTCAGACCGTCTTCTGCTGTGTCAAATGCTGTTGATACCTAGTGACTTACATTTACCCACTTCACCTTGTCTCGGAGCAGAGCGAAGACATTTCAGCGAACAAACAGCATCAAAAATACATGTAAAACAGAGGGCAAAAGTGACCCCATCTTTTTATCTCTAATTTAGGAGACCATTTTTAAAGAATCCTCAAGAATTTTATTTCAGAGGGAGTTTCAAAGAATTGGTTTGGCCATCTATTCGGCTTCTACTTTTCTTGTGTCTTATGAACAGTGTGGGGACATTTTTTTTTATCGTATTTGTCCCCAAACTGAGTTTTTAAACAGTTACTCCTGTGGAATAAAAAAATACTTCAAGCATTACAGTAATTGTATTAAATTATTAATTATTAAAAATTTAAGAAACTTTTCTTATGGAGAATGACAGTTTATAGTAATATAATGGGTCTAGTTCAGTTTATCCAATACCTCCCCCCGAAAAAAAAGCATTTGAATCTGAATCTCTTTTCCATGAATTAGGTGGTGTATTTTTATGAGAAACACAATTTGAGAGAATCAGAACTAAATATTGTAAGAATTTGTGTTCTGTATGGCATTTCCATTTTTTTTTTATTGAGAGAGTCAATTTACAGTGTTGTGTTAGTTTCTGATGTAAAGCATAGTGATTTAGTTTTATATATATGTATTTCTTTTCATATTCTTTTTATTATGGGTTACCGCAAGCTAACCCATATATTATTGAATGTAGTTCCCTGTGTTATACAGTAGGACCTTGTTGCTAATCTATTTTACATATAGTAGTTAGTATCTGCGAATCCTGAACTCCCAATTTGTCCCTCCCCACCTCCATTTCCGCCTCATAACCGTAAGTTTGTTTTCTATGTCAGCTTCTGTTTTATCAATAAGTTCATCTGTATATATGGCATTTCTTTGCCTAAACTAGTGAGTTCATTATTCAAAGGAGAGCATTTATTTTCTTTGCTGAGAAACTAGGAAGTCCCATTGGACACGTCAGTCTCACTCTGGGACCACGTGTGTTCCACGTGAACTTGGGGGGAGGTTTTAGCAGCCGTTCCTCTACCGCTGATCACTTAGTCCTCAAGCTGATACCCCAGGCTTGCCAGCGTTAATCCTGCCCAGACGGGTGGAGTGCAGCTACAGGTCAAGTGTCTTCCTGCCTCCGTCAGCATTTTATTGTGCTAGCTTTGTGCTTTTGTCAGGATTTATCAACAGTTGTGCTCGTATTTCTCAAAACAGGTGATGGGAAAGTGATTTCTAATGGCACGTGACACCTTGTCCCAAGAAAGCCCACTTGGAAGTGCAGAAGTGCAGGCAACAAATACACACAGTTAATACATACAACACTGTGCAGTTGTCTCACTGAAGATGTATGTCAGAAGCTGTACCCAGTGTCATTGTTATAAAACTGCACAGAATATTTATCATCAGCATCCCCTCGCTTCAGATGAAGAAACAGAATGAGAGATGTGGACTGATGTGTTCACATCACATGCTAGTTAGTGGCAAAGCTGGGACCCGACCCCGGGGTCCCTAGATTAGCAGTTGGAAATACTTCATTTCATGAAATTCAGCCCAGACACAAATAACGGCTCATTTGGGTGGTTGAAGATCAATTGATTATCCCCAGATAGTAGTATTTTTTTTTTTTTTGGTAACACAGAAATGGTCTTGGTGTTGACAGTAGTCAAATTTGTGGAAATGTTTGCCAAGGAATATGAAACATTCGGAGAGTTTTAGCTTGTCATGTTTCAGATGGATGTGGACCCTTTACCACTGATGCCAGATGATATAGGAACAACATCTCTCTCTCGGACTAGAGGCTTGTAAGTTTAAAGGCAGAGGAACTCAGCCATTAAGAGCCAGGCTGTTCGTGTCACTGTATTTCGGGCAAGCCCTTCCCTTTCTGCCTCGGTTTCACCGTCTGTAGAATGGAGAGAGAATCGTACCTCACTGGGCTGGTGGGATTACACAAGGTACATAGACAGCTCTCAGTGCTCGTCACGTGTTAGAGACGTGGTGCGTGTCAGCAGCTCCAGCGACCTCGGGATTATCCAAGGACTGGGCAGAGCCTTTCCTGATCTGGGGTTCATTCCTTTTCCTTGGCACCCCAAAATAATAATTTTCACCTTTATTACAGCGCTTCTTTAAGAGGGTCTTTCCGTTTCTGCCCCATGGCGTTAGGTTTTGTGAGTTTTGTGGGCAGGGATTGTGTCTTACTCTCCAGAGTCCACCGTGCTGTCTGACGGGCAGTAGGAGTTCAAAACCAGCTCCTTCCTTTCACAGTCTTTACCCCCAACTTGAGTGGTGTCTCCAGTGCCTCACCTCCCACCCCCACTGCTTCCAATATTTACATATCCAGATACCTGTTACATGATACAAAGACAGTAACATGTGAGAATAATTCTGGAAAAGCATGCTAGAAGCTTCGAAGTAATCTCCACCCACCCCCAAGTTCTAACATCTTTGAAAGAAAACGTGGTTCTACAGAATGACGCCTATAATAGAGTGATTTTTTTTTTTTTTGCCTTTGTTTAGTGTCAGCATTATATTTTTTCAAACTGAGACTGAGAGGAGCATGAATGACAAATTACCTTCTGTCGGGGGCTGGAGAAGGCTGACAGTCTCTGCTGCCTGCCTGGTGGAGAGGTTCTTGTATTTTGCAGAAGTGTCTGGGACCACCGAGCTGTCAAACTGGGGAGGATTTCACTGGACAAGGTTTGGATAAGAGCCGTCTAGCAAAGTAAATCCCAGACAAATTTCAGTATTTTAAAGAATTGCTCCCCAAATTTGAATTAATACTTTTTTCTTACCATTGGGATTAGAGTTGTAGAGCGAATTAATTTATTAGAGCCACTGTAGCAGAGGACCTCAGCCTGGGTGGCTCAAAATACAGACATTTATTTTCTCACAATTCTGAAGGCTGAAAGTCGAATACGAGGGTGCTGGCGGGTTGGTTCCCCCGAGGCCTCTCCCCTTGGCTTGCAGACGGCCGCCTTCTGTGTCCTCATGTGGTCTTTTCTCTGCACAGGTATCCCTGGTGTCTACTTCTGTGTCCATAACTCCTCCTCTTGTAAGGACACCAGTCAGACTAGAGTGGGAGACCCCGCAGAGACCTCATTTTAACTTACCCGCCTCGCTGAAGGTCCCATCTCCAAATACCATCACATTCTGAGATACTGGACGTTAAGGCTTCAACGTATGAATTGAAGGGGAACACGGTTCAGCTCATAACCTAGTTTTCTAGGTACAATTAAAATTGTATTAATCTTACAATAACAGACAATAATACTGTGCACAGGAATCTTGGCAATTTTGGAGGGTTTTGGTAGCTTTTTGTGCAGTTTTCTACAACATGTGTTGATGCAAAAATTTTGACAAGTGACTCTTATTTCAGTGAATGAAGAGGATGTAAGATACATAAGTAGGTCCTCACCCTCATCAGTCATCTTTTAGCTGAGTAGAAGCTAGTATATAAATTTAAGACGTAAAATATGTGCCACGTGTGGAGCATAGACACACTTGTCATATTTCAGGAAAAGGAAAGAGTTATTCCATCCAGGTGAGAATGGAGACTGGAGAGAGATGTACAGTTTGATTTGGGTCTTAATAGGTGGTAATATTTGAGTGTGTGCTTTAAGAAAAAAGACATGTGGAATAAAAGCAAGAAACCTACAGCAGGATTAAAAACCAAGAGAATATTTGCAGAGAAGGAAAAGTGTGTAGCTTACTTTGGCTAGGGGGAGTTTGCAGGGAGGCCCACTGAGAGCTCCCAGTGGACTCAGACTGGGGATGACTTGGGTTCTCAGGGGAAGGAGTTTGAATGGAAGTTGGTGTATGAAGTTATTCAGGACTTCTGGTAAGAAAATTGTGGAAAACAGGCTTAACAATTAGATTTTGGGAACCTGACTGTAGTGCAGATTGGAGATGGACCACAAAACCGAGGCAGAGCGAAGCCTTGGTGGGTCTTAATACTTCTCAGCATGCTAGTTAAAGCTTGACCAGCATTAGCGACCAAGTGAACGGGGAGCATGAGATAAAAGTTGGGCACCTGTCAGGAGCAGTTACGTGAGCATCTCTAAGTGGATGCGTATGCTGAGAGAGGAAGGGAGAAGCCAAAGAGAAGTTCCACTTCACGCTTGCAGACCGGGAGGAGGAGCTACGTGCTAGGTGTGTCATTACAGAGCCCTGCGGCATCTGCGGACAACACCGGAGTGACGCAGTGGGCAGGATGGAGAGGAGGGACTGGAAGGGAGCGCTGAGGTTTTGACACTCGTCTTCTCTTTGTAGCCCATATCCTGAGGCAGAAGTTGACCCAGAAAAGAGTTTGAGAAACATTTCATACTCTATTTCAGAGTCGTAGCCATTTCAGTTTTGATAAATAGGATCCTAAACCCTTATAAGGAAGAAGCCAGAATAAAAACGTCTTAAAATATTGTAGATTAAATGACCAACAACAAAACCTTTTGTATCCAAGTTCTCAATTTAGGGCAAGAGCCAGGTAGCTTTTCCCTACCTCAGTTTTATTAAGCAACATTCTCAGTGATTTAACAATTTATATTTATCGTGCACTTATGGTTTATCAACTCACCTTTTTCATAGTCTCTTAACTCTAGAAGGCAGTGTAATGTCAGAAAAATGAAGTTTGCTAAATATCACATTAACTCATTTCACAAGCTATGTCCTAATGTTTCCATGCAGTTTTAAAGATGACTTGTTTGGATGCCGGTTAAAAATGTAATCCCATCATAAGGGAAATGATTTTTGTATAGAAGGGACACTTCAAAAACAGCACTGCTGATCCATGGAATTAGTGAAAGAAATTTGGAAGTCCGTGTAGTCTAAAAATGTCTCAAAAGGTGTATTTTACACACCACATATGGATACTACCTTCCAGAAATACTGCATGTGAAAACGTGATGCAGTATTTAACGTCTGGTGACTTACAGCCCTGGCAAAGCTCAAGTGCAGAAACACTGAGAAGTAATTCAAATCGCATGCTAATTCACAGGAAATCCATTTTTAGCTTCTTCCAAAGAATACACTAAGCTAAAGGTCATCGTGTAACATTTCTTCAATGAAAAAAAGTGCCAAACGTTCATTCTGGCACCTGATACTGCTGATAAAGGACAGTGGTATCAGAGAAGGGAGCGGGTACTTACTTATTTTGGCTGAATTTAGAATTGAAGCCAGATTTATATTTTTTCTTAGTGAACAAATAAAGCTTTCTGTAGTCCATATGAATTTTTAGATGCAAATATTATTTTAAAACAGGAAATTTGGAACTGACAGTTATGCATTTGAAATTCACTTATACACTCATTTATATACTCTGTATTATATATAGATATTAGTATGTGATTTATATCTTCTAACTAAGTTAGTAACCTGAGACAAATAACTTTTTGGAGCCTCTATTTCCGTATCTGCAAAATGGGAATGAAAATAATTGCTTCCTTAAACTATTGCAAAGATGAAGTGATAGGGTTTGTGTTGACTGTCTAACTCATGTGCTGGCATCAGGGAAGGGTCGCTGTTTCCATCTTTATTTATAGGTGCAGAGAAAACTTGTGGTCTAGAGAGACTGTAATGTGCATTCTCTAAGTGGTAGGGTCAGAGATTGAGCTCAGAACCAGTGGGACTGGAGAAGTACAAGAACACTGAGCAAATTGAGGTACCAAATACTTGGAAAAGACCCCCAAATGGAACCATTTCTTATTAGAGGTGACACCAGAACCATCAAATACCTGAACCAAATGACCATGTGACAGGCTCTTGGTCGTTTTATAGAAGGTTGACTGATAACATAGCAGAAACCTTTTTCAGCGTTACTGGAAACAGGACATAACTGACAGCTATGTTTCTGTTTGGTGATGAGATTCACATGAGAAGCCATGACGTTGGGCATGGTATCTGGGCTGTGAGTACAGATGTTGAAGGCAAATGAGTCTGTCAAGGAGAGTTAGTGAACTTACGGCTTTTCTCACGAAGAGAATAATGAGAAAATACGCATCCGAATCCTGTGTGGTGTGCCCACACGGTGTGGAAGCCCTGCCCTTGGGGAGCCGCTCCCAGCTCTGCTGAGTGGATGTGGCCTGGAAAGCCCTGGCCCGCGGGCTCAAGCCCAGGTCGCTCTTCTCTGCAGTTGCTTCATGGCTTTGCTTAAAGATCAGTGCCTTTGTCTCAACACAACCTGATTGAGCCCTGAAGCAAGAATAGAAGGAATGCAAATCAATACCAAGTTTGAGATGCTCCAAAACAGTATGAGATGCTGGTTCAGGAGAAGCCCAGAGCCACAAAATCTTCAGCAGAATCTGAACACTGAGTTTTTTAATCAGTAAATTGAAAATATTCAGGATCAGAAAACTGATTCTGGAACATAGTAAGAATGCCACTAATAGCAGTAGTAGCAGTAGCAGCAGTAGCAGCAGTAGCAGCAGCAGTAGCAGCAGCAGCAGTAGTAGTAGTAGTAGTAGTAGTAGTAGTAGTAGTAGTAGTAGTAGTAGTAGTAGTAGTAGTAATAACAACAACAACAATAATAATAACAGCAATAATCTCAAAACGGAAGAAAGTACAAACAATATTACATTGTCCTCCAGAAACAGGACAGACTTTCCTAACACAATATTCTTTTCAAAGAAACATTCATTAAGTTATGTCACCAGCAACATTCATAAAGGTACAAGCAAGGCACTGTACAGAGCACTTTATTTTTCAAAACTTTCTGCTACATTCGTGATAACTTGCCTTTATGTCAAACATCTTTTAATAAGTTATTTTCCCTTGAATTACAATCTTTAAATAAGTTTTTTTGAAAAGTACAAGAGGACTGGAGTATATTAAAATGATACTTATGAACAAATGCATTTAAAAATAAGTCACTAATCTTCATGGAACTCTATTTGGTCACCAAGTCTGGTTCAGGTAACCCATTCCTGGGTTCCTTAAGCTGTTATCAAAAAGCTTTTGCTATATTAAGAAAAATGCAAAATGAAACTGACATGCCGTTTCTCATCGGTCTGACTGGCAAAAAAGCACAGAGGTTGACAACATGCTTCATTGAGATTTTGGAAAAGCCGGCTCGTGCACTCAGACGTTGTGGGGAGTGATAACTGCTGTGCCCCTGTGAAAGGACACTTGGCAACACCCAGTGCAGTCGCACAGGCATTGTGCTCTGCACAGCAAGCGAAGTTCTAGGAATCTAAAGCAAAACACGTACCGATGAACGTAAAGCTGGTACACACTCAGTGCTTTTCATTCCAGCACTGCTGATGGCGGTAAAACATAAATAACCTGCTCATGTTCTAAGTACCCACCTGCAGAGCCAGTGAACCTGCTCCCACAATGAAGGGCTGTCTGTGGAAAGCAGCCCTTTGGCCCTTTGCACAATGCTTCCTTGTGGGTGCACTGAAACTCAACAAGAGACTACTTTTTATAGCATGCTGCTATAGAAAGGAGGGTGGAGTGCCCTGTTTATCATATTTTAATATTTAAGGTTTGTCATCAAGAAAGACAAGATGGGAACGACGTACATGGGATGAAACTACACATCGATCAAGGGCAAGGGGACCTAAATCCGATGGAGGTTAACACTGAAAGGATAAATCAAAACAAAAATACTGTGAAGATGGGACTTGAGCATCTGTGATTTTGGTATCCGAGGAGTTTCGTGGAGTCAATACCAAGGAACTTGTATGCAACTTTTTGACTGCCTGAGGGGTGGGGTGAAAGAAGCCAGTCCTAGAATGCCACGTACTGTTTGGTTCCACTGGAGTGTCCAGAACTGGCAAATCCCAAGAGAGAAAGTAGACTGTGATTGCCAAGGCTTGGGGGGAGGAGCAGGTGGACAGTGACTCGAACGGACATGGGACTCCTTCTGGGGTGGTGAACGTTTCTGAAGAGAGATGCTGGCCAATGGCTGTAAAGCTCTGTGCATACACTGAAAATTACCAAATGGTCCTTTGGAAGAGAGAATTCTGTGGCATGGGAATTATCGCAATAAAACTGCCATAAAAAGTGTCTAAAAGAAGAGCTAAACGTGAGAAGTGGTACCGTGGGCTTTGGGGATACGATCAATTGTGAAGTACAGACCTGAATAATTTTAGATACAATTATGAGAGCCATTGACTGCAGGGGGAACGGCGGGTAACAGACAAACTGTGTTGGGTTAGAAGCAGGAAGGTGTGCCGTTTTAGTCACGAGCCTGTGTCTTCCAGGTGAAGAGTGTGCTAGAGGTGCGTCCGGGATCTCAGACTTACAGGCATTCCGCCTTAGAAGCAACAGGACTGACGGGCGGAGCACAGGCAGACTGCAAGGCAGGGACACTCTGCGCGACGCCGCGGCGGCGGTGCTTGTCCGTTCCCCCAGACCCGTGGAAAGGCCGAGACCGCGCGCGGGCCGCGGCGGCGCCAGCCGTGGGAAGCGGGCCGGGGCGCGCGCGTCTGGGCTGTGTCTCCCGCTCAGGTTTTCCTGTGCACCTAGAACTGCTCCGAAATGAATGCAACTTAAACCAGTAAACGGTAGGACTTGGAAAGCAGCTCGGAGGCCAGTACGTCCGTAAGAGAAGCGTGTTCCCACGTCTGCCTGGAGGAAGGCGGGCCAGGCTCGGCCTGGCGGAGCTTCGCGCCCGATGACGCCGCTTCTGTCCCGACGCCGGGCCCGCCGCGTGGCGAGGGGAGGCGCCCCGCGGGCCTGCGGGCGCTGGAGCGCGGGTGGGCGGCCGTTGGCGGAATCAAGGCGGGCGCCCAGGGCTCAGGCCGAGACCCTGCGCTTGCCCGTTGGCGGGATGTTGGTGGCAGAGCCTGCCTCCTGCAGCTCTCGAAGAAATGACCTGAATACATTCCACAGCACATCTGGTTTGGTTATTTTTGTTGTTTTAATTAATGGATTGTCACACAGCCTATAAGGGGAACCATCTATCAGTGTGGCTATAAATGGCAGATCAGCAGTTGCCGCGCAGCACGTGTCCGGGGACAGGCCTGGCGCAGACCCTCGGGCCCGCGCGCGAAGGCCGGTCGGGCGTGCTTCCCTGCCTGAGGCGATGCTGGCCGCTTCCTCCAGCTCTGTAGTCCATGGTCCGAAATAACATTTTCGTGTCTCGGGGTCAGCCTCCCACGAGAGGCGCAGAGCTGCGGGCACCAGGAACCTGGACCCTGCACCTCGAGGTCAGAGGACGCGGTTCACTCCTGGGAAGCCCTTTCCTGGTGCGCTTCTCGCTTGGTTCAGCCGCAGTTTCAGCGCCGCGGGGTCGCATGGAGCTCGCTTCGCGGGTTTACACGGGGGCCGTGGGGACAGGAGGGCCCTGGAAGCTCTGTGATTGTCACCACTGTGTTTCCATTTGAACGGGCTGATGGAACACGAAGCAACGTGACAAGAGCAGCAGCAGGGGAGCTGTAGACGCACCGCCTGCGTGAGGGCTCCGGGGCCTCCGCAGCCTGCGCCCCAGCGCTTCCCGCAGCGCCAGCCCACAAGCCGCCGGGGTGGGGCTGCTCTGCGCTGTGAGGCGCTTGTAAGTCCGCCAGTTAGGACTGCAGAGCACTCCATGGGACACGCTTAGGCTAAGTGCTGTTTGTTGTTTATTTGGATTTCAAATAGGATTGGACGTCCTGCTTTGTTTTCTTTGTTTTTCTTTTTTTTGTTAAATCTGACAGCTCTGCCTCAAAGAGCTTTTCTTACATAAGTTAAATGGGCCATGTCAAAAATGATGACTAAGCATTCTGAAATAGTTCTTCATTATTTTAAAAATAATAGTAATAAGTGTTGAGTATCAATAGCATATTGATATTAATAACATATTTTTAAAGAAAATAACTCTTTTCCAAAACAAACAATTAAGGAGTGGTACTGATTTACATTGGACAACATTGTTAACGTCTATTTTAATAGAAGGTATCTAGATTCTCCTAACTTTCTCATTGAATCTGCAGTGTGGTGCATCATGTAGCTTTTGGAAACCTGCGTTATGTGCTGATTAGAGAGTGACAAAGGGACAAAGAACATCTTAATATTGTTATGACAGTCGTGACTTCACAGACCGCTGAAAGTAACTCGGGGTTCCCCCTAGGGTACCCAGACCCTGCTTTGAAGAATCGCTGTATCTTGGCTTCAAGTTTTTGTTGATGTTAGTACTTTATTCTCTGATCAACTTTTCAGTGCAGTTTTTAGTATATTTTCTCACATCTGCCATCACAACTATAATGATGTTACAAAAAACATCATTAATAAGTCCCGCAAAGACCTGAGGGAAGTACAGTGCATTCGCTGGGGTGTTCTGTCTGACTCATTGAACTAAAGTTGACTGCCTGTCCCAGACAAACTTCATGACATTTTTTGGTACTATTCCTTTTTTTAGAACTCTTCTTGGAAGGTAAAATTTTTCAGTGTGTGTGTATATGTGTGTGTGTGTGTGTGTGTTATCTACAGACACAACAATATCCTCACTTAACAAAGTATTTTTATGTCTGTGGTAGATAGGGTACTTGTCCCCAGGGGTTCTTTTATCTTCCACCTACTCGTGGGACAGACACGGCTCTTGAAATAAGCATCTCTGCCTTCCTCGATCCTGCCTTCTTCATTCTTGTAACAGACGCAGTTACTCACAAGTCTGTCTCCAGGAAGGAGCGCTGTGGAGGTCTACATTGTGTCTTATCACTGAAGGTCAAATTTAAAATTGGAGACGGGAGCCACAAACAAGGAGGCGAAGTTCCAGCACAGTGGCATTGGCCTGTCCCCGTGCATTTGAGGCAGTTCAGAAATCATCTTCAAGGGGGTGCAGGTCAGAACCAGGATCTAAGGTGTTCAGCAATTCAAACACATGCTTCCAACTTAGTGGGAAAAGCTCTGGGCTTGTGTGCATATTCTCCAAAGCATTTACACAGTCACACCGGCGTCTTAAATTGGGAGCAATGCAGACTGAAGAGAATTAGAATGACCAGACTGATGGGGCCACAGTTACCCCACTCGGGAAGCAACCGGTCACTGGTGGATCTGCTTTGATAGAGCTAGGAGCTCACAGGATCCAGCAAGATAATGGATTGAGGCAACAAGTCAATCTTTCCACCCGTGTGTGTGACTGTCCAGGACTGGTCAGCAAGAACAGCCGTGACTAGGTGTGTCCGAAGCCATTAGTGTGATGCCTGTCACTATCAGTGCCCCCCCGGGACAGCAGGTGCGTGCATTCCCACGTTCTCCTGTGTCCTGGGAGTGTTAGAATCTTATCTGTGCTTCTGGGATCTTTTGCAGCAACAGGGGAGCCAACCAGCATCTTAAGCAAAAGATGCATCTCTGTACAAAGGAAAACTTATCTTTCTAAACACCTGCTGGTACAGATAATCTGTGTTTTGGAAAAGTGGTATTCATTCCTTATGTCTTGACACTGATAACTCCCCAGTTGTGCAAACAAAATCTTCCAGGAAGAGAGTTAGGGGTTATTGCATGGCTTGAAAGTAAGTTGCGGAAACAGGCATCATCTTGACAGTATTAAAACAAATAGAACTGTTTCAGTCAGATTGTATTGTTTTGGATAAAATGGTAGGGGAAGATCTATGTGACAAAATAGACAGATGTAGAGTTCACTCTGATCATTAATGCGAAGCAAAAGAATGCCAATACTAATCGTTCATAAAATTGTAGGAAGTGAAATGGTTCAAACAACTGAATATGATTCGGGAAACATCCAGTAAGAATTATGTATGTGCTTAAGTCATCAGATAACTTACCTTTCTTGAAAGAGATTTAGAGTGAAATCAAGTTAGACTTCTCTGAGAGACGTCTGGCTTGGGTCTAGACACACAAGGAAGGACAAAGATGGGTGTGAGGTTCTGCAGCTCAGCGGCTCCAGGAGGACTCTGTAGGCAGGAGGAGGCAGAAGGACTGTCCACAGCTGGGCTGGGGCCCCTTTCCTAAAAGTCGGGGTTGTCCAACGTGATGAAGCTTTGTTTGATCAACTGCAGTCTTCTGGAATCAGGTCTAATTGTGCTTTGTCTCCTTGAAAAAAAAAAAGTCTATCAAATTTATTCCGCAGGGTTACAGCACTTTGATAGAAAAATGTAACCCCTGGTAACATAACCTGTTATTCATCAACTCTGAAACCCAATTTAACCAGTTACAACAAACCTAGTCTTTGTGGTTTTTCTGTTGCTGCTAGGCTGTTCTTGCTGCATGAAGCGTAGATATTTTTGCTTTTTATCCTCAGGAGTGATGTCAGGTTGGCATAACACATGTGACAGATGCCCGTTCACGTTTGTACCAGTTGTTTCCCGGTGGAACACACGGTATTTCAGTTATTTTGCTCATTGTCCTGCCTTACTCTTCAGTGCGTACTCACAAAAGTTACTTGATGAGAAATACCATCAGGCATGTATTGTGTGATGATTAAGTACGAGGCGTCGGGCGTCCGGGAGGAGGCTGTGATTCCTGTTTTAAGGAGATGATCTCATTCTTCATGATGACAGTCTGTTGAATATTCAGTTATTTTGCAGAAGTATTTCTGATATTAAACATCACATTGTGTATTAGGTATAGCTTGGTACTTAGGATGTTTTCTTATTTTTTTTAGCATTTTTAATTGATATAATAATTTTACAATGTGTCAAATTCCAGTGTAGAGCACAATTTTTCAGTTATACACGAACATATATATATGTCACATTTTTTTCTCTGTGAGCTACCATAAGATCTTGTATATACTTCCCTGTGCTAGACAGTACAATCTTGTTTATCTATTCTACAATTTTGAAATCCCGTCTGTCCCTTCCCACCCTCCGCCCCCTTGGCAACCACAAATTTGTATTCTATGTCTTTGAGTCTGTTTCTGTTTTGTATTTGTTTGTTTGTTTGCTTGTTTAGAATGTCATTCTAAGTGAAGTAAGCCAGAAAGAAAAATACCACACGAGATAGCTCATGTGTGGAGTCTAAGAGGTTTTCTTGTTTTTAACCTCGCACCTGTCCCTGGTATCACGGAACATTCCGTGCACGAGGAAACAGTCTGAATCACAAAGCTGCTGCTCAGAAGTGGCTGTTGTTGGTCATCTCTCAACATCGCACAGTTCCCTTTCTTGTGTGTGTTCTTAGTGAGGTCCTCTCACTTTGCAAATACTTTGGTTTGTAAAGTATGTCCAAAGACAAGGAACAGGCCAGCTCAGAGATGCATTCACCAGGTACCTTGTCCTTGGTTGAGCCAGTCAGAGCTCCCGGCTGCGCTCATGAAGGGACAGGAAAGGCAGCTGCCCGGGTCGCAGCTGCTCCCGTCACCTCACTAGTGGTCTGAGATGTGCGAGGAGGCTGGGCTGGAGGAGCCCCAGGGAGGTCCAGCCGCGTGTCACGAGCGCCTCCGGGAACATCTGCTGCTCCTAGATGGTAACTGTTGAGCCTCTGTGAGATGTCAGTTCCTGGCCCTGCTGGGTCGTCCCCGCCGACCGTGATGACCGCGGGAGACTGGCTTGCCTGGAGGACTCCTGCCATTGACTTCCTTTAGGCATCCGTGAATTAAATTTCTCATCAGTGTATTTGTTATCACTTTATTTTTTGAGTGCAGAAAAAAAAGAGGTAATTTTCTCTTACTGAAACAATGAGGCTAAGCTGTCCTTAGGACACATCTTGTGTGGTGGCTGCAATGGGTAGCTCGCTGCTGATGCGGGTGAAGGTGAAGCAGCCCTGTTCCCGAGGCACCAGTGGGAGTTACCAGTGCTGCTCCCTCTGTTAGGGTGAGGAGGGCGTTAAAATCGGTGGTGAGAGCTCATCTACTCAGGTGTCTTCACGCCGTGATCCTCGGTCCCATAGCTGCCCACTGACCACACGACTATCATTTCTTTTCTCTTTTCCAATGCATCGTGCTTTCAGCCAAGGGCCGTATTTTTTCTTCCTCCCCTCCCCTCCTCAAAAGAATCCTTGTGAGTCGATGGCAAATTTTAAACTTGGCACTTGACCCTGGGCTATTTTCTAGAAAGTCTGACTTGCAAGTCAACTGTCAGCTAGAGGGGAAGGCACAGAATTTCTTGACTCAGTCTAAAAATAAACTCACCTCTAGGTGTTCTGAGACCCCATTTTCCCTCTTCCTGACACTGTGACCTACAAACGGTGATGCTGCTGAAGTTTTACTTTTGTGACTACTTAGAATACACAGTAGCACTAAAAGAACAGTCAGCTTCTGTGTTATAAAATGTCTATTATGTACCTGTTTATTATATATGTTTTGCTATGCATTAAATATATTCATATATAACAATTGTTAAATTATTAAAAACACATTTTGACTCACCATTATTCACTGGATAATTTTGAAGTATCAGTGGGATGATAGATAATAATTCAGTTGGGAGTATTTTAGGGTTAAATATCAGCTTTGATTTCAAAAACAGTAAGTCTGTGTATGATCTTATGAAACAGGTATATGTGTTTCACTAACAAACAGGATTTTATTTTGCTATATAAAAAATATTTTGCTAGGTGCCATTGAAAATAGGCCAAACTATGGCATGCCAAAAAATGGTCCTGAAAACGGAAGGTTCGTAGACGGTGTTACCATCTGTGCTGCCCTTCCGTAGGCTTTGTGTGCTTACCCCCGGTTCTCAGTCATAGGCATCGTCTGCTATCAGCACAAGTCAGTGCTTGAGCACAAGCACGCAGTTCCTGCTGCCCGTTGAGAACTCAGGGCACATCTTCCTTCTGGTGACTTCCCGTGTTCAGCGGAGTAGGATAGTGCATTCTGTTTGGCAGGTGGTCAGCACAGTTGTGGGCTGAATGTATGCTTTATTTTAGTCTGAGTGTTGTCTTAATTGCCTCTTCAATGCTTATGTTTCCAGTTGTATTTCTTTTTTATTTTCCTTTTGTTCCACCCGTTGGCTTCTTTATACAATGAAAGATTAATATGTAGGATTGGATTCCTTTTTAATTAAATGCTTGGAGAGTTACTTCTTTGGGATATTCCAAAATCTGTTGGAGGAATTTGCCACATTAGAGACCACTTTTCGTGCTGGAGGTCCAGAGTCCCCGTGACTTACTAAAATCTAAATTTCCTGCCCACGGTGAGTGCAGAGCCACTGAAGGCTTGGCTTGATTGCTGTCTTGTCAAAATTATGTGAGGAAGTCTCTCAAGGGTGTGAAGTGAAACACCAGGGTCATTGACAGTTACCTACAGCAAACGGTCTGAAGTCGTGTGTGGGACTTACATTTCAGGAGCATTTCGCATCACCCTGTGAGAAATCCCAAAAAGCTGGGGAAGTTAGGGAGGAAGACAGTGACTCTGTTACCATACTTGGGTTTTTACGACTGTGGAAACAGAGATGAGCTAAATGATTTTAGTTCTGCCAATTTTTACTCTTTCAAGTGAATGTAGAAATAAAAATCAGAACATCATGAGTACATGTGAGTTTTAGAGACTTAATCTATCAAGAATTTTGAGCGTTGAAGGAAGAGTGTTCTAGCTCACTTGTGAGTATTCTCCGTCATTTCTCTGATAACCTTTGGTGTTATGAAAATGTACAGATCGAGAAAGTCCATAGTGTGAGACAGCCCGCTTCTGTCTGGAGTCCTCTTCCTCATGATGGAAATGCAGAGAACGCCCTCACCTGGAAGTCCCTCCTCACCTGTATGTTACATTGTGGGGCTACCCTTGCTTCTAACGAGCAGGGAGCCCTTCCTTCTCCTGAGCTCACACAGCCCATTGAGTCAACTTTTACAGATGTATTACAGATCATATGGTAAAGTTTGCATATGTGTTTGGGCCTGAGTATACATTGAGTAGTGAAGCAAACTCTTTTTTTTTTTTTTTAAAAACAACTTTATTTTGGTCTCATTTCAGTTGGTACCAATGAAACCACCACCACCACCAAGATGCCTGCCGTTTCCGTCACTCTCCAAGAGGCGCCAATTTCAAACTCCCACTTTATCCCTTCCCACCCCTTTACCCCCGGTAACTGCAAGTCTGTCTCTATGTCTGTGAAACAGACTCATTTCTGACTTTCAAGGAAGTCATGATTTATTAGGGAATCCCAACTGTTAAAAGAGGTAAATGATTTAATGCATTCATATTACAGAATAGCAACCATTATTCAGGTTACAAGTAGGAGGTGCTGTGATGGGGAAGAACGGGACGAGGAGAGCTTGCTTAGACAAATTGACCCTTAGTGTGGGAATGATGAGAAAAAACTAGCCTTAGAGATGCTTATGGGGAAAAAAAAACTGGATGCTCGTGGGGCAGAAGAGAAAGTGGGTACATTGTTAATAACGACATGAACAATGTGACTGTCCGGTGGACACATCCTTTGGCTCCTTCATCACTGGATGTTGGGAACATTGACTTGAAGAATCACAGCTTTACTTTTCTACTGTTCTGTAACTTACTTAGCTTTGATTTTGATGTATTAAAATATTAGGGGCATGTTTTTATCTCAGGAAAGGAGAGTAAATTTATCTTTTAGTTGCTTTCCTTGACAATTGGAAAACTTGGGATGTGCTGTAGTCTTTTTAGGTAGCCCTCGTTTTTAGAGAACCCCATATTGCCTTATGAAGGGTGTCTTTTGCTGCGAAGGTTTAAGCGTTAGTGCTTTTTACCCCTGCTCCTCATGGCCATTACAGGGCATCAGGTGCTGCTGTTCTGTGTCTGTGGGCGTGAGGAATGGAATGCCAGGTTTACAACAACGTGATACATGGAGTCAGCCCACTTGAATACCATTAGTGTCATGCTCTGTCTTCTTGTCTTAAGGCAAGCTATATTTTCAGTAAAAAAAAATGACACGGTAATTCAGAATATTTTCATTAGATTTTTGTAGGATTTTAGACATTTAAAAATCCTAATAAAGTTTGCAGTAAGCTATGCAGTGTTTTCCTTTCTTAAACAGCTTACATATCAATTTAATGAAAATCAATACTGCCTGGAACAGGGCGGAATTTTACAATAGCTACTTGAAATACACTAAAGCATTCAAGTGTCATATATACTCTTAGGATGCAAATAAGCCTCCTACTCAATGCAAATTTTATGAACTTTGCAATGTTCTTTTTCTTTAAATTTAACACCTATTGAATATATATTTTTCATAAACACCTTAGAAACCAGATTTTTTTTACTGTGTACATTTAAATTTGGCTTTGATAAGCAGTTCCTTGAAGGATTGAGGTGGTTGTTGTGCTCCTTAAAGCAGTTAAGGACAGGTATTAAATGTTTTATTCTTAAAATATATTCATACCAATTTATTTAGTTTGAATAAAATGTTGGCCCCTTAGGTGTTTAAAGACTCATGCACATTAAATCTATTATAAATATTTGGTGTCGACTCTCCAAAGATGCTTTAGAATAGACGAGTAACGGGAGATGGAGATCAGTCTTTATCAAGCATGGACTGCCGCAGCTACGGTTTACGGAGAAGGACGTCTGTGTCCAGCCAAATTGTCACGACTCTGAAACAGTACATTATTCCCATCTTATGGGTGAAGAAACTAGTCCTTTGAGGGATTGACTGTTTAACCCATGATTACACGGAAGGAAGTTAGTAACTGACAAAATCAGCATCCATCCAGGTCTTGCTTCACTTAAAGGGCGTGTAGTTCCCATGACTGCGTAAGGCTAACATTGTAATGTAAGATTTCATAATTCATTCATAGAAACTGATCCTAATGTTATATCATACCTCACAAACGAGATGCTTTCTCATGTGAATTATTTCATATGATGGAAACTTAGTCATTTATTTTTTCTTTATTTCATTTAAATAGTCTTCTATATAAAGTAGCCCAAAGCATAATCTGAATTTCTGCATTCACAATGAAATGGAAAAAAAATGGGGAGAGACGTGAATAATCAGTCTTCCAGGGCTGGGACTGCATCTGACGCACTGTATTTCACCTACGTAAGGCACTCATTTTTCTTAGTGAAAAGCAGCAGCATGCCAGATTAATAACTCTTGAGTCATGAGGCTCATGTTCATAGGAAAATGTTACATTTGTACTCACCCTGGAGCTAAAGTAAAGGAAGGAATTTTGCTGTATTTTGCTGAAAATAACCAAAATAAATGTAGAATGTATTTCCTGAGTTGATCAACCACAAATTTGCATGAATTTCGCCCAGTGCAAAGGTGCCTTGTTGGTCGTGAGACAGGAATTTGCAAACAGTGTGTAGGGAGTTTGGAGGGGTTTGGGGTTGAACTGAGAGAAAGGTCTGACCGCGAGACGCCGGAACACACAGCAGGCTTTAGAGGTCGATGCCCAGGCCAGGGTGCATGGGAGGGACGTGGGCAGAGGGGGGCCCCACGGCAGCGGCGAGGGGGGAGCGTGCGAGGCGCGGTGGCGGCATCGGCCAGCCAGGCGCCGGGGGGCCCGGGGGCTGCGGGCCCAGCCGGGGCGGGGCGGGGCGGCTTCTCCCGCGGCCTCGCCCCGCTGCTGCGGATGGTCCTCTTCTCGCTGTGTCCGCACGCGGCCTGCGCTCTGTGTGTCCGGGTGCTGGTCTCCCCTTCCTCTGAGGACCCGGGTTCTTACAAGATTGCATGCAGTCCTAAAGTTACATAATTTAAAATGCATAACTTCTTCAGAGATCCTGTCTCCAAATGTAGTCACACCGTGAGGTGCTACTCGGGTTGGGGCTGCAGTGCACGGGTTTCGGAGGGACACGACGCAGCCCCGAACAGGGCCTTACGCCGCCCGGCCTCTTACCAACGGGCAGCAGCTGTCGGGTGCGGATTTGCAGAGTGTGCAAAGCGCGCGGGCTCTGAATGGCTAAAAATGTGCTAGTTTGGGCTATTTTAAAAATAATTGATTGTGTAAAAAATGGAGTTTGGTATCAGTGGGCTTTTGAGCTCAGAGTGCTCAGCCCGCAGTGAGGAAATGAAGGGCGCGCCGCCGCCGCAGAGGCCGGCTTCGCGCGCTCAGGCAGCGCGGCCCGTCCGCCCCGGCCCTGCAGGGCGGCCCCTCTCACTCATGCCTCCGAGGCTGGCCCCTCAGGGAGCTCCGGTCCTCTTTAATTTTTTTCTCTTGCTGCTTATTGGTGAAACAGCCTTCCCCTGTTCTCCGATACCCACTTCAGACGTCTTGTTGAAAGCAGGTGCATCCAGACTTGGTATTTGACTGGGATTACCCTTACCTCAATTTTGAATAACTGTATGAAGTTTTAAATAAAACTGCATACTTCATTAAACTCACGTTTACATCTGGCTTAGTTGCTGATGCTGCTCTGCAACTTGCCCCGACTTTCTCAACATTCCCTTTCGTTGGTGGTCCCCTAGTCTTCAGCATCGTTCTGTACTGGGTCGTGGCACCTGCCACATGGTAGCATAACCGTTGTTTAGGTGTGTTTCCCTCAACCTCTGAGCTACGTCTAATGACAGACTGTGGTCTCTGCATCTAATACCGTTTCGCAGCAGGTACCCTAACACATAATAGGTACATATAAAATACTACTAAGCTATTTAATGAATAGAATGAAGAGGTTCCCAAGATAAGACACAGTGGTAGCCAGTCCACACTGACGACTACGTGCCTTCCCAGAGCTTCTGTTGTAAATTACAGAGACAGAGAATGGCATATAAAGTATCATCTGCCTTCTGAGTATGGGGAGTAGTGCTTAAGGATGAAAAACCACCATGAAAATGAAAGGTAAATTGTTTCTACCTAGAGGGTGCGGTTTGTAATGAACAGGTCAGCATTTGTGCTACTTGCTCTGTTGAGAGCTAGCTCTGTTTTTGGTCCGGCTGGCTGTCGCGGTGGAGGAGGGGACGCTTTCTACTTGTCTAAGTTGAAAAATAAGAGCAGCAGCACATCCTGAGACATGAACAGTGCAGTCACCCAAGAGCCTCCAGCCGGTGCCTCAGTTTCCACAGTGAGACTGTGAAGAGGTTGCAGATATGAGGTCTGATTCCTTTATTAGGTAATAGAGACTGGATTTGGGCACTTGAGGTTTCCCTTTTTATGAAACAGGACATCTGCTAGTTTTACGATTTGAAAACTAAGAAAACCAAGATTTGTAACAGTTGATGGAGTCAGGTGGTCTCAGGGGCCAACTGCTGAGTCGGACTTGGTGTCGGTTTTCTGACTTCGTAACTCCTGCTCTCTCCTGTGCAGTAAGTCCTACACGTGCCTGACCGTGGCCGTCGTCCTGGGCGTTAAACACGCATGTGATCACCCTTCCTTCTGGGATGTGGATCCATCCTCCAGGATGGTATTTCGGACTGAATGTTTGTGTCCAGAACCCACATGCTGAAGCTCCAGCACGGTTGTCTTTGGAGATGAGGCCTCTGTGGGAGTAATTAAGGTTATATAAGGTCTTGAGGGTGGGGCCTTGATTCGATAGGGGGAGTGCCCTCCTAAGGAGAGCCCCCAGAGGGCTCTCCAGCTGTCTTCGTGAGCTTGTGTGCCTGCCCACGAGAAGGTTCTCCAGCCTAACAAGGGTCCCGGCTGACTGTTACGATCACTCAAGTTTAAGAAATTCTTGAGCTCAGACTTCCAGCATCGGCAAAGCCTGGGAACCACAGATGTCAGAATTTCCCAAACTCGAGAGAGCATAAGAAACAGACCCCCTGAACAAAAAGTCTGTTTTCGAGAGCAGTCCATCATAGGAAAACAATGCTTATCCAATATTCTCTATCTGAAGTTAAGAATAAGTATCTTTTTAAATTAAAATGTGTGTTTTCAAAAAAAAATGTATATGTTTTCACCAGTGTACCAAGTTCATTTATTGTGCCCAAGAAAACAAAATCGTATGTTTCTCCAACTGTAGAGTTACCCAGTATGCGTGCAAGTATCTTCCTTTTACTCCACTGTTCTTGTTTTATTTCTTTTACATTCTCCACTGACCACGAATGTATTTAAATAATATACTGACTTGATGTGAGTCTTCAGATTCTTTAGAAAGCGAGTTTCTCTGGAAGCAAACGATACTGTAGCTCAGCTATTTCATCCTTCTTCCTGGGTCTGAAAGGCTCAGTCTGTTTAACTGGCATAGTTTTTCAAGGTGATCACAAATACAATGAAAACATCACAGGTGGTATTTGGGGTTTTGTGTTTAAATTAACAGCTCTCTAGTAGCTTTGAAGTCGGCCACTTTCTCTGTTCTTTTAAAAATAGTCATTCTGTATACACCAGGAGACAGAGACTCACCGGTTTTCAGCAAGTGCTGATTTGTGTTCGCCCTTGTTTTGAAAAGGGCAGAAGCCTGCGTGAGTCCCCGCCAGCCTCTTTATTCCGCTGTGTCTGAGGGCACTCGATGCTGAATATTCACAGCCCTGGGACCATGGCCCTTAGCTGGCTGCCCAGAGAATTCACGCTTTAGTTCAGTACAAGTTAGAAATGGGGTCAGTACACGGACTGGAACCTCTTGGAGGCTTACTGTGCAGGAAAAAATAATTCACAAACTCTTGAGAACTTGCTAAATTCCGTGTGGATACTCAGGATATTTGCACCTGGAACTCATCGGTGGGGGTGGAGCCGGCCAGACTGCAGGATGGCGCTGAGAACAGAGACTCCAGGAGAGGAGGCAAACTAAGGAGGGGCCTCGTGGAATAAAGGGCACTTACCTAAGGAAATGTTCCTTAGAGAGTTTGTGGTATAATCTCCTCACCATGAAAGAGGAGGGAGGGCGGCTCATGGCGGGGGCGGGACTGGCCTGCGATCATGAGGGTGGTCAGCGTCTGCTCGTTCATGAGACATGGAGTCTCTTCCCTCGGCCCTTTGTACAGAGCTTGCTTTGAAACAACTCACATGTTCTCATTTTCTCCTGGAGGACTGCAAGGATCGTCTGGGGAATGTTGAAGAGTGGAGATTTAGTACTTCCAGGAACCTGTATCAGGCGCTCCGCACACAAACCCTGCTGGGAGAAAAGAGCTGGTTCATTGCCTACCAGAGCCATCCATGTGTTTGGGGGCAACTTGCCTTTCCTCTGTTTTAAGTGGTGTATCTGTCAGAAGTTCAATGATAGATTCTCTTCTGTCCTGTAGTTCCAGATAGCTCCCACGTAGACGTTGGAGATGTTAGACTCAGACTGCTGGTGTCTGAATCCCTCCCCTCCTTCCCAAAGAAGCCCTTCATCACGAAGGAAACAGACACACAGGAAATTCGGTCCCACTGTAGTCCATGTTGACAGTGCTCCAGGCGCCCTTGGATCAATGGGTCTGCCCCTAATTGTTTCTAATAATTAGGTTAAATATTGGATGAAAGTAACTTGGAACAGGGCTTAGAAAGCCTGCAGAAGTGCTGACCACTGCTTGTGTTAATTTCTGTGATGGTTCTTACTCGCTGAGTGAGCTTTGGTCCCCGATCAACCCTGTCCACAGGCCAAAGGGTCCTCAAAATTCATGTCCTTAGTGTCTACGTAAAGAGGAGAGACTGAAAAAAGAGACCTAGATGGACACACTTGATGGAAGTCAAATGTACAACTATTCTAGACATCTTACGTCACTACTCAGACAAGTTCTTGGCCTAGTCCCCTCCCACAGAGGGCTTGGTATGCATCCGGCCAAGATGGCTAGACTAGGGCATGTCTGCCTTTGCTCTTCCGCCTTGGGTCCTCCTGACCACCATCCTCCCCGTGTTTCTGTGTGAGTTTCTCTGAGTCGGGGGAGTATCCCCTTGGCTGAGGTTTGCTGCGAATCTCTAGGATTTCGCTTCATTTCTTCCATCACTTGAATTCTCCTAGACAAGCTATTGATGATTCTCCTCCACTTTTCAAGTTTTTTCTCTTTTTCTCTTGCCTTATTTCCCGCTGTCCTCTTGTGACGTTGAACTCTCTCTTCTCATATCTCTGGGATCATGACTTCACAGCTAACTTCTCTCATCCAGATAACACCAAGGTGCAAGGATGCCATGCTGCCTGGCATCTTCCCTCTCGCCAGCTTTGCACAATGGGGAAGGCCGTTGCTCTTCCTGTGCAGCTGGTTTAGCAGAGACAGAGAGGAGAAAAACCACGCAGAAGCAGCAGGGCTCCCCAGGCTTGACTGTGCTGCTCTCCCTCAGACCCCAGCGAAGTCACCGTGAAATTCAGGCTCATTCTCACGGTTGACCTTTCAGCTGTCCTGTGGGATTTACCCCCTGGTGTGCTTCGTGCTGTTTAGATATTTTCTTCAAGACAGAGATGCTCCTGAAAGCTTCCAGAAAGCTCTGCATTTTTTTAAAGGAAAGTAAAAGTTAATATTTTTAAATAGTTGACATATCATGACTCACTGTTTTGACATCGCACTAAAATAATTTATGAGTGTTTTACATCTTTACATTTAAATACATCTGATACCTCTTTGAAGCAGCTGAAAACTGTTCCAGACGCAGCACCAGCTGGCCTGTGAACAAGGATTATTCTCTTGGGATGGGGAGAGAGGACATTTCTCAACCCTCTGCTTCATTTATTTATAAAAAGATGGTGTGACACTCACTTTCCTTGTTCTTTTATATACAGTAGAATCCAGCTTGCAGATTTATAGGGCTTGGGTGATTTTGTTTAAAAAAAGAAAAGATATTACTGAATTAAATTCTAGAATAAAACTTTTTATCTTAGTTTACTGGCATTTAATTAGGTTCTTTTGATTGTGGAGCATAGCAGAGGATGATACGTTTAAAATCATTAGCACTGGTATTGGAACGAACTAGATGTCCCACTTACACAATCTTGTAGCTTCCTTGAAGGCAAAACATTGTATTCATCTTTATTTCACCCCAGAGCGTCTAGCAAAGCGAGACACACAGCTGATGAAAAAATAAACATTTGCTAATGAACTGTGTTTAAGCAGTGTCAGAGATACTCTAAAGGACACCTCCCAGGAACCAAAAAAAAAAAAAAAAAAAAAACAAACAAAACTGTTTCCTTTTCTGCTGCCTCTTCAATCTGCGGTTTCGCAGTTTCCATGCCCCCTCTTTTCTAGACAGCTCTCCGTCTCCAGATGTTCCTTTCACGGAGAGAGTGCTGGTTGCTGTATGTTGACTGAGAAGAGTTCAGTTCTGTCTTGAGTGTCCTCGCTCTTGTCAAGCCCATATGTGCTCCTTCCTGCCAAGACCAGATTCTCTTCTGTCCTGTAGTTCCAGATAGCTCCCACGTAGACGTTGGAGATGTTAGACTCAGACTGCTGGTGTCTGAATCCCTCCCCTCCTTCCCAAAGAAGCCCTTCACCACGAAGGAAACAGACACACAGGAAATTCGGTCCCACTGTAGTCCATGTTGACAGTGCTCCAGGCGCCCTTGGATCAATGGGTCTGCCCCTCAGCTAGAAAATACCTTTTTCCCTTCTGCCCAGTGAATGCGCATCCTGCTTCCATTGCTCTGCTTGGGTCCGCTTCTGTGGAACGTTCTTGTTTATTTCAGTTGGAAATAGACATTTCCTCCAATGGCCCTCGGCCACTGTTGACACCCTGTATCTCCATGTATGGTAGTTAAACATCGGTATTGCCTCCCCCTCCGCCCCCCGCCCCCAGCACTGGCATGAGCTTCTTGAGGGTAAGAATCTCATCTCATACTTCATTGTAATCTGTAGCCAGAGTGAGGCACATTTGATGGTGCCAGCAAGTACTTGATAACGTGTACAGAACAAATACATTTGAGCATATGTGTGTATAGCACTGGTGTTATCCGAAGGGAAGAACTTGTGAACAGAGCAGAGGACTTCATTAAACAACTGTTCTTGACTGAGGTGTCTGCTGAGCTAGAATTTGAAGAGCGATAGGTTTTTATAAGAAACAGATGATCCACTGAGTTAAATTTTACATGGGTATCTGCCAGCAAGGGTTCCTGTATTGGTTAGATAATGAACAAATGGGTAATGAACAAATGGCGGTGATTTCTTTCCGAAAAATTGCAGAAATTTGGAGTCATGTAAAAGTTTAGTCTTAGGAAATTTATGGCAGTGTAAGAAAATAAAAACGAATCACAGTACGAAAATCAGTGTTGTTAAATCATTACGTATATCCTTGTAAAGTGGCAAGATTTGATGAGAATAGCTTTGAAACGTATTGTTAGGATTCAATCAATCAAGAGATTCCTATTTAGAAACAAAAGGTACTTGATCATTTCTTTCCATACATTTTAAGGATGGAAGAACTACCTAAAAGACAGAAGTTGAACGTTCCCTTATTTATCTTACAGAGTTATCGTTCTTACAAATATCAGACATGATTTTCTTTCTTAATTAAAAAGATATGCAGTTAAGCTGTAAATTAGAATTTGCCCTTTTAAAAAGTCATAAGTGTTTATAGTTCTTCGTGTCTAAAATGGTTAAGTTTTCTGCATTTTGAAGAAAAGGGAGAAGCTTACCTTATTATTTAGTGGAGGTAGGCTTTGTAAATGGGATTGCTTGATCATATGATAGTTATGTTATTAATTTTTTTGAGGAACTGCCATACTGTTTTCCATAAACTACCATACTGTTGTCCATATTGACTGGAGAATTTGGTTCAGTTTTGAAGTAGAGTCATATAGGAGAAGATAGATCTCTTATAAATCAGTGATTCTCCTAAAAACAGTCCCGGAAAACACCTTAAGCCACATGAAGGCAGTGATGATTGACATTCTTGTATTGCCTTATAGTTCACAGGGCTGATGACATCTCCCTGTGTCTCTTCTATAACGTCTGGTGTCTTGCTCCTTCCTTAGACAAATCGGGGTCCATGTGTCATGTCGATTTAGCAGAGGGTAATGGGCTACTGACCTTGGTGGTGGTGACAGTTGCTTCTCACACTGGCTGCGCTCAGTTACTTTGATTTATATATGTTATCGTATACCAGCCCATTTGGCAAAAGTTACTTGGTTGTAATAGTGCTTCCATTCTGATCTCCTGGGTTTTCTAAGGATACAGTCATACTGTGTACAAATAACTACTTTTTCTCTTACCAAATTTATTTAGGAATAAACACTCTTAGCTATAAAATTTCTGCATCATTACAGGTATTTCCACTGGAGCTGACACGGAAGCATCTGAGAGCAAAGTGTTAGCTGGGTCAGTTTCCTCATCTCTAAAACGGAAGGTTGAATCTGCCTTAAGATTTCTTTGAAGGATTAGATTTAATGCATTTAGAGGGCTTAGCTAAGTGCCTGGAACAGTAAGATAGAAACTCAAACATTAGTTTTCTTGATCCAGGTAGAATTCAAAAAATGCGACTCTATTTTATTGGGACAACACTTCGTATTTTGAATTTACTATTTTAAACTTGAATCATCCTTCTACAAAGTGCAGTGGGGTCGGAACATTTCTCCACTTTCCTCCCTATACAAATGAAATATGTATTAATAGCTTACAGAATTATGTAATATATGGATAGCGTATGTACAGTACAACAGTTATATGAACGGGTATGTACGTAAGTATATAGACACGTAGGTATGTGGAAACGAAATAGAGATCAGTCAGCCTCATCTGTGAATAACCTGAAAAAACAAGTAGTTTAGACTTACTTATTCCAGACAAGAACAAATCTGCAGACTCTCCCTGTGACGGCCCCTGGATCAGGCAGGACCGCGTGAAGGCGCTGTGACGCTGCCCCTCCTGTGTTGGCTTACTGTGTCCCCGAGGAGGAGATGAACTGGTCATTTCAGTGTTGGAGCGCTAGAGTAGATGGATGCCCCGGGTGCTGTCCAAACCCAGAGGACCGCTTCCAGCAGTGACCCTCCAGCCTGGGCGGGCAGGACTCTGCATGGGGCTGTCCGCTACGCGAGTTGGCAGCCAGCCCTTGGGTGTGCACCTTGGTTCTCTGGTCTCTCTGGGAGCCCTGAAGTGCTGGTCCAGGTACCTGTGCACGAGGGGGCTTGGTGCACAGAGGATTCAGACAGCCGAGGGCTGCCTGCACGTTTCTAAAATCGCAGCCAGCAGAAAGGAATGATTTCACTGTCGTTGACTTGGGAGCACGGCGCCTGCCACCAGCCTTCCTGCCACGCCTCAGACCTCACGCATCCTTCCTGCGTGACTGTCTCTAGGAGCTCTGTGCTGGGAAGAGTTTGGTGTTTTTAGCTTGCATCCTCTTTATTTTCTGCCTTCTGTTTAGTGAGAATATGGCAATTTCCCCACTCAGGCACCTCTTTCTTAGCTTTTGCTTAAAGGCCTGTGCACCTAACTGGCAACAGCCACCTCTACACCATTATCCACCTTTCGTCCTGCTCCTCAGCAGAGCTGCTGTGGACAGGACGAGCTGGTGCCCAGGGCTAAGCAGGTGACGGGAAGACAGACTTCTGATGGCCATCAGTCCCTTCAGTGCAGCTGGGCCCGAGAAGGTCGCATGTGAACTGAAAAGCACTGTTTCCCCCTAAGTAGTAGCAACAGCACTTATTAAGAACTTACTATTTTTTGTAAAACCAAGACAGTCACCATGTAAATAGATGGACTCAGTCAAGTAGTAGAAAATAGTTCAAAATGCCTCGCTTTGGGTTTCACAGAAGTTGTGGCATTCAGGGTCATGGTGAAGGTGAGTTTGGAGGAAGTGAGTCCGTGAGTGGCATGGGCTGGAGGTCAGTTGATGGGGAAACACCAAATGGAATATTCTGGAAAAAATGAAAGTCCCAAAAGCTGGAGTCAGGGGTAGTAGACAAGGTGCCCGTTGTCTGCGCTGCTGAGGTGTTGATGGAATCCGCCCAGCTCTTGCAGGAGCAGTTGGGGGAAAAGAGGAAACTGGTATTTTTGTTTTATTTTTTTAAAAAGCAGAGGTTCTTCTTTTCAAGCTTGTTTGCCTTGCTCTCACGTTGTAGCTTTCTAAGCTCTCTGTCGGCTGCTTCCAGCTTCTATGCCCAGGCTCTTTGATTCACAAACCCAGCCTGGCAGAGGTAGATCCTGAGACTGTAAACCTTGTGTGAACTCGTTTTTGTAAACCTTGATTACCCACCAAAGGTCCATGTCTCAGCTCAAAGGAAACGCTTTTAAAATGACTCCCAGCTTTGTGGGAAGCAAGTAGTTCCTTACTCCTTAGCAGCTGGTGATTGAAGGCACGGCTGGGTTCACTTTGTGAGGGTGGGGGGGACACGAGGAGGGGCTGGGACGGGCAGGGGCGGCCGGAGGGAGGGCTCGCAGCAGAGGAGTAACATCACGGGAGCAGCCCAGGCACGGGAGAGCCGTCCGGAGCAGGGAGGCTCCTCGGGTTTCACCCTGTCGCTGGGTGTACCACCTGGCTGAGGAGGTCCACAGACACGAGGTCCCACGTGTGGTTTTGGCTCGCCGCCCCTGGAATACCCTGGTTCTGTTTGTTTTTATTTTTCCTTTCTTCCCGGGATGACACATGGACCTGATCCGCACTTCCAGACTCCCCTCTGGGTAGACCTCTTGTGGCTGATTGTTCGGGAAGATACAGGCAGAACAGAAGGACCACGGCTTTCGATCTTTGTCCACTGCTCACACTTCAGTCCGCCTTGCCCTGGCCACGGGCTGCTGTGTGCACAGATGACTAAACTGAGGGGTTTCTTCTTAAAAATGGAGCAAGAGCCTCAGGCTTTAAATTCTTCGTGTTGCAGCTTCAGAGAAGCTGCGCATCAGCACAGCTGCGCCTTCCTATTTTTCCCTGACTTGAGTCGTTTGTGTCAAGATTTGATTGTCGTCGTTCAAGTGGGAAAAGTGACCGCGCCGGTTAAGTTCGTGGTAAGTATCTGTGAGGACTGCGTCTCACTTACTTGCCGAAGGCCTGTTTCTTTTCTGGGGTGGGAAGGGTCCAGTGGGGCAGAAAACGGAGGGAAATGAAATGAAAGTCAACTTCCGTCATTGATCTTAATACTTGCAGATCAAATACAGCTCGGAGGGCTCAGTGACTGTAAATTTGCCTTTGCCTGTTGCTCACTCTGGGTAACGTAAGGGAGAATATTCCTGCACAGAGAAGCTGGGATTCGGATAAAGGAGGAAGGAATGCGCTCCAAATACCAGCTAGAGCAGGTTTTTAAGAACACGCATTTGAAAGTGAAAAGGTGTTTGGCAGAGATCTAACCAACACACAGCAGGGAGACCTCTCTTCCTAGGGAGCGGACTGACCTTTCTTGGGCTGGATCACTTGCTAGTGTTTTATTTACGTCTTAATCTCACCTCTGCCTCCCCAGGTTCCCATTTCCCATGTGACATTTTAATGCCTGCATCTTAAAGCATGAGTCCTTTAACAGGTGTCCCTCGAGCTCCTAGCTCCTGTGTGCACGTGCTGGGTGTCGCTCAGCCTCGATGGGAACTCAGGCGTTCTTATTTTCACACGCCTCGTGCGGTGAATAACTGAGTGAATGAATGAGCAGACAGACAACTGCCAAGCGTTTACTGCACAGGGCTGCCGTCACAAGGACAGACGAGCTGGCATATGATGGGAGAAATGGATTCCCTGCCTGGAGGCCAGGAGTCCAAGGCCATGGTGTCCGCTGGGCTCCCTCCCTCCCTGATGGGTAAAGGAGGGGCTTCCCTTGCCTGGTCCCAGTTTCCAGCAGTAGCTGGCCAGCTCCGTGTCCCTCGGCTCACGGACTCCTCGCTCCGGTCGCTGCCTCCGTCTCCACGTGGCTTCCTCGCTCTGTGTGTGCCTCTCTGTCCTTGTTCTCTTCTCCTAAGGAAACCAGTTACCAGGCTAAGGCCCGCCCTGATCCAGCATGACCTGATTTTAACGCCGTCTGCAACGACCCACTTTCCATATTAAGGTCATGTGTGAAGGGCTCTGGTTTGGATTTCAACTTAACCTTTTTTGAGCAGGGAGACAGATTTCAACCTGCCATGTGCAATAAATGCACATGCATACATACATAAATTTAAAAAACTCCTTATAAGAAATAGAATGAAGGGAGTGAACACAGTGCTGGGGGAGAGAGGAGTGCTTGAGGGACACCACGTCACCGCGGGTTAGAAGGGTGGTGGCACGTGGACCAGAGGCTCAGGACACGTGGGAGTTCGTCCTCAGCGCAGGACTGGTGTCGCTCAGTCTCGATGGGAACTCGGGGCCGTGCAGCTGGCACGCGGTACCTGTGCTTTCTAATACTGCCTGCTTTCGGCTCCAGTTATTAAAGGGGATTCTCTTACGCTTGTCAAATTTTTATGACATCTGGTAAGGATTTTTGAGTATCAATTCTCTTATTAATTCTTTTATTAAAATTCCCAGGGAATTTTCATGGCCTTTTGGGTCACTCTACATGTAACAGAAACGTGGAGACCAGTGCCTCCTGTTGTCGGCGTGTTTTTGAAGCAGGAATGAGAGCAAAGCAGGTCCATTTGTCCACGGCCCCCAGTGATTTTTCTGTCACTGTCAGTGATTTCTTTCCCATTTTATTTCTTTTTTTCTCTCCAGCACCTTCATCCTTTATTTTCTCCATTTTTTTTCTTGTCACTCCATCTGAATCACATGTATTCTTACCTTTGTTTTTTTCTTCCACTTTGCATCTAACAATGAGAATCTTGAGCTTTTCCTTCCATACCTCAGGTAGCATTGCGACCTCCTCTGTCTTTCCTAAATTCATTCTGTTTCATCGGCTGGTTTCTTTGAAATTATAAAAAGAGCCTTTCACAATAGAGAATAGGTGATCAACAGGACAGTGTAGCCAGCTGCTTTTGCACATTTTACTCAGCTGATTGGGATTCAGCAAGTGTACTTTTTTTTATCGAGTAAGAATAGTGATGAAGATTCTAAGTAATGAAATGTGGATAAACTAAACTTTCTTTTAAAATCTGTATTTGAATGTTATCTGTGAAATTTCATGGACTTGCAGTATTTTTAAACCATAGCCCAGATCAATCTCTAAAGATGTTTGATAGACAGGAATTATGCATTTTGATAAAATTTTGGATAGGACTGTCTTCAGGTGGACGTAGCAGATATGTGCTGTAGTTTTAGGGGCGCTGGTGGGTGGATATTAAAATGTAAGAGCTGTTCGTATTTCCGTTTTATAAGATTTATGTATTTCCAAATACAAGAGCTATTCACATTCATATTTCCATTTTAAATTTCATTGGACCGTTTATCACAGGCATGACTAATTTCTAACCTACACACATGTCTGTGTATCTGAAAGTTTTTGGAAGAGAAGAAATGATATTTTTCCCTTTTGTTAAATTTGCATTGAACTGTGTACTTGGTTGGGAAGTTAAAGTTGATTCCTAAACTTTATGTTGCCGATGAGAACGTTGGATTTAGAAACAAGTCTGATTTCTCCTTGAGGATTTCACTTCTCCAACTTCGTGTACTGTCTCTGCCTTTTCATTTTCCTGGAACTCCATCTAGAACCTTGACCGGACTGAACAGGGCCGGGGGTGCTGCACACACACCCTCCCCGGAGGCTCTGACAGCTTCGCTTTTATCTGTTCACACCAAGGGCATGGATATACTTACTTGACAGGGAGGAGTAGAATCAAGTTGACCTTTTTTTTTAAACAAAATAATTATTAAAAATCAGATCAGTTGGGAATTTGCATATCTTGGTCATTGTCCTTTTATATGAAATGAGACATGGCAGGAATATAATATAAATATTTATTATGTATCTAAAATGTAAGATTTGCACTATTCTGAGATGTTTGTGAACCCATGTGAGCTCAGTAAACACCATCTTTGTGACTGAGTGAATTCTCTTATGTTTTTAAAAAGAAGAAGAAAAAAAAGAAAAAGTTAATCACTGACTCGGGAAGGTGTCCGCACCAGGTAATAACACACTTGCAGGCTAGTAACTGCCCTTTGGGTGCGTAGTTAGAGGTGAACACACACACACACTTTAGGATTTCTATGTTAACTAGTAAAGCCATTTTAAATTCTTCATTATATCTTCAAATGTAGGTATGCAACTATTACTGCCTTGAGACAAGAAATATAATTACCTTTAGAAAATACCTACATGCTTCTTATGGTACCAGAGTGGCTTCTTTCTTACTAAGACGGTTCGGTGTGTCTCCGTGAGCAGATGTATTAACCACAGAACTGAAATATCTCGTATTGATCTCTTTTCCTCTCGGCCTTTATTCCGGCACAACTTTGATCTTCAGGTTGGAGTCGTGTGTTGAGCTTAACTAGACTAAAATCAATTTTTAATAAGAATCCTCACTGCCTGTGACAGTCTCTTCTATCTAATTGATAGCAGACGCCCATGTTAAATGAAAAATGTATTTTTCAAGCATGTTCTCAGTAACAAAGCATGAATCAGTGGTGAGAATTGGACCAAATCACTCTGTGCTCTGAATAAGGATCAAGAACTCTATGGAGAAAGAGTTTGAGATTCTAGAGACGTACCTGAGCCCACATGTGTCTGGGCAGTGATCCTGGGTCTCTGGATGGGGTCTTGTTCTCAAAAATTGTGTGACCTTTGTCTTTTTTTTTTTTTGGATTAAAAATAATTCCAAAGCCAAATCTGTATTTGGTAGATGTAATTAAAGAAAATAATTAATGCTTTTATTAAAAATGGTTACTTTTTTCTAAAAAGACCATGGAAGCAAATTTTGTGAGAAATTACTGTAAGATGATCAAGATTACAATGGTTAGATTTGGTTAAAAAAAGACATATTACAATACATAAATGAATCAAGCCAACAGGTTGTACACCTCAACTTACACCATGTTATGTGTCAGTCTAAAAAGATATCAACTTGATGTATCCTGAGGCAACTGAGCATATTTTTACTGATGGTGTCAAATAAAACTCGTACAAAGCTTTGCATACTTTTGTCTTCTCCAGAATGCCACGTGGTTGGAAACATGTATGCTGGCTTCTTTCACTTAAAAAATGCGTTTAAGGTTTCTCCATGTCTTGGCTTGAGAGCTCATTTTTTGTTTCGGCTGAAATTGTAATCTACTGCATGATGTTTAAATCTCAATGGTTTATTCCTCCATCCACCTATGAAAGAACATCTTGGTTGCATCCAAGTTTTGGCAACTATAAATAAAGCTGCTGTAAGTATTTGGTGTAGGTTTTGTATGAACATGCTTTTAACTGACGTGGGTCATGTACCTTGGGGCCCCTAAGAAACCCCTGATTCAGAACCCGGGGGTTGGTCCCGGGAATATAGATTTACAGTAAGTGATCCAGGTGGTACCAGTAAGGGGTGAGCAAACCCAGAAGTTTCAATCAGCCTTAAGAAACACTGCTTCATAGTATTAATATTATTAAATGTTGTTGGGCCCTTTTCTTCAACACATAACAGTATATTGAAATCTCAACAAAAAAAAAAAGAAAAAGAGTTGACTCAAGTCAGGTTGTCCCAAGAAGCAGACGGCCGCCTGTGGTCCAGGGAGACGTGCGTCCCTGCAGAGCTCTTGGGTTTGCGGTGCACAGGGAACCCTCGGTCTGCCGGGTCTGGGGGCTGCTGCTTGGAGCATCAGGCAAAGTGGAGGAGATGAGGGTTCAGCCAAGCCGAGTGCCTGAGTGTCTCATAAATCTACCCGGGGCCCCTGCTTCCTTATCAGAGTAAAGGTTATGCTCGCAATATCCTTGAGATAAAGATGTCAGAGTGCTTTACAAACTTCAGTTAAGACGAGACTATTCTAGTGAGGAATGTAATTTTCTCCGGGAGCAGGTAAACCAGTCTCTCCGAGGGGCAGAAGCACAGAGGTTGAGTGATGTGTGCGAATTCCTTCAGGAGGTCAGGGTGCAGCCACGACAGACTGTCAGCCTTGCTTTTTCTTCTAACAGTCATTTCCTTCTTGCATTTTTTTATGAGCTAACATACACAGTCACAGTATCAGACAAACAGTAGAAAATACAGATTCACTGTGAAATGGCACACATCACGGCGCCTTTTACATACTCAGCGCTCAGCAACCCTGCTCTCTGAGGCTGAAGTGAGGGAACCCTCCTCCAGGCAGGACAGGACTTATGCAGTGTCACCTTTATCCATTTTTTCAGTTTATTTTATTCTACTCACTCTTTAAAAAAGATCCTTGGGATAAATCACTCGTCTTTTGTGCTTATTTTATTGTTAATATTTGTGAGACGCTGTCACTGTGACTAGCTGAAGTTCTCTGACATTTCTGAAACGAGAAGTACCATATTGTCACCATAGGTCTCTGCTTTTCAATCTTGTAAGATTAAGAGCAAAATAAGCCTTATCGTACACTAAAATTCTAAATGCATTTTTAAATTTTCCTTGTTAATATTGCATGTCACTGCCATCTCCCAAAGAAAGCATTTTACATAATGTAAGGTGCGAGATCGCTCTAGAAGATGAGAGTGTTCTCTCCCTGGCGTGGTGACACAGCTGCTGTCTCGGGGCGGCTGTGCCCCTGAGTCTGCCTTGTCCTCTGGTGCTCCGGACGGCACCTTGGACAGAGCATCTCCCCCGTCTCAGGAGCCTCTGTATCATGTGAACAACACTGCCAGCTTCATGAGGTGGTGAGGCTTCAGTGCAGTGAAGTGTTTACATGAAGATTCTAAATGAGTGTGTGATGCTTTGAATACAGGCAAAAAAAATTCTTTTAGTCTGAAATAAGTTGCTTCTTCTTGACAGAAGATAGGTAAACACGTTTATACTAAAAAAGAGAGACTTTGGTGGGGAGGGTGTAGCTCAGTGATAAAGTGCATGCTTAGCATGCACGAGGTCCTGGGCTCAATCCCCAGTGCCTCCTTTAAAAAATAAACAAATAAACCTAATTACCTCCACACCCCCACACCCCCCAAAAAAGAGGCTTTTACCAACTAGTAGTTGATAGCTGCCGCATTGGAGTTTGGAAAATCATGTTTAAAGCAGCTGGTCAGACTTCTTAGGAAAAAAAATATTCTTGGTGCTACGGAAATGAAATGTGCGGTAGAGTCAGGAAAGAAGTGAAGGCGTGTGTGAGGGCTTGAGGACTCCATGAAGGCGTTTATTTTGATTTTAGGAAAACTTCTAAATACATTTTTTTTTTTTAATGGTTTCACTATCTAGTTACTAAAGGGAGGGTTACAAACGTAGGTAGGAAAGTTGAGTTGTTCATTGGTAGTAAATGCCTCATCCAAGTTTACCAAAAAGAAAGCATGCAGAAGCCAACAGGCATAGCCTTGACTTCCTTGTGAGACAGCGCGTTGGTCCTGACGACCTGTAATTCCGAGAGCGTCCTCGCAGAACTCCAGAGTCACTTCCAGGCTGCAGCTTCATTCTTTCTGCAAAGTCCCCAGGGGTCACAGAATTCTGTAATTTCCATAGGACACAAAAATATTGTTTTACTGTACTGTTTATTTCTTTAAGCTTCTCAGAATGAGGTAACATTGAGTGTCGGCCCTGTTCCACGTGCCTCGACGCACACTAACTTTTCTAAGCATCACAGCGATGTTGTAGGATAGATATCATTGTCCCTGTTTGGGTGCTGAATGACGATGATGAAAGGTAGTGATCACTTAATGTCCAAGAGTTCCTAATTTCCGGAAGCTAAATTCGATTCTCGTGTGCCCTGACTTTCAAGTCCAGCCGTGTTTCAAGACCTCATAAGACATCGAAGTGTACAGACTATGTTGACATTATTTTCCAAAGAATCTTTAAATTTTCCAACATCATTAACTTCTGCTACATATGTCACGCCTCTCTGGTAGCCACAGAAGAGGAGGCGGCGCGTTTTGCAGGGGAGCCCGCTCTCCAAGCAGCGCCTCCGCCTGCCTGGTGGCCGCACAAAATCAACTTCCTTACAGAGTTAAACAGTTCACTCTTTGGTAGCACATTATTCTCGGCCAATTATATTTTTCTGCCTCATTGATAAAGCTCTTTCTGTCATTAATTCTGGTAAATAAAACAGAAGGCAGTCCATTGAATTTTTTTCTTTGATTCATGCATAGGCTGTTTTAGATACTTTGAAGGAAAAACAAATGCAGAAGTAGTGATTCGGTTTCTCATCGAGAGGAGTTTGTAACTTACTGACTTCGAGCATATTATTTACCAGTACAGTGTATTTCAGTGTTTTGTGCTTGTGGTTCAAATCTTAGTATTTCTCTCGCAGCTGAGAAGACGTAAAAGTAAATTCTGTCAGGAGGAAGCCACTCATGTTGACTTGAGTTGCTTTTTTAACTTGAGGAGAAAATAAGGAAGTAAGCATCTCTAATGAAACTGGTCAGTATCAAAGTTCTGTGAGACAGCCAGTGAGTGGAAACACAGGAAATGAGAAGGAAGGAGGGCAGTCTTCCGTCAGAGCGGCTGTACTGTAGGCACTAAGCTTGTGAATGTAACCACTTGTGAGTAGGTGTCACGGCCGGCGTTGGAGGGGGCTCTGTGCGGTTTCTTCTATCTGGGCACTAGTCCCGCTCCCCAGGGCCCCGCTCTCGTGACCTGGTCGCTCCCCAGGGCCCCGCCTTCTAATGCCGTCCCGTGGGGATTAAGTTTCAACATGGTTTTGGAGAGACACAGGCAGTTCAGTCACAGCACACACGTTTTACGTGTGTTTGGCTGGAAGAGCTTTAACACAGCCGGCTCACCAAGTAGGTAGACACCGTAAAGCTGCTCACAGAGAGCAGAACTCTCCTAAGAGTTTTGGACCAGGATGTGTTGAGGTAAACATGTGGTTCGGTGAAGGTCGTTTCATTATACCCTTTGGACACACACGTCTGTCTCTCCTTGTACCCAGGAAGCTGTTTCCTGCCCCTCCCGCAGTCTCTTTCTGAGCCCAAAATCACTTTAAATAGGAAATTTACATTTTGCAATTTACAGCATGGTGCCGTTTGAAATGTTTGTGTCACACGGAAATTTCAGGTCATTCACATAATGTTATATTTGAAATGTAGTTGTTAATAATATTTGATACTATATAATATCACTTATGTGGAATCTAAGAAAATGACACAAATGAACTTTATTTACAAAACAGAAACAGACTCACAGACATAGAAAACAAACTTATGGTTAATGGGGGGGAGGGATAAATTGGGAGTTTGGGATTAAAAGATACAAACCACTATATGAAAAATAGATAAACAACAAGGTCCTTCTGTACAGCACAGGGAACTATCCTCAACATCCTGTAATAACCTGTAGTGGAAGAGAATCTGAAAAAGTATGTGTGTGTGTGTGTGTGTGTGTAATACTGAATCACTGTGCTCTACACCAGAAACTAACATAACATTGTAAACCAACTGTACTTCAATAAAAAATAAATACTTGAAAAATAGTGTCTGTTAGAGCCACAGCTTGATGGTAGAGTGGTAGAGACAGATTTTATTCAGGAATGGTTGCAGTGGGGGAGAGAGAGCTCAGCATTGAACAGGGCCCACGCAGAGCGCAGTGTGGACAAGCGGGGGTTTGCAGCCAGGGTGTAGGTGGGGTGTAGTGGCTGCAGGATCACTGGGAGGGGACGTCACGGGAAGCAGTGGTCCTGCTAATCCCACTCGATAGGGTTCTTGCTGATTGTTGCAGGACAGGAGGTCAGATACCAAGGGTAGGGGTTCTTCCTAAATGTACTTAATGAGATTCTTGCAAACTGGGGAGGTGCTGACCTGGCCAGGAGGGACACCAGTTAGAGGCCTCATATATGGTCAGGCCTCTGGAGGATACGGGCTTAGTTCCTGGGGCTCATGGGACTTTGAGAATTAAAGATAAAGTTTGCAGCAGACTACCGCTCAGCCTACACAAATTAATGTAGGTACTCCATGTATGTGTGGGCTAGAAAACCTGTTCCATTGATCTGTGTGTCTGTTTTTATACCAGGGCCATACTGTTCTGATGATTATAACTTTGCAGTCTACTTTGACTTTAAGGGTACAATGTCTCCAGCTCTGTTCTTTCTCAAGATTGCTTTGGCTGTTTGGGTTTATTGGTTCTATACAAACTTTAGGATTATTTGCTCTAGTTCTGGGAAAAGAGCCACTGGAGGGATTTTGTTGGAGTTGTACATTGCTTTGGGTAGCATGGACATTTTAACAATGTTAATTCTGCCAATCCATGAGCCTGGTCTGTCTTTCCATGTTGTTAATGTGTTACGTCACTTTGATTGCTTTCTAGATGTTGAACCGTTCTTGTATCTCTGGAATAACTCCCATTTGATCATGGTTTGTGATCCTTTTAATATATTGTTGAATTCTGATTGCTAATATATTGTAAAGGTGATTTGATCATTCCAAAGGCAGCTCCCAAACATTCAGTGTTTGTTAAATTTGTTGTGTAGACTTGTTCTCAAAGTCTTTTTCTGTTCTTTAAAGTAATATTTTGTAGCTCTAAAACATGTAGGTGATAGGTTTCAATATAATTTAGATAATATTTCCTAAATACATATTTTTAACTGAAGTAGATATGACTACCTTTAAGATAAGCTGAAGAACATATAACTACCAAAATTTAAAGCAAGAATGATATCAGATTCCAGTATCATGCTCTTATGATCCAGTATCATACATGTGACATTCCATATGCGGTACATACCAGGTAACACCCATGCTCTGTTGTGATGATGATTAAGAAATTATAACAATATCTACTAACTTGTATTTAAGTTTTATCGTCTCTGTCCTCTGAAAAATGTGAATTAAGAATTATGTTGAAGTAAACCGTATTTTTATTTAAAAATTAGACGAGAGATTTTCAATGTAACTAGTTTATAATTCCACATTATTTATTAAATGTATATAGTTAAAACTAAACACAATCACACAGCTCCTATGGTAATCTTTCTGAACACTGTTGCCCTGGTTTGCTCATTAATTATAAATCTCTCCACACAATAGTGACACATGTATTTGAACACAGATCATGTTTCCCCGAGTTCCTGAGCACTCCTCCAGTTACCGAGAAGATTCAACTAGTTCACGTTTGGGATCATTCTTTCCCTGGACCATGATAGTGGCCTCTTTCTACGTGGGCGTTTGTTGTGAAACATCATTCAGTGGTTCTAATTCTTAAGTCACTGTGTGACTATCTGACTGTCCACCCAGTCACTGAGCCACACTTCCCCCTGGTACACATGCATCTTGTGAACAATTCTGTCACTTGCTGACGAGCTCCGTGTTGTACTCTGATGGCCAACTCGTCTAGGAACTTGCCCAAAATAGCAGATTGAAGGCCGATCTGAATGTTTCTGTAGAAACGCATTCTGCTTTGGTGACTGTCATCTCACCTTCTAGCTTTTGCTCACGTGGTTGACCTGGTAAAACGCGTGGCTCTCAGTTGCCTCAGGTAGGGTGCCGCTTCGTGAGCTGCAGGGGCGCAAGGCTGCACCTAAGGCTGTGTTTCACTGCGGCGCATGCTGTGCTTGGCACGTGATAGGGGCTCAGTTCTCTCAAACGATCATTTAAAAATAATATAATCATGTAGTTCATACAGATATAAAATGAGTATGTCAAAGATTTTGTTTCACTGATGCATTGGCAATAATAAGATGTTAACAAATTTTGAATTTTGAATTCAGAGGAGAGTTCAAAGAACCACCCACCTAGAAGCAGGTTGTAATGCTGAAATAAATTACAAAAAAATATTGTGAGGGGGGAGGAAAGCCTGCAGACATTCCTTTCCGTGAGTGTGGAAGAGAACCATCTGCATTGCTGTGAGTTACCTACGACTTGAAGAGTTTGAAATTGCTCCAGACAGTGGACGCGTTTAGCGTGGAGACAGCGCAGACCGAGACGCACCGGCGGCGTGTGCCGGGGCGCCCGTGGCCGCTGGTCTCGGGAACCCGGGTCCACCCCGCAGGCCCTCACGACTTCTCTTCTAGTTCGTCTCACACTTTGTTGTTTTCGTCCCCACTCTTCTGTTTCCTGTCCTTCCCGACGGTTGTGCAGACAGCGAGTGGCAGTTCAGTGGCCTCATGGCGAGTGCAGCTGTGGAAGTAGACGACAGGCTCTCATCCGCAGACTGATAGTGATGTTTACGTTAACGTCTGCCTGTGCCAGTGCTTTTAGTTCTTTAAAATGTAACTTCTGTCTCGATAGACTTTAATTTAACGCAATTCATTAATTCCATTCATCCATGCTTTCATTTATTATTATTTCAGTAAGTATTTACTGAGTGCCTGCTGTGAACCGTCAGTGTCCTAAATGTGGCCCCTTTAATACGGTGAAGGAATCATTTTCAGGGAATGATTCTGTAGAGAAAAATGAAAGAGAAGAGAGAGAAAACCTTGGGGAAGGTTACCTTAAAGCATGGTAGCTAGGGAAAGCGTGGCGTTAGAGGCTGGCGCTTAAGCAGGGTTGCAGTCACGTGCACACCTGGAGGAGGGAGGTTACGGGGAGGGGGCTGCGCCTGAAGGAGGGCGTGTCTGGTTGTGCTGAGACCATCACAGAGGCCAGAGATGGTGGAGGGGAGACACCAGGAGGATAGAGGAGGTCAGGAAAACCAAGGGCCAAACGGGCACATGAACCGACGCTCAGCATCACTAATTACCAGAGAAATGCACGTCAACGCTACAGTGAGGTGTCGCTCACACCAGGCAGAGTGGCCATCATCAAAAAGTCTACCGATAACAAATGCTGGAGAGGGTGTAGAGAAAAGGGAGCCCTCCTACACTGCTGGTGGGAGTGTAATTTGGTGCAGCCAGTACAGAAAACTGTATGCAGATTGCTTAAAAAAGGCAAAAATAGACTTCTTAAATGATCCAAGCCTTCCCACTCCTGGGCATATATCCCGAGAAAACTCTCATTTGAAAAGACACATGCACCCCAATGCACACAGCAGCACTATTTACAGTAGCCAAGACATGGAAGCAACCTAAACGTCCATTGACAGATGACTGGATAAAGATTTGGTATATATACACAATGGAATACTACTCAGACATAAAAAAGAAAAGAAATAATGCCATTTGCAGCAACATGGATGGACCTGGAGATGATCATACTAAGTGAAGTAAGTCAGACAGAGAAAGACAAATACTGTATGATCTCCCTTACGTAGAATCTAAAAAAATGACACAAATGAACTTATTTACAAAATAGAAAGAGACTCACAGACAGAAACAAACTTACAGTTACCAAAAAGGAGAGGTAGGGGAGGGATAAATTGGGAGTTTGGCATTAGCAGATGCAAACTACTATATGTAAAATAGACAAACATCGGGGGACGTACTGTACAGCACAGGAACTATATCCAATATCTTGTAATAACCTATGATGAAAAAATATATATATGTGTGTGTATATATATATATATATGTATATATATTTGAATCACATTGCTGTACACCAGAAACTAACACAAAACATTGTAAATCAAATACACTTCACTTAAAAAAAAAGAAAGACCCAGGGCCTGATTGTCGTGGCTTTGTGAGTGTTGGTGAGGACTTGGGTTTCACGCCAGTGGAAGGCAGCAGAGAGGGCATGATCCGGGGAACCTGAAAGTGTGGTTCTCTGCCCTCTGTGCGCAGGCAGTGGAGAGAGCAGGTGCTAATGACGGGTGTGCCTGGGCTTGACAGCAGAGGAGGAGGGGAGGTTGGCTCCTGTGTGAAGTGGATCTGGGATATCCCGGAACAGTCAAAGGTGACTCAGAGGTTTCTGCACAACAGCTGGAAGGACTAGTTGCTCCGGTGAGAAGGGGAAGTCTGCAGAAGGAGCTGTTCCGGTTCTAAAACCTGCTCACCATCCCAGTGGGGACGAAATCAGTCAGTCAGTCAGCTCACCTATCTTCATCTGAGTTTGCTTGCTTAGTGTAGTGAATTCTAAAACTTGCAGCCCCTGATCATACTCCTAATCTGATTCTATGGCAGGATCCTGAAACCAGGCATTTTGCTGTCTGTCTTAGAATAAGCAAGGCATTCACACTTCTTTCCATCCCACTGACTGACAGTCAGGAAGTGGCTTTGCCTCATCGGCCACTCCCAGTCTGTTCCAAGAGCTTGGCTCCTGAGACCTCTGGGAAGCTGTTGTACAGGTCCCTGCCCTTCCTCTGCACTTGCCTCCAGGTGGGATGGCCTGTCCCACCTTCCTGCGTGTGTCCCTGTGGTCCCAGCTCAACAAGAGAGCTCCAGTGAGGCCAAACAGGCTTCCTTTCCTTTTCTTCTTTGTAGAAAACAGTTGGGGTTTTACCAGTAGAACTTCAGCGAGAATCTGATGCTGTCTTGTGAGCTTTCTTCTCTTTGAGAGTCCCTGCCAGGAGAGTCACACCCATCCTGTGTCAAGTTCATTATGCTTGCCTCTTTAAAGGCTTTCAGTACTCACCTAATTGTTTCCAGCATTCCTTTCCTAAAAGCCAGTGTACTCTTAAAATCCCTTATGCTGTTCGAATTTATAATTAGCTCAGTTGATAATTCAATTACCCTTTGGGCTAAATTCAATTCAATAATTATTGATTAGCCATTATGTGAAAAGCACAGGATACCCTCGGTGATGAAGACGGAGCAGGCAGCCTCGGGTAGGCTTCCCCCTGAGCAGTGTTCTTGAAGGGTAGTCGAGCACTGTGGTGATAAAATATATGGAAAAGGAGTTTAGGAGAAGAGCCAGGGATTCAGCCTTACAAAGGTGTGGAACTTGTGTCAAAGTTTGCAGGTTGCGTCTTGAAAAGTCATCTGGTGGCTGCACGAATGAATAAATGTAGTAGAAGTTAGCTCGGGGAAAACGTGTGCAAGTGAATTCACGTAAGAGGAGGTAGGACAGGACACATTCAGGCGATAGGCATCTTCGGCGCGTCATGAGCTGAAAGCACGGGACTCGGGGCTTGGGCTGGAGTCTCGTCAAAGCCAGTCCTGCCTCCTGCGCTGAAGACTTCAGGTGTTCTTTATTCTTTTTTTTTTAAACTATTTTTTCTAACTTGATGCCTTAAAAAAGAACTGTAGCCCAGCCAATAACAAATGAGAAGCTTTCTCAGGTTCCCTGGCTGAAAGCAGCTGAGCTTGGGAACCACAGTCAGCAGAGAGCAAACCCTCCCTTTCCCCAAGGCAGGCCTGCGGGCACCTCCGCCCTGGCCTGGCTTAACTTCCCCGACAGGCAGGCTGCAGTGCTGAAGGCAGACAGCTCTACGGTTCTGTTGTTTTTTTTTTAACTGAGGAGTTACACTGGGATATTTGCATTTTCTATCATTCTTCCTGAGAGCAGGGTGGATAGCTGATGTCAGAAGATCAAGACCAGATGGCGGAGCAAGGAGAGAAGGCAGGGGCTGTTGCAGTAACCCATGCGGGAGATGGAATATGGATGAGTGGTTAAGATGGACAAGTAATGGAAGATAACTCGGCATTGCAGAGAACAGCAAAGGAGTGGCACAGTGCTCTGGTTGCTGTGGAAATAAAGGAAGGCCATGATTTTTGTCCCTGAAATTGTAATATCTCAGCAGGTTTGATATGCTAAGCAGAAGAAGAAGTTGCTCCTAAGCTGGACTCCCTCTCCAGCTGGTCAGCCCTTCTGGGTGATTTACGTGCATCCAAAGGCCTCAATTGATGAACGATTTAGAAGCAGGATTGCCAGGAAGTAAAAAGGGTGGGACGAGCCGGGAAGGAAGACTTTTGAATTGATCCAGGTGCAGGAATTACACCTGCGGTGATGGGTCAATTAAATAATCTGTGCACTGACTCCTTATTCCCTTGCCATGAATTGGCTTAATTAAGTAAGAATTGAAGCAGATTATTAGCTGGAACTCATCTCTGGGAGCTTTGTACAGACGCGAGGAAATTGTTAAGGACTTTCAACATTGTTTACAGAATGATTTGATAATTTTTTTTTTTTTGGACTCTGAAGAATCTGGGACAAAAATAAGTAGAAACGTGAAAAGAAATCACAGCTAATCAGTTTTCTTCTTTTTATTTTTCTGCCAAGACACAGACTTTTTCTTGCCTTTCCAAGGCCCGTCCACTGAACACTGCCCTGCAGCCAAAGGATGTGCAGATTTTCCTGTGTAATTCTAGTCTTGATGCTGTAAAAACACAGTGTAAAATTTCATTTTGATTTAAATAATAATCATAGAAGATCTCATTGCTGAAGTCATCCTGAAATATTTCTCCTGTTCAAATGTGTTTTTTGGATTTGGCTTTAAATGCCTAGTTATTTTTCTGCATATTTTTTATTTCTCTCCATGAACAGTGTTTTCATTACTGTAATTTAACATGCAATTTAGCACATGATAATCTTTAACAAATATTAAATATAGTATAATTATTGGAAAATGTTTCTTATATTCTGTATAAAATTTAAGCATGTTTACTGCATATCAAAGTAACAAAAGTCAATTTGTATTATTAGTATTAACAGATTAGAAAATACTGTTTTATCATTTATTTTTAGTGATTAATACTTATTATCAGATACATGATTTTTTAAATTTGATAATGTTTTTTTGCCAGTATTTTTCTCTCATCTGTACTTTTAAAAGTACCATGCCTAATATTTTAAAGTGACGCGTATGTACATTACCCGTTGGCTAATAACAGAGCCAGGCACAGCTTTCTTGAATGATAGGAAGTACAGATCTGCCAAAATTAAATAAGCTGTTTGAATTCCCTTTAAAGAGAAAGAGCCTATTTTCAGACCAGTTTGGCCATTGGCATAAATATAATTATACTTTGTTCATATTATTTGTTATATAGGTTGTACGTAACAAAGCACTTAGTTTTTTTACTATCAAGTCTATACATTGTACGTAAACATTGCAAACCAATTCACATAATCACCGAACATTAACAACTCTGGTGTTTTACAATGATCTTCTTGACGCTTCTATTATGGAAATTAAAATATGTGTATCTTAAAGTATTGGGAACTTTATTTGTTCAAAGAATGTAAGTAGAGTCTCCCCCAAAAAATGAAAAAAAATTTTGACAAGTTTCAAGTGTTAGACAAGTTAAAAGAATAATGCTGTGAACAACCACTCACCTTACAGTAGACTCATCCGTGTTGACACTGGCAGCTTTTTCTTACACAGTAAGAAATTTTAGCTATGTTCACTAGATCTATAATGTTTACTGTTTAATATACTTATTTTCATTCCTTTTTTATGCATACAGTGTCTTTCTTCTATTGCTAATTATAATGTATATTTTAACACAATCTAACTTTCCCATAAACATTAATAGTATATAAATATTATGAATATTATTATGATATAGCTGTCATTTAGTTGACATAGTACATCAGTTGGTTTTTTAATATTTTATTTTTGTTGGAAATTGATCTATACTGGTTTTGTAAAGTATTTTAAAATATATAAACAATATGTTAATAGTCCAATGTGAGCTAACACATTCCACTTAAAATGCATTCTTTTTCTGTTTCCCCTACACATCACCTGTCTGCACTAGCCTTTCTTTACCACCATTTTAAAAAGGATTTTAATTTAAATTATTTCTCTAATATAAAACAAGTATTCTTATGCCTTAGCCTTCTCTTTTCAGGAAAGAGTTTGCTGAGAATAATAAAATACAAATTAATAATTATTCTCTACACATCCATTTATTGACATAGCATTTGTGTGTTAGAATGGAAATAAAAATATTCTTCACAAATTTCTGGAGATGAAGAATCTATTATAAGTCACAGTTCTATTTATTCTGCAATATTTTTTTAAAACATTAATCATTTATATCAGGCTAGAAAAAATGGTAAACTGATTTGTGAACTCTTGGAATAACTCAGCTCTGTGGTGCTAATTGGCATTTGTCCAAACTTCTTTGTTTGTGTTGTTCCAAACATGGCTTTTCATCACTTGCTAAATGAAATCCCAGAATACTACCATTTGTTCAATATTTGGGCCACTTTTCTCATCATGATATTTATTTGAAGATAGTTTCACGTCAGATAATTTTTGGTTGTCCTTGATTTGTTTTACCTCCAAACCTGGCTGCCCCTGCATGGCTGTAACGTGTCCGCCAAGTCTGTGGACTTTCCTTCCCTCTCCTCCTTCACCGCCCTTTCTCCCCCTCTTTTCTCCTTGTCACTCTTCTTCTTGTCCTTCTTCATTACACCTTATTCCTTAGACCATAAGACTCACCTGTATACAATGTAGTGGCTTTTGTTTTAGTCCCCGAATTATGTAACCATCAACACAGTTTTGGAACATTTTCATCAACTCAGAAAGAAAGCCTGTACCTGGTTTTCCTCACTCCCTGCAGCCTTCGGCAAATGCTCATCTCTTCTCTGTCTCTCTGGGTCTACCTGTTCTGAACATTTCATTTAAATACAGTCGTACAACGTACGGTATTTTGTGACTAGCTTCTTTAATTAGCATAATGTTTTCCTGGTTCATTCATGAATGAATCAGTAGTTCATTTCTTTGTATTTCTGAACATGGTTCAAATTCATGGGTACACCTCAGACTTACTCATGTGCTGATGGACATTTGGCTTGTTCCTACCTCCTGCAGTCATGCATAACGCTGCTGTAAACATTTGTGTGCGAGTTTGTGTGGGAAAACGTTTTCCTTTTTCTTGGGTATGTAACCAGCAGTGAATATGCCGGATCGTATGGTAACGTTTTGAGGAACTTGTGAAGTTTTTCCAAAATGGCTGCACCATTTTACATCTCTATCCACTGTATGAGATCGTTTGTTTCTCCACATCTTGACCAGCATTTCTTACTAACTTTTTTTTCAGTGCAGCTCTTCTAAGGCATGTGAGCTGGTAGCTAATTATGGTTCTGTGTATGTTTCACTCACAGCTCACGCTGATGAGCACCTTTTCGTGTGCTTCTTGGCCATTTTTATGTCTTACTTGGATGAGTGTCTTATTTGGAGCAGTGTCTATTCAGAATTTTTGTTCAGTTTTTAGTTGAGTAATTTGTCTTTTTATTGTTGAATTGTAAGAGAGGTTTTTATATTCTAGATATAAATCCCTTGTTACATGATTTGTAAACGTTTTTTCCACTTCTGTGGGTCATCTTTTCAGTTATTGATCATTGAAGTGCAAATCTGTTAATTTCGATGAGGTCTGATTTTTATTTTTTGGATGTCGTATCTGTGAAGATTTTGCTTAAACCGAGGTGACAAAGGTTTCCTGCTGCATATTTTTCAGGGTTTTATGTCTTTATTTCTTACATTCAGGTCTATGATTCACTACACATTTTTCACATGGTAGAAGGAAGGTGTTCACCTGACTCTTCCCATGGTGGACACATGCTTGTCTCAGCGCCGTTTGTTGAGAAGACCATCCTTTTTCCTTTGAACTGCTGTGGCCCTTTTGTCAGAAATAAGTTATTAATTTCGAGTTTTGTTTCTCAGCCCTGAATTCGGCTTATTACTATGTGTGTTCTGATTCCAGTGCAGCTCAGGTGTGCTCACTGCCATTCTGAAGGATGTGTTGCAAGAGGGAGGCAGGAGTCCTCAGTTTTTTTCCCTCCTTTCCAAGATTGTTTTGGTTCTTCTAGATCCTTTGACTATCTTTATAAATTTTAGGATCACCATGTCAGTTTCTGCAAATAACCTATATTTTCCTGATCAAATGTTTCTTCTGCTTTATGTTCTTGCAATTTCCAGATATACTAATTTTTTTTCTTGTACTTTTCGCCCATTACGGTGGTTTTTCCACGGAGCACTTACTTGATGACCCCCCCCCCCCCCCGCCCGCCATCATTCGGGAGGTAGGGCTCTGGATTCAATTTTAAAGTTGTTAAGTACCTCCTATCACTACATTCTGAAATATATATAGTGTCTCTTTTTCTAAGTAGCAAAAGAAGAGCATTATATTCATTAGTAACAAAATAAACGTATCTCATTATCTTGTTTGTGCTCAGTTTCAGACAAGGGATTTTGAGAATAGAATGCACATATTCCTTGATTTCCTTGTAGTGGCGGTGTTTAAAACTTTTTTTTCCTCTCTTAACTGTTGCCAAAAATTGTCTTGTGAAAAGGGAAGGGGAGTGACTATTAACACTAAGAAAGGAATGTTTGTTATGCTTCATATTGTATAGAATTTTTATTGTGCAGTTCTCATTATATATGTCTTTGGCAGCAGAAATCATACTATACTCACATCAGGCTGTTTTGCAGACCAGCAGATAAGAATCATTACCCTATAATTCATATAAATTGTTAATAACTATTCATAGCCTTCTAAATTAATTCCATTATTGTGATTACTGGCACAGCAATATTTCATGCCAACTCTCATATGTAAAAAGAGAAAGAAAACTGAACAAAGGAATTTCTCACTGCATCTCAGTTTTATATTATTCTGCAACCATTTATCTACAAGCCCAATTTATTATTTGAGCTTCCAAATTCCTTTCCAGTGTTGCTATCTAGGGTACCAGGTAGGATACCCTTAAGGTGCAGAACCACAGAGTAATTTGAGCAGAGAAAGTTTAATATAACAAAATATTTAGTAGATTCCACATAGAAGTGACAACATAAAATGTTTGTCTTTCTCTGATTTATTTCACTAAGTGTAATAATACTCTCCAGGTCCACCCATGTTGTTGAAAATGGCAAATTTCCATTCTTTTTTATGGCTGAGTAGTATTCCATTATATAAATCCACCACACTTTCTTTATCCACTCCTCTGTGGATGGGCACTCAGGCTGCCCTCAGGTCTTGGCTCCTGTAAACAGTGCTGCTGTGAACATTGGGGTCCATGTATCTTTCAGAATTAGTACTTTAGTCCTTGTCAGGTACACAGCCAGGAATGAAATTGCTGGAAACAAATGAATGCCTATAACAAAACAGCAGCAGACTCACAGATACAGAGAACAAGTTAGTGGTTACCACTGGGGAGAGGGAAGGAGAGGCAAGGACAGACGGGTAGGGTATTAAGAGGTGCAAACTATTGTGTATCAAATCAGCTACAAGGATGTATTATACAGCACAGGGACTATGGCCCATATTTTACAATAACTTTAAAGGGAGTATAATCTATAAAGTGTTGGATCAATGACACTACAGCTGCTGAAATTAACAAAACACTGTGAATCAAATGTGCTTCAACAAATAAAGAAAAAATAAAAAATATTCATTATGTGACAATTTGAAAAATGGGACATTGTGTGCTAAGAGGTAAAGGGAATTATGAGAATACAGGAAGAACAGATGTAGGGAAAAGCCACTGCCTCTTGGGCTGGGTCGCATCACCAAGAGGAACCACATCTGGGAGGCTGTCTTTCCCCAGGGTGAGCTCTACGCAGAGCATCCCGGGCTCACTGGACACGTTCTGTGACGCTGCCTTGGGCTGAACGTGGGGGAAGCGCTGTGCTTGGGAATTCAGTCCAGAGCTGTCTCGGAGGCTGTCACGGGGGATCAGTTCATGGAGAGCTGGTGAGAAGCCACCTGAGGAGGCGCAGGAGGATGCTGCCGGCAGAGAGGTGTCGTATCTCTGGCTGCTGCATGCTGCCAGTGTCCAAAAACAGCAGCACACGGCAGCTGGGAAGAGAAGCGCCTTCGTCCCCTAGTTTCCCTCCAGCGTCACCTGCCCACAGAGCTGAGCAGCACACCCTGTGGGACGTGTGTACAGTGTTCAGCTCCATTATCCTGGAGCAGGTAATGCAGAGTGAATCTGATGCTGAGAGGCAGTAATTCAGCTGGCACATCTAGTGTGTGACTCCGGTTTTCTAAATTACATTAGCAACTCTAGCTTTGACTTTCATTATAAAACTAAAGTTAGTCTTCAAATAGGCAAAAATTTTAAATGCACTGTGTTTTTCCCTCCCTGCTTACCTGCTTCTTCCTTGATGTTTCTCCATCCCCCTTTTAGATCTGGGGAAGCTCCAATCACTACTTTTTTGTCCCCAAGCCCCTTTCTTGATTCTAAAATACTCCCCAAACATTACAGTAGTCTTAGTAAGATCCATGTCAAGTGGGATATGTTAATGATGAGCAAATATGTAAAACTGGTTGAGAATGAGGTGCAGATTCCAAATGGCCTTTCACATCAGTGCAGATAGCGCCTTTCAGATGGTGTGTCTGTGCAAGACGAGCCGCCGTGCATGGGAACCCTTTGTAAAAGAAGTGATGGCGGGGTCATGGCTCTACTCGTCTCGCTGGGCACCGCTGGCGTGAGGCTTAATCCTCCTGTGACCCGGGAATCAGGGGTCATCACACTGATTTTTATAGAGCTCATGCACATCTCCTGAAAATGAGAAGAATTGCTCAGGACGGACAGGTCGTGGAGAGTGGCTGCAAACGCAGGCTTCTGTGCTCAGTCTGAAGTCCCAGCCCCTGACACTCATAATCGGGATTTCTCAGCGGTGGGCATTGGCCCAGCCTTCACGGTCCCTAAGCTGTTAAGTCACCTTTGTTGCAGGTGGTCGAGGGCCCCTCCCAGACCCCATCAGCGGTCCCTCCCTCGAAGCAGCCCTGCTGGAGCCAGCAGGGGGCCCACGGCTTCTCTTCCACCAAGGCCAGCGCTCATCAGATCGGTCGCTTGGGTCAAGGTCCCTCTCTCATACTGGGTTTTAGGATCGCACTCTTCTCTCAGGATAGCAGTGTTTGTGGGAAGATGGTTCTGCTTTTAATTTTATCCAGAGCGATGTAGCTGTTGACCAACATGATAAACGTTGATTAAGAACCTCCAGCTTTCCAAGGACTCTGCCCAATAAGTGCTGGCAATTCTTATAACTGATTTTATTCGCAAGGAAAACAAAAAGATTTTACAATGAGTTGATGTGTTGTCCTAGGTACCTGTCTATTTGATTAGGGACAGATAATGACATTTTCATCCCAGTGTTCCACCTCCATGGCTACTGTAATCTTCTTAATATTGTTTTAGTCTTCCTTAGACATTGCCCTTAGCTTTCAGATCCCAAAGAACGGCCTTCGTGTTACATGCCAACTTTGCATTTTAAAGCAGATTTTCTGAATGAATCGCTCTGAGCTTCAGAAACCTCTTTCATAAAGTGCAGATCACGGTCGTTTCAGGACAGGCGCCGCGCTCTGCTAGGTCTCTCCGTGCTCGGCACTGTGCCTCGGCCATAATTGTGCAAGCAATGTTTTAATTTTTTATCGGCAGTGGAACGGTAGAATCTAATGAGGAGGATATATTGTATTGAGGGTAAGAAGGTTAGCAATTTATTGTTTATCTTTGAATACCTTACATCAATTGCATGTTACGGTTTTCTTTCTGAGAAAGGAAATAAGATGGTTTTAAAAGGATCACAATGAAATTTGTCACTGACTTGGCCAAAAATATGATGTGATGAGCAGGAGGTAATCATTCATAAAATAAGTCGCATTTTGCATTGAGTGGTTAAAGAGACAAGAGGAGGTGGGCCACCTCTGGCCAGGGGCGTGCTGTGTACCTTGTGTTCCGTCTCCATTGTGCGGCTCCCGACCAGACCCTGAGAGTTGGACGTAAAATATATCCAGAGTTGAGCAGAATTTCCCAATTTCCAAGGCTGAAACTTAGTTTTCTTGGCAGGTGGAGTTGGGACTCTCTTTGTTGCTAATAGATGTAAGACTCCGTTGTGGAGTTGCCCTGATTTCCTGCCTGAGAAAATAGCCCAAGAGTATTCCAGATGAATCTGTTGAAATACTTCAGCAGAAAATAAAGGTAATGTGTTTCTTGCATCTTGAATTCTGAGGGAACATTTTCCATTTTGCTTTTGGGTTTTGTCAAAATCCTCTTTAATAGCAGACATCCTATTAGTATATCCTTTTTTGATTTTTCATCCTTTTTTTGTGTTAGACCTGGAGAAAACATTCTCATGTAGCAGTGAGTTTCCAACCTTAAGATTGGTGACATTGTGCTGGCAAGGCTTGGTACAGTAAGACAGAGCTTCTCCTTCTGAAAGAGGGTAGATCTGTGTCAGGGACGGGATCGCTTTAAAACTCTCTCCAGCCCCGAGGAGAAGCAAAGTTTGTATAACACTGTGCACCTGGAGATGTGCACGTCTGGAGAGAGATGTGCACGTCTGGAGAGAGATGTGCTTGTGGACCTTGCATTGCTGTCGTCTCGTCAACTTGAACCCATCCAGATTCAGTTTCTTTAAGAATAAAATATCAAAAAGGTTTGTGATGGTGGAGTCACTACTGAGACAAGCAAAGCAGGAGGAAGGAGCTTGAAAGACTCATTATGTAAAAAACGCGCAGTGGTGGGTGCGGTGCCTCAGCCTCCTTGACGCCATCGTTTCTCTCCCTCGGTCTGTCCCTCTCCCCGTCCCGGTCTCTCTTCTTCCCTCCCTCCCTCTCCTTCTATGCTGTTTTTTAGCCCTTCCCTTTCTCTCTTTCCTCCCATGCCTCATTCTGATTATCCATGGAACGTGCAGATTGTTCCAGGATGTATTCTGGCTGCAGCAGTGACTGCCCCTTACTCCCGAACGGCAGAATACTTAGAGGACGGGGTGCCTGACTCCCTGCGACTGAACAGGCGCAGCCCACAGAGAGGGCATTGCAAGGAACTCAGGTCACATTACAGCTAATAATGAAGGTTTTAATGCCTGAGTTACAAGGAAAACAGAAAACACTGTGAACCTGTATATTCTTACTAAATGTATCCTCATTTTGTAATACATTGGAAACACTCCATCAAAAAGGTGGAGCTTGAACCCACTTAGACCCATGCTCATCTGAGTCTTCCCAGCTCTTTCTGCCTGAACATTTCTGAATTATCTTCCCCTAATTGCAGCCCCAGCTTGAAACAGCATATTTTCTCAGTAGGCATTTTAATAAATCTGAGAAAATGGAAATAAAACTGTATTGTCAGAGAACATACTTTTGAGGGAGTGACGTTGCAAATGATTTGCAGGGTCTGAAAGACATCATTAGCTTGTGTCATACTTTTCTTTGTTGTTGTTGCGAATTCCTTATAGAGTATTTAACCTCTTTAAAAAGAAGTACGCGGTGACCTCACTGCAGCCCTTTCAGGCAAGGACCATAAATCAGAGCAGATGTGCACGAATGGCAACTAATATTGAGTAAAACTCCACTCACAGCTTAGGATCCAGAGGAGAAAACAGGAAGCCAGCAACTTGTCAGTGAGTTTCACGTTATAGAGATGAGACATGTACGCGTGCCTGTGTGCATTGGCTTTGTAAGAAAATTGGAGACCTATCAGAAAGAACAGGGAGAAATTATCCTTTACCGTGTCCTGATGTTGGGTTTATACATCCTTCTGTCATTTGTGGATGATAACATTTAAAGTTCTTAAACAGGGTTGTCAGTATGCCATTGATGAGAACAAGTCAAAGGCAATATAAAGATGGAATGAGCTTTATGAATGTCGGAAACGGTATGTATCCTTGTTCACGTTCAGAGGCCCAGTCGGAGGTCCATATTCGTGGGAGGTAGAGTCCAGATATCAAGAGGCCGGGTGAATTATTCTGTTACTAGCTGTTACACGTATGAGCTGAGTAACTCTAGGACTGTGATTTACAAACTGCGTAAAGTGGGGAGTGTCAGATCTTGAGAAAATGTTTGTGTTGTTTGAAGGCTATATGTAGAATTATATACAAGTCTGACTTTGTTTTTTAAGCTGAGGGAGGTTCCTATATGCTGTTGTCTGGAGCATTAATAAATGAAAAATAATTCCAAAGTGAACATCTTCTCCAGTCTAGATCAGGGTGCATAGAGTTACTGAAACTAGGAAAACATCCCAGTGGCAAATTTTGACACATTAGTTTAGGCTATGTGGAATGTTTTCTATTGAAAAATCTCCTAGGTGTGAATTAAATGTACTCCTTTTTTGGTAAACTATATTTGGAAATGCTAAATTAAATTATATTAAATTCTGAGTCTTAGACCCTTAGTAAAGGTGAACAAGATTTTAAAGACATGTCATAGTTACATGCTGATCTTAAGATGACACAAGTCTGACAGACTGACAGGAAGGGGGAACGTTCCCCGGGACACCTCAGCTTTATCGTACAGAAGCACTTCACTCTGCTCTTTAAGTAGTTCGGTCACATGCTCCTGCCAAAGATTATCAGCCTTCCTGTACTATTTCATCTGCCTTTAAGATAATAGTGTGAGTTTGAGGATTGTGTTCATTTCCATAAAAACCAAACTGAGTGCATAAATAATAAAATGGTATCCTTGTCTAATAAATGCTGGAGAGGGCGTGGAGAAAAAGGAACGCTTCTGCATTGTTGGAGGGAATGTAAATTGGTGTAGCCACAATGGAGGACAGTATGGAGGTTCATTAAACTGAAAATAGACTTACCATATGATCCAGCAATCCCACTCCTGGGCATATATCTGGAGGGGACTCTTAATTCCAAAAGATGCATGCACCCCCCCCCCGATGTTCACAGCAACACTATTTACGATAGCCAAGACATGGAAGTAACTTAAATGTCCATCAACAGATGACTGGATAATGAAGGACAATGGAATACTACCCAGCCATAAAAAAGAATAAAATTATGCCATTTGCTGCAACTTGGATGGATCTGAAGATTGTCATTCTAAGTGAAATAAGCCAGAAAGAGAAAGAAAAATACTATATGATATCACTCATATGTAGCATCTACCAAAAAAAAAAAAAAAAAAAACCTCAAATGAACTTATTTACAAAACAGAAACAGACTCACAGACATAGAAAACAAACTTATGGTTACCAGTGGGGGAAGGGGGTGGAAAGAGATAAATTGGGAGTTCGAGACTTGCAGATACTAACTGCTGTATATAAAACAGATGAACAACAAGGTCCTACTGTATAGCACAGGGAGCTATATTGAATACCTTGCAATAACCTACAATGAAAAAATATGAAAACAAACAAATGTCTGTAATTTGTATGAGTGAAACACTGTGCTGTACACCAGACATTGACACCACATTTTAAACTGACTATACTTCAATAAAAAAGAATGCAAATTAAAAAATGAAAAAAAAAAAATGGTATATTTGTCAAGCATTCCCTGCTCATCTGTTTTTTTACCTTGATCCCTCAAATCTTAGAAATGCTGGGATTCCTCCATTGTGTGTTGGTTTTTTCTTCTCCTTTCTCCACTCTTAACATTCATGCCTAACTTCAGGATAGATTCCTGAATCTCTCTGTGGAGACTTAAATTTGACTCCATTAACTGTGGGTGTGGTTTCTGAGACAAGAGGTCACAGGAGAATTTAGAGAACATTCTCCCCTTTTCAGTAAGCCTGCCTCCTGGAAATGCGCTTAGTGAAGTGCAGAGTGCTCTGTGAGAGTGTTTTCTGGTTTCCTGTCGACAGAGCAGTGGCATTTGTAGTGTGAGTGTGTTTTCTTATCTGCAGAGGGAGGGATCTGGCTTAGCGCCTCTCTGAGGAATGTTCAGATCTTAGATGGAAGGATTTTATTTACCGTCTCTGAATAATAAAATTCTCCTCATCCCCAGTGGGTCCAGATCACAGGCCACCTATTTGATGCGTCCTGTCCCTGTCACTCAAGAAGTTGAAAGGATTTTTTTTTTCATTTAACTTTTTAGGCATTTTGAATATACCACCATTAAAATAATCATCACACACTGCCTCCAACTTTTGTTTGCATCTGTCCTGTCTAACCTGCTACTGAGGAACTACCCAGGGTCATGTACCTTACCTTGTGTAGATGTGTTTTCCCTTGTCCACAAAAATTGGGAACCAACATGGAATCAATAATTGACTAAAATGCTATTTGTCAGTTTTTATTTGTACATTTAAAGGAAGCGCATCACTTCCCGCGTTGCTGCAGCTATGGTCCAGCCCCCAGACTTCAAAGGGGAGGGGTTTGCTCCTCTGCCTCCCTAATTCCTTCCTGTGGCTCCCCTGTCTTACCCCGCCTTGGACCACTGTTTTACCATCTCTTGTTCTGAACGTATCCTAAAGACAGATGTTTGTTTAAAAAAGAAAAAACCTGAACTTCTTGTTTCTTATTAGGTCTCTTTTTTGAGGCATGCATCTGAGTCCAAAAATCAAGTGTGCAATAAATAGAACTTAAAACACACGTACCCACACGAGTTGTTTTCCACAGCGCGCCCTGAGCCCGTCAGCCTGGTGGGCCACCTCCCCGCCTGCTCCTGGGCTGTGTAAGGCCCTGCGCTTCTGCAGTGTGAGGGCGCCGCCAGGAAGGGGGGTTCGACGTGCTCCCGTAGGCTAAGCTGTCTCGACGCCCAAACACGCTTTCTTTCCCTGGCCCTGCTGCTCGCCAGCTGGGAGCCCTCGCTGCCTCCTCGCTCCCACTTTCTTTCTCCCCTCTCCTTGGCCTCTGTGTGCCCCACCTCAGCCGCAGAGCACTCCTTTGGTGACGGTGTTGATGACAGAAAGTCCTTCCCAGCGGAGGGAGCATGACCAGGCAGCCCTCAGCAGTGGCTCGGCAGCCTGGGGCGCTGCGAGCCCGGCCTGCACGCAGCTCAGCCGTGATCGTGCAGCTCTTCCGTGGGGAACTTCAGCGCCAGCCCAGGGCTTCAGTTCATCGAGATCTTATCTCATGCAAGCTGCCCACGTGAACACAAAACCAGTGAAGTCTAAACTTGACTTTATGAAAGCAAAGACGTTGGCTTTCTTAAGGAACTCACCGGAGAGTGTCAGCGTTGGAAGAGTATTTGGTACAGTAAGAAATGGAGTTAGGAAAATGTTATCCAGAAAGGGCAGACACGTTCAGCTCTTCAAGAATGCAGTCTGACGGAAGAGACACGACGCCGTCCTGAAGTGGAGAGAAAACGTTTCATTTAGTGAGGCAAGTATGACTAAAAGATCGCCGCAGGTAATGACACAGAAAACTGTGGCTAGAAACCGAGCAAGTGAAAAATCGTACTCAGATGATGAAGTGTGTTTAACCAGGATTCTGAATAAAAAAGAAGCAATGTCATAGTCGTCTTCCTTTTTCGTTCAGCACCATTGTCCAGCCTTAAAATAATATAACATCTGTTATCCAGTCATCTATTTTGTCTGTAACTGTTCGCAGAAGTAACAAGTTCAACGTGCATTTTTGTGTGACGGATATATATGCAGTGACTTTGACATGTGCGCAGATTTTAACATCTGAGAATCAGAGACAAGAGCAGAAAATAGTGTCTACCACCAGGGAGTGATGACAGATATTTTATAGGTTGATAACATAACTAAGTTAATAGAATCCCTTAAATTGTTTAAAGGTAACAAACATCTCTCCTTTACTAGCTTCAAAGTATATACACAAGTTTTGGATTATTCAGCATTCGGAAACAGACATCCTGAAATGCCCTCTTTCACAATAAGCTCGCTGGGACCACTCGCTGACTGACCTTGGGCCTGTCTTTGCTGTCAGCATGCCCTTCCTCGCTCTCAGCATTTTAGAATTCAGGTGTACTTGGTCCAGGAGAATCCAGTCATGTGCAAAGGACCAGAGCGTCAGGATTAGGAGGGTGTTTCCTCCAGATTCATGGATTGCAGGTGAATGCCGCCTCTGTCCTCGGTGGGAGCTGAGCGCTGGACACAGAGGGGCACCTGCACTGGACGTGGAGCACACTGCAGTTCCGAACCATGAATTTGGGAGCTTGAGATTTGAAGATGTTAGCTACGATATATAGAAATAGATTAAAAAAAAATTTTTCTTCTGTATAGCACAGGGAACTGTATTCAATACCTTGTAATAACCTTTAATGAAAAAGAATGTATGTATGTATATGCACGACTGGGACATTGTGCTGTGCACCAGAAATCGACACGTTGTAACTGACTGTACTTCAATTTAAAAAAAGTTTTCTTGACAAATTATAAAAAGGAAAGAAAGTAGAGCTGCTATATCGACTGTCCCTTCTTGTATAGTCCTCTTATGTGCAGTAAGTAAAGGCAGACACTACATCCGATTCCTTTCAAATAATCATTTTCTCAAATTAGAATTAAAACTTTAAAGGCCGGTGGTGATTTCCTGGCGATGGGGGGTTATGCACCGTGGCAGTGCCCTGGAGATGTTGGTGTAGCCGCCGGTACAGTTCTTTAGGGACAATAATCACTTACATTTAGACATTTATTAAATACTAACAGTCTCATTATTTTATCTTCTTAGCTCAAGTCACTGAAGGAGAAGCAGTTTATATATTTCATCTTTAGAAATTAAATTCAAGGCATTCACTTCCTTTGCATTATATGCAGACAAAATATTCACTTATTCCAATATCAAAAAATGCACTTACTAGTGAAGTGGCTCTTCATAGAGAGTGAATAAGGGAAAATGAACCAGGTTACAAAAAATGTTCCAGGGGCAACAGAAGTTCAGAGGGCTAGCTTCTGTTTTTCTGGCTATGTGGGGGAAGATCTGAAAGTAAAACAAAATAAAATATCTTGAAGTGAGTATGATTTGAGTTAATTTTCTGCATAAACAGATATAAGGAACTATAGCTTGTGTGTAAGTAGCACAGGTGCCTTGGTCAGGTGTGAGCCTGTAGCCACACGCACGCCTGTAATGGGCTGTGCTCCCCTGTGCGCCGCAAGATCTGTCTGTAGAAGTGTGGACGCGCTATTAGGAGGGTTCCGTGGGCAGTCGTGGGGGGCTGGGGCCGATTTTTCAGAACTGCCGTCTTTTGTTTTACGTATGCTTGTTCCCTGACTCTTTAAGATTTCACACTTCTCTCTTTTTTTTTTTTTTTAAAGTAAAAACAAATAGAAAAACACTTTAAAGGGAATGTGTATAAAAATGGCCCCAACTCCAGGTATGATGTCACACACTGCAGGAAAGCTTTATCCTGAGGTTGGCTTCGTGCTTCCTGCAAAGTCGTGTTTCTGATATTTTTGATCTGAGTGATGACTGCTGACCGACAGGGTGGGAGAAGAGGAGGAACTGAGTCGTAGGGCTCAGTGACTCAGACTCTGGTCCGTTTAGAAACACGGTGGTTTCCCAGAGCCTCTTGGGAAGTAGAGTCCATAGAAATGACTTGGCAAGTTCACTTTGGTTTTTCTTCATTCGTTGAACTATTATGTGGCCACTGGTTTTGTCTGTGCAATGGTGGATTATGTCAGAAGGCTGAAAACAAGGTTCATAAAGAGATTTTCTAAAATTGTAACAAAGTACTTGGCAGTGACTCAGTTCTCACCTTGGTCTGCGGGTGTCTGGTTAGTTACTCCTCCTTCAGTGTCTGCCTGGACACTGCCGTCGACCATACTGAGGTAGACCGCAAGTCAGTCAGTGAGCCAGATTGCAGCGCAATGTCAAGATAAGATGTTCCAAACATTTCAATGAGTATTTATTAACATTTGTAAATAGTGTAGCCAGAAAAAATTGTGACTCGTCTGTGACACAAAATAAAATACCTAGGTCATGAAGAAGTTTAACAATATTATATAATATAATTTGCTTCTGTAAACTGCATTTGGCTTGAAATTGTTTTCATCTTCTGATCAACTTTCAGACACTGAAATTGAAAATGTTTTTCATCATGCTGTGCTTCATTCCACTTCTAGCAAAGTACCTCAAGTATAATTAGTGGAAAGACAGTCCTACCATTGACTTCATTTTAAGAAAATCTTAAAGATAGCGTTTGTTCTGAATAGTTCTGTGTTCACAAAAAGCTACCAAAAAAAAAAAAATCCTGTGTCTTAAGCTTTTAATTGGACACATATATTTAAATTAATATTTAAGTTTAGTTTTAAAAAGAGTACTTTGACATGATAAAAATCTTCAAAGGCGGGAAACAACTGAATACAATGAAATTATTCTTCCAACCCATGCCGCGGTACAGCCTTTCTCTCTTCAGAGAAAATAACAGTGACGATTGAAGGCTTTTGCATCTTCCAAAATTACGTATGTGCAAGTGTGTCAGCGATGAGGCGGGCTCATGTGTTTGTATGTACACATCTCACACGCACAACATACACGTAGGAGACAGAGAAAGAAAACGGTTGCCAGTGTCTTTTGGGGAGAGGGTATTGCTCCGCGGTAGAGCACATGCTTAGCACGCGTGAGGTCCTGGGTTCAATCCTCAGTACCTCCATTAGAATAAATAATAAATAAATAAAAGCAATTACCTCCCCCCCCAAAAAAAAGGGGTTACATTCTGTTGTGTGAACAAGGAAATGAAACATTGTGTATAGGAGGGAAGGGATAATTAGGTGTGTGCGTGTTGCATGTGTGTGTGCAGTCCTTTATGACTTCATTTTGTCTGTTTTATCATTGTGTAAACATGTCATTTCTTCAAGTTCTCCTCACGTTAAGGACTTCCAAGTTGACACCAATCTTGGTTATGGTGCCTGTGACAGTCCTGTTTCGCAGGCACGTGTTTCACACAGATGAGCATGGATAGATGTATGATGAATTTTAGAAGCTGAAGTTTTGAATCAAAGCATTCTAAGTATTGAGAGGGATGTCCAAAATAGCAAAAGGAAATTTACACCAAGACTGTAATTCTCAAAGAATGAGTGTCCATTTTCCAGTATTCTCATTAAAACTCTGATTGTGATTGTCTGTTGCTATTTTAAATATTACTGTTACATTAAGATTTTTAACTCTTGTGAAAATAAAAATGTATAGGAACGTCTAGGGTTGATGAAGTGTCAGGACTCACATTAATTCCTTTATGCAGACTTGCAAGCATAGAGGTCTTCACTATTACATTCACTAAAACCATTTGCAGTTCTTTTCTGTGAACTTATCCTGTCCTGTTGTCTTTAAAAGATCACATTCTTATGAGTTGCTTTCACTTTTGTGGTTTGAGTTTATATCTCTTGTCCAAGTCAGTATTTAGGAGTCTAGCCCTCTTCGTCAAGAGTACAAACCTGGTTTGTATTCTCTCTTTAGTCTTAAGAAACTTAGAATTAAATTTAAAGCCTGCCTTTAACAGGCACATGCCTTTATGATGTGCACTGTTACGTAACTTCTGTCCTAGCTTGCCTTACAACGAACGCTGCCTTTCCTTTATCTTGGAGTGGGTAGACAGGTAAATGTTTCTTTACAATGAAAAATGTAGTCAAGAAAGATGTATTCTCAGGAATATTTGCATAAATCCTTCAAGTAGACACTTTCAAATATATATATATACACATACATGTTTATAACTATCTCAGCTTAGTATCAGATGTGAGAAAATAGAAAAGGATGTGAGAACATTTAATAGGATATTAGAAACAAGTTTAGATGAGAAGAATGGCTGTATATTAATGATCTTATTGCATAATTAACTTATGAAATAGTTTAGTAATCCATAAAGTTGTAAACTAGTATTAGTTTTACAGTTTTTATAATTTGTAAAAAACACATTTAACATGTCAGTTGCTATCTTAATTTTGGCATCTTTAAAAGGTCATTTTTATTTTTCCAGTTGTTTTTAAGGAAGGTGTAATGCTTCAAATTACTCTAAAATGATTTTAAGTAACTGAAAAAGATTCTTAGCAAAGCTGTATAAAGGGATATAAATGAACGATTGATTGATTAATATGATCCGTGTGAGACTGATGAAATTAGAATGGTACCAGTAAGACCCGCCAGGAAGCAAGATTACTAAAGAGACCATCATATGTAATTTAGTCCTAAAATGAAAGTGTACCCCAAATTCTTAGGGCTGATGAACTGTCCACCACTGCATATAACTCACTTATGGAAGCTCTCAAGCTTGATACCTACACATACTTAATATTAGAACAAGTATTTGCTATTTTGATGCTTTTAAGAGGATACAGTGTGGATTCATATATACCATGTGGTTCAGATAACACGTTCTTTAATTTCAGGGATCAGATGTTGGAAAATAAGCAAGTCCTCTTGATGGGTGAAATGCTTTGTGAATGCGGGCATGCTATCTGAATGGTGTGATTTGTAGCCAGATACTTGCAGGAAATCACAGGTGATCTCAGTTCGGCATTGAGGCCATGACAGTTGGCGTAAGTGGCTCGTCTCGAGGAGCGCGGAGGGACCTGAACTCGGCGCCGGGGAAACGTGGGTGTGGCACGATAGGAGCGTGGTTATGCATGGTGTCTCTCTGCAGGGCTGCCCAGACTCCTGTTGGCTCAGGGATGGAAAGTCCACGTGCGAATCAGCTGGGACTTCGACGCTGCGTCTCCCTGCAGCAGGTGCTGTGCGGGTGACTCATGGGTCTGCTGCTGTCACTGGCAGCGAACACGCAGTGTTACATGAGTGAGTTGACTTTGTCTCCACCAGCTTCCCCTGTCTTTTTTTCTTAGGCAGCATGCCCCATAGGAAAGGGACAGTGCAGGAAAGAGTCCAGGGTCTAGAGGTTTGCTGCAGCCCCAGACACTACATCCATGAGCATGTGGTCAGTCCCCAGTGTCCCTGACTTCTTTACTGCCAGAAATGCAAGGAGCTGTGGCCAGAGGCCCGGTCGTTCTGGGGGCCTCCGAAATCTGGAAAGTCCTGACATAGGCCATCTCTAGGCTGGAACTTCAAATGGCAGCATGACTTGGGAACTGAGCCTCAGGGTCCTCGGTCTGTCCCCTGGAGCTTGGGTTTTGTCCCACGTCAAGGCAGAAATTCCCAAGGGAGATTGGTTTGGAAATGAGTGTCTGATGTTCCTGCCCTCCCCTTCCTTCGCCCCTTGTGGACTTGAACTTGGACCCATTGCAGTTGGGGTGGGGAGCTGTCTGGGTCCCTGGACACTTAAGCTGTGTCCCGTGGACCTGTCACCGCTCACTCTCTGGGGGGCGCAGGAAGTGGGATGGAATGAGACAGCTGCCTGTTAAGCGCTAGTGTAGGATCCGGGGTTTAAGGCTTACTCGCCTAAGACCAAGGCCCTTGAGGTCTTAGGGAATTCCTCCCTGAAAAATATGGCTGCGTAGGACTTCCTTGAAAATCTAACTATCTGAATGTTTGTGATTTAAAAAAAATTAGCAGCATACAAATGACTGAGCACGCTCAAAGTGATCTTTCTTCCTGAGTGCGGCTCGTGTGGCAGGAGGAACAGCACCGTGGAGCCCAGGCACGCTGGGCGTGGAGACAGGCCGGGCTCCCTGGTAACTCGGAGGCTTTGGGCGAATCCCTGCCCCCACTGCAAGTGGGGGATCAGATCGTGTCACTGGATTTCTGTGAGAATTTCAGAGAAGTGACACGGGAAACACCTGGAGAGTGAGTTCAAGCAGGTTGATACCTCAGCCGCACAGCTGGCTGCCCAGGTGAGGCCACCGAGGTCCCCACCTGCTGGGCGGGCTGTGGGGTTGACCCGCACCCCCGGACAGGCGCGCCCAGAGCCTTCAGCACGACCGCATGACGGGGCACAGGCAGAGCTTTGTCTCTCGGAACCGCAGTCAGTGACCTCAGAGCAGCCGTGGCCGTAGTGTACAAAACAGTGGAATGTTGCTGGATGTGGAGTTTCTTTCAACTGTTAGCTTAAAGGAAGAGCTCTTTTGTGCCCCTCTGGGCCCCCAGGAGGCCAGACGAACAAACACTGGGAGAATATTAACAAAAAAAACACTTTCTAACCTAATCTGTTCAGAACAGCTATAGACACCTGTCATATGTGTGTGAAAAGATTACAGTAAAAATATAGAGGGCTAGGTAAAGAAATCTTGAGAGGAAAATTGTCATGTCACTGACTTTTTTGTGAACGAGTTTCCAGTTTTATGGATAATTTAATCACGGGCAGGAAATGTAGCTCAATTTCTGCACTGTTGATTTGAGGGTTTTCAGAAATGCCTTATGATGTATTTCTCTTTAGAAATCAACTTAGATTTTTCCCTCAAACTAAACCCTCATGAGTCAGTTGCTTGAAAGATTAATTTTTTTCCTGCTACTTTATTTGAGAAACAGTTCTTCAGTTCGAGATCAGGTCAGTCGTTTATTTTGTTTTGGTTTGTTGAGAGAGCAGAGTTATCCTTTGTTAGTTTTGTTTGACCATGTTTGCTATTCCAACATAGAGTGCCTTCTGGAGAAGCTGTAACCTTAATTTTTCTGTCATGAGCCGTCCCAGAGAATACCGTGTTGAATGACCTTGAGGAAAAAGTTCGGGAACTCAGGCTGGAGAGCACTGACCCAGGATGGTCGTGAGAGGCAGGGTAGGGAATTGGAGAAGCATGTTTCCTGTTGGTGCCTCAATCCCAGCCATGCAGCTTATGTAATAAACCAGGCAATTAACCTCTGCAAGCAGGAGAGGCTGGCAGCACGGACACACTAACAGAGCAAGTCCTAATGCAGGGCGGCTTAAACAAATACCCTTACTCAAATAAGAGCTAAGTGTCTCCTCCGGTGAGATGACGGTTTGCGTGTGAAACCTTACACGTCGCCAAAAGCCAGTTTTAATGCGACCATGATGCATCGAAACCTAGTCCTCTCAACTTCTGCGACTTCTGCTGCTTGTACTGGAGTGAGGAATGGCTTTCCTTCAGTGGGACGTGTTAGTTTTCGTCTCAGAACCTGGAATTATAAGTCTTCGGGTGAGCTCAGTTTGGTCCTATGTTTTAACACCACGCCGTATAGGATGTTAATTCAGTGTGCTCTTTGTGATAGGAAAAGTGGGGTGGTAGATGGTGGTGTGTGGCATTCAGTGCTAGACTGTGGAATTGGGTTAGAATTCCAGACATTTGACATCAAATCTACATCGGGCACATCGTTTAATTCCACAGCCTCAGGGTTCATGTCGCTTGCGGGATGAACTGTGGAATCACACTGGCCCCGAGGGCTGGTCTGGCCGAGGGTCGTGTCGCCTTGCCTAGGGTAGCCATCAGGTGTGTGGGGCTCCTGTTACCCCCGACTGAGCCTGCACTCCTCCGAGCAGACCCACACCTCACACAGCACATCTCCGCCTGCCTGTCAGCAACGCCTGCGTCCCACCGCGGGGGTGAGCTCCGTGGTGTCTCCCACTCACCCGGGGCTGTCCCTGCAGGGAAGAAGCGGACTGGCATTCGCTAGGCACGTGTGCTGCGTGCTGAGGAGTTGACCCTGTTAGGGTCCAGGTCCTGGTGCGGGAGGCTGAAGGTCCTGTGTTGCGACAGAGAACAGGACAGTGATGGGAGGAGTCCCTGCAAGTCACATGATTTGGGGAGTAAGGATTCACTCCCAAAAAGACGAGTTTCAAAGTTTTTTATTTTGTTTTTTCTTTTCTTTTCTTTCTTTTTGTCTTGTCTTTTTTTTGTGTGTGGAAACCTGTGGTAAGGTTAACATTCATAAACTCTAGACCTTCATGGTGATGACCCTGAAGCTTTGGGTTTGGGTCTAATAAAGCCTCAACCCTTCGCGATCCTGCACGATCCTGTGTCTCATGGTAATAGTGCCCGAATCAGGTGCAAGACGGCCGTGCGTGGATGTGGAGGTGAATTAAGGGGGTCACTGATGAAATGCAGGTATTTTCTCCCCAAGGAGATCATAGGGGCTGATGTGTTTACACAGCAACGTAGATTCTCTATTTGAGTCCTGTTACCATTTTTTGAATCATAATGTATATAGTTTATATATAGTTTTAAAAGCTCATCGTCCCTCATTTCCTGCACCTGCTGTTGACTGGCCACCTTCGTACATCACCCGCGGATCATACAGAAGACCTCTGTACGTCACTGATGGAGTATGTAGAAGACAATCTAAAATTAGACTTTATTCAGCAGGACAGGGTTCTTAAATTTCTCCAGGAACAGATGAACGTGTGAAAATATGAATGTTTAGAATACGTACGTGTTTCTATTGGGAATCACTGGTTTTAATAGCATCCTGTTCGCTTTGGGCACCGGAGTCATCTGATGACAGAAACCAGGTTTTTCTTGAGCAAATAGACCTCTTTCCCTCCTGCCAGTGCCCAGGAGGCAGTTCTGATTTGGTAAAGGCAGGTGGAGGGTGTTGGGGGGAGAGCGTGCGTGTGTTCAGGCTCAGAATGGAGTCCCCAGGTAAGCTGGCCGCACGTTGCCAGGTGCCCTGAACGCGGGCGTGGTTACGTCTCTGCATCTTCCAGTCAGCAGTGAGGGTACATCAGATTAGTAAACCTTCATTTCTTCTTCATCTCCGTTCACTGGAAATGTGGACTTGCTTTAATGACCAGCGCACAAGCCGCTTCCTCCTTTTCTTTGCTTTGACATGTTCAGGGCTCTTCTCAAGCCCACGGTTATGGGACTTGGTGGGTTTTATTCTTGTTGTCCGTCACTTTGTGGGAGCTATGGGGACGTCGCAGCGGTGGGCTCCTGAGCAACACGGCTGAACTGGAAAACGCACTTGTGCCGTCAGGCACTCAGCCTCCGTGTTCCTGGATCCAGACAGTTAACGTGCCTCATCCTAATTTGTGAAAGAATCAAAACCGCTAATTCCGAGATGAGACCAAAAATAAGGTCACTCGCTGGAGTTCCAGTCGAGGAACCTGCTTTAACATAATCACTAGTCATGCTGATCACACCCATGTATTTTAACAAGGCTTTTTCTTATGCTCCTGTTACTACATGTGAACTTTCCCCAGGGGCCAGTATGTCCAGGTTCTCATCGTGCCTGTGTCTGTCCTCGTCGGTGAACTTCACCAGGGCCCTGCAGGTGTGTGCGCAGCCCTCTGAGAACGCACTGGCGAGCACCAAGAGTGAGTGGATGTGGGTTGTCTTTGTAGCCTTTAGAAATGCAGTGTTTATTTGAAATATCCCCCTTTACACAGTTGTTACCCAATATTTAAATATTTTAAAGTGTACACACATGCAGTTAATCCCCCAGCTGCATAACGTTGCCTCCTATCCCAGCATCTCCTCTTGCCAGTCTCCCCTGTGGACTGGGGAAGCGTGGGCTGCCTTTCCAGTACAAGCCGGACTCGTGGGCGACCGCGGTTTAGAGGAGGAGACGCCTCGTCCCTGTGTAGGGATGCCCGGCGTCCTCTGTTCCTCTCCTCCCGTCTCTTCCTCCTCTTCAGCTGCCTCTGGTTTTCACCGAGGCAGAGTCACTCTGCAGGTTCGCATGAGAGAGTCAGAGAACCAGGCTGGGGTGTGGCTGCGGGGAGCCGGCAGGTCAGGAGGGAGCAAGGACAGCTGAGGAGCAGTTAGTCCACACCCAGTTCTGTCTCTCACCTTTCTCCTTTCTGCTTCAGTGTGCCTGTGCACACCTGTGTACATGTAGGTGGTCCCCAGCTCAACGTTTTTGGGCTTGATGCTGATGGGAAAGCAATCATTAGAAGCCAGGCTTTGGGTTTTTGAGTTGTGATCTTTCCATTCTGGAGACACGCGGTCTGATCTCTGTCGTGATGCTGAGCAGAGATGCCCACGGCTCCTGGTCAGTCACATGACCGCAAGGGTGAACAGAGGATACACTTAGAACCATCCTGTTTTTCACTTCCAGTAGAGTATGTCAGAAATGACATGAGATGTTCGCCACTTGATGATGATACAGGCTTTGTGTTAGCCTGCAGGTGGGCAAAACGTAGCTAATGGAAGGATCTGAGCCCACGAAGGTAGGCTGGGCGAAGCTGTGATGTTTGATGGGTTAAGTGTATCCAATGCATTTTTGACTTAGGATAGTTTCAATTTAGGATGGGTTTTCCAGGACGTAACCCCATTGTAAGTCGAGGAAGGTTGACTTAGAAGATTAATTCTAAGTGCAGTTGATTACATTTAACTGCCTAACTACTGGGCTCAGGTTTCAATTTTATACAGGAAGTGAGATTGACAATTAAGAAGGAAATCTCAACGTGAAATACATTGTCTGATAGCAGAGTGAAATAAGAAACTGCGTATCATTTCAGGTCTTTGCAATATGTTCCTAATACGATTCAGCCCTAACCCTTCCACTTGCTGGATATCAGTTAGGGTCCTGCCTCATTTCTCACAGCTGTGCTGAAATTTGGATGAGCATCAAATGTACTAACCCTCAGATGAGAAAATAAAGCAGGAAGCCACTGAGTTATTCTCAACTAGCTCAGGGCTTATCTGAAATCTTAACATGAAAAAGTGGCAAACCTCAGGAAAAAAAAAAAAGATTGAAAAGAGATCTTGATAGAAAAATCCTACTAATGGATTTTGCACTAGAAAGACAATTTCTGGATCCTTACCAGTCAGGTGGGGATGACGTTGATAGCATGAAAGGCTGGAGAGGAGAGGAGGTGAACATTGGAGTAAAGGACTTCCCATCATACCTCTGCGTGGGAGAGGCTGCTACTATTTTAATGACATTTATAAACGTGCTGATTCTGTTGTCATGACAAAGTCACACGTAAAGGATGTTTCATGCTTGGGGGCAAAATCTGCTTGGATTTTTCTTGTTTCCAATGGTGCATTATAGACATTGTAATCGTGAAATCACTTTCTCAGAAGAGCTTGATGCATGGATAAGAAAGACGGTCAGTGGAATTAATTCTTGGCAAGTTCATTCAGAATGGAATTTGCAGGACGTTTATGTTTCTCCAGAGGCGCTTGTAGGAGAGAGTAGTGTTCAGCCAGGAGTGATCTCCCATAGGACGAAAATTCTATTTAGTGCAAACTAAGACATGCTAAGTGCATCACGCCACTGCAAATGAGGGAGGTGCCTCTCAGGATTCTAGGGAGACGTAAATTATATACTGACCATGATATGAGCAAAGATACGTTTAAAGAAAATGAGGGTGTTTTGTTTTGGGTTGTTTGTTTGTTTTTAATGATGTGAGCCTCTTAGGAAGGAAGGATACAAGTTACAGCAAATGCAGTGGTTTAATTGCTACATATACACATGTGTGTGTATTTCTTTTTTTAAGCTCCAAAACAGGAAATGTGGTTGTAGACAGTGTCTCCTCCAAGGCAGTCATGCAGTGGGAACCCCATGCCTCACTCCTGCGGAGAGGTGACACCCGACTGGGAAATGCGGTGTTGCCAGGGCGTTGCCAGACCGAAGGGCACACCCAGCACAGTTTGCACACAGACTTGTTTTGTGGAACCTGGCCCAGTCAGTTCTATTAAACAGTGAACTTACATGATTCACAAATTTGATTTTTTTTTTTTTAAGTTTGTTTCTTCTTTCTGGCTGATGGGGGAGAACTCTGGCTGTCGGCTGGTGGGAGACTGTTTTCATGGAAAGTCATTTAATTGGTAAAATATTAAATAAATTACTCTTTAAGATCGTTGCTGTCTCTTAGGGTGTGTGTGTACTCTCACTTCTAATGTTAAGCCTGCTTATAATCTGTGTCGTGAGGTTATCCACGTTGGCATTTGGTATGAAATATTATGTTATCAAACATTGAATATTAATGTGAATTTGGCAACATTGGGGTTTACAGAGATTTTCTTTAAGGCAATTACACTGACTGAAGAGAAGGTTTAATTTAGTCATTTTTTTCCTAATTTACTTAAAATATACACTTGACATTTTAACTAAACTGTAGTTTTAATGCTATTTACATTTTAAAGTCACAATGACGGTGCAGTGTGTACGACGTGTAATTTAGGAGTTCCCCTCTGTTTAATGGAGAGTGGTGACTTCCTTATTAACTTATGTGAAGTAAACTCTGCCGAGGTTCTCACTCAATTTCTTATTTTTTTGTTCAGCATCACCACTTATAACGCTCAAGATTATTGCGTTGGTATCAATGATCTGAGAATCTTGGAAGATAGTGGAGTGCAAAATATTTTGGATTTATTTCTAAGTGGAACCCCTCCTAGTGACTTCCTGAGAGATGGGAGAATAAACTCGCTCAGTTCTGAAGCTCGTGTTCCTGCCGAGTGAACATGTACCGAGGATGCAGAAGTGCTGCCCTGGACGGTCCCCGCTTTACCCAGCGATCACTCATCTCTGACAGGCGTTTCCCTGGCGTGCTGGATGTGGGAGGGGAATTCCTTTCTCCCGGCAGAAAACACAATAAATGAGATTCTGTAGGACAGCAGGCAAGCAAGCAGCTAGAGACAGACAGACAGAGCGGCTGTGTGGGACCTACACTACCTATGCCTTTTTTTTTTCTTTTTTTAACTGAGAGTGAAATTGATTTCTTTTGATTTTTTAAAAAAAAATATGTATTTTTTGGTGGGAGAAGGTAATTAGGCTTGTTTGTTTGTTTATTTGATGGAGGTACTGGGGATTGAACCCAAGACCTTGTGCCTGCGAAGCAGGCACTCTTAACACTGAGCTGTACCCCCCACCCCAGCTTCTGTCAATTTCTGTCCATATTCTGATAGTATTCCCTTTTCTAACCATTTTCTCGCTCTTCCCACGAATGATTCACCAAGGGCATCAGATGAAGTCCTAACGCTTTGAGTAAGGACAGGAGGGTTGTTTTCGACGGTGGCCACCGTGCTCAGCCCCACTCTGAAGAAGTAGGTCACATGTGCGCAGGTTGAAGGGGTGTTGGGTTTGATAGAAATGGCGAGGGGGGAGCTGTCTTTATTGTCTGTCTTTCTCGATTTTGTGGACTTGCACTGCGCAAATCCTCTGGATTAGTTGTGTCTGGAAATAAAGTAGCTTTCAGAGATACAAAGATACACGGAAGGCAGTAAGGAAAGGCTTCGAAGGGACACAAAGGTACAGAATGTACAGTGAAGCTACCAGAAACATTCGCACGTTTCTTAGGAAAGGCCGGAAATTTGGTTCTGTGTTTTCTTTTAGTTGACACTAGGAGAATCTTGAAATCAACTTGTTTGTAAGAACACAGGTTTCTCAGAGGAAGATAATTCTGAGATTTATCCCGGGGTTCTCGCGCGAGGGCTGTGAGTGATGTCCCATGGAGGATCCGGCAGTGCACATGTCTGCAGAGACGGAGGAGTGAGGCCCTCCCTGCCCATCTGACTGGATTCCTCACGCTGCGCCCGTGTGATGGGGTGATTCGTGGCTGTGAATGTTGGAACCACAGATTTAACTCTTGCATGTTCTTCGTGATTGACTGGATCGAAGCATACTCGCCCACCCCACTCAGCCACCAGGGGACTTCATTCTTTTGCCCTCAAATATGAATGATTTCATTCCATTTCAGCAATTTTGAGCAAATCACATGTATATATTTTATCTACATTTGTGTGTGTTCAACTTCCCCAAACTACCGAACAGTAGTCCTACAACATCGTTTTCAGAACCATTAATATCTTGTTACTTTTTTCCTGATAATAGTTTGACTATTTCCCTTCATACTCACAATTCCTGACAAAAGTCATTCATTAAAGAAAATATCAATGTGTATTTAAAGTGTTACATTATTTGATATCTAAACCTACGCTATTAAATATTTAAAACTTCCAGACTATCACTAAATAAAAGAATCCTCAACTTTTTTGTTCAGTTTATTTTTGAACCTAATGAATGTTTTATTATTAAATACTGTGGGTCTTTTTTTTTTTCTACTAATTTGATTTTAATCTCTTTATCTATTTTTGAGTGCCTCTGTCCAAACCTCTCCAATCTGTTGTTTTATTAAACGTTTAAATTCGAGATAATCATAAGATTTACACGCACCTGTAAAGAATAGTACAGATTTTGTGTACTCTTTATCCAGTCCCCTAAAAGGTAACGCCTTACAAAACAGTAGGACCATAACACTGCCAGGGTAGCTGCATTGAAACTGTCAAGATGCAGGACTTAAGGATCCCTCTGTTGGTTCTTTTATAGCCACGCCCACTTCCCTCCTGTCCCAACCCCCTCCTTAACACCTGGCCTCAAATAACCTGTTTCCCTTTGCAGTAAGTTTGCCATTTCAGGAATGTTAGTCATACAGTATGTGATCCATTTAGGACTGACTTTCCCCCCCCCCCGCCCCTGCATAATTCTCTGGAGGTTCATCCAGGTGTTGTAAATCAATAGTTCATTTCTCTTTATTGCTGAGTAGTAAGACATAGTATAGACATACCTCTGTCTGTGAACCATTCACCTCTTGAAGGACATCAGAGTTATTTCCAGTTTTTGATTATTAAATGTATAGACTTTGTGCAGGTTTTGTGTGAACGTAAGTCTTCATTTCTCTGGGGGAAAATGCTTAGGAGAATGATTGCTTGGTCATATGATAATGGCACGTTGAATTTTGTAAGATGCCGTCAAACTCTTTTCCAAAGTGGCTGTGCCCACTAGCAATACATGAACCCTCCACTTGCTCCGTGTTCTAGCCAGCGTTGGGTATTGTCACTTTAAAAAAAAAAATTAGCCCTTCCGAGTAGGTGTATAGTGATGTTTCTTTGTGGTTTTAAATTTGCATTTCCCTAATGACGGGTGCTGTGGAACATCCTTTCATGTGCTCATTTGCCATCTGCATGTCCTTTTAGATGAAATGACACTTTGTTTTTTGCTGTTTTCTAATTACATTATTTGTTCTTACTGTGCAGTCCTCAGAGTTGTTTTTTATATATTCTGAATACTTGTCCTTGTCAGTTATGTGGTTTGTAGATATTTCCTGCGTCTGTAGCATCTTTTCATTCCTTACCAGGAGAAGCTTTTAATTTTTACGAAGTTTGATGTATCACTTCTTCCTTGTGTGGATCAGGCTTTTGGTGTCTAGCCTAGAAACTCTCTGGCAAGTCCTCGATCCTAAAGTTTCCCTAAAAGTTGTGTAGTTATACATTTTATGTTTGTGTCTGTGTTCCATATTGAGCTGATTATCATATAGGGTGTGAGACTGAAGTCCAGGCCCCTTTGTTGTTTTGCCTCCAGTTGTTCCAGCACCGTTTGTTGGAAGATTTTCTTTACTCCACTGTGTTGCCTTTGCAACATTTGGGCATATTTACGTGGGTCTGTTTTTAGGTTCTGTTTTGATCCACTGTTTTGATGGATGGCTCTATCCCTTTGCTGGTACCACATGGTTTTGGTTTCTGTAGTTACAAATTAAGTCTTGAAAATGGGTAGATTGATTCATCCTGTTTTATTCTTTTTCAAAGGTCTTTAAGCTATTCTATTCTGTTTTTTGTGTGTGTGTTTTTTTTTTTTTTTTTTACTTTCTGTATACATTTTAGGAGAATCTTGTCCATATCTAAAAAAAAAAATTCTTACTGGAATTTTGTTAGAAATTGTATCAAACCTGTATATAAATCCGAGGAAAACTGACACCTTTACAACACTGAGGCTTCCAGTCTATTGACATGGTGTATTTCTCTGTTATGTTTATTCATTGCTTTCTTCAGCATAATACAGTTTTCAAGATACAGTTTTGTACCTGTTAAGTGTTTATTGACTGATTGCAAGAGGCGTGGTACCTTTAATGTGGGCGTCCATGTGTTCAGTGTTAGTATGTATAAATAAAATTGAATTTTATATGTTCATTTTGTATGCTGGGCACTGGCTAATTTCAAGTATGAGCTCTAGGAGTTTTCATATGGAATCCTTGGCATAATCTGTCAGGTAACTGTGTCACCTGCAAATAGAGGCAGTTTGATTTTTTCCTTTCTCATCTCTGTGCATTTATTTCCTTTTCTTGACTTATTATACTGGCTGGATTTTCCAGCACAATGTTGAATAGAAGTGGTGAAAACAGGCCTTTTTGCCTGTTCTCAATCTTAGGGAGAAGCACCCAGTCTCCCCTCCCCAAATTTAATGTCAGATGTAGGTTTTTTGTTTGCCTTCATTTATATTTTGCTGAGAGGTTTTGCTGATTGGATATTTAAATTAGCCAAATGCTTTTTCCTACAGAGATCACTGTAATTTTGTGGTTTTATCCTGTGGAATTGGGAGTACAGGCTTCATCATGTGGATTTTGGAAGCAACAGCCCCACCCTTAGCACAGGGTGACACTAGGGCCGCAGCGGGCGTGAGGAGGCGTTCCGTCCGCTGCTGTTTTCTGGAAGAGATGGTGTAAAATTGTTGGCAGCTGTTTAGATGCTGGGTAGATGCCTCAGAGCATCTGGGTACGTGCCTCAGCGCAGGTAACGAGCAGCACTGTCAGCTGGGCGGCCCGCGCACAGCGAAGCCTTCCCTCTCAGCCCTGGAGCCCGGGAGGCCCAAGCTCGAGGTGCGGGCGGACTCGCGGTCCGGGTAGGCCGGCGCCGCGTCTCAGAGACGCGTCTTCCCGCCGCGCCCCACGCGTCCTGAGGGGCGAGGGGCTCTGCGCCGTCGGCGCTGCGGGGCGCCCTGCCCTCGCGTCTCGCCGCCACCCGAGCCCTGCAGGCCCCACGCGGGGGGGCGGGTTCCCGCGTGTGGATGTGGGTGACCTCGTCCCCTCTGTGCAAGGAGAGCCGCGTGAAGCCGTCCGGGCCCGCACGTTTCTGGGGGGCGGTTTCCGCAGTTCGAGGGCTATTCGGTTTTCTGTTTCCTTCCGAAAGACGTGGTCCTTTGTTGTGTCTTTTTAAGGCGGTGGCCAATGTCATTTAGTTGTCAGACTGTTGCGTGTGGTTTTTGTGGCATCTTTCTCCGTGTCTGTGGGTCTCTAGTGACACTGGCTGTTCAGTCCTGATGTTAGGACCCCCTTTTTTTTTTTTTTTTTTTTTTTTTTTTCCTGTCATTCCTGCTACATTCGTTATTTTGTTGATCTTTTCAAGGAATTAACCTTTGGTTCATTGCTTTTCTCTGTCATTTTTCAGTTACATTCATTTTGACACGTGTCTGTAATTTCTTGCCTTCTGTTGGCATTAAGTTCTGCTCTTTCCTAAGCTGTTGAGATGGGAGCTTGGGTTATAAATACGAGAATTTTCCTCTTTTCTGACGTCTGTTTTCAGTGCCGTTCATTTCCCTCTCAGCAACACTCAGCCAAATCCTACAGATTTTGATAACTTTGCATTTTTATTTTATTCAGTTTAGTGTGTTTTTGTAATTTTCCCTTGAACCTCTTTGATGCGTGGATTATGTTGCGGTGTGCTGTTCAGCGGTGGGCAGTTGCCCTGTCGTTTTTCTCTTACTTGTTTCTAGTTTGGTTCTACAACTGCAGTGGTTATAATTAGGTATTTAATACCGTAGGCTCCCTGGCAAGACAGTTTCCCCTGCTAGGGGTGAGTGTTCAGGTTTTGTTTCTGTGTGATCGCACTACACTAAGCCACATATCTGTAGACAAACCACTTAATGAGCAAATTATAGGTTAAATGCACGTTGGTGAAGCATCTCTTTGACCTTTTTGAAAAGCTGTTTGTAAAGTATTAGGCATAAAATTGCACTTGTTCACTCCTTCAGAGTTCTGACTCTGTCGTCATTAAAATGTCTAAATATATCCCAGCCTAGTGAAAAGTGAACCACATGTCTTAGAACCCCAAAGATGGGTCTTGAAAACCAAGCAGTATCTTACTTGCTTTACTCAGTTCGTCTGACCTCTGCTTAAGGTAGTCATTCGTTCTTATTTATGATGCTCTGACTAGGGTCTGCTTTCTTTTCAAGAGAAACTGATTTATTGGGAGGGAGACAGCAAGAATAAGCACCTGAAGGGTGACGTGTGACAACACACCATCTAATAATTTAGGAGGAAGATAAACTCAGAAGCACATGCAGTGCCATCTGCTTCCTGTAGCGTGTGTGAGGATGGCTTTGCCTTGTTGTAAGTTCTGCATGCTCGGTTTAAGACAATGGTGGTATTGTACAGTTCTTTCCAGAAAGAATCTTTTCAAAGATGGTTTCAATAAGCAGACTTGAGCATGCTAATTTTGATTACCTGGCAACGCCTTGTATGGATCATATAACTGTCAATGACTTATGTCAAATAAATATGCCCCAGTGGCAAGACGAATCGAACATCTTCACCCAGTAAGCTTCCGTAACAACTTTATGCTTTTTTAACTCTATTCACGTCTTTTTGAAATGTAGGTTATCGGGATTTCAGCTGCCTTCCTCCATCGTCAGCACCGGCTCCGTCCTCACGCTGTGGTTCACAACCGACTTCGCCGTGAGTGCCCAGGGTTTCAGAGCCCTGTATGAAGGTAGGCTGCCCCCCGTGTCGCGCACACACTCCCTGGCTGCGTGACCTCACTCTGGCCGCTCCGGGCTGCAGATTTTGATGCAGATGGAAGCTGCTTTTTCAGTTTAGTGGTGGAAACGTTTGGCTTGTATGTATGAACGTGATGATGGGAGAACACTACTGACCGTAACAGCCAGAACTGCTAGCAGAGAACGTGTGTTGAGAGTTTTCCCTTCACTGGTGGTGGTTTCTGACTGGAAGAGCGGTTCTTTTGACATGTAGCAGAGAAGTTGTGAAGATTTCAAATACCAATTACTAGCTCTCCTTTTCTGGGAAGAATGCATTCTTAACACAGAAGCGTTTTCTTAAAATTATTGCTCAACGATAATACTGATAGTTGGTGCTTAAGTAAAGGAAATTCCATTACGTGAGTTTTCGTGGTCGACGCTGAAGCTTGGAATTGAGAAAATTGTTTTGGCTGTATTGTTCGGTGCTGGCAAGGCGTCGGGAGTGCGTTTTGTTTGTTTTGTGTTTTCAGATTTCTTGCTGCGATGCTTTTGGGGTCTGGCTATTCTTATTAACTATTTGGGGCAGAAATTTTAAAAACATGAGAGTTCACACTTCGATAGAGGGATTGATACAAATGATCACTTTCAACATTCAGTTTTAAGAAATTGCAAAAGTCGTACTTGAAGTGCAAATGTTGAGGTCTGTGTAGTCTTGCTTCACATAGATACTTTACACGCATTTTAGCTTTTGTGTGTGTGACGCAAAGGCTTTTACTTCTAACGCATACTCTGGAGCCTGTGAACTGAAAAAGATACAGGTGGGGGAGGCCCGTCCCCGTTTATAACGCACACCATTCATCAGGGCGTCTTTCTGAGGTGAGTCGTGTCTGTGTGTGCTCCTATTTGGAGTGCTCTGTGCACTGGGGCAAAAACCATTCTTTGCAGAAAGATAAAATCTACATGTGCTTGGTGCAGCTGAACTTAACCTGCTGTGCAGTTTTCAGAAAATACAAGGGTAGAATGTCCTCTTTGCAATTTATCCTTTAATTTGAAGTCTTTACTGTGGAATGATGCTGACATTCTGACTCCAGTGTTGGCCAGGCCACTGTGTTTATAAATAAACCTCATCAGTGGCCTGAAAGGGTTAATCATCTTTAACGATGGTACTGACCACCAGGGAATAATTTAATTTTGGGAGAGAAAGAAGCTAGTTTAAGATCAATAGTTGCTATGAGCTTTCAAATTTGCCTATACACCTTAATGCAGTTTCTTTTTCATGTAGCATTACAACAATGTTTCTGCAGCAATCTATCCTAGCTCCTGGGGAACATAACTTGTCCAGTCGACATACGTGGTATTTGCTCAGAAGGCTGATGGTGCTTCCACATTTTGGAACCCTTGGGAATTCTCCTCCCCTTTCTGAGAAAGTGGATACTTGAATATCATGCTTTGATGAATTTAGTAAGATGAATGTTGCAGAAACTCTGTTGATGCCGAATGATTGCCAGCGAGTAACTGTACTGAATCTTTCTGGGCTGCTGTTGATGTTAGGGGTTGTCATGATGGTATAAAAAAAATGGTGAGAGTGTCTCTGGGAAAATACTTGTGAGTTATTATCAAAATTGGAAAAATGACTAGAAATGTAAACAGGACCAATTAAGTTAAATGTATTTAAAATTTTGATATGTGAAGATGTGTCTTTTGAAATTTGTGTTTTAAATAGTGACATTACAATACAGTCTGGTATTTACAAGTAAATAAAAGCCGTTATTTTGAAAGAAAGAGATAACTGTTAAAACTTCGTCAGCAAAACAAAATTTGTATACGGTATTGAATATCCCTATTTGTGAAATATTTCTCCATTAGCTGAAAGGTCTAGTGGGAAAATAAAATTGTACTATATAGAAAAACAAAGTTACAGTCTAAACAGAAGATTAAAGACAAGAGAATTTATCTAGAAGAGAGTAAAGCTTTCACTGTAAATATCAATTGATTTATCAATAATGTCAGTTCCCACAGGGAATGTAGACATGACTGTAACTTACCAGTGTGCTGGTCATGGGAAAAAGTGAGAGTTTTATGAAGAACAGTGTATAAAATATGCAAATACACCTATTCACATATAATATTAAGTAGAATCAATGATAATGGTCAGAAAAAAGATCTGAAGTTGTTATGTGACTGGAACATTGAGTCCCATCGGTCCTCATGTTGATGAGACCACATCAAATAATTAATGTAAGCCAAATAATATAATAAAATGTTCATATCTTATTCAAGACCTCTTAAGAAAATTTAATTTAGAAATATAATACTAAATAAGTTTTTAAAAACTTCTCTTGTTATTAAACCATTACTAATTTTTTTCCAATTAAAATTAGGATTTATTTAGTTTTATCAGACTGAGGTTTAAAATTTTAATTTAAATTTATTTTCTTGAGTTGGAGAAAATCTTCCAAACTTAAAAAAAACTGTGTACATGATAACTTTTGTAATAAACTTAATCTGGACATTGAACTTTATAGTTTGTTAGCAGTAGTTTGGAAGAGGTGCTGTTTACATAAATTCTTATTTGCACCTGGAAATATTAAGCTAACTAATTAGCGTGGAAATGATAAATTGAAATATTCTAATCAGTGCGTTCAGTCATTGAATTTAACCCTGGAAATCCAATAGAAATATTTATAAATTTCACACTAACCTTATCCACACACAATAATAACTCTCTAAATAATGAAGAAGTTGATAAATGGTTGCTGCAATCAATATATTTTAACCCACAAATATAGAATAATGAAGTTCCTAATTTAGCAGGGTGTTTTATAATGTTATATTTCCTAGTTCCATCACTGAACATTATCCTTTATGATCAACCAAATAATTTGCATAATTTTCTTTGGTAAATTTTTAAGAAACAATATTGGGATTGCACAATTTACAGTGAGATAGATTACAATCAAAATTCCTACATTTGTCCAACACTGAAGTACTTTGTATATAAATAGCACTTATTCATGCATTTCTATCTGCTAACTTTATTTCAGAAAGATCTCAACTACTAAAATAATTCTTACCAAGTTTGAGTTAAGGAAAAAAATCATTAGGTCAGAAAATTTACATGGCATGTCAAGATATGACAGATACGATGTTATGATGAATGTGTGACAAGGTAGTCTGTCATTTCAAGTGTTTGATAAATTACATAAATTTTTAATACGTTGACTTCATAATTTTGGTATTGGTTATATTTCAGAAATTTAGTTTTTTGCAAACTATTTACTATAATTTAGATGGACTCTTTAGAAACTTTTGTAGTGAAATAAGTTCCTTTGACACTGATTGTATTTTTATAATCCAGTGCTTTGTGTGAAGTACAGCTTGAAACTTTTATTTGTGAAAGCCCCTGCTCTGTGACCCCGATGCATGCTTGCAGTGTGTGTGCACTGGAATCAGCACTGTCCTTCTGTGGAATCTTTCTCAGTATGTAGGGCAATTAATTTATTGATTGGGGACCACATTTTCTCTGCACAGTTGGCCAAAGCTTTATCCAGGGAATGGCAACTAAAAACAAATGTAGTGAAAATTTTAAGCATATTTTGCTATAGATATTTACGTTTGCAATAATTATTTGGTGAGGCAAGAGGAAGGTTAAACTGAATTCTTGTCTAAGGCAAAGTGGATAGGAGTGGTAGGAGTCTAGTCCCTTTAAGACTTCTTTAAAAATTTTGGCTGACATGTTAGTTGAAAAGGAAAAATTTTAACCACAAATGTAGACAGTCAAATATTTTGATGATAAAAACTCTTGTCAACATTTATCTCAACTTCCCAGGCCATTTTGAATATATTGGTCTTTAAGGTTTATGCATAAAATCGATAAGAATCTGACAGTTTAAAAATCTATTTTAGAAGAAACTAGCGCTAGTATAGTGAGGAGGAATTTGACATTACTAAATAGTACACATTAGCTTGTGGCAGGAAATTGTGCTGCATACAAATTAGCTCATTAGTTGGAGTGAGAAAAACAGTTGCCCATGAAGGTGGTTTAAGAGACTCCCTTGGGTGATAAAAAGCTATTCTAAAGGAATTCTTCTCTTTCAATTTTTTTTTCTTAAAATGATTCTGTGAATTATAACATTTTGTTTTCCTTACTAAATATGTATAACTGTGTATGGATGAGTAGATAGATACTAAATAAGTGGATGATAGGTAGATAGATGGAAAAGACAGATGAACAGATAGATGACAGATACATAAGATAGATAATAAGTAGGTGGACAGGTGCATGATAGGCAGACAGGTAGGTGGATGGATGGATGAGCCTAGGGCGGTATAAACCCTTGTGCACATTTTCTTATTAAATCTTCAAGATTCCTATAAATGAAGTAGAATGGCCCAGTATTACCATATAGAAAAAATGAGGTAATGACTAACAGTAATTTAGCTTGCCAAGAACTTACAGCCACTAAACAGAGAAAGGGGAAATTCAACACATCTGCCTATTTCCAGAAGTTATCATTCTTAACCACTTACTTTATGTATGTGCTCTCATATAGTTAAGTTTTTTTGCATGTATGAAAACAGACATGCATTCATATATACACGTGTGTATATACACAGAATAACATTTTTACATATATACAGACATACGCAAATATATATACCACACACACAGTGTGTGCACTCACATGCTGATGTAAATGGACGCACAGGTCTACTCATTCATTCTTCCCCTCGTTTATTGACTAAGCTTTCCTGGAGCATCTGCCAGAGACCCAGTACTGGGCTAATCATAGGAACACAAGGATGATGATAAGAACGGTGTCTGCTGTGAAGGAGCAGCAGGAGAAAGTGGCAAAATGCGATAGAACGGAGGGTCTACCTGGTGCTCAGAAGGAGTTACAGGGCGTTTGACGAGGTTGGACAAAACAGAAGGGCACAGGCGCCTGGGGACGGGCAGAGATCGCGACGGAGTTAGTGCTGGGGCCGGACCTCAAACGAAGAGCCTAAAAGGCTCATGTGCTGAAAGCCCCTTTGCGTCAGTCACTGAATAGACGTTCTCCAGGAACATGGATGACAGGAGGGGCTTTCTCACTGAGGAAGGATCATGGGCCAGAGTTGGGAGAAGAACAAGTTATCGCCTTTAAGAATCATGAGAAGTTTGGTTCGACAGAAGGGAGAGCAGCAGCAGGAAGAGGTTGACGGCAGGGTCTGGGGAGGGGCCGAGGGGGGGACCCTCCAGCCGGGGTCCCCGTCAGAGTTCCCGCGCATGGAGCGTGGTCCTTCTGGTCAGCCTCACAGTTAGGGGTCTGGGTTGAACTGTTCAATCGTGAGACGGAACACTTCCTCAGGGAGATCTTCGAGGGGAAGGCGGAATCCATTTCACCCGACTGTTAAATTGAAGCACTTTTGTTGGCACAGACATTCCTTTTACAGTTCTCCCACTTTCTGGCTTTTGAGTCATGGTTGTGGAGCCCAGGACACTTGCAGAGAGAAGAGGGATCTGGTGGATTCGGTGATTTCTGGGTCCTTGCAGCGCTTTGAGCTGCAGTCTTGGGCAACGTCGACTCCGCCATCACTGACGGTTGTTTTCCTTTGCATCCCCGAGGGCACTAATGGACTCGGAGGGAAAACTTGAATGTCTGACATTCCGCACAAAGTAAATACTCAGAAATATTTTTAATAAAATTTCCGCTCCAACCCTAACTTAATGTCATCCAGTAGTTCGTATTTCTTTCTCTCAAAACCTAAAAGGAGACTTGCCAAGAAGTGTCACAATTAATTGATTTGAATTTAGTTTTTGTCTGTTAACACACACTTTCACCTAGAAGTTCCTGAAACACAAAAACAAACAAAAAAACACTGAAATGATTTAAAGAGAAAGAGATTAGGTCAGCCATGGTAAATCTGAGCATTTCCTCTTAAAAAAATCATACACTCAATACAGAGCATCAGGTTAGACTCGACCAAACTTAAAATGGATTAATGTCATTTATTATGTTTCTTGTGGGGGAGCGAGCGGCCTGCATTTTCGTATCCTGCTCAGATTTTCACCAGGGAAACATGGGTCTTGGCTTTGGCAAAGACCTTTCCTTCTGGGTTCACTGCGTAATTAACTCCAGAGGTGTGCAGGGCTCCTGACAGGGAGTGTGTTTCCAGCCAGCTGAATATATCTGACACTTCCCTCTGACCCATCCCTCAAGGAGAATTTTCTCTCCTTTAACATCCAGGGATCTGGGTTTAGAAAGAGCAGCTAGATTATTCCCCTTCAAGCTCCAAGCTGTGTTTAGAACGTCAGCACCGATTTACGTCTCCCTTGAAGTGATTATCCAAACTCAGCCTGAATTAAAGTGTGGAACCTGAATGACCCACCTGGCGGGAGAGGAACATTTCTGACTGAAGAAAGTAATGGCCAAGGAACGGCAGTTAGCGGTCCGTTACCGGACACGCTGATGTGATTTGGGATTTAAAACAATTTCTGAGGCTGAAACCAACGGGAAACGTCTGGAATTACTTTCCTCTTGAACATGAGATGCTCTGGGTTGGGAAGCCCAGGTGAGGGCACGCCTTCCTGAGGACACGTTTCGCCTGGTTGTAGGGAGCAGCACTGCCGGTCCTCGGTTCGGCCCTTCCCTAGGCTTAGCTGCCAGAGCCTGGGTATCGTTTTTTTGTTCTCAGTTTGCAGGCATGTTCACTGGTAGATACGTTAGGACCACTAATCAAAGGTTTTAGAATGGTACTGGAAAATAATTATTGCTGTTAGTAACATGAATGCTAACATTTCCAGAAGGTGCTGACATAGGAGAAAGATGGTTACTTTCTGAACGTTCAACGTTAAACCAGTCAAGTAAAGGGTCAGAGCAGATGGGCAGGGCTGCCATCAGGAGAGGAGTCTGGGTAAACGTAGCAGGGCTTGTCCGTAACCTGGGGCTGCTGGTACGTCTGATGAAAGGTTAGAGACAGAATGCGTACCACAGGCAGAGCCTCGTCCGGGGAAGTGGCTGCCCACCTGCTCTCTGAGCCCTCGGGCCACTGAGCAGGTGGCCCTGTTGGGGGCGTGTCTGCAGGCCTTGACGGGAACCACGCTCCACTGCAGGGCTCTCCCTGTCCAGGGTCCCTGTCCTGTATGTGACTTCCTCAATTTGGGGGTCACAGGTGATCTCACTGTCTGTGAAGCCGTGAAATTTCATGCCCAGTTCTGTACGTGTGTGGGCTTTTCTGGGGAAAATGTTTCATAGACTTTAAGTTCTCAAGAATTGTGTAACTAACAGAAAGGTCGGAATGGCTTCTGTCAGTGATGTGAGCTCTCTCACCTAAGGCGTCCGTGATCTTCAGTCTGAGTCCTGTTGCTTACTTTATTTCTTACTTATGTGCTTTCTGTTCCAGCGAGTGGGCATCGGGTTGCAGTTTGGTTTCACCTGTGGTCCTGGGGTGGGGGGTGGGGGTGGGCGGGGCTAGGACTGTCCTGTCGGTGTAAATAGTCTGTTCCTGTGATTGGTAGTCCATGAATTTGGCATTTGATTTTATCTGCTGGTTCTGTGAACTTAATGTGCATTTACCCCTGGGTGAGGACTCGGTTCTTAGCACCACAAAATCCAGTTTCTGAGTCAGCTGATCACTCATTGTGAATGCATTAAGATCCTAAATTCTACTGTGAGACCTATTGAGAGATACTGAGTCAGTCTTTTCCCTGGCAAGACACCAACACCCCCCCACACACTCATTATATTGTCATGTGCAATTCTCCTTTCATTGTAAGAAAATATTTCCTTCCAAGTACTAAATACTATTAAAAAGACCTAGTCCTGTATATATTGACCTGAAGGAACATCCCTGATACAAGAAAGCAAAAAAAGTAATGTGTAATCCCATTTTGGTTAAAAAAATATATATATATATTTTTAAAGTATTTGTATACATCTGTGTGCACACATGTGTGTTATGTGTGTGTATCCATGCATCCATGTATATATGTAGCACACACACATATGCTTGTGTGAGTATTCAGAAAAGTATAGGAAAATACCTGACCTGGATTTGAATTATAAAAAGAAAAACACACCAGACAACATTGAAAGGATCCAAGAATGCTGGAAACACACATTGTAAATTAAGACACAAATATGTCACAATTTGAGAAATCAAAGTCATTTTAGTTTTGGGGAAAGAGACCGGTCTCCCCTCTTTGGGCCCTTCTGTGAGAAATGTGAATGCTAATGAAATAGAACCAATCTGTAGCCCTTATGAAGAAGTTGAGCTTTAAGCAAATGCTTCACTCTCTGATATAGTGAAATTAATGCCAAATGTGCATCCAGATGATAAAAAGAGATACAAATATTTGTTTATCTGCAGAGTTCTTAACTCAGTCTACAGAAGATTCAGGGTTCATTTCCATTTCTAACTTGGCACTTAACATGTAAATGTATTATCATTTCTGATGTTCTGGCTACGGAAGGTTAATGGGTCACTGAATATCAAACAAGCATCCGTATTGCTAAATCCAAGCATATTTTTTCAAAGAGTGTGTTATTTTAAGCAGTTTCCAACCACAGTTGGAAATTTTTTTCTTTTTTTTTTTTTTTATTATTTTCTTTAAGTGTAGCCAGAAAACTTCAACATACTCTTTTCTGAATAATACACGTGATGTTGATCTCTACAGGATTTACATTCTGAGATGGTTAGTTATGGGTTTATTCTTGGTTTCAACAAAATGAGGCATTGATTTCATTGATGAACTTGCAAAAGCGTCATACAGAATTGAGCTGTTTCTGCGTTTTCTGGCATCAGTCATCTCTTGCCATTTAAATTGTTGACCTCACTTCTTACTCCTTTGTGCCGATCAGAGTAATAAAAACCTAAACAGGAAATACCTTTGATTATGTCCAAGTCTTGGTCAGAAGAATGAGACACGGAAGTGAAATTAAACTTTCAAATGAAGAGGTGTGTGTGTGTGTGTGTGTGTGTGTGTGTGTGTGTGTGTGTATGTGTATGTGTATACATACACATACACATATACATACATGTTTGCCTTTATTTGTATTGTCCCAAATCTCTCCTCCTGGACACTGGAGCGTCGGGGCTGCACACACACCTGCCTCCTGACCGTGGAGGGTGAAGTGCCCTTTCTAGTTGGCCTCCCTGTTTGTTTTAGCTCGCTTCTTTGCAGACATTCTTGACATTGGTTCCTTCAAAATATAACCTTGTATTTCTTTCATATTCTCCGAAGTAAGAAAACAAAAACCCCAAACCCACCGTTTAGTAAAAGAAGAGCGGCCAGGGGCCTGCCAGGTTGCAGCAACAGTGTAGACATCCGATTAAGCATTGAGTCATTTTAATTGTCTGTATCTCCTAACTTTTTTTGTTTTTCCAAGCATATGTGTGCTTTTCCCGAACGATGTGTTTAAATATTGAAATAATGGACTGGAAAGCTACATTTGGGAAGGAGAGGAGGGTGGGCGAGTGGACAGCTGGCGTGGGGGGGTGCATTTCTGTTTCCTCCTGCAGTCCTGCCCCCGTGTAGGAGGCTCACAAATGGGCCGCTTTGTGCAGGAGTGAGATGCTGAACACATTCCAGCTTTGGATGCCTTCTCCATCTGAGCTCACGCGGATGAGGTTTCAACATCCCACATCTTATTTTTCATTTCTCAGGACTTTCATACTTGCTCAGAACCTTCCCATATGCCGCCGTTCTGACATGTGTATCAAAATTTATGTGTTTACTTGCTTTTCTTTTCTTTTTTGGGGGGAAGGAAAGCTCAGAGGCATGAATCATGAGAATAACAGTGGCTTTTTATCTGAGTTAGTGACAAAAGCTACTTCTGTGTCATTTACGTTCAGCAAGTCAGAGGAACTAGTTAACTAACGCGTTTCTCAGGAATCCTTGTTCGTTTAGTACTGAAATTCCTGAAAAAGTAATCTCAAAATTAGTTTCATTTCTAAACTCTCGTGTAGAATAAACACAGTTTGCACTCTCAATTTAAACACCCAATGACAGACAACGTTGTAAGGAAATATAACATCACAGCAGTTGTATTCTTTAGGTATCATATTAGCCACATTTAATAAAGTTCTTTCGATTTTCAGTAACCTAAATACAAGATGCCATCTAGCCTATTAACGTAGAGTCACGTTAACACTTTATGATAAAAACCAGTTTCCTGTGTGTTAATTTTTAAGTCTTTAAATCTTTATGAGTAATTTTCCAAGTGTTACGTTGGCATCCCGTGGCAGGCAAGAGCTGGGACTCAGGTGTGGTCGCTCGAAAGAGGACTGGCCGCCTTCTTCTGTCAAGGGCCTTTGTGGTTTGTCTGGTCTTTGCCACAACTGCTCGGTTCTGCTGGTATCAGGTGGTAGCCGCCCTGGAAGGCGTTTGAGCATGGTTGTTATGTTCCAATAAAGCTTTATTTGCAGAGATAGGCGACCACCGTGTGGGACCCCCGCCTACAGCCAGGGCTCTTTCCTCGGAAGCCAGATACTCTTTTCTGTGTCAGTCAGTTCTGGTGCTTACTTAACCCACGTTCTCAATGGCCAGGGGAAGAAGTAAGTGGACCTTAAGAGAGCCTGCTGAGGTGGCCAGTCTTAATTGCTTTGCTGTAACGGACAACTTTGTTAGTTACTTGAGTCAAAGACCTGGCGACTCAGGAGTTTCAGGAAATTAAGTCATTTTTAAGTTGGCAATCAACATGTGCTCTGGTGTTATTTGCCCACAGAGATTGAAGAAAGTGTTTGCTTTTGTATTTTTGTGTGTAAAACATGGTGGTAAGAGTGTCTGCAGGGCCGATAATATGCCCACTGCCGGCTTTCCAAGGTTCCTTTTTATGTCTGTTTTCGTCTCGGAAGTTCCTGTGTCTACAGGCATCACTCTCTGATTTCAACCCAAAGGTGCTCCTTAAACTTGTTAGTGTAAAATGCAACAACTATTGAAAGTCCCTGTTTCCATCTTATCAATGCCTGGAAAACAGTTAACAGGAGATCCATCAGGAAGGAGTGGTTGCCGAGGTGTGATGGCCACGATGTTGGAAAAATCGGAACTTGAGAAGTCATTGTCACAGCGCCTCTGTCCGTCACATGTTTCAGTTAACTTTGGCGTTCCATCCTGGCGAATGAAGCACCGGGGGCCCAAAGGTAAACAGTTTGCGCTGTTTGTCCTCAGACTCTCCGAGGACCGGTGCGCTGTGAACATCCGTGCACCCGGGGCAGGGGCTGGGAGCGCTCTGCAGTATAAATCTGTACCAGTGGAAAAACCCTACTCAGCAGAACGAAATTGTAGTACGTGCACTATTATGCCTCACCGCCATCTGACAGCTGCTCGGTTCCTGTGTGAAATGAATTAGTGCTGTCATTTTACTAATAGACCAAAAATAAAATCGTTGGCATTGTTTCCAGCAGCAGTTGTAACAGAAGCCACTCTAAATGAATTGCCCTGTCCCTGGTCACAGGCATGCCTGCTACGGGACAGGCGATGAGAACATAAGGCAGTACTCGGAATGCTAATTGAGGGAGGCAGAATGCTTCTCAGAGCCATGGTACTTAGGGCTGATTAAAAGTAACCACAGAGGCTTCTGCACTGAGGAGGGGCTGCCTTTCCCGTGAGTCTCACGACACGCCCTGCCCCGGCTCAGGGCACGTGGACGTGACCACTCCTGGAACTGAGACACACCCAAAACCTCCCTTACGCATCTGGTCTCGGGCTGACTCTTAAGTTTGCTTCTGCGAGAAACAAACGGATGCGCCCTGCCTTCCGAGCACCCCACAGGAAGGGCTGTGTGTCTTGTGCAGGGACAAGGCGACGCCCTGCGAAGCCGCGCCCGTGTTTCTCTTTTTGGTCATCGTGAGCGACAGAGAACACTGATGTTTTGTGTAGTGTGAATCCGAATCCACAGTGATGGTCTCATGGCATTTATATTGCGAGCGTTTCACTAAGCTGCTGGGTGTTTCACACGGTCTCGTCTTACTCTGTCAACCACTCTGATAAAGGCAGGTAATAAAACGCTCCTTTTACAAATGAGAATCTCCAGTTAAGCAGCGTAGCCATGTTCATACAGCTAGCAGGTGGCTGGTGCCGGAATTTAAAACCTGTCCTACACTTAGAAAACTGAGAACCAAGAACCTGTTGTCTATCATGAGACGACAGTTCCTTCAGTCTCTTAAGATAATTATCACTTTCCTTTTTTACTTCTCTTTTCCAAGCTAAGCATTTCCCAGTCACATGAAAGCATCAGTTTGAATGACTGAAAGACCAAACCTTCCTTTGCACCTTGTGTTGCGTTGTCTTTTCTGAAGTGGGAGGGCATCCCAGACGTCACCGGGTGGATGCAGAGCGCAAAGGTCTAAGGTGCCTTTTGGGAGTAACAGGCTGCTCCCAAGGCAGCGCGCTTGGGGAAATGGGTGGTGGGCTCGCGCTGAGCCCTCCCGGCTCGGGGAGGCGGCCACCTGTGTCCAGGCTCCAACTTTGTTTCTCTGCGTTTTGCACAAACTCCCTAGTCCCTGGGTGCCTGAGTTTCACTTTAAGACCGGGATGATAATAGAATTAATGACATCATAGACTCTTTGGAAAAATTAAATAGTGAGTTAAAAGTGCACTGCTTCAAAGAATGCGTGGTACGGAGTGAGTACCCACTGTTGTTCTTTTTAGATTCATGGGTAGTCATGGAAGATTCCTGGTTTACATCCTGCCTACAGCTATTCAAATTCAATTTATTTTTTAACAATATTAACCATAATAATATTAAACATAATCCAAATTAATTTTAAACATGAATATAATTATATAACTATGGCATCAGTACTACAAATACAGCGTAAATACATGTGAGATTAATAGTATAATGTCAATATTAATTATGGATTTAAAATAAATTTGCAAGTTACTACTAGCAAAAACTCAATCAGAGTTTTAGATTTTTATGTTGAGCAATAGTAAACGTTATCTTTAGGAACTTACTTTCCCCTGCCCCACTTTCCCATCCTTGTGTTTACACTCTGTCACTAAATATATGCCTATAATCCATAGCAATTTTTAGTATAAATCTTTTTCATGTAAAACTTGTGCATGAGATTTTAACAAGTGTTAGACTAAAAATGAAATGCTTAGAACATGCAAGATTGAAAAAAATAAGTTTTTTTAATTTAAAATATTTAAAATTTGGGAGGTAATTAGGTTTTGTTAACTTACTTACTCATTTAAATGGAGGGTCTCGAGACTGAACCCAGGACCTCGTGCGTGCTGAGCACGTACTCTACCGCTGGGCTACACCCGCCCTAAGCAAGTTTCTCTAGAAGGTGTTTAAGCCAAAGTGAAAGGCATTTCTTCACCCCCACCTCGAATAGTCTCATGATCACATGGATTTCCAAGAGGGGCTTTGTAGGCAGTGTTTCCCAAACTTGAATGGACCACAGAAACCCATTTTTGTGGAGCACCTCCTGCAGTAGGTCCTCGGGATCCCCCTTTGAGAAGAAATGCCCTGAACCCTTCCTGTTTTCTTCCCCAATTCCCTCTGTCCACCCCCAACTCTGTTAATTCCCTGCCAGCAGAACACACGCCCCGTTCCCCCAGGGACTGTGCCTCTGATTGGTGTAGCCTGTGGCGAAGTCACAGGGGCCTTGGCCCCGGCATGGACCATCTTCTTGCTGGCCCACTTGGCCCTCGGGGTTTGCACACCGAGGCCATGACTGTAGAAGGCACTTTCTCATTGCAGACTTCTTTGCTGGCTTTTGCGCCACAGGAAAAAAAACAGTGGCGTTCTTTACACTTTTAAAAGACCCTTTTGAGACAGGAGGGGAGGGGGCAGGGCACAGCCATTCAAGGATTGCCACAGCAGTTAACACCAAAGTGGTGGGAGACTCAACCCCCAGGAGGCCCTGAGGCTCAGGATGGTGGGAGATTTGACTTCTAGCAGATCCTGAGCTTCATTATACGCTCATTGTAATATAAGTGTGGTGAATAACACGCCCACAGGCACGATGGCAGTCCCAAGGCTGGCCACAAAAGGTCACAGAGTGGGAAATGGCCAACTTCCTGGGAATCCCAGCCCCTTCCCCAGGCTAGTTAGACTGGTCCTTTCACTTATTAGCATACGAAGCCACCGAGCCCATAAAAACTGGCAACGCGGTGCCTCACCGCTGCCCCTTCTCTCTCCCTCTTCTGAGACTGCCCGCACTCTGTCTGTGGAGTGTGTGCCCACTTTTAATCTGAGCACCCAACCCCCACACCTCGTGGCCTTTCTCTTGCCTCTCAGTGTATCTCTCTGAATAAATCTACCTTTACTCAACTGTAGCTCACTCTTGAATTCTTTCCTGCACGAAGCCAAGGACCCACACTTGGCTGGGCCCGTCTCAGCTTGGGACACAGCCCTCCTCACGCCCCACATGTTTTCCTGCATCACTTTCAAGGGACTGTCTTCAGCAGTCTGCCTACTCGATGGCCATTCCAGGGAGCAGAATGGGCTGGTGGTTTCGGAGCACAGCCTTTGGGTGTTAGTACGTTCTGACCGCAGGTGAGACAGACCGTCCCCAGGTAACTGGGACTCTGGGCGTCTTCCTCAGACAGTCAGACTGAGGGGCATTTCGGCAATGAGTTGTGATTTTACTTTGTTACATTAGATTGTAAAATAATCATTTCAGGAAAGATCCAGAATAATTACAGATAGTATAAATAGTCCTTAAAATATGACACGAATAACAACCACACATGACGCTGTCACAGCAGTACAGATGCGCAGGGGTTCATTTACGGGTATTGAGTGATGGGGTTAATGAGTGAAGACCTGTTTTAGCCTTTCCTACATCAGCGTCTTGAAAAGAGAATTTGATTTCCTTGTGCTGATGATACTTGAATTGAAATGATTTCCACATCAATTGAATGATTTCTACCTATGTTCATTAATCCATTTTAGAGAAACAGAGCGAGCTATAACTGGGGATGATTCTGTTAAGCATATTCACTTAGAATTTGGACTATTAGGTGGTTCATAAGGTGTTGACAGCAGCCTATGTTAAATTTACATTAGCTCAGAAGGTCAGTTCTACACGGTCACAGTTTACCAATGTGACAGTTGACAGAATAGAAACATTTATTGTATTCAGCTCTTTATAAAATTAATACTTTTGTACAAATATTCATTGACCATTTACTATATGTTAGAACTTTTCTAGAGGTTAGATCTACAACACTGAGCAAAGCAGAACAAAATCCCTAGGCCCCCTCCTAATTCTGGTTGAAGGAACCCTACCATGAGCAGATACACAGCTGAAATGTACGTTGTGTCTTGCAGTGGTAGGTGGTGTGGGCATTGTGAAGACGTGTAGGTCAGGGGAGGACTCTCGGGGTTCTCAGGCTAGAGTCTGAGCGCCAAGAGTAGACAGGATGGAGAGGGAGGCTATTCCCTGAGAAAGGTAAGCAGATAGCGACGGGGATTCTGGGAAACAGCATTCCAGGAAGCAGTAAGAACAGTTTAAAAGTCCTAGGGTGAAGTGTTTAATTTTGGATTTTATACCAGAATCAGTAACATATACTAACTGAATGAAGACAGGGTATGAGCAATGGGGAGTCAGCCATGACTGTGAGGTTGTTGGAGGTGGAGAACGTGTCCAAAGGAGGGTGTTAGGCACAGTGGGGTAGTCGGGTGGGGATCGGGGATTTATCTCTAGACAGATTAAATGTACATGCCAATCAGACATCCAGAGACCAATGTCCTGGGGCACCTGGATCTACAAATCAGGGTGCAGGAATGGGGACCCGGATCAGATGGAAATATTGGAGCTACTGGCCACAAGGCAAGATCATCAAGAAGTCAAAAGACACTGATGTGGTCGGGAGACCTGATCCTTGGTTACTCCAGGGTTCAGACGCTTGGGAGATGAGGAAGGCTCTCAGGTGCAGTTCATGGAGGAGCAGCAGGCGAAGGAGGAGGAAACTGGGGAGTGTTTGCCACCTGGAAGCTGACTCGAGCAAGTCTTTCAGGCAGGAAGGGCCAGCTGTCTCAAGTGCCACGAGTCGGTCCTGGCTGATGGGGAGAGGTGGCTTCCCATGGCATTTCATGGTGAGAAGGTCTTTGCTGCTGTTGACGAGGGCTGTTTGGTGGGACGGTGGCTATAGGACTCTTACTGGAATGATTCAGAGGAGAATTAGGGGAGGTGTGTTGGAGACAAGAAAAACAGACAACTCTTTGCGGGCATTTTACTGTAAATATAACATGGAAACATGGAGTAGTGTGCCAAGGCCTGACGGAGAAAGGAGCAGTGTTTCTTGGCGGTGGTTTTGTTTTCCTTTTAAACAGGGTGAAGCAGTGTCATCTACGTGTGCTGTGACTGAGGGGGGAGGGAACCCTGAGAACGGAGGGGGGCGGGGCGGGGCATGGTGGAGCGGAGTCTGAGAAGACAGGGCTGTGATCTTGCACAGAGGCACAGTTTCACACAAATGTTTTGTTTAGTTGATAGAGAAGTCTTGCTTCAGGGCTTCCTCGCTTGAGAGAGAGTCATTTCTCTGACATCAAGTATATCCCGTTGCACGTTCTGTATTACCTTTCAGATTTGCCTGTAACAATGGCCGGTTTCATTTTAAGATTCATCTCTTCTTCAGATACTTTTGGAATACCAGCCTCAATGTATGACTGAGCGATTCAGTGGGTTGGTAGATGTCATTCTTGGTGTATTTGTGGAGAGAGTGAGCTGTGAGTCTCTCTGCTGCACCATCTTGGCTCCTCCCCCTCAACACGTTACTGACAATAAAGCTGTGAAGTTGGTCTTCCACAGTGAGCATTGTGCTGTCCAAAAGTCGGGTACCCGGTAAATCCATGCTGAGTCTAATTCTCCAGCTATTAAATAAAAATTGTACTTCAAATGACCTAATAATCTTTTAAAAGCATTTGCTCATAAAGACATTAAGAAAAAAAATTTGCGTGTACTCTCTCCAAGAGGTACTTTTAAAAAGAGTAGCCATTAAAAACTCTGAAATAAAAGGTGAATTCGTCTGAACCAGCCTCAAATACGGGTTGTATTACATTTAGACTTGAAGATGGCAGGTCAGCCTGGACTGCAGCCATCAGATTCAACTCCACCAGTTCTGATGAAAGTAATGGCTGACATGGAGGGCTCAGCGCCTCGCGGGGAGGGCAGTTTCTGTTGACTTCACTGAAACTTGTGATGTTGCTGAACACAAAGACTTACTGGCACAAGTGGAAACACCTAGGTCCCCAGATACCTGCACGTGCCCAAGCGCTCGTGCGCCTGAAATCGCGAGCACGGCAGGAGGATACGGATGCCAGACGTCGGGAGGCCTTGATGGACTCACGACACGTGTAGGACAGGTTTCAGCGAGGCCCGGAGCTGAGAAACCCAATGCGGCTGCACCTGGCTTCTTGTGCTTCGAGGACTGGAGACCTGTGCATCCTTCCAGGTCTTCACCTTTGCAACTTCTGTCCTCTTCCAAGTGGCTTCGTCTGCGCCTCGTGTTTAGTCAGTAACCATTTCCCCGTCCATGGCCATACTTCTCCCCAGTGTAAGTTACTGTAGAGGGGAGCCTGTGTTCCATTTTAATTTACTCGTATTCAAGTCTCTGTCTTGGCATGGTGACGTAACACCCAAGTTATTTACGCATCTGTCTGTTGACCTCCACTAGATGGTGTGGAAATTCAGCTTGGAAAGAAAGGCCCCCAACCCTGGGCTTGTGTCATGATGCGGAAGCACTTGGTGAGGTGTGGCGAGCAGGGTCAGCTCAGCTCCCCATGAGGCTTTAACAAGGTGCTGGTCATTATCCTGGCTAATTTTTAATCCAGGGTCATGCCGTCACCTTGATGATGTAGAAGATTAATTTTAATAGCCTTCTAAAAGCAGAAACATCTTCTGGGGACTGACTCACCTTAGTGAAGACCAGAGCCCATTGCGCGAAACAAGAAGGTCAATTTGTCAGTTTATAGTGAGACCTGTAATTATCACAGGGTCTCACCACTCGTTTCTCTTACACTAGTGGACAGTCCTACGAGGGAAGAGATACCATTTTCATAAGATGGGTAGGAAAGTTTGCAGTCTTTGCATCGATAAATTCTTACTAAATGAAGAACAAAGGGTGTGAGATTAACCACGTCTCGGCAGCAGAGTTTAAGGAAGCACTGGAGTGAAGAGTGCCTGACTGAATGGATTCACGTTGAACCAACAGGACTGTAAATGGAGTGGACATTGACTGTCAGCCAAAGAAGTGCCAAGAGATGGTTTCTCTTGGGGCAGAATATCAGCCGTCTTCGGTGGACCCAGCCGCTGTCGGGGAAACCCCTGTGGCTGTGGACTGTGTCCTTCCTCACAGACGGCTGGTTCCTCAAGTGAAGAGACACAGGGGCTCCTCGGGCCCCTGCTGAAGGGGAGGGGATCTCTAGAAGCACTCTGATTTCTCAGCGTGTTTCCTAGAGCCGGTTTCAAGGTAAAGGCCGTTTGCGCTGGAAAACCGAGTTGGAGCGAGTGCCTCCCGTTATGTAAATAGGTAGGCCTGTCTCCCTGACCCAGAAACTCTGTGTTCCCACCAAGATGGGTGAAGGACGGCTTCCACACACATTCGGATCCCAGAATGGAACACGTGGAGAAGGAAGCGTTTGTTCGCTGTTTCTGTCTTGTTGCTCTAACGGGCTCTGCCTCCTGAACACCACTGTGACTCTCACTGCGCAGAGCGCTCCCAGCGTGCGCAGTCTGCTGTCATCCTCACGCTTACTGAATGAAGCACTTTCTCTCTCGGTGTCTGTAGGGAAACAGAAGCGAGCTGTGACTCGTGATGATGAGACAAGCGTGTCTGTTGTCACAGGATCAGCAAGCGACAGTGCTAGGAGGCACGTTCTGTAGCTCACGCCCCTCCGTGCCGAGCTGTGCAGAGCTGGAGGCAGAGAGCTGGCCTCTGGGGCCCGGAGTGTATTCAATTTGGGAGACTCTTTTTAAGAAAAATAATGCAAAGCCATGATTACAAAACTGAATATTCACTTAGAAAGAGGAAAGTTACACCATTATTATAAAGATAAAAGATCTAACAAATAGCACAGATATTACAAAGAAAAACACATGCAGAAAAAACCAATATTTTTATAACTGGCCAAATTAGATGTTTTTTTCCCTACAAATGTTGGCTGCATTACTCTTTAATTACCTCTCTAATGTTTTTCTAGTAGTTTCTTCAGTGACTGAGAGCGAGTTCAGTTTTTTTCCCCTAGGACGGTTGATCAGATATAATTGACAGTTGGAGTGCACACACCACATATTATTTTGTACTTTTAATTTTTTTTAGTCCTGTTACTGGTTTAGGTGCTGGAAACATGGGGATTCTGATAAATTGTGTTTTGCGTGATTCTCATCAAAAGGGAAAAATGTATGGCGTATGAGAATTTTGTCTGCTGCTTTATCAAGGATATTCTTAACAAGAGAAAAATTATGTTTAAACTAAACATCAGCGAGAGTCAAAGCCCTCAGCTGAAGTTTTACATGTGTGGTGGCTGGAGGACTCTTGTGCAAACTTACCTTGTTATGTCATCTATTGCAGAATCATTTCCCCTCTGCTTTTCACATGCTTCCAGTGCTAGTGGTCTTTGCCCACGTATGTGATTGTACAATCCCAAACTTCCAGCCTTTCTGACAGGACAGCAGGGGGGTCAAATATGCAGGGTGGAGGGAGTCATCTGGAAAGCTCCTCTCCACCTGGATGTTCAGGGATAACGTTAACAGTAAAGAGAAATGACTGTAAGTCACATCATCATATCCCACCGAAACCTAACTCAGGGTACATCCCGTGCTCCTGAACTGCATCTCCGGTCACCTCGGCCGCGCCAGTGCCACTGACACGAAAGGAGGCATGGCAGAGAGAAAGCTGAGGTGAAAAGAGAGGTTGGTAAGCTCTTCCAGAGTCACTGGCCCTGCCATCCCATTGCTGGCTCTCTCCCGGGGCCTTGAAGTGACCTGTGCCAGGTTGTGGTCTCCAAGTGAGTTTCTGTAATGGTGAAGTTAGCTTCCGATGACGGTAGACTGTGATTAATATTCAAAACGGTAAAGCATAACAGGATGACGTGAGGGCACATATGCTGAGATCGAGGGGTGGGGTGAAGACGAGGATAGCCGGTTGACAGGGTTTCGAGAGTCAGAGATCTTGCAGGTCAAGCTAAGGAGATTGGATGTGAGCCCGAAGCCCAGAGATGGCCACTGATGTCAACCCGTCCTTCAAAATTCAAGCCAATTTCTTGCATCGTAACCTTAACCTCTCTAGACACTGTCTACTTGGGAAGTCCAGGACTTAACTCTGGATGCTCTGAGGTGGTGGTTTTCTTCCCGGAGCTGGAGCTCCTGATCAGCGCTGGTGGTCCATTCCTTGTGGCTTCTATGGGGAGGAGCAGTTGCACATGGGAAAAATAGCTTGTGGTGTGTTTTAAACACTGTGCTAGGTCCCAGGCTGGGTCCTTTATCGCTGGCGTTTGTTCATCTCCATAATTATGATACAAAGTTTTGAGGTCTTCCTCATTTTTTAAATGTTATTTGGAAGTAATTTTGAACTACAGAAAAATTGCAAGAATATGCATGAGGTATAAAACACCCATATACCCTTCATTAAGATGTGATTCACTAATTAACATTTTTTGTCCCATTTACTTGATTGTGCATACCCCCGTCCTTTTTTTTTTTTTTTTTTTTTTTGCTCTCCATTTTAAACACAAAACTTCCTGAAGCTCTAAGAATTTACGTAGTTAATGAAAAGTCACAAGCTACTAGTGAGTGTTAGAAATGATCTTCTTGGACTGAAGCTGCTAGGCTGTGTGCCTGTCAGGTGCTCAGTAAATAATTTTAACTGATATCTAAAAGAACCTATTCAACAACTTTTCCCCCAGAACATATTTTTTTTTAGTTTTGTAGGTCAGTCTGTGATCAGGAGACTTCATTTTAGTAAGAATGCCAGTTTGGATGGTTTCAAGAGTCCACATTTCATTTATAAAGACTTTCAAGTGTAAGAAAAACCTACACAAGGCAGATTCATAGGAGGAAGACCAGTGCTGATCCGCACACTTGATAAATGAGAAACTGAATCATTAATCTTTTAGGGTTTGTTTTTAAAATGATAGCTGAACGTTGCAGCAAGAAATTAACAAAGAGCGGAAATGTAAGCATTTTAAAGCTACCATTCCTAAGTATGAAGGCTCCTGGGGGAGGGGTCGAGGTAGCACATGTCTGAAAGCTGCACCGGTGACCTTGAGCACAACGTGGAATCGTCTCCTGCCTCGCAGGGGTGGGGTCCGCCCAAGTGCAGCCCGCCTCCTCCATCTGACCTGCGTGGAGATTCAGTGCCAGGAAACTGGTCACCGCAGCACCAGCCGCTGTAGACACATGACCAGATGTGGTCTGAGGAGCGCTGAAGACGGCAGGTCCCTCGCTTGGCTGAGACCAACATGGATATTAGCCATTTGCTATTTCTAGACTGATGCCAGGTGAGACGTTGCTGACAGCCCCGGGGTAACGTAGCCAAAGGCTGTGAACATACACAAAATCCATCAAAGACGAGGAAGTAGGCTTATGATAACCCTTCCTTCCCCTGTAGGATGTTTGAAGAGTAAGCTTAAGATAGAGGCAGCGTGTAGCACTGAAAGCCAAGGTAATGTTGGAAGCAAACGTTTTTCACTAGAAAAGAAGAATCTTGATACTACTTTTTGTGGTCACACAAATATTGTATATTTCAGGTGTAATTTCTTGATGTGTGTCACCCTTAAAAGTTTTCCCTTTACCTATATATTATGTATTCTTAAAACATTTGCGTTTTTATATTTGAATCTCATTTTTAATTTGAAAACATAAAATGTGTTTCCTTACTTGATGATGACGCAATTCCTAGCATAATTTTAGGACAAGTGACATATTTCTATTTTATTGGAGAAAAAAAAGAGTAGTAAATGAGCAATGACTTTGCTTCAGGTTACACGGAAGGTCAGTGGAAAAACCAGCAACAGAACATATTTGCTCTTATTTCTAGTTTAGCAAGACCTTAATATTAGTGTTCCTAATGTTTTATTGTACTTAATGAAATAATTTCTCTTTATCACTTCAGGTGATATATTTTTAGACTTTCTGTTTCATAGGCAATCTGCAGTAGAATATGCTTACAGTTCATGATTAGAAAACAAAATTTAGTGCTGAAGTAATTCATGTTCAGTTGTAATGACAGTTTGAATTCTCAGTGCAGGGCAAACACAGCCCTAACTCAGCACTAAATTACTTCTAAGTTCAGTATATATTGTCATTAGAGAAGTAGCACTTAAAAATATTTAACACAAATGGAGATAGTTTAAAACGGAAATGAGGAAGGGATGACAGCCTAATAGCTGGGTACCACCTGTACAATCAGGAGTAAAATCCATGGTGAAACATGACTTCCTTTTAAATTTTCCAAAAGTAACCAAAAATATTTATCTGTAAGTTAATGACATAACTGGGGTATGTTTCAACATTTTCCAGGCAGCAAGTGTGGAAACACTGTCAAGGAATTCCTTTCAATTACACTCTGTTTGGATCTAGTATCATTTTAAACCATTACTGTTAATGCTTTTCTAGATGGATACTCAATTAAAGATGATTTTTTTCTTGTTACCATTTTCTAAGTTATTGCGTGGACCTACATTGAAGCTACGCACATACATACACAGCTATAATTGAATTCTGATCGTTTTTTTTTCCACTTACAGATTTTTTTCACCACACATTCTTCTATAGCACATGCATTTACACAGCTAATATCCTTTCTACCATGACTCTGTTGGTGCAAATTTCAGTGTCGTTTTTGTCTTCCAAGCACTTAGCACAGTTTCTGGTTCAGGGAATGATCTCCTCATGAAATCCATCAGGTATAAATATTAGTGTAATTGGGGGCAATCATTTTTAATTTTTTTCCTGAAATCTTAGCTCCTCTGAAAATTTATTTCAGTTGGTAATAGCTCCAGGGCAGGAAAAAATATGAGGCTGGGGCTGGGTAGAGAGGTGGGGCCAGAGATCAGAGCTCAGGATGTGTCCCTTCAGCAGGACACTCTGGGTGTCGTTCTTGGACCAGAGGAGAGGGTGTTTGACTTTCTTTCCATTCTTCATCATTTCAGAGCTCTCTCTTGAAGGGCCAGAAGTCAGAATTTCTCTCCTGTCCTCATGAAACGTCCTGGTCATTAAGGGGAGCTCAAGGGCTGAGATGGGGAAGACCTTCCGTGGGGTGGTTTCAGGGGAGGAGAGAAGAGATAAGAAACGAGTTTGGAGAAGACAATCAGCCAGGAAGAGAGAGAGCGATTGTGGTGAATAATTTTAACAGAAAACATGGGCACAGTGAAGGGTGATGTGCCCCAGGGAGGAAAGGGGGCTGTCCTACTCTCCCCAATCCCTCACTCAGTAAAGGCTTATGCTGTGAGTTAAGATTGAGAGGGCCTGACATAGGAACAATGTAACTGGGGAAGAATGGCCCCACGGTCAAGGTGGCCGTGGGCTGTCTGGCCCAGAGGAAGTGCAGAGGACTTGGAAGGAATTCGGAATGCTTTCAAGTCCACAGATAAACCAAGGTGAGGCTGACTCAGCAGGGAGGTGCCAGTGGGTCCCAGCTAAGACAAGGAAAAAACAGAATTGGGGTCTGGCTGTTAGCCAAAGCCAATGGCAGCAATGGATGCCAGCCAAATGCCCAAGGGAATAAGGAGGGGGATGGAGGAATTGTTAGTGTCGTAGGATTTCCCAGCCCCAGGGATGCACACATCTTCCTGCAGCCACACTAGGCAGTGCCCAGTGACAGTGGCTGGACAAAGTCCATTGGTCCCAAAGCAGTAAGTGGAGGCTTATTAAGGACTGAGTCCTCTCTCAGCTGTACCCAGATCTCCCCCCAGAAATAAGAGAATCTAAGCCATTTTCTCCCAACAACTGAGCACAAAGGGTCCTTTGTAAATGACTGAAGAGGACAAAAGTCTTTGTAACTGGTAGTATGTCTTCTGAAGAACCCATGAACAGTGTTGAGTGTCCAACAAAATAATTGCATTCTTTTCATAAATTAAAGTGCATAGGGGTAAAGCTTTCTGTCCTATAGCATTATACATGGGAGGGTTTTTTTTTTAATGTTTTATTACAAAAGAAAAAGGTGAATGACTACTTCTTTTTGAAACAAGGACATCTTTTCTCATAAGTACATGAGACATGGATGTATATCTAATATTAGTAGCTCTTAGGCCGTCATATTTGTAGCATCTTCTGCAAACCGCATCTTCAGAGTTCTCTGAACAGACTGAGACATGTATTTTGGACACAAGCAGCTGCGTGGTGTTAGTCCTGCGGTGGCAAGCCTGAGGACAGCCCCGTCATTTGTTGCATCATCCCCTAGCACACGGGCATTCACACGGCGCGTGCTCAGCCCTGTAATGCAGCCCAGTGTCTTACAATTCTGCTGAGAGGTTTAAAATGACAAGTTGCATTTCTGACGTTTCTCAGTTGGGCGTGGTGTGTCCAGGTGGAGAATTGGACTTCTGTGTGATTCCAGAAAGGCTACTAGGTGGTGTACGTAGATGCCCCCTTACAGTCTGAAACACGTGCTCTTTGCAAGGTAACTTTAGGGAAAAGGGGTTGGGGATTATTTCTGAGGTCTGCCCTAACAGTGCCAAGGTGGGTATTAATTATATATGTGGGAGACTGAGTTAGTGTCAGCATCTCCTCATGATTGATGCAGTCACACAGTGACACTGGAACAGCCCTGTCACCTGGAGAAGCTGGTAAGTGGTGATCCTTTGTTGTACCCTCACCTACCTCTGCCCGAGTCAGAGTGACCTCCTGGATGGATGGCACTTGCTTGGATCCTGTTAGCTCTGGCTATCATCACAACATAACCACGCATGGGATGCGTGTAAATCGGCATCGCTGGTTCTATGTATTTTCCTCTGCAGGTGATTCATTTCACGGCCGTAAGTGAATTTCTCTTTCAATTCTTTGGCCTTTGCATTTTAGAAACAGATGCATTTGATTTTTCTATGGCTCTGGGCTCTCCATCCCTCTTCCCCTCCCAAAGCACCTAATTAAAACCCGCTTTCCTTTTTCTCATCCCCTATTCCGTTCACAGCAAAACTTCTAATTTGCTCAGGAGCAATTTATACAGATTATCATCTTGAAGTTTACTGGTGACTTTCTAACTAGTATTTTTAACCTTGGTTCCTCATTTTTCTTTGTCTCTGCCTTGTGTGATAACATTGAACACGGGTTCTTTATAAAGTTTATTTTCTCTGGCTTCATATTATTGGGAGGAATTTTAATATCACTGAATCTCTATGATTTTTATTTCTTTTCATTGTTTACTGTCTCCTGCCCATAGTCCCTTTCCCTAAATACCATAAGCCGCCCCGCCATGGCAAAAACTTGACCCTCAGCCCTTTATTTACATATCAGCTGTCTCTGGTATGCAGGTAACTCTTAAATTCACAGCTGTAAAATTAAACTGCTGTATGTTACAGTTACCTATCGCTGGGTAACAAACAAGGTCGAGACTTAGGAACTTTAGGAAAACAGCTTGTGTTACAGCCCCCTGGGTCAGCAGTATTGGCTCTGCTTTGCAGGGCAGCTCTCCTGCTGGTCCTCTTGGGACCGCTCATGCTGCTGCAGGTGCCCTGGCACCGCTGACGATCGGTTGCTTCAGGTGACCTCACTCGTGTTTGAAGGATGGTGTCTGCCTCTAGAATTTAGTCCCCAACCCCCCATCCATCCTTCATAGTCAGCGGTTTTGCCCAGAGTTATTCAATAATACGTGACTCTCATTCTGAGTCCCATGTCTAGGAACATTTTAGAAGGCTGTCTTGTTTCTCCTCACGGAATATCAAAGTGGGAGGGGTTACAGCCATTCTCTCAACCTGCCCTCTGCACACAAACCGTGTTCACATCTGTCAGGGTCTTCTTCTGAAGATTCCTGCTCTGCGAACGTTGAGTCCTCTTTTTCTTGTCGACTTGGGGTTTGTGGACATCCTCCGTGTGATAACCTTCCCTGATAGCCTGTCGTACACACCGAGCATTGACTTCCAAGTGTATTTTATATTTATCTTGTCCATGTTCTTCTCTGAATAACCCCGTCTCATTTTACCTTTCCTTGCTTTGGTATAAATTATATGCTGTGTGATCACGATATGTATTTATATATTGTATACACGCACAAAATAAACGTATAACCATTTATGTATATATTATTTCCTATTTAATAGCTATACTTTAGGAGAGACAGTGAAAATGTAAATAATAAACAATCCCCAGAGTTTGTAAATTCTCTGAAGCTGTATTTAGAAGCAGGATAGAAATACTAAGTAACACTGCCAGAAGATTTGTCATTATCTGTGTGTAGTAAGACTAAAAAGGTAATTGCTGAATTAAGAGAAATATGGTCCATGACTTCTAGCCAAGCCCAGGCTTTACAAAGTAATAAAACGTTGTTTCAATGGAATAAGGAAATGAGAAAATTAAAAAACTGATAAAGGAAAATAAATAATCAGTTCATATACATGAGTCATTTTTAATCAAATGATAATAAACTATCTTCACTAGATAAAACAAAATCAGATACTTCATTTATAGAGACACAACAAAATGATGGCAATAGAGAAAATTTTGAAAAAATATACCAACTAAAATTAGCAACATTATAATGCAATGTTAAATTTAAGGCAAAATACATTCATAGAAATACAAAAGTTGTACATCTTGATTAAAAAAATCAACCTTCCAGAGGGCATGACAGCCATAAACCTAAATTCATGCAACCAGAGAGCTTTGAAGTAGATAAAAAGTATAAAGCCAACACTGAGAGGATTTCAAGGAGAAACTGACAAGTCTGTCCTGAGCCTTTAAACCACCTTATCAGAAACTTATAAATAAAGCAGAAAAGTGTATTAAAGTCAGAAGGACTGAGTAACCATTACCTTGCTATAATGAATACCTTGCTCAGTATATAAAGAATAAGATACATTATTTTCAACAACATGGAACATTTTCAGAACTGATCAAGTATTCTTGCAGAGGTAATGTCAAAATCACCCTAGAAACTGACACCAAACAGCTTTTAGTATGTGAATTAAATTATAAGTCATCAGAAATATGCCAAATACAAAATAAAAGCTATTCCATACATTCAGATGTTAAGAACATTAGATTCTTACTACACATTTTTCACTAAGTAAATTCCAGATCAGTTAAGATCTCAAATATGAAAAATGAACCTTTAAAATAATTAAACATAAATATAGGAAATATATATCATATGCACATATTTCCAAACACTTCCAAACATATGTGTGTATATATACACACACACACATAGGTAGGAACATTTTTGAAGGAAATAATGGAGTATTTTCAACAAATTTATAAAAGTATGAATAACAGAATGAAGGGAAAATTTGAGTACATCAAAATTTTATAAGTTATATCGGAAGATAATATCAAGCAAATAAGAAGATGGATGTGGCCTGTGAAGTGCTGTTTGCAGTGTGTAATCAACACTATATGCACATGTGTATAATGCTGTACATTTACACACACATACAGGTTTATGTATATACAGAACATAAAGAACTACAAATCAGTAATTTAAAGAGAAAAATTCCAGTATAAATATCACCAAAGAACATGACATGGATCAAGAAACCTGACTGGTAAAAAAAAAAAAAAAAAAAAAATAGGATTGACTTCGCCAGATTCAGGAATGCAAATTAAAAAGCAGTGAGATACCATGTAGTTGACATCAAATTGGCAAACATAGAATATCTAAAAAGATGGAATGCCAGATGTTTAGGAGGCCATGTGGAAGTGGTAAGCCCCTAATTGCTGACGGAAGTGTAAATGAGGGTAGCAGTTCTGAAAAGCAAGGTGGTGCTGTCACAGTTAACAATGTTCGTAATTTATGCACAAGTTGCTCATTCATTCACACCGTAAGACATGGACAAGACCGTTCACTCTAGAACTGTCAATAACAGTGGAAAGCTGGAAGCAGCCCACGTGTCTGCCGCGTTGTAGGTGGCGTAACCTGTGATGTTCGTGTAGACGTTACACCTTACGGATGCTATAGTGGTTACGTGGCTTTCAGTTCAGAGTAGATTTCAAAAAATTAAAAAGCGACAGAACAATATATGCGTGATTATTTTTGCAAATTTAAGATATTAGGGCTTTTATTAGCAAACCTATGAGCACTTAGGATATGTTTATACCAAATTAGCAACAGAGATGTAAACCCATCCTTCCTGTTTCAGGGCAAGCAGTAGGGTTTGCGGAGGAAATGTGGAGTTCCTTCACTTGACTTTGAACTATTCTATTTCCTTAAAAAAAAAAATTTGACACTCTTTTCGTAAAACGTTAACACTGGGTACATGAGCGGTATCCTTTGCATCTTTCTATTAAATTTCCTAAAATAAAATACCGTGCACGTGATGTTTTCCTTGTTTTCTTCTCAGTGTTTCCTTTTAACTCCCAGGACCTTTTTGATTGTCATTTTCAAATGCTTGCTCCCCAAGAGAGTACATGAAGCTTGAGGATGCTATGAAGTAAAGTACATGATAGTGTTTTTGTAATTCTTTTCGTTCTATATTCTCCACTTACGCTCAGCATATGGTATAGATTCGTGATCAGTAGAAATAGTTCACTCCCTTCAAAAAAAATAATTGACCAGGTGATGATGTTATTGTATGTGTTAGATTAATGCAAAAAATGTATGACAAATAGATGAGTTTTACTATTTCTTACCCTGATAACTTCCCATGATGTAGGACACAGCAGGAAAGGAAGGGTAAAGTCTGACCACCTAAGCAATGAGTCCCTTCCTCGATGCTGGCTGGCTCACATCTGAGCCGTCGCCTTCCGTGGCAGAGATGTGGACATGTAAAGGGGCCTGAGATTAGGTGTGCTGAGTGGCAGTGCCTTTTAGAATCTGTGATGACTTTGAACAAACTTTCCCTGGTGAGGAAAGAGAGAAGAAATATTCCAGCTGTCTTCAAAGTTGTAAATTGCTCTCACATCTGAGAGGTCAGGCTTGTGCTGTGCTGGTTCCACACGTAAAGGGAGGACCAGGGAATAAAGAGACAGAAAGGCGGCCTTTCAATTCATCAACTTGGTCGTAATTAGTTGGAGCTGTGTAAAGAGTGAGCCGTATCTTTTGAGTCCTGGACACTTCCGGTATCAGTCCCAAAAAGGTGGGTTGGCCTGAGGCAGGAACATGGTGAAACGGATGCTTGATGTGAACAGGCTGGAGTCCGGATCTTCGACGTTACTCCTATCCTCGGAGTCTGCCATTTACCAGATGTCGAATCCATTGCTATTTCCTGAGAGTCACGATTTGTACTTGATGTAATCCTGGCAGATACAGTTTGGAATAAGAACATTAAAGAATATTTGTTGACAGCTGTCATTCACAACTACCAAAAGAACACAGAGTACACATTCAAAACTCTTCTTTTTAATTCCTGTAAACATTCACGTATCATTTCAAATAAGTTGTATAAATATGTCCATGTTAGCTGAAATAAGTACCATTGCCTCAAGGCTGCCTCATAGAAAAATCCCTTAATTGATGTAAATTTTCCTTTATAGTTCCTGTAAATAGTGTTTTATAGTAAATTCTTAAAAACACTACTAGATGTTCAATATTTTTTAACCAAGCTGTTTTTCTAAGCCTCCCCAACGTGTTGTAAAAGATGGGCTCACACAGAAAAGATTTTCACTGAACAGGTGTGCAGATGTAAATGAGAGGAAGCGCAGGTTCCTGGCTATGTGAACCAAACATATCTTGACGTTGAACTGTGACTTAATTATTTTAAAATATTTTGAATTATTATTTAGTAAAAAAAAAAAAAAACAAAACAGCAGATGAATTTTGTACCCAAGTGTAGGCTGATGCACCATTTATTATGAGTTTTTAAAGTAAAGTTACTCAGTTTTAAAATAGCCTTCATCAACAGCTTGGGCAAATAATAACTGAATCACAAATTATTTAAATTTGTTTGGGCAAAGCAAAGAAGGCCCTGATACCTCCTCTCCACCAGATGGCATTCTATTAGCTCATTGTCTAAATTAGAAAGTTCCCCTTCAGTCTGTGCTGTGGAAACCTCCAGCTTATTCTAAGCCCAGCAGTGGCCTCTTATTTTATTTTTACCTTCATTTCAGTCTTTCAATCTGGCTATCTCACGAGCATCTTAAATAATCTATCTCAAATTAAGCCTGTTTCTGCCCCTCCACTCAAATTATATAAAATCATTACACATCACTCTACACGTTTTTTTCAGTGATGATGCCACATGCCTGGAACTTTCTTTTTCTCTGTCAGTGACGCCATCCTGCCTTTAGTCCTCCATGCTTCGAAATCTGGTGCTTCTCTCTTTTTTTCTTGCTTTCCTCAAATCCCAGGTACCCAGAAGATGCCTTTTAATGATATCCCTTCCGGTCAAGCCTACTGTTTTACCCTCATGAACGCCTTTATTAACCCTTTCCTCCTAGCTAACCTTACCATCTGTACCCCTTGTCTGCAATACATTCTATAAAAAATGGTCAAGGTACTCTTCCAGAAAGGCTGGGTACCTTCTGTGGTTTGCCATGGTCTCTCCGATTAGTTGTCAATGGTGTATCCTGCCATATTAGTTTTCTCTGTTATGAGCCTATTGGATCTTTCAGGCTGGTCTTTGAATTTTTCTGTAGAGTTAGGCAGCCAGTGGGATGGAGATTCTGTCTTAGAGATGGAGAGGCAGGGGGTTTTGGTGGAGATGTGGAGTGTGGAGAATATCAAGTATTGATTATTGTTCAAGTGGAAAGGGGAAGTAGCTGGGGATGGAGGGAAGCAAAAATCAGGATTCTAGTTGAACCTGGAGAAGAGCCAGCAGAATAAGAAGCCGTTGTAAAGGCAAAGGTGAAGCTTAGTTGTAAGGAGTCGGCAGGGGGACCAGAAGCAGGAATCATCGTGATCAGGGAAGACGAGTAAAGAAAATAACAGAGAAAGTGAAGTGCAAGGAGAGACGGTTGTGGTCAGAGCGGGGTGTCTCAGTATCAGAGGAGAGAGGGCGGACTTAGGCATCACAGAAACCAGCTGAAAACTGGATGAACTGCATTTCTGAGGGAGTCCTGGCCTTTACAGGTAGGGAGGCTCAGGTGCAGGTGGAAGTAAAGATGGAGTTGCTGATTTAAGGATGATGGATTCATCTGCGATGCAGTAAGTAAAGTCTCTGAGCCAGGGCACACATCTGCCAGCATCTGGGTCCCGAGTCCTTCATGGACAAGGGCTGTGTAAACCCTCTGCTGGTGAGAGCTGCTTTCCATCAGCGAAAAACTGTTTTTGCATTCAGAGTGGATTATTAATAAAGCTTCAGGTGAGGGGCTCCAGTATGCTTAGAACAGTTGGCTTTTTTAAAGTTCTGTTCACGTCACTCTTACTATGTTCACATTTCAGTTTTGCAAATATTCAGCATTATAACACGACTTTTGGAAAAATGGTGATTTATCTTTGAGAAGAAAAGCTTTTTATCTGTACGTGTTCAGCTTCTCATGGGGCATGTTTTTTGGCCAGATTCCCCACTGTATGACCACCGTGTGGCTTCTCGCTTAAGGATATTTCTGTGAACATGGAAGTGTGTAGATGGCTCACATCCAACTCAGCTGAGCAAATATCTATCAAACACTCCATGTTTGGGGCCATCTCTTAGGATCTGAGGTTCATAGATGTTTCTGGTGCGAGGACCCCATTTCCCATTGCCACGGAGTCTGGATATCCAGGAATAACACTAGAGAAGACAGAGTACTGTCTTCTAAATAACATTAGGAGCTGCTGTGGAATTCCTGCTTGCTTAGGCTTCATGAGACATCTTGAAAGGAGCTCCAAAGTGGACTTCCAGAATCATACTTCCCGTGAGTCAGAAGGGAGAATTCTGTCCTCATAAACTGTTGTTCTCTGAGTCAGAGATTCCCCCACGCCTGTCCTCAGAGTTCTCTTCCCTTTGAAAAGGGGTATGGACTTGACTGAACTCCAGTGCCTCCAGTCTTCTTCCACATCTGCTGTTAACATACCAGATCAGTAACTGGAACTGTAGAGCCCCGCACATCACTGGGCGTTAGGCTGACATATTATGAGACAAAGGGACCAGTTTGCCAACTTGAGAGGACCTGGAAATGCACGGTGGAGGGCGGCACTGTCGGAGAGCCAGCAGTGTGGCTCTCGGATCCTGACGCTAAAGTGGGGCCCAGATCGTCCCCTGGTGCTCGCTGACCCGCCGACACGCGTGGGTGCCTGCACCTCTCAGTTCTTTACACGAGCCTCTCTCCACGCAGTTTAGAGTGTGTGGACTTTCTCACTTATTAACAGTGTAACCTTGAACATTTTAATCGTTCTGAGCCTTGAGCACCTCACAGGCAGCCCGTGTGAGGCTGTTGAGAAGATTTGTTGAGATCCTTTTAAAGCGTCTGACAATTTGGAGTCATTGCCATGTTCTTATTTCTTTGAGACTCTATAAGTTAATGCACCTAACGGTGGAAAGGCATTAAAAATAGTAAATTCAGTGTTAATTTACATCGTGTATGCTCAAAGCTGAAGTGGAGCTTTCTTTTTCCACACTTGAAAATAGTATATATCATGTTTAAGATCTAATGGGCATCCAAGTCTCTTCAGTTTTTTCTGTCAAAGAATGTTTATGCTCAAAGGGGCTTTTATTATAACTCTTGGCGTAGTTTAAATAACAAGCCGTGAGCAGAGATGGTGGGCGGTGTGAGTGCAGAGGTGAGGGCCTAGGCTCTGAGTGAGGAAGTCAGGCTCCTCACAGATCAGTGTAACCCCATCCTGCCTTCTGGGCACAGGGCTCACGTATCCTCATGGTATCAGGTCAGTGACCTGTAAATGTTGGTTAATGTTTGTTTGATGTAATCAACTTTCTGTTTGAAGGGAGTCTTTTGTTGTTCCCAGTGATGTAGTGTCATATGAAAACTGTATACTCTCCTTTGTCAAATAGGTCTTCAGCTTACTGAAACTTACTATTCATTAATTAATGGCGACATTTCTCAGTAGAAAGGCAAGTAGTGGCTGAAGTCCTGAAGTCCTTGGTCTGGTTCAGAAATTCAAATCCCAGTTCTGCTCCTGTTGTGAGGGACCCCGGGCGAGTTACATGACCTCCCAGTCCCATGGTAGTGGATTATTTCTGTACACGTGTAAGTCTCTACTTTCACGTAATGATCATCAGTCTTGTGCATCAAGTAATGAAGAGGCAAAGGAATCAGTCCAGACAGACTGGCTCTCCCGGTAAGAGGCAAGGCAACACTGAGCTTTGGGGAAGCAGAGGATGGGAAAGATGAGGTGAACACACCACTAGAAAAAGATCAGCTGGAAAAAGTGGACATCCCACTCCAGCCCTGAGTCCACACACAACAGTGTCAACTTTGGAAGTTTAAAAATTGTTTAAATTTATGTTTATTGAAGTGTAGTTGGTTTACAGTATGACACTAGTTTCAGGTGTACAACATATTAATTTGGCATTTATATAGATTATACCCCATATAAAGTTATTACAAAATATTGGCTACATCCACTGCAGTGTGCAGTATATCCTTGTTGCTTGTTTTATACCCAGTAGTTTGTACATCTTAACTCTCTCCCCCTGTCTTGCCCCTCTCCCACCCCCACCCCTCACTGGTAATCACTAGTTTGTTCTCTGTGAGTCTATTTCTGCTCTGCTATATTCATTTGTTTTTATTTTTTAGAGTCTGCATATAAGTGAGAGCATACAGTGTTTGTCTTTCTCTGTCAGACTTACTTCACTAAACGTAACACCCTCCACATCCATCCGTGTCTTCGCAGATGGCAAGGTTTCATTCTTTTCCTGGCTGAGTAACATTCCATTGCGTATATATCCCACATCTTTTTCATTTATTCATCTATTGATGGGCACTTAGACTTTAACATGTTCTAATCTTCATCTGCAAAACTGTGGGTTCAGGGTCCTGGAAGGAAGCTGACCACGAGGGACTGAGGGAGGAGGAGAGCGTGTGGTATGGGGACTGGATCCTGCAATGGTTCCACCCTTTTAGGTGGAGGCATTGCACCTGAGCCTCTGAAAGTGTTTTCTCTTCCCTCCTCTAGTCTTGAAATAGCTGCGTTACTGTGTTCATATAATAGACCTCACAGTGAGCTTCGCCGCACTCTGCGGTCCCCACCTAATGATTCTTGGGTTTTCCACCTCAGCCTGTTTTCATAGCCTCAGAGTCATGAGATGCCTGGTGCTTCCCTTGGGAAATGAAAACAGTTCAGTTCATCAACCAGCAGCTCTCCAGATGTTTTATTTCCAGAACCACTGGAAGACTGTTTTAGCTTCCCTGTTCCTTAGTCAGACGATCCAGACATCACTTGAGCAGCATTTTAAATCTGTGCTCCAGGGGGAGGGCATAGCTCAGGGGTAGAGCACGTGCTTAGTGTGCAAGAGGTCCTGGGCTCCATCCCCAGTAGCTCTATTTAAATAAGCAAACAAATGAACAAATAACCTGACTATCTCCCTACAAAAAAAAACAAATAAAATTTAAGAAAGAAAAGAACATGTAGAATCACAAGTATAAATACACAAGATTAAAAAATCTAGGCTCCAAATTTTATCAGTATCTCAGAAAGCTAGAATAAATGTTAAAAAGAAAATCAACTATTTTACCCTGAAGTCGCTGAAATTAGAAAACCCAAAATACTCAGATACCGTTTCGTACAGAACACAGGTTACCGGCCTTGGGACAGAACGTCTCACAACACATCAGAGCAGTAGACGACGCTCTTCCAGTTTTCTGCAAAACAGCGACCCTTCTCTCCGAGCAGGAACAAGCAGGCTGCTTGGTTTTGTAAAGTGCCCTGCCCTGCGGAATAGTTCCGTCAGCAAGGACGCTCTTGACTTCACTGTATCCCAGGAGGATTATGGTTCATGACATACGCTACTTACCTCCTGTAGAATTGTCAGCATTTTGTCTTGAAGACCTGGGCTTGCTTTCCTAGCCAGAGACTTACTCACTTACCGTATCTCCTGCCACCTCTGGTCTGTTGTCCTCTTTCCCTATAAACACTGATTTCAGAGAAGGTCCCGCAAACTCATTCTCACTGGGGCTTCATACATCTCAGGGCTTAGAATGCATTTTTTTTAAAGTTTGTATTTTGAAGCATTCCATATAAACCTTCACCCAGTTTTCTTCCAAAGTTAACATCTTGTATAACCAGAGTGCAGTTATTAAAATAAAGACAGTACACTGCTGGTGGGAATGCAGGTTGGTGCAGCCACTATGGAAAACAGTATGGAGATTCCTCAAAAGACTAGGAATAGACTTACCATCTGACCCAGGAATCCTACTCCTGGGCATATATCCAAAAGGAACCCTACTTGAAAATGACACCTGCACCCCAGTGTTCATAGCAGCACTATTCACAATAGCCAAGACATGGAAACAGCCTAAATGTCCATCAGTGGATGACTGGATAAAGAAGAGGTGGTATATTTATACAATGGAATACTACTCAGCCATAAAAACCAACAACATAACGCCATTTGCAGCAACATGAATGCTCCTGGAGAATGTCATTCTAAGTGAAGTAAGCCAGAAAGAGAGAAAAAAAAAGACCATATGAGGTCGCTCATATGTGGAATCTAAAAAACAAACAAACAAACAAACAAAGCATAAATACAAAACAGAAATAGACTCATAGACATAGAGTACAAACTTGTGGTTGCCAAGGGGGTGGGGGGTAGGAAGGGACAGACTGGGATTTCAAAATTGTAGAATAGATAAACAAGATTGTACTGTATAGCACAGGGAAGTATATACAAGATCTTATGGTAGCTCACAGAGAAAAAATGTGACAATGAATATATGTATGTTCATGTGTAACTGAAAAATTGTGCTCTACACTGGAATTTGAGACAACATTGTAAAATGATTATAAACCAATAAAAAAATGTTAAAAAAAAAAAAGACAGTAATGTCCACACAATATCTTTAACTACTGAGATTTCCCCAGTTTTTCTCCAGCCACTTTTCCATCCAAGATCCCACATGACATTAAGTCATCTCATCTCTTTGGTCCCTCCAGTCTGTGACAGTTCCTCAGTCTTTCCTTGTCTTTCAAGGCATTGATGTGTTTGAATCAATACACTAGAATGTTTGTAGAATGTTTTTCAGTTTGGGTCTGTCTGATGTTTTCCTCATGATTTGGTTGAACTATGCATTTTTGGCCAGAATGCCCCAGAAGTGATCCACCTTTTCAGGGCATCACGGTGCAGGTTCATTTAAGATGTTAACATTAATTGCTTGGTTCAGTGGTGCAGGATGAACAAAAATCTCAGTGTGAAATGACTACTTTCCCTTTGAAGTTACTGAACATCTTGAAGGAGATGCTGTGTCACTATCCTCTTACCTTACTTGTCCTCCGACTTTTTCTTCGTGTTCTTTTTAACCAAAATTATTTAAAACCTATTGAAGTCAAGTATGACACTAAAAGAAGGAACAGTTACATTGTGACTATCAGTGAATGTTCTGGGAGAAAGAGTGTGTGTGTGTGTGTGTGTGTGTGTGTGTGTGTGTGTACATCTGAGTGTGTATGTGAGAAAGATAGAGACAATGATTCTACTGGAAATTTCTCCAAATCATTTTTATGCTTATATTTCAGCTCAATGTCTGTGCAAATGATGCAGCTAATTTCTCATGGTTATATTACACCTATATTAATTAAATGTCTAATACTTAATTCAGCGTTTAGTCATTTACAGCAACTAAATAGCGGCTTTGCATGGTGTATGTAACAGGTTCAGGAAGGATCTCTTTACAGATGTTAATAGGGAACAAAGGGACATTTAAAAAAAAAAAAACTCACTAGTCAATACATAGCACAGATAATCTGTTGGAGCCAATCAGAAGCAGACGGTGTCTGGAGCACACCTGGTCAGTGGAGATACGTGGGCACACACACCATATGCCAGATGTAAAATTGGGCTTCTGGGTTTTGTATCCGCTTCTCCTGCAGGGGTTGTAATGGAATGTGTAGTTGGAGTTGTACTTTCTTACAGTTTAGAGAGAGGAAGCATGAGGGAGTGACCAACGTGCCTGCATGTTCAGAATGCTACACTTCTGTCATCATCGTCATAATCGGTATTATGAGACTTGCTCATAAGGACTTTCCTGTTTCAGTAATATGCAAGTAATTGATGATAATTTGGTTACTTCACATAAGCTCTAACCATGGTTACAGAACTGCACTAGTTAGGGCAAAAATACTCATCTGGATAGTTTTATAAAACTTGGAATTTAAAAGGTGTGAAACTAGACTTACTCCCAACAGTGTACTATTATGGGCAGACTGAGAAGTGTTGTGAATCAAAATTATGTAGCAAGTGGAATTTTTTTAAAGCTTAGTGGAATGCATTTGTATATTCAGGTAAGCAAGAACCCTGTAAGTACTTCAGTCCTAGTTTTGCAGGCGGTGAAACCGAGACACCAAGAACATACCAGCCTGTCCTTGAAGATGCCGCAGAGTCAGCCTCTCAGTTCTGACTTCAGATCAGGTTTCCTGTGTCCATGTGTGACTTCTGAGGACTTTGAAAGCATATTGAAGATGACTTGTTAGTGATTCCAGGAAAAAAAAAATCGTTTAACCTTTCACTTCACATGGCAAACCAAAATAGACTCAGAGTAGTTTGGTTGTGATTAGTAACAGGAACTAAATCGTTAAAAGCAGAATTCCGAAGTGAGCTGTGTCCTCCGCCCACCATGAGGTCCCTACTTTGTAGCCTCCGGGGGTCCACACTGAGCCAGGTCGGTCCCCCTCTGCAAACCCGGCCCCAGCCCCGCAGAGCCCTCCCCCAGCTCCCGGGCTCCGGGGACACCACCTCCTCCCCTCGCATTTCCAGGGGAGGTAGCTGCTCTCTGTAATTACTCACCTCTGATCCGTTCTTGTCCTCTTTGACTCTCCCAGTCCTTCCAAAAGATGTGTAGCAAACTCCATGCGTTAAGATCCCACTGTTTTAAACACATTGAAATGCAAAACAAATGACTACATCAAAATTCAGAAGAAATAGGAATTAAATGTTAGAATTTATGGTGAAGAAGAGCGTTGCATCCAGTTCATCATTGTGTCCCTCTCACGGGGTGTGGTTCTTCAGGCTTCATGGGTGCTTAATATCTCCATGTCGAAGGACAGAATAATCGTTAGATCAGTGATTAAAAATCCAGTATGGCGGGGTGTTAGAAACCTTAATAAAGTCAAAGTCCAGTGACTGCAAAACATACAAGCTCTCAAGATAAGAAATCACTTAGACAGTTAAGCATCAACGTGCAGACCACATGACAGAAAACAGCAGCTTCTCAGATTTTCTGGGAAGCCTGAGCTGCAGGAATGAGGAAGCACAAGTTAAGATACTGTCAGGTTTGCAAATATTCAGAAGCTAATATTCAGTGCTAAGAAGGGTGTGCAGATCCAGACAGTGTTACCTGAACCACAGGGGTGAGAGTATAGATGGTTGCAGTCTTTCTGTAAAGAAGTGAGCAGCATTTAATTTGCCCTAAAAATGATCGGACCACTGAACACAATGTGACAGCAACACAAATAGGAAGATATTTAAAATAAAAAATAAGTGATGAAATATTATGGAATGGAGCAAAAAGTGTGGTATAGTCACAAACAGAAATAGTTTGGATTTTTTAAAAAATCATGTTTCCACGGAGTTGTCAGAAAATATTTTAAAGCTTAAAATACGAAAATCGCAGCGGGAGTTATGAATGGCTGTTAACAGTAGGGCATTTTCAGGCGGTGAGAGTCTACGTAATGTTTATTTTCTTGAAAATTTTCTGACTTCCTAGATGTTCTGTAATGGCCACAGATCACTTTTTTTTTTTTTAACCATCAGAGAAATGGTATCGGTATATATATTGTCACATGTGAAAAAGTGGAAGACAGTTGACAGAAAGAGCCCGTAGGAAATGAATCCTTCTGGTATAATTATTAGGTGCACATTATGTGGGAGCATCAGGCCCGCAATGTATTTCCATTTCCTTTGAGAAGCTGAGTTCTCCATAGTTACGATGTATTAAGTTATGGAAACTTCGCTCTCTAGCTTCGGAGCAGATACGGAGCCTCGCCTGTGGGCGTTTCCCACCGTAACCGACGCCCTGGCGGCACTCAGAGCCAGCGGGGTGACCAGCAGGAGCCTGGCCGCAGGCCCGGAGGGCTTTCTGCTGCATTCAGAGCCATTTGGACTCTGTCAGATGTACAACTGAGTTTCCTCTGTCTCTTCTTCAGATAACTGTGAATGCTGTTTTGATTTAAAAACGCCAAGAAGTTAAAATGCAAACAAGCGGTGTGGAGAGGGGCAGACCAACAGTGTCACTGCTCCGTCAGGGTCACCCAGAGGAGCAGCACCGGTGATCTGCGTGTGAACACGCGCACGGAGAAAGAGAGGTCCGTGGGCTTCCTAGGAGCTTTGGGTCCTGTAGTTACGGGGAGGACAAGTCCCAGGGTCTGGTATCTGCAAACTGGAAGCCGGGATTGCTGGTGGTCCCGACCCGCAGTTCCGAGGACCACGAGTGCCAGTGTCTGCGGGCGGGAGAGGACGGACGTCCCCGCTCAGTCAGAGGGAATGATTCTTCGCTTCCTCCGCCCCCCTGCTGCCTCGGGTCCTCAGCAGGGTGGGTGATGCCGCCCACACCAGGGATGGTCCAAGATTCAGATGCTCAGCTCTCACAGACACACCCTGAAGTAATGCTTTCCCTGGTCTCAGGGCATCTCTCTGCCCAGTCAGGATAACACAGAGCACTGAGCATCCCCAAAGTAACAGAGATGAAGGCAGAGGCCAGGGAGGAAGGAGGGGTGGATGGTTCAAGTGGAGACACTTGTCTTTAGTGGTCCTGCCCTTGGATTTCCCTTCTCACCACCCCTTCCCTGTCCCCTCACCTGCCCTGCCCCACTGCCACTCCTCTGTACACTCTGAGCCAGGGTCCCCTGTCGTCTTGACAGACTGCCAGTTAGCAAACTAGTGCTGCTCAGACACTGGCTAAACTGAGGATAAAAGTTTCCTAGTGGTGTCAGGAACTTCCCAGTCCAGGAGCCTCAGTGCGGTGGGTGGTGGAGCTTTGAGTGCAGCGATGATGCTGTCTGGCTCACCCCAGACAGGGCCTGTCTGTGCCCGTTGTTAGTAAACATAAGTAGAACGACGGCCCCCTTTTCCTTTCCAAAGAGTTTCAGTTTGCATGATGAAGAGTGTGGCCGTTCTCGCCACAGGCTGGTAGGGAAGAGTCTTTCAGAGAGAGGGCGCTGTCTGTGTTTTCCTCAGATCCCTTCAGAGATCAGTGCATATTCTGTGTGTTCAAAAGACCCTCTGAAATATCTCTCTCATGTACTTGGGCCTGAAAACTGACTGCTCCTCGCCTTCATTATTTGGCTGTAATACCGTGTAACTTTACTGTTAGTACACGTACGGTGTTACGGCAACTCCGGCGAGTCCTAGCTCCTGTTACCGTATTTTCACTGACCTGTGGACACTGTGAATTTGGTCATGCTTCCCAGTGAACAAGTTCTCAGTTCTCACATCTCTCTCTTTCTCTATCTTACTGTAGTTCTCCAAGGTCCTCCAGCTGAAAACCTGGGGCACGTCATTGATTGTCAATTCAGGGTCCTTCCCTCTACCCCTCTGTCATCTCCAAATACCTCTGACAGACCTCTCTCCCTTCCTCCCCACCTGGTCAGCCAACCTGTAGCAAAAGCGATAAAATCCAAAGGTTAAAGTAGAATAAACAGATCCAGGATGGAGTCAGACTTGTTCTTTCCTGTTAGTTTCCTACTCAGAAAGCTTCGAGGTTAAAAGCTAATTTTCCTGGTCTTGCTTTCATGACCCTTTTCACGTGTGTCTGTTTGCATCTCTGGTTTTTCTTCTCTTTTCGTAACAGCATGAGCCACTGGAACCCAGCTGGCCAGCCCACTCTTTTGTAGATTGCTTTGGTCACTCTCACCTTGGCCGTGCCGCTGGCAAGCCCTCTGCTTTTTGCTCTCTGAGAGAAAGTAATTCCCACACCCTTCATGGGGAATTTTCAGGTTACCGGAGCCCAGCGTGACCTTTCTGTTTGCTTTTCCTGATCTTCCGTACCTCTAAACTAACTGAAGCTCACAGCAGACTCATTATTTCTGACTCTGATCTTCTGGTATGTATCTTGTGTTTTTCCCTTCTCAGTTAGAAAAAAAACCAAAAAGCTGTTCATTTATGTGGTGTGACAGTGGCCACGCTGCGGGGCTGCTGTCAGTCTCCGTCCTGTCCAGTCCCGTGCTTCATGGGGGCCCAGAGGAGCAGGCAAGGGGACTCCTGTCTACCAGGGGGTCGGTGAAGTACCCGGTGACGAAGCTGTGCTTCTGTCGTACATAACATGCCCTTGATGACTTAGTGCGTTTTTAACGTCTCAGTTCAATTTGGCCATGTCTTCTTACTGAAAATGCTTTTTATGTTTTCATCATTGCAGATCGGCTTCTCCCTTCGTAGTAGTTATCAAGTCCATTCAGAAAACACACCAAAGTCTTCTCAGTACACATAGAAAGTGAGAGTTTCCTTCTTAATGCCTCATTAACAGCTTCTGACTTAAAGGCAGAGAAAAAATATTTGCCCGTGTATATACATGAAATATCCTCTGGCAGTCTTATCTTCCAAGATTTCTTGACTACAACAAATTCATCACAAAGGAAAAGGTCCTCGGGAAAGCCTGCTAATAAGATGACACTGTTCCCTCGCTGGAGGGAGAAAGAGAGGGGTAGAAGTTCTCTCTCCTAGTTTAATTAAAGCGAAACCTTTTATTAAACCATCATAGCTCCATAACATTTTTAGAAAAGAAGTCTTGGCTGTGTTCATAAATCACTCTTGCACACAGGGAAATTAAGTAAGATGGAATTAAATGATAATAGTTGAATACTTAATAGATGTGAGCAGCCCATGTGGTAGTTTTAGATTTTTTTTAACAAACTATTTTCTCGAACAATTTTAGACTTACAGGAATTGCAGAGATACCACAGAGATCTCAGCTTCTCCACATTCGTTTTCCCCTGTTGCTAGTGTCTTATGTTAGCAATGAATAAGCCATGTCAATACACTATTACTAACTAAATATCGTACTTCCCTTATTTTCTCCAGTGCCCTCATCCTGTCCTAGGATCCTGTTGAGGATACGTCATTGCTTTCAGTTCTTGGGTCTCCCTGGATCCTCTTGGCTGGGACAGTTTCTCCAGCTTTCCCTGTTTTGAGTGACCTTGATGGTTTTGAGGAGTACCGGTCAGGAATTTTGTAGAAGGTCCCTCAGTTGGGATTTGTCTGATGTTTTTCTTAGGATTAGGCTGGAGCAGGAGATTTTGGGAGGAAGGCCTCAGAGGAGAAGTGTCATTTTTGTAACACATGATATGACATCACTAGCGGTCTCGCAATGCATCTCTGTTGATGTGGTCCTTGCCGAGTTTCCCCACCGCACCTGTCCTGTGTGGGACAGTATGGAACCCCTTTCCATCCTTTGCCTTTGGAAGCGAGTCTGCATGCTCTGCCCACACCTTGGGGGTGAGGAGTTAGGACCACTTCCTTGAGGATGGAGGGTCCACATAAATTATTTTTCATTCTTCCACACTGGAGATGGGTCTTTCCTCCCCATTTGTTTGTTGAACTCAATATGGATTCAAGGATATTTATTCTATACTTTGAATTAAAATCCAGTAGTTTTCGCTCTAATTGTTGCAGCCGAAGCCATCGGGAGCTTTCTAGCTGGTATGTCGTGTTGTCTGACCTACTCCGTTAATGTGGAAGTTTTGTTTTTGATCGGTTGTTTAGATACCTCCTTCCTTTCTGATGCAGCAAGTTCTCTGGGCTCACCTTGTGTAACCCCCTGCCCCCACCCTAGACTTGCCACTTCTGCAAGGATTTCTGGTTTCTTTTACCGGAAAATGAAACTCACATCAGAACACTAGGTATGCGCTTGAAATTTTTTTTTTAAGGGACATTTATCCATTGCCAGTAAACTGAGTTACTCGTTCGTAGTGTAGAGTTATAAACATTAAAGGCAGATGCCATGATTCCTGCTGGGGATCAGCAGTGGGAAACAGTTTATTGAAGGCAAGGTATTAAACATTCTTCCTTCACTTTTATTGCCATTGGAGACCATTGTCCTGAGATTCTTTGTTCCATGAAATCAGTCAGATGAAATGGAAAGCAGGTGTTATGGATCTTTACTTTTTACCGTTTCTTGCTAAAGATGATACTTTAACAGCTAATACTGAAGCATAGTTATCTCTTTATAGATTTATGGAAGATTTAGACATTCAGTTAAAGAAATGCTAATTTCCAACAATGAGACTTTGAGTTAAAACGGACCTGGCTTCTCTTCCACACCTGGCGAAGTCCTCCCACAGATGACACCTGGACTTTGCCATAACCCATAACTACGTCATTTCCTAAATCACGGATTCAGATGCAAAACTCTGAGTAAGAACTCATCTGTCTTCAGTCACGGCGTCCCCATCACAACAGTTCTTTTCATCTCATTGGCCCTCCCGCCCTTGTTGTCAACACTTTTCTAAGTTCTCGATTCCCTTCTTATCCTGTAGAGTCCCGTCCTCTAAGCTGCCTCGCAGGACATCAGTGTGAGTTAGGAGCCAACCTTTGCCTCGTGTGTAACTACAAGGACCTAAAGCCTTTGAAAAATGCACAGTCACACACATGCATATACATACACAGTTTTGAAGCCCTTACAGTTATAATTCTGTTAACTTTAAGACAGCAGAAAGAAGATAAACATGCTTGACCAGTTGACCAGTAAGATACTTTTTTTCATGAAGAGAATAAATTAATGTTTTTAAGCCAAGGATGACAAAATGCATTGCTTTAAACAACTTGTAAGGATGTCTCATAGCTAAATATTTGAGTCTTTTGCTGATTTCAGAATTCCTCCTACTACATCTCTCCTGCTCTGATTTCCTCCATGAAAACCCAACGATTAATTCATTCAACACAATAAAAATACATTTAAAGCAAGGTATAACAGAAAGGTTATCTCAGAACCCCACATTTGAAATTCCAAAAGGAAAAGACTTATATGCCAAATAAAAACTACCATTTAAATAGATTTTTAGGGGTATTTCCTGTGTGGAATCTAGAAGAAGATAAAAAATTCTGAGTGATGATGCCAAGAATAATTAGGACTAAAGTGTAAATCTTGATCGTTGTAATCAGTGATTCAAATCTGAAAACAGCCTCCAACTAATGGCAGAAAGAGTTCAAGTCAGAGACTGGAATTTGCCTTAGGTTTCAATTTTGGGAAGTGACCGTTCCCATTTTCATTAGTGTTCAGAGTAAACAGATGAAAGAGAGAAACTGGGGTACCCCCCCCCCCCCGATAGCTTCCACATACAGGACAAGATTTGAGTGACTGTCTCTGATTCCGCAGGGACTTGAATTGGGAACACCAGGCTGTGCAGACTTTGCCCAAAGGCCAGTTGCTTTGGCTGGAGAGAGAGATACAGGCCCACATGGAGACAGTTTTCTTTCTTCCTCCCTAGACTCTAGCCAGACAGAATTAAGAATTTAAAAAGAAAACTAAAAGTGGAAAAATGAAACGACTGATGTATGATTTTGATCATCTTGGCGTTGCAGTCAGCTGTGTGATTTTCAAGAGCTGAGTGTAATTCTAAATGAGTTTGCATTTATAGCTTTTCTTTAAGGAAGTCAAATTAAGGTTCAGACTACTTACGAGGTAAATTATTAACAATATCCACTTCTTTTTATCTACAAATGGAGTGCACTGTATTCATTTTGAGCAAAAATCACAAAATGAGAACAAAGATAGGAATATTTTGTGTCTAAGTTCATTTTCTTTCTAAAGTCATTAAAAATATTTGAGCTCTTCTATTAACTTACCATAGCCGCTGATTAAAATGGAAAATGTCTTCACTATTGAAAGCAAATCTATCTAATAAAATGTCACCCAAGTTGTGTTAGAGCAGAGGTATTTTGAGGTAAAACATTTTAAATCTCCTTGCGTGTATTTTGGGTGTCTTGATTGTTTCCACATTGGGTGATTATTTTAGCCGGAGACATTCCATTATGCAGCATTATTATCCTGAATTTCTTAAGCTGAGATAATGCAGAATCTTCTAGAAAGCGAAAAAAGAGATTGCAATACTAAAAATGCACTATTAAAAATTATAAAAGCAAGTTTTATCATCATATCAACGAGGATAATGATGAAAAATATAATAGCAAACAGATGCTGAGAAGGGGTGAGTTATTTTCTTAGGGTTTCTGGCGATTTCATGGGATTGAATATGACCAAGAGGGCTATAGTGTTCTCCTCAGGCTGAGTAAACTTACAAACCCTTTTTCTGCTTCTTTGAGATGTAAATCTTTTTAAAAGACTCTTGCCCGTTATATAGCCCAGGAGTACTTTTCTGAAGGACCTGAGAGCTGTCCCAGCTAGTGGTCAAGGGAGACGGAGCCTGTGTCTCCCGGCCTGTGCAAGGGCAGAGCTGAGCTTCACGAGGAGGTAGCTCATTTCTCTTCTCTGTTAGCTTCTGCAGACAGTGAAAGTGTCCTTCACCTTTGGTAGAGGGAGCAAGGGGGGGCAAAGAGGGAGGCAATAGGACCCTTCCAGTTGGAGAAGTTTGGATAAAAAATTACTTCTTTTATCTATAAAGCACAGATACACAAGAGTAATCTTTTATAGTACGTGTCTATCTATAGGTGACACGTGTAAAGTAAGATTGTTTCCATGCCAAATCTTGAGCACGGTTGGTGGGAATGTAAATGGAAAACAGTGTGGAAGTTCCTCAAAAAAGCGAAAATGAAACTCCTGTGTGACCCACGCATCCCGCTTTTTGACGCCGATCCAAGTCTCAGAGGTGTCTGCACCCCCGTGTCCGCTGCGGCGTTATTCACAACGGCAAGGGCTTGGAAACGGCCAGACATCCATCCGCAGATGGAGCGATGAAGACGTGGTGTATATACGCCCAGAGGAAGATTGTTCAGCCGTGAGAAAGAAGGCAGTTCTGTCTCTTGTGAACGTGTGGATGGACTCTGAGGGCATTTGCTGAGAGAACGATGTCAGTAGAGAAAGGCTTATAGTGTTTGGTGCCACTTGCTCGTGGAAGGTTAAAAATAAAATCCACACTCACAGAAACTGAGTAGAATGGTGAGGGAGGGGGAAATGGGGGATTGTGGGTGATACGAACTCCCAGTTACAAGGTGACTAGGTCCTGGGGAATCGGATGTACACCCTGGTGACCGTAGTTAGTGACACTGTTAATGACAAGTTATATCCTTGAAAGTTACTGTGACATGCTCTCACCACAAAAAAAAGGAGTGGTAGCATGTGACGTGGTAGAGGGGTTGGTTAGCTAAAGCAGTGGACGGTGACCTCACAGTATGCCAGCGTATCAGTCAGCATGTTGTACCTCTGAACCTTACACGAAGAATGTGTCAGTGATATCTCAGTTAAGCTGGGGAAAAGGTTTTAAAAAGCACAGATACACACACAGTACATGAATGGTTAGGCTGTGTACCTGTGGTATTAAAATTTCACAGGCGGTGATTAGAGGGGAAAATGCCTGGAAAGGCCCCTTAAGGAGGTGAAAATGAATATTAAAAGACTGAGAAATATTGACTTGGGTAACATCCTGGAAAAGCCACCAAGTGTGAGATGAGACCCGTTTCTCTTGATGCCTCTGGTCTGCTGAACCTGTTTCTCACCTACCACTTGTCCCTAAAAGGCTCATGAAGATACTGATCCGATGGTCCACCGTGAGCCTACTGCCCAGTGGTTGCGACTGAAGTTTGGCCTCTCCGTCAAAGAGGAAAGAAGCATTAAAACTGCAATTCTTTTTAAAGTTTGCTACTGAGATGTTAGGTGTAATTTTTAGATGCTCGGGTTAAATTCTATGATCTCATTCCTCTTAACAGTTTCAGAAATAATCCTTCACGTGTAAGTGTTCAAAAATTATTTTTGGAGCTGCGATGAGCCAGGGGTTTAAGCGGTCTTGATGCCAGTGCATTAGCATCGGGAGAAATATCCGTATTGTAAGATCGGACTGCAACGTGACTCCCTTTCATTTGAAAATTTAACTCAAAAGCCTGTCAGTGTTGAATATATTTTCATCAAAAACATGTTTGCTGGCTTTCTTTCAAATGAAGGGATGGCAGCCCTCAGGAAAGACAACTTGGTTACCAAACCATGTAACAAAATTGGCTGTCCCTTTGAAAATCTTATCAGCCGTTCTGTAACTTTCTTTTCTGTTTCACTCTTTTTTTTTTTTTTTAATTAGGGGGTGGGGGTTGGAGAGGATAGTGACTTAGTGACCAGAGAACAGGAGGTTTAGGGAGCAGCTAGTCTAGGCTACCCTGTGTATGGTTCTTGCATCTTCTTTCCACAGTAATTTCAAAATCTTGTTCTATTTTACAAATAAAAAACCAAACTGATAAAGAGTACTCTGAAATAAATAGCATTACTATCCGCTAGAGTCCTTTAGGAAAGGCGTCTCTTGTCTGAAGACCACCCTAAACTTTGGGCTCAGTCACCGAGGACAGTGGCTCCGCTGAGTGACCCCAGGAGAAGCGGCGCATCAGGCGGTAGGGGGGGATTCTGGGACTGCGCACAGGTGGCTTCTGGAAAAGGAGTCTCCCCTCCTCCTTCGATTAAAATCCCGTCTCACCTAAAAGGCATGTCTTGGTCGGTGACGTGGCTCGTTTCCTGAAGGAAATGACCCAGTTGTCACGTCTTTTTCTGCCTAATTTGCCGCCTGAATCTCTGCAGTCTGGCTTTTACCTGCCTGGCTCCACTGAAGTTATTTATTAAATCCTCTAATACCCTTTAAAATATACAGACCTGGTGGCTTTTTTCCTTCACGGTACTCACTTAAATTGAATTATCTTCTGTCATAATTCCATTTGTACAAAGTACTCCTTGGAATGTTAATCTAGTTCTCATTTTTTTATACCAATTACATTGTCTCCGATTTTTCCTCATCTGTTCCGTATGCACTGTATTTCAGATTCTTGGTTTATTCTTTCTTATTCGTCTACAGGAAAGTGTCTTAAGAGAGAGCAAGACAGAGCAGAGTGTAGGGTTAGAAACAAGAGAATTGAAGTTTGAGACTTGAATTTCATCACTTTTTAGTTTATATGGACAAGGGCAAGTTACCCAGCCTTCTGGGCCTCAGGTTTCTCCTCTGTGAAATGGAAAGAATATATGTGTCTGTCTCATCCAGTTGTTGTAAAAATAAACATACAGTGAGTTGGCATTTTAAGGTGTGTGGAAACAGTGCCTGGCACACAGTAAGCACAAGGTGTAAGAACATGCTAAATCCGTTAAAAATTGCAGGTAGCTACAGCCAGAAGGTAATTTATTGATGAAAATTTTTTAAAAATGTGTCTTTATCTTGAATTATTTTTGAACCTGCAGTAATATTTCTTTTCTAATAGTTCCTTTTGTTTCTTCCTGCTTTGAAGGTAACCTAGATATTGCACTGAAAATATGTTTTCTAATTAATCGAAGCCCTGCAGCTGTGTAAAGTAAGCATTTTGCCCCTTGAACAGATGAGAAAGCAGAAACTCAGACACAGTAGCTACTTCATTGGCATCCACACAACTGGTGGCAGGAGGGCGGGGGTGAGGACATCGGTCAGACACCAGAAATCCTCTTTTTCTTCTCTCTATAGCTTCATGTTAAGAAGTGTATTCATTGTGAAAATTTTGTGTTATGAGAAGTGTGTGCTAATCCAGCATCCACCGTCAGCTAAGGACTCTGCAAATCCCAGGCATAAGAGACGGAATGATTTTTTAAAGTTATATATATATATATTTTTTCACCTGTTTTCAGAAACCTAATTCTCGTTTGAAGGGACCTGCACACTTTAAGCAATATTAATACTAAGAGACTATAAGCTTGGCAATCAGTGTTGCAAGTAAGAGGAGGAGGAAGGACCGGGAGGTCGGAGCAGGAAGTCAGTGCAGTAAAAAGGAGCGGGGGGAGGGGGCAGCAAGAGCTCACAGAGTTTAAGGAAGCACAGTTACTTCGTTTTCGGCTTGCTGCTTTAGTGGGAGGGTGTCGTGTTGCTTACCGTTAAGGTAGAGACATGGTGTTAATGCCTTACAAGGACAGATGAGCAAAGGCCGATCTGCATTTTCTATTGAACTGGACCTATTTTGGAAATACCTTTACATAAGAGCAAATTCAGGGAGGCGGATGCTGCTCATCTGGTGATGGCCATCAGATGAGAAAGACTGCTCACTGCAGCAGTGACAGATGCCATTTATCTGCTGGACAGCAGTCACTGTGATGTACATCTTATTCCCTCATATCCTCCTCCCGCCAAACCTGCCACATGCATGCGCTCTGGAGAAGGGGAACTGAGCTACGGAGAAGTGAAGTGCCCTGCCGCAGGTCCCCTTTAGTGAGACACTCGAGGAACTGCCCCAGAGATGCTCATAGGTAGGTGATGCAGGAGACCAAAAGAGGATGAGGATGGAGTCTGCCGAATCAAGCACCCTAACACACGGACGGTCTTTATGAGAGAAGTCTTCTTTCTTGGAGTGTTGATATTTAAGCTTAAAGTTTGGGATCTCTGTAGGATCGGGGGCTGTTGTCCCTGAACTCTGTGTCCATAGGGCGTCTTGCTTCAGACAGTAGGAGGGGTGGTCACAGCATGGAGGTGGGCCCGCCGTGCCACCCATGTTTGGAGATGTTACAGTAAAACCCAGGGATGTCAAGTTTCATACCCAGGACCAGTCCGGTATGTTGGCCATTGGGTTTGCAAACACGAGTTCACTGATTCTTGAGTTCATGCAGTTTTTAACGATACCGTGTTATCCTCCAAAGACCAAGCACCTCCATCACCAGAGGAAGCTAGACCGCCCTGCAGCTCAGGAGGTGGGAAGAGCCCCCCCCCCGTCAGTGTGACTGGGGTGCTTCCACGGCAGAGGGAGGATTTCATCTCGCCCTTAAAGGATGGCTTGGCGTTCAACCGCTAGAAAGACAGGGGCAAGCAAAATGGTTTCTTTGGTTGGAATTCTGTTGTAGCTCCAGACCCCACTGGTAACTTCTGAGAATCCTGCACCTGTATTTACCCTGCAAGATAGAAGTATTGCATCTTGCATGCAACAGCGCAGTAGAGCTGTAGACACAGGACACAGCACGGCATTGCGTGTTCTCCACGGGCGAGGGAGCCCCAGGAAGAGGGACTCCCTCCGTCTCACAGATGGTGCCGCTCCGACGTGGGTGCTGCCCCCTTGTTTGTCCTGAACTGGGCCTGAACTCTTCTCAGTTTCTAGCTCAGTATCCCTGCCCTCACCAGCATCCTGTGTTTACCACTAAATATTTCACTGGTATCCTGTTTGCGTTTATTTTTGAGATGCATGCATGCATGTATAAATGAACATATGTGTGTATCTGTGTTTGAACACACATGTGTATTGAAGATTATGGAAGGCCTCTGCTAAATATATCATTTATTTTATTTTTTAGATTAGTGTCTTGTGTTTCCGGGTTTATTGTGATCATTGATTCAAAAAAACTGTTTCAAAATCCAACAGCATAAGAATAAAAAACACGCTGACTTGATTTATAGCCTGTTTACCCTCACACTGGCTGACAGAGCTGTGTTGCAGCCTGATTGCTTTCTGAAGTCATGCACACTTACCTTGAGATGTGTCCTGATGATTATGCTACAAATACCTAACTCCGGATACCTGGAAGGGATACATCAAAGAAAAACAAGTTGGCATAAGAGGAACTCGTGAATTACTGCATCCTGTCTCTATGCCCTGTTTGTCCATTTTCCACTCAGCTTTCTCCTTAAAGGGCCGCACGGGAAGAAGTTTAGGTTTGGGGGGCCGTCTGGTCTCCATTGAGTCTACTCAACGCTGCTGGTGGTGCACATGCTGCCACAGACAGTGCACAGAGAGTGGGTGTGGACACTCTGGGTGAATTTCAGGTATATGTCACTGGTCATGAACGAGTTCTTGTCTTTTTTTTTTTTTCAAGTAAAAATGTAAAATCTTCTTACCTCACGGACCTTACAAAAGTTGGCAACAGCCACATGGTGCCAGCTCTGTGTGGCTCATGGCTGCTCCTTGCGACTGCTGATTAAAGCAAAACTTCAGCGAGATCCACCATGATGTGTGTTGGGTACCTGGGAATCCTCCAGAAGGCCTCCATCCTGACTGTGCAGTGGGAGGTCGTCGTTTTACATGCGTGGGAAATTTGAAAATATATCAAACTGTGTGAGTGTGTATGTGTACACACATATATATGTGCATATATATGCATATATATACATGTTCATTTTCTATTTATATATTGTATTCTAGAAAAGAATGCATTCTCATATTTATGTTCTATTATAAGTAGAGTAGAGTGTATTCTGTTTGTACAGTGCATGTGTACAGTATATATTACACATATGTATATATACATGGATGCCAGTAAAACAGCACGTGTCACGTGTTTCTTGGGACGTCCTCCCAGGAGAAGAGGAAGGAGAAGCTTTTCTTCCAGCACCTTAAGCTTGAGCCCCATCCATGCAGTGCACCACTAGTAATGGCGATTCTCAGATATTTTCTCTAATTTTCATGAAAAACGCAATTATATCCACTCCCCTTTTGTATTGAACTGTGATAAATATTCGAGCCGCAGCACCACACCTTCCTATTTGGTCAGACACTCGTTGTACTTCGCCTCCTCCCTTTCGTGCCATCCTCCTCCTCCTCTTTTTTTTCCCTTATTTTTTAATACACAGCCTGAAGAACTGGGCCTGATTATCTTGATCTCAGGTTGATCCTGACAACATGAAAAGGTTTGGAAGTCTTAAAAGGAAGAAATTTCAGTTATATTCAACTCAGTGTGTCTTATACTTAAACGTGTTTCCTTTTTTTTTTAATTTTAATCCAAGGGAGTGAAGTTACGCAGACCACACGGGTTTGTAGAATTTCTTTTCCGCCTGCGTGTGTTTAACTTAGGCAGATTGATTTGAGTGGCCTTGGATAAAGTAGTGGCTGTGTCTGGGGAGGGCAGCTTGGGTTTGCCAAAATTCAAACTCTTATTGCTCTAGGTCTTAGAATTAACATTCAGTATTTCAGATAATTTGATTACTCGATGAAATGCAGTGGGCCTGGTTCTGCAACTCTCTGAGTGGTTTAGACAACTCGTGTAATATTTGGGAGCCACTTTGAAGAGGAAAAAGGCTAGATCAGATCTATGAAGTTATTTTTAGCCCGGGGAGCCTCTGATACTGTAACAGAATTTTTCAGCTGAAAACATCTAACTTCTTAAACGTCTCACCAGTTACCACCACAGACAATGTAAGACGTTTCTATCAGTGGAATTCCAGTGTTTGCCATTGGAAGTCTTTCATTTACCATTTTTATAATTCACATTTTGAAATTAAAAAGTAACATACTTAGTCAAATTTTAAGATCTCAGTGAATTAGAATTCCGATATTACTTGAACAGACCTGAGGAGTATAACCCGGGAGACAGTCCTTTCAGAAAGCTGTTCTGCCCTTTAGGGGTCAAAGCACAGTTATGTACGTCAGTGAGACAAAGGGTTATGCATCCAATGACACATTGACTTGTTTACGCAGCCTGGCTCTGCATGCACAAAGCGGAGTATTGTGACATTCTGACCCCGTACAGGATCAAGAAGGAAGATTGTCTCCTAAAGAGTTCTGGTTAATGCAGATGAACAGCAGACACTCAAGGGGAGAGAGCGAGTCCAAACGGGCAGAGAAGAACACTGTGCTTGAACTCTCCTTGCTTTAGTTGAAGTGTGACTGGCTTACAGTGTTAGTTCCAGGTGTACAGCAAAGCGATACATTTACATACACATTTGCGTATTTTCTTTTCAGATTATTTTCCATTGTAGGTTATTACCAGAAATTGAGTACAGTTCCCTGTGCTGTACAGTAGGTCCCTGTTGATTATCTGTTCTATAGATGGTAGTCTGTATCTGTTAATCCCAAACTCCCAGATTTTCTTGTCTCTCTATAAACTTTTTATTGTCTTGCCATAAAATTACAAATTTTACTTCATAAGTGAGGAAGAGAAAACACACATCTCTAACAGGAATTTAAACACCTTGCTTACGTCAGAGAGTTGTAAGAAAAAGATCGAAAAATACTTCTAAAGTGAAAATTCCAGATAAATGCTGAATTAATTTTCTTCTCTTTGGGGGCCCGGGCTCAGGAAGGTGGCAGGAGTGAGGCGGGGTGAAGCCAGTGTCTCCGTTTGGGGCTCACGCCGCCACCAGCTTTTTCCTGCAATGTGCAGTGATGAGACATTCATGACTCTGATTTCCTCTGTGACATTCAAAGCTGTGTGTTATAATTTTAGCAGAAGCAGATGTTGGGTTCCTTGTGTCATGTGCCATTTCAGCTGTCCTCTTGGGAGACTGTATATTTTAATGGCTATGAAGCAAGCAGCTTACTGAATATTAGGATGGATTTTGCAGCCCCCAAAAGAGATGAAACTGCTGGGATGTTCCATTGGCTTAATACTCAATAGTTGGCTATTTATGTGTATAAAAACTGATCATATGACATCATCTATCTGTGGAATCTAAAAAAAGTGACACAAATGAAGTTATTTGCAATATAGAGAGAGACTCATGGACATAGAAAACAAACTTATGGTTACCAAAGGGGAAAGGGTGGGGGAGAGAAAAATTAGGAGTTTGGGATTAGCAGGTACAAACTGCTAGATTCAAAACAGACAAATGACAAGGTCCTACTGTGCAGCACAGGGAACTACATTCAATAGTTTGTAATAACCTATGGTGAAAAAGAATAAGAATAAATATATTGATAACTGAATCACTATGCTGTATGCCAGAAACTAACGGAACACTGTAAATCAACTGTACATCAACATAAAACAAAAACACCGGCCTCTAGAAGGTTGTTGGTAAAGTAGGAACATCAGTGGTTTCAAGGTGATCAAGCCTTGAGTGTTTGATTGCAGCCATGCTGCCGGGAACTTTTCTATCATATTTACATTTAAATAAAAACTACACTTAGAGACAATTTTATAAGTGAGTTAATAGCACTACGGGAGCGTTGTCACCGTGTATCAGTATGTCGATGCGTGGATACCGACATCACCGAGAGAAAAGCCTCAGGACCGCGCTGAACGAGCACGCAGGTGTTAGGGAAAACGGCGTCAATGTATCATCGCGGAGGGCTGGTGCAGTGCCCTCATATACCTCAGATGAACACAGTGTAAACACAGCTTGCAGAACATGCTCTTTTCGCTGGCACGGTGGCTGTAACCAGGTGAGACATAATTAAGCATGGGTCACTGAGGAGAGGAACGGTGGTTTTAATGCTTGAGCCATTTATATGCCAGCAAATATGTACAGCAAACGTGCTACGTGAAGGACAGGGAAGAAATGGGGAGCTCCAACACCAAAGCATCATTCATTAAGCAAAGGGTTTTTATGTCCGATTTTGAATTTTGAGAGAAAACAAATAGCAGAAATTTAAAGTTGGTTTTAAACGTTGCCCCAGCATCAGAGTCCAGCAAATTGTCGAGGCTCTGTTGTCCCCTCTAGGACATGACAAACTCCGCAGGAACATTTCCATTTCCTCTTTGGTTTCCCGAGCTTCCCCTTTCCTTACCGTGTTACTTCTAGAATCGAGAACATGTCTGAGCCTGTACAGTTCACCTGTCTCCTAAGACGGTCTCCCGGGAGGACTCGCGACCCCTCTCAGGCGGCCCCCACCCTGGGCGATCTGTCCCGTAAACCTCCGCTGACGCCCTCCTCGCTCCCAGAATTAAGGCGCCTTCAGGATTTTCACACGAAACGTGTGTTTAAAGCCAGTGAGCCACCGTTTTCCAATTGTGTGAATTTCAAGAAGTCTTCATTTGGTGATTTCCTAACGCGAACATCGCCGCGGTGGTGCTCACGGAGCTGTGTCTGAAAGCCGTGGTGACTGTCGCTGACGCTTGGGGCTAAGAACCGGCACGGGCCGGGCTGTGGACTGCAAGCTGCGGGGCAGAGGGCGGAGACCAGGACGGTGGGGGCCCCGGTCTCCAGTCAGCGCTTCGCTGTCACGGAGGGAGCGGTCAGCCCTGAGGAGTGACCTCTTGTAAGAAAGGGGATGTTCGCTGACAGCGCTCCCTTCTTCCCGACAGGCAGGGCGAGGGTGAGGGCTAGGCTGGGGGATGTCGGCGACTCCTGCTCGAAGGAGTGCTTTCTTTGGTACAAGAAGCAAAAATAAATCCCGCCTGCCCAGAGGGGCAGGACGTCCACTATGCGAGGACAAGGCGTAAAGCGGGCGGCTGGAGAAGAGCAGGCACGTCCGGTGGAGGGCGGCCTCTGCAGCTGGAGCGGCTTCAGCCGCCCGCCTTCTCACCGCGCGCCCAGAACCGACGCGCGGCCCCTCCGGGTCCGGGGGAGGCGGCGTCCTTCTGCTGCAGGCAGGCAGGACTCAAGGAATGCTGACAGAAATCAGGGGCCTGTCCTGGGGTTCCAGAAAGACAAGCAGGTCGCCGGGGCAGAGGAGGACGTGTCCGGAGAGGCCGGGGGCCGGCACCGCCGCTAACGAGTGAGGGCGCCTCGGTGATGGCGGCAGTGAATGAGCGGCGACGGTGTAGATTCCACCGGGCTCCTCCTCGGGGTGTGGCTGCGAGCTCAGCGCTCCGCTCCGCGGCCAGGCCAGCGCGGGGCTCCCGCCGCAGGGCCGCGGGGCTAGGCGCGCGGGCGCAGGCTGCGGACGGCGGCTCGCCTCCCCCTTCCAGCCCGTGGGCCCGTCGCGCAGCGGGCTTGTCGCTGCGGCCGTGGCCCGCTGTGCTGGCGCGGCGGAGGCGGCGGTGCTGTGCGCTGGACGGGCGACTCGGGGCGGGGGGCTGAAGTCAGTCTGAACGCCGTCGGGGCCTTCCACCTCGTCCACGATGCGGTTTCAGTCTTTTTCAGTTTCAGGGTCCGAATGCCTTTCCGGTGTTTTGGTCTTGGGGCTGGCACCGCGTGAAGGGCAGGCGTCCCTCTGCGTGTGGCCTCCTGGTGTGGGCACACAGAGGGCACCTCACGCGGGTTCCTAAAGGATTTCCAGTTGTTGCTGAAACTCAGCCTCCATATCCCACTAACTGAATCGAAACTCAAGGGCAGAGTTTTGGATGAAGTAGAAAAGGCAGCTTTATTTCATGCCAGGCAAAGGAGGTCACAGTGGGCTAATGCCTCAGAGACTGAGCCTGCTGGGGACAGAAGGAGGGGTTTTATAGGAAAACTTCAAGAGTTCAGGGGGCAGAGCTGGTTTCTGTAGAGGTCACACACAGGGTGACCAGTTGTTGCAAAGCTGTTCTTGTTTTTGCTGATGCAGTGGTCCTCTTCCTTCTGCTGGGTATTAAGCTCACCTCTGGCTTTAGGACTATTCTGATGTTCTTGTGCCTGGAGTAAAAGGTGCTTACGAAAAGGGTCTGTGGAAAAGTGCTCTGGAGAAGGTCATTTAAAGGTCAGGTTGGTAAATGCTTCTAGCATTTTAGTCAGGCTAAGGTTTGAGACCTCTTGCTGCAGTCTGGGACCTGCACCTCAAACAGCAGAATATAAAGAAACCACAAGGGGCTAAAAATAACTAGACATTTGCAATTGGGTGAGTTACGAAAAACAAGATGCACAAAAGACCCAACTGCCATTTCTGAGGTGTTGGGGGCAAAAGCAAGGCACTGAACACCAATGTGTGTAGCACCACGAGGGGTTTGGGCGGACCACCCAAGACCCCCTCCTCTTCAGCCCATCCCTGGTCAGCATGAGAAAAGCCCTTTAAACTGTTCTGCAATTAAGCAGTTACAAATACCATATGGTCACAATGGCAGTAGGGCCCTGCTCGGTTACACAGTGACCAGCTCTGCAGTGGAGCAGGGATGGTGACGAGGACGGCAGCAGGGCAGAAGAGGCAGCTGTGTTCCCCGATAAGGCCTCACGTGGGGGATGCAGCAAACTTAGCACAGAATAGCTGCTCACATGTCAGGTTCCAGCTTTCAGAGATGCTTATTTGACCTGAGCTAAAAGTAAGCCTCTGTGGTCAAGGAAAAGGTAAGATTCCAGAGCTAAGGGACCAAACCTATTACTTTGCATCCCTTAAGTCCACAGCATACGTTTGTTTTGTTAAAGTTGGGTATTATAAAGGTCACACCTCACCCTTTCTTGTAACGTGAGCATTTCAGTTGCCTGCTTTCTCTTAAAGGTAACCTCCCAGAGTTTTAAAAAAAAAAAAGGAAGCTGAATACAAAAAAATAAAATGTAAGGCCAAAACAGAATCTAATTTGAGGCAGCTTAGAGAAATGAAGGTCGTCATGTATGAAAAGTCCTTTAGGGAATTTGAGACATGTAAAATGAATGACCTTGCGACTAACCCATTTATTTAGAGGTAGGATATAAATTGCCCCCATTTCGCAGTTCATTGCTCTCCTAAATAAATTCAGGCTGTGAAGCTGTGGAGTTGGAGGGAGAAACAATAGTTAGCCAAGATGATTTGGTTGCTAAATGTTGAAACTTTCTATGCCATTTATTAGAAGAAAACACGAAATGCAGAGGAGAGGCTGCTGTAAAGAAGAGGAGGTAGATTCTCGTGACGGCACCGCATTTTCTAACCAGGTAACTAACTGCAGACAAATCGCTGACTCTGAATCTGGCTTTTCCTTATCGTTAAAGTAGAGGGGATAATATTTCCTCACTACAAAAAAGGTGCTTCAAGGAAAACGTAGAAATACAATGACACTCACATCTTATCGTGCTCTCTTCTGTGACATTCTTTGACGTCTGCCCGAGCCTTGGAAAAATAGCTTTCCACTGCTTCAGAAATTGTCGCAGAAAACCGCTGATCTATACCAGACACCACAAAGGCAATTAGTAAACAAGCCCTTTATGTAGTCGTTGTGATTAAAATCTTCAATGAGTTCTCTAGGGAGATTGAGGTTATCTGCAGAAATTAAACCAAAATGGCATACTTGCAAGCTCACCCTTTGGATCTGAACTGAATTTCATTGATCTTCAAATTTTAGCTCATTTCTCAATGCGTGCAGAAGTTGAACGTTGTGTGAGTCATAGTAAGAATTCCTCACTGGATTAGCAGGAAGGTGAGATTTTGGCCTGTATGAGCAGCTGAATTTTTGCTGTTTCAAATTGTTAACATTGTCTGCACGCGGCAGAGTCTCAGAGCCCTCCGGGGGCGCCTTCTGGTTACAGATCAGCAACTATCGTATCTCGCAGAGAAAGGTTTATGTCTGAATTAGGGGAAGAGATGTGGAGATGAGCTAAGGAAATGTGTTTGTTCATTAAACGTTCTGCTGATTTAACAGTGTCATGAAAGAATCAGAGGGTAGAGGATGTGAGGAAACTCCGGTTCCTGCTAGATTTTCTGTAATTTCAAGCGATCAAGTGATTTCAAGTAAGGATAGTAGTCCCTGAAAGAAAGATGAAATCAGCTGTCTGGATCTGTTTTACTTAGGATAATGTGTATGCAGCAGATCCTTCTCCTCTTCTCTTCACCCCCCGCCCCACACAGACACAGACACAGTCTTCTGTTTATTGCAAAACTTGCTTTGGTAAAAACAGGGCCAATGTTGTCTGTTAAGTCATAGTGATGTGTGTGTTAGTCCATCAGGACAATGGTCTGTTCTAAAAGCTTTAAAAAAAATGATCAGAAGTTGGGGATTGGAAATTCATGAAGTTACCAACTATGGTAAAACATAGACTGAATAAAGCATCTATTTTTAAAATTCTGCAGATGTGTTTATGAAGTCAGCTGAAGAGAGATGTGGGCACATCCCTGAGCAGTCTTCAGAACATACTTGACCATTACTAAACCACCCCTACTTTCTAATTCTGACTTGTTTAAACATTGTGTTGACTCCTTCTTTTCCGTTTCCACTTGTCTTGACAACATTGCATTGCTTTGTTTAAAGATACTTCTACAACACATTGTGAATTCCCAAATCTTTTTTTCTATGAGTTAAATATTTGTTGGGCAAGTAAGACACCATGGAACATTACTTCTCAAAATTACACTGTAGGAAAAAAAAAAGTTTTTTTTTGATTTTGCTTCCTACAGATGATCGGTTTCTGTGATGGGCAGGTTAGTCTGTGCTTTGATTACTTCCCAACCTGAATGATCTGTCCTTTTATTTAATTATTTCTCCCTAAGTTTTGAGTTCAAGGCCTTCAGCACTCAACAGTAAGTGAATATTCATCTCCAAGTTGAATGTGAAAGACTTTTCACCTGGTGATATGATTGACTGGCTAACATATTTGAGCCTGAAGTATGCCCAGATGACATGCAACTTTGTTCTAAAAAATTGTGGAAGAACAGTCATGCGATTGCCTGCACCATGGAAGCTTGCCTTCGTTGCGGATTTGAATCCCTGAGTGTAGGTGGTCAGCGCCTACCAAGGCAGCATGCTCGGCTGGGGCTTGTCACCTGGGCGGCAGCGTGCTCGAGAGGAGATGTCTGCCTTCTCTCACGTTGCTTTGCCAAATTTTACCTTTTATGTAGCTTTAGAGTGTGGAATTTTAAGTTGAATATGTAATTTTCTGAAGCAGAGGATAATTATGACAATCTTGAAATCCGTCAGCTTGAAATAAACCCTCCCAGTACAGACCAGACCCTCCCCGGCCTGGAAAGCTCTTCTCTTGAGTTTCCCTCGGACTGTAGGTCATACTTACCTGTTAGTACCAAACGCAGTACGTAGTCTAATTAGAAACGAGACCTTTGAGGCTCTAGAAGGGGTGAGAGAAAATAATGGAGTTTCTTTGCATAAGTAACGGCTATTATATTGGGTAGTAGCTGTGAGTTTTAGTACTGACGTGGGGTTAACATCCGCCTGGAGGTAGGCAGCGTTTGGCTCTGAACCTTTGTTAAAACTTCCCCTGTCCAGACTCTCATTTCATACATTGTTTCCTTTATATCATCTTTCTGATCCGATAAACCAATGACATCCTTGCCAGAAAGAGTCTGTTACGCCCTCTCTCCTTTTCTCCTCAGTGAAACATGGAAGCTGCGTGCATCTTGCTTGAGGCCAGCTGTCTGTGTTTCTAAGGTGCTGCCATCCAGACTCTAAAGCTGGCTGAGGTGAGGTTTATGGGCTCCTGTGCCTCGTGAAAAAAGACCTGGGAAAGAAGATTCTTTGACAGGAGTTTGATTTTGACCATTGGCTAAAAATAAAATCCTCAATTAAGCTGTACGTTCCTCGAGGGACAGACTTGTCAGTGTCTCTAGGGATGATGCGTTGTCCGCTGTTAACTCCACAGGGCCACAGTTGAAGATTATTGAATGTCTGTTGGATGACTCAGAGGCACACATGTCCAGGAGCAATTCTGGGGCAAAACCAGCCATGCTGAGTTCTTCACAGTACTCTTGGGGACAGCTCCTGCTCTGCCTTCTAGCCCAGGGAACCGTGGTCGTAGGTTATTGTAAGTTAAAGGGGACACTGCATGCATACTAAGAGGTACACTGTCAACAAAAATACTAGCATGTTGTAACAAAGTGAGAATTTATTTCCAAATCTGACAATCACAAAGAAGCCATAATCGAGTTAGTAAGAAGCTAAAAATATGTTACTATGACAACTTCTTAGTATTTCTAATTGAAATGCCTCCCAAGAAATTTCTGCCCTTGCCAAGAACTCAGAAAATCTTTGTTTCAAGTGTGTAACGGGTACAGCTTTCTCTTCTGGGAGCATAAAATCATGTACATGATCTTGCTTCTCATTTTATTTTAGCCATCTTGAAGCTCAAGTCATATTTGTTTTGAAAGAATCAGAGATACTCCTGATCAGAAAATGAGTCTTAATTGTAGCCACCCTGTTGATTCTCTGTTTCTCAGCTTCTTAATACCTTCGTCTCTTATTTTCTTTATTCGCTTAAGCCTGGAAACCATTTTGCCATCCATGCATAGCGGATTGGAAAATCTGATAAATGTTTTTTTCTGTGTGGGCTGGTAATCATTGGCCAAGATTCCCCACCTATTATCAACCCTAGGAAATTAACAGCCAGAAGTTAGGGAGGAAATATCCTTCAGTCTTTCCAAATGTGGAACTGAAACTAAAGTCTTGCAAATTTTTGTCACTCAGCTCCAGCCTCATTTTTCTGCTGCTTTTGTACAGCTGATTCCAACACCAGGCCCTCATTTACATGAGAGAGGGCCTGGACTCAGATTAGCACAGGGCATGACGGCTAAAAAATAGATCCATTATCCGACCAGCTGATGAGGCTGCCAGGAGAGCCTGTGAATTTCAATCACAAAAGGGTCAGAAGTGAAGGACTGGAAGTAGTTATCGAGTGTCTGCTTCTGTCTCTGGGCAAGACCATGGCTAGATTACTGCCGGTAGATTACTGCCTGTGGAATTCCTGCAGATCTCCCTCGGAGGAGATCGAGCTTGGCTTGAGGAATTCTTCCCAGTGGCTGGCATTTCTAGTTAGCTTGCTTTTCTGCTTGGGGGATGAGCGCTTTGGTGGGAAGTTGGTGCCCAGGCCACCGAGAGCCAAGGGGTAATTCCTGGTAGACCGGGGACCTGAGGCTCTACTTAATTGAGTTCACATTTTCTTTTTCACACAGTCTCAAGCATGTCTGGGCACCTGCTCGGTGCCCAGACCTCTGTGCAGATATGTGTTTACTGTTATTTAGATTTCACTCCTCACATCTTGGCTGTCAATGCAAGAATCACTTCCAAACCTTCCAAAATGTTTCCTTTCAGAAAATGAAGAAGATCTGAACATGAAAAAAGGATGCAAGAGCCACTGTGGTGTGAGAAGATTATCAGTATGATTTAGTTCAGTTTCAAGAGGTTTAAGATTTGACTATGGGTTAAGAGGAAAGAAATCTCAGTTAAGAAATACGTCTGGACCCAGGAGTAAGGAACGCTCGCTTCTGTTCCTGGCTCTTCCGTGAACACGTTTTGTGACAGCCGAATGGATGAACCTGGTTTAAACTTTTATTTAGTTGCTGTTCCTGTTACAAGTTACCAGAGGCCTTATCAAATGTAGAAATTAGTTGTGAGGATAGAATAAACTAGAAAAATGAATTGTATGAAAACCTCGTCTTCTTGATCTTGAGAGAGGCCTTGCTCAGATGTCCACCAAATCTCATGCTTCCGTCTAATTCGCATGTGTAAGGTGTTTTTGTGTTCTTCCTCTTTGAGGAAGGTCACTGGATATACCAAATATACCATAAATGTCTATGTAGCTTCATTCAGCTGTTGTTTAAATATTGCATTTACTCAATTGTGGAATATTGCAACTATCCCAATTCAATATTGGAAACATATGAATTGTAATTATGTATGTACATATGTATGTATGTGTGTTAAGGTTTCTGATAGAACCTCTAGCACTGGTACCTACACTGCAATCCTTTACTACCATGCTTTGAAATAAAAATCGGAATAACTCTCTAATTATACAACATAATCACACATAAAATGCATGTATCAAGGAAAATAATAAAATAGCTCTTCATTGAAGCCAATGATTACCCTAAATTTTCTCATTTAATAGAAGAACTCTGTTAGGAATCACAACATTTTACAGGTGAGAAAACGAAACTTTCAAGGTTGAGAAACAAATGACAGATTATTACCTTAGTTCTTTGTTTAGTGATGATGTCGTTTTGCTTGATGATGAGAGGATGGGAGAATTTTATTTTGCCTTTTAAGGAGTTTACTAAGGAACGTGAAGGTCTGTGATTCTGCTGATTAGAAATGCATGAGTTGTGTATGACTTACAAGGTCCCAGCTCAGCCTCCAAGCTGTGCCCCTCACGCACCCGACTTTAATGTCGGGTCCTTGGGCACACCACTCACAAACGGCCGCACCTAAGGGAAGGGTGTCTTTACAGATAATGTGCTCTCAGGTGGCTGAGGAGCTGAGACTGACACATACCTAAAGTACTTCACTTACTTTTCATAAAGATTTCGAGTTTGAAGAATTTACATGGCTCATGTGTACCTCATAGCGGGATTTATTGTCTAAAAATGTTACGTGGTGTGCTGCGTGTTAATTATCCTTAGAATGTGTATAAAAGAAGAAAAACCACGGTCTGTTCTGTCAGCGAGAGGAATCTAGACTTGAAACAGGAGCTCAAACAGAAGAGCGTTTTGAGACTAGATGGTCTGTTGCTCTGAGGAGGGGGCTGGAAGCATGTGACCGTTGTCTGTTGCTGTGGTAAGTGAGATAAACTCTGCTCTTGACGGCGGAGAAAATAAGCATTTAGTAGCTGTGATTGCTAAGTTCCATCGGGTGCTAGAGTTTCCTGTCTTCCAGGCGCAGACAAAGAGTCCCCTCTTCCGAGGGAAAGCCACTCAGGACAGAAATATTGACAGACCGGTAGTGAAGGCGATCCGGGAGGTTCCCAGGTCTCGCCTGGCTCGCGTGCACGTGGCCGGGACAGCCCTCTGCGGTGGGGAGTCAGGCTTGCAGCACAGGATGGGGACCAGGTTAGCTTGATGGACGTAGACGGACTAAACAGAGTAGATAACCTGTTGTATTTTTTTTCCAGTTTAAACATTGAGGCTTTAGCGTTTTTCTGCATTGCTGTTATTTATTATGGGATTTCAGTAATGGCATTCCACATGTGTTTTTCCCCTAGTTTCGATATCTGTAAATATTTTTCTCAAGATTTGTCTTTATTATGGTAAAATGATCATCAAATTTGTTATCTCAACTATTTTTAAGTGTTCAGTTCAGTTGTGTTAATATATTCATAATGTTGAGCAGCCATCAGCCCCATTCATCTCCAGAAATATCTTCATCTTGTGAAACTAAAACTATATCCATTAAACAAGAAGGTTCTGTCCCGCATCCCTGTCCTCAGCCCCTGGAACCATCATTCTGCTACCCGTCCCTATGAGTTTGGCTATTTTAGGTACCTCAAAAAAGTGAAATCATACAGTATTTGTTATTTTGTGATGGCTTATTTCACTTTGCATGAAGTCCTCAAGTTTCATCCATGTTGCAGCGTGTATTAGACTTCCCTAAAATTTTAGGGCTGCGTAATACTCCATTGTGTGTGTATGTAGCACGTTGTGCTTATCCGTTCATCTGTCGGTGGATCTTCTGACGGCTTCAGTGTTTTTACCTGTTGTGAACGATGCTGATGTGAACTTGCATCTCCAGTGAACTCCTTGATATCCTACTTTAATTCTTTGGGTTTTATTCCTAGAAGTGGTATTTTTAATTGGGGTAATTAAATTCTAAATTTTTTGAGGAACCACCACACTGTTTTCAAAAGCAGCTGCACCATTTTACATTCTCACCAATAGTGCACAAGTGTTCCAATGTTTCCACATTCTCACAAACACTTAGCATTTTATGCTTTTTGTGTGTGTGTGTGTGTGTGATAGTAGCCATCCTAACAGGTAATGGGTGGTATCTTAATATAGTTTTGATTTGTATTCTCTATGATTAGTGACATTGAGCAATTTTGCAGGCACTTGTTGGCCATTTGTGCATCTTCTTTGGAGAAATGTCTGTTTGAGTCTTTTGCTCATTTTTGAATTGGGCTGTTGTTTTGTTGAATTTTCTCTGTACATTTCCAACATGAATCCTCTGTCAGATAAATGCTTTGCAAATATTTTCTCCCATTCTGTCAATTGCTTTTTCACTTCATTATTACTGCCTTTTGGTACACAAATTTTAAAAATTTTCGTCAAGTCCAATTTTTCCTTTCTGTCTGTTTTCTTGTCTTTGCCTTTGGTGTCATATCCAAGAACTCTTTGCAGAATCTAATGTCATGAAGCTTTTGCTCTCTGTTTTCTTCTAAGAGTTTTATAGATTTATGTCTTACATTTAGGTATTTGATCTATTTTTAGCTAACTTTTGTATATGGTGTAATGTGAGGGACAAACATTATTACTATTATTGTTATTTTGCACATGAATATTCATTATTCCTTGCACCACTTGTTGAAAAGACTGTCCTCTCCCCACTGAGTGGTCCTGGCATTCTGGTGAAAAGTCGTTTGCCCACACGTCTGAGGGGTTATTTCTGAGCTCCTTTCTGCTCCGCTGATCCGTGTGTCTGCGTTGTGCCAGCACCACGCTGTTTTGATTACTGGAGCTTTGTCTTAAGTTCTAGGACCAGGACGTGTGAGTCCTTCAGCTCTGATTTTTCTCTTCCATTTGTGCTTTTACAGTAGAGCCTGTTGCTGGAAGTGTCTTGACCGTGTGCAAATCACTCTCCCCAGTTATGTGCATTTTACAGTCTTCTCCAGACCTCTCCCTTGTCTTTATCAAAAGCATTTTGTGCAGAATGGTAGAAAGAAATCACTGGATCATATTAATAAGGTTTTCCTGAAATCCTCACGTTTCCACATACATACCTCACCCTGAAACAGAAGTTAATTCTTCATGTGCCCACAAATGAACATTCGTCCAGGGTTACAGAACAGCGGACACAGTGAGAAACAAAGTGTGTTGTGTGTATTGCAGAGAGTGCCCTTGGAGCAGGGTCAAAGATTACCTGCACAGGTTAGCCAGTGAACTAGGTCTTGGGATCTTTGAGTCTTAAGCAGCTGATTCTGCAACTCTTTCCAGTCACATGACGTTCCAGAAAAGGGCTTGTTAGAAGTGCGTGTGTTCCTGCTGCGTTTAGATTCCAATGAACGCGCTCTGACGCTTGTAGCGGTGAGCACCAGTGCGCATCGAGTGCCCGCCGCCTGCCGAGGGCTGCTCTCCCTGGCTCCTGTTGGAAGCACTTAGGGAGCTGGGGTCCCCGCTAGCACAGAAGCACCGTCCTGCTTTCCCCGATAGGGAAGCTCAGGCTCGGAGAATCTGAGTAAGTCATTCAGGTGTAGGCAGCAGGTGTGTCAGGAGACAGAAATTCAACCCCAGGAAACCCGTCCCTGGAACCTGAGCTGGGGCCTCGACACTGAATCCTCGTGGACCATACACTCAGCCGCATCCGAGACTCCCCTTCTGGACTGGACAGAAGTTTGGCCTGTGTCACCAGGAAAGGCGTGACCTCCATCGTGTTCAGAACCTTGGGTGACATGGCATCCTGCTTTGCAGAGGGTTTTCTGGAGGAGTTCTTATTTCCAGTCACGTGTTACTGGATTTCACCTGCTATTTTCAACTCTTCTAAACGTAGCGCTAGACTGAATGAAAAAACAGCGTTTTTGTGAAACAGTCTTGACGTTGAAAATGGCCTCTGTGTGTGGGGGGAGATGTGCACCGATGCTGCTCGGTTCCGATACCGTGTTCACCTTGAAACCACAGGCACAGAGCTTACAGGGTTTTTTACTTTCTTACATTCTTACAGTGAACAATGTAACAGTAAGGCGCTTTTCCCGAGTCCTCCCATTGTCTTGTCAAAAGTATTTGGTGAAAAGTGATAGATGGTTGGGGGAAAAAAAATCACTGGATCATATAAATAAAGTTTGCCTGAAATCTTCACCTTTGTGCACATGTAACTGAATTGTGAACATGGAAACTTAATGTCGAATATGGGAATTCACTGCATACAATCAGATGGGTATCCAAGGGGAATACCTCACGCTGAAACAGAACTGAACACGCCTTCATTCTCCTGGGATTACAAAGCAGCAGAAACAGGAGAGCTACCCGGGCCTGTGCATCTGGGTGGTTTGTGTGTCCCCGTTCCCCTGGTGTGTGTTTGCAGTGGGGGAAGGGTGTTGCTGGGGGAGAAAAGAGCAGAAAACAAGAGAAGAGGTCCTATTTTCCTGACCCAGTGGTGATGACAGTAGCTGTCTGTCCTCACACATTGATGCCTGAAAAGCATCCATTATGTCCACCTGCAGGTGGTGGGGAGTTGGTGTGCGTGCAGTGCTGGCAGCCTGCTCAGGGGTGGAGCGGTCCTGACGTGGAGGAGGGAGGCAGTGCGGCCTCAGAGCCTTGGAGGAGAACCCTCAGCTCCCTGGTGCTCGGCTGCCATGATGGTGGCCAGCAGTGTCCGGGGTCCGCACACTTGTGCACTCACGAACCTCCTGATTACTTCCACCCACTTTTGCATCTACACTGCCACCCAAGCACCCTGGCATTTTCAGGACAATCTGGGGGCAGGATTAGGTGCATACTTTGGCTAAACTCAAAATAAATGATCCATTAAGCCGACCTGATAAGATAGAGAACCCTCAAGTATCAATTGATTGATTGTGCGTTTGGGTAAATAGCTTAATGTTTTCATTTGGGGTGGGCTGTGCATGAAATGAAGGACAATAAATTACAGTGCTGTGGCCTGGGGACGTCCAAAGAGAATCACTGTTGTAGGTCTTTAAATAGTTAAAATCTTAAGCCACGTATTACACATTTCTAAATAACAAGGGTACTGCACTACAAGGAGTGAGTAATAATTCTTCGCTTGGAAGAAAGACACTGTGAGTCAAATGTAAGACGCTCTCCTGGGAAGATCTGCCATGTGGCTGGAGCTGGGTAATACTCAGAAAGGTCATTTTTAAGCCGTTAGGAAAACAAGGCGCATTGGAATGACTTAGAGGGAGGGCTCAGGACAGCTGCCTTTCAGCTTCATTGATTAGGACTGGACTTTAATGGCAGCAGAAAGCCGCGGTGGCCACTACAGACTTGCTTTGCTCTCTGCCAATGCCAAGATGTGAGTTTAGTTCCTCCTCCCAGGGAGGGATGAATTAGGATTTGGGGATTAACATCTGTACACTACTAGTATAAAATACAAAACCAACAAGGACCTACTACATGGCGCAGGGAACTATATTAAATATCTTGTAATAACCTATAATGGAAAAGACTCTGAAAAATAATATACATTATATATAAATAAAAGTATGTAATATATATATAGATATAACAGAATCACTTTGCTGTACGCCTGAAACTAACACAACATTGTGAATCAGCTATACTTCAATAAAAATAAATAATAAACAAAAATTCCTACCCTCTGTTCTGCACAGTTGTCAATGAGATGTAAATGTTAAAACGTTTGAAATACAGAACACAAAATCCACGAGAGACGTAGCAAGGTTCTCCTTACTGGAAGCTGAGGTGCCTTTTCAAGTTTCCCAAAGACGAAAACTATCACGGAAAGTTCTAGGTACCTTGCGACTAACTCAGGTTAAATTCCCGTCCTTAAAAGCGTATTTGCACAGCATTTTCTCATGTTGATTTCCAAGAGTGCTCCCTTCCTCGACGGGGCGCGTAGATGGCTGGAGAAGGAGACTGGCCCTCTGGCTGCGTGCAGGCTGTAGCAAGGTGCCCGCTCGGCTGCTTTGAGCCCAGGCTCCCTGACTCTCCCTGAGGCTGGGGAACCACAGGGCTTCCCCGGAGCTGTGATGTGAGTCTTGTTGATTCTTCTGAGTGAGGCTTTCAGGTTTATTCTTCTCAGGCAGGGTGTTTGGGGGAGAGGGGTTTGGTACCGCGACCGAGTTTGCTGGCAAGGATGTTAATTTCGTTTGGTCGCTGTTACATTGCTGCGTAGTGGAGAATCAGAAAAGTGAGTTATTAAGAAAGGAATCGGCATTTTTTCAGCATGCAGGAAGCGTGAGGCGATGCGCTCAGGTCTGTGTGCCTTGCGTCTAGTTACGGAGCTCTTGTCTAGCTGTAGAGATAAAGACGTGCTAAGTGAATCCGGTGTGAGCCGTTGGGTGCACGCCAGGCTTTACGAGAGAAGCTGTGGTTCCTGCCTCCTGGTAGGATGGAGGAAGGAGGGAGAGGGCTGCGTCTGGAAAGAGGAACAGAGCTTCAAAAAACAGACATGGAAGGAATACGATAACTCGGTGTAAAGACACTGCCCCAGGAGAGACGCGGACTTGGATCGGTCACAGAGGTGCTTGAAGAGTCAGTGAGGGGGGCGGGAGCATGAAACATGCTTAGATGTGGGGGGTTGTAAAAACAAATAAAACATGTAGATTTATAGGCTCTAAAATAATGACCTTCAAAATTCAAAATTATTACCGAAACTAAAATCCAGGTCATGGTGGCCCTTGAAATGACAGATCTCCGTGTGGTGTATTATATTTTGTAAAAGATGTGCTTTGTGAAAGAATGTCACCAGACTGCAGGGCCCTCCTGGATCAGATGACTGTATTCTGGTACTCTTGTTTTATTGAATGTTTGTTTGAATCCTCTTTACTATATAGTCTTTTTTCCCCCTTTGGCTTCACTGAGATATAATTTGTTGTGAGAATTTACGGAGTACATGATGGCTTGATACCTGTGTTTCCTATGAAATCATTACCACAAGGTCACTGTGTGAACTCCTAAATTGAGTCAGATGCTGACCGAGGAGGAATTGGCTAAAAGTTCTCTCTACGTAAACAGTACATAAATAAATATTTTCTTTCGAATGCTTAGCAATGTGAATTTTTATGTTCTGTGCGTCTTTCAGCAAATAAGGCCCACATAATTTTGCTTCAGAATCTCTACACTCGTTACTCACCGTGAAGGCCTTCATGGAAACAACGTGTTTGACGTAAGACGTGTTTCAAAGCCGTGCAGTCTGCAGACTTGACACGCAGTCCGGACATACCTGCTGGGTGACTTTTACATGTGATGTGATGATTCTCCAGGGCCTTGATGAGCAGTCTTCCCTTAGAAAGAAGAGCTGACAGCTGAAATCCCAAGAGGAATGATTAAGTGCGACTATAAGTAGCAGAGGGAAGTTCGGCCGAATTTGAGACCCCATTACCAAAAAAGCAAATGCATACTGAACACTCCAGAATATACACAGAGTAAGAGCACTAAAGGCGTCTTACAGGTTGCAGTTATGATTACTCCAGCAAAAATTGGTTAGATTTCCAAAACCGTGGTGTATTTTTAGGTTTCTTTGAAACAGAACATTTTGTCAGGTCCTAACTTAACATAACCTAGGTAGCCCTTTCTGATAAAACAGCAAAGACTGAGCCTCAGTATAGCTTATGAAGCACTTTCCAGTAGGATGAGCATATAGATTCAAAGAGGAAAGGAAATTTTATCGTTAATAAATATGCTACGGATATTTCTAACCAAAGGGGCTTCACTTTGAATGAAAAGCAGAAGCCATGTTTTGTTCTTTCTGTAAGTCTGTCAGCTTGTACCTTATAGATGTCAACATAAATTAGTGAAAATCAAAAAATCAAAACTGTTCAAAAAGTAGAAAGCAGTCCGGGTTGGTGATTGCAGTTTACAGGGCTGTATTGTGTATTGGGAAGTTGCTAAGAGAACAGATCTTAAAATTCCTCATCACAAGAAAAAAATCTGTAATTAGGTATCACGATGGCTGTTAGCTAGACATTGTGGCGATCAATGCATGAAATACACAAATATTGAATCATGATGTTGTACACTTAAAATTAATGTGTTACCTGCCAATTATATGACAATAAAAAAATAGAGCATAGACAGAATAAAAATAACGTCTCAGGAGTTTGTCAGTGCTGAGCGAGAAGTCCGAGACCTCACACTGGACGTGATCCAGGTCTACGGAAGTGACGTTTCACAGACAGGAAGAGACGGGATTTTTGTAGTGAGTCAGGGCAACGTAACAGAAAATGTGTAGAATTTGGATCAAAACCAGCTTAGTTACTGTCTTGTAATGTGACCTTGAGTAAGCTTCATTGCTGAGCATTTTCTTTCTGCATAAATGAACATAGTGACACGTACTTGCAGACTTTACTGTTTTTACACATTGCAAATAAAACACACATCACGTACAGACCATGCACAGTGAGGATACTCGGTAACCTTTCTGCTTGGTGTAACCATCGATGCTCTCAGTGAGGACAAAGCTTACCTGTAAATGTTACAAGAGTTTTATTCGACATCTAGATCACAGTGAAAAAATATTCTGGTTATGTGGATGGCAACAAAAACAAAAACAGAAACAAAACCAGGGACACAACATGGAAAGGAAAGATGAAAAATAAGTTCTTTACAAAATGTTTTCATTCTCAAACCCAGTCTTACCTGATTGTATACTTAGAGAAGACATTTTGGTAAGAGGAGAAATTGTCTTTGGATTAAAAACGTTAAGGTATCTAACACATTTTTTCAACTCTAGGATTTTTGCTATCATTTATTTCATTATCTGTGTCTAAACCAAAAAATGCATTCTGTAAACTGTTATTGTATCACGTCTCTCTTTCGTCTCTGGTTTCATAACGTCTTTGCATGAATGACAGTGATGAGTTCTCCACAGGAAACATGAAAGTTGTGAAAAGCTCAGCACATCCCGCAGTGATGGATGCAGGCCGCGCAGAGAACGGCTCATTTCTAGGTACCAACGGGTGGCAACCTGGAAGTTGCAAACAATCTAACTGATTGTGAGAGGCTTCTGTCATGTGCACAACGAAACACGTCAGCAGAGTCTTCTCTGTTCTCATTAACCTTCCTTTTAACTCCCTGTCTATTTTTAGCCTCTTTTATAATTGTTCTCACAAAGGAAGAAGACAAAGATGTTAGGAAAAAAGATTTAAAGAACAAGTAATTATAAAATGGGAACTTGTGTTCAAGACCAGTGGAGATCAGTTGCACATCACTTTTACAGGAAAGCCACGTCCCCTGAGGTGACACGGGAGTAATGTGCAGAGGGCCTGTGTTCTCCAGGGCTGGGGGCCAGGGCGGCAGGAGCTGCAGCTGGGTTTTTGGCTCCTTTCTACGGACCTGCTGCACTGCTTCCCCTGCTTGAAAGCTTGCGCCCTGCTGGGGTCCAAAGCGTGGACCTTCCCTGACTCTCCTGTATGTTTGTCTCTCACTTTCCTTCATTGGCTCCCGTTTTCCTGCCTGATCTTCAGAAGTAAACCCCTCCAAGGTTGTGTGTGCCTCATTACTCTCTTCCCTCGGTGCTGTCCATTTGCATATTAAATCTTTTCCAGATCTTCAGTTCTGCCCTTTTGGTAGAGGACTCTCAAAACAAATATTTGGGATTTCTTTCTGAACTCCCCCCATATGCTTAACTGACCACAAAATTCTTACCTTAGACACACTATCATCGCCCCATTTAATCCACCCAAACTTGCTGTTTCACCATCCCGAGCGCTGCCCTCGCCGCCTTTGAGCAATATTCAGCCCGTCTTTTCCCTTTCTCTGGTCCCCTATTCTCTTCTCAGTCAGGAAGAGACTTTGAGTTGCTTCCACGCTTCACTTTTCTTTATGTTTACATCTAATTTGTCATCAAGTACCATCTCTCACACTGGGGTCCTCCTTTCCATCTGCCGCTTCCGCGTATCAGATGCGTCCACATTCTCGGTTTTCCCATCGCTGGTCCTTCTAATTCTGAGCAGCTGGGGAAGAACCTTGCTTATCTTCTTCAAATACAACTCTGATCAGGTACCATATCTGAAGTAGGAGACCCTGTGTTTGCAAAGGATTTCCTGCCTGGTCCTAGCTGTCTGCAAGGCTCCTGAGATGCATGCACCTTCCTGGGAATTTTTTGTGTTCTCAGCTCCATGGTTCACAAAATTTTTCACCACGCCAGCAGCATCAGCAGCAGCCAATAATTTGTTAGAAATCCAAATTCCCTGGCCCAGCTCCAGACTTCCTTTTGAAACCCTGAGGAGGGGCCCTGCACTGTTTTAACATGTCCTTCAGAGGATTCTGACGCCTGCTAGGGTTTGAAAGCACACAAGTCAGGATGCTTTGTTCTAAGCCTAGTGGACCAGCTGTGAGGCTCTTGTCCCTACCAGGTGGAGGAAACCTTTTTGTGATGGGTTCAGGGGATCATAAACAGGGGGAGTCGCTCTAGCTAATTAAAGCCTGTCTAGACTTCCATTCTGTCATATCCTGACCATTTCCCGTGCAGAACAGCACCCTGGGTTCCACCCACCACTTGGGCTAAGCGTTTGCTACTATACAGGAGTTCCCCATTTTATCAGCATTTAAACTGGCCAAAGCTGGAAGTTGCGAGGAATGAAAAAGGAACATTCCCGAGTTCCTGGTGCCAGATTCTGTCCATAGTAACTGAGGTCCATCCTGCACTCCGCTCCCCGGCCCTGCAGGTGTGCAGGGCATTGTTTTGTAATGTTGGTGGGTTTGCAAAACTTCAGATGCTTTCCTGTCTCCCTCTCTGTGATCACGGTTCTTTCTTCACGGGTAAAGGTGGTCATGTAGGTATTCCTTCCGTGGTCAAGGATATCAATCCTAAGTAAACATGTGAAACTCAAAGACAGATGGTAAATGGTCACCATGGAAACATGTGACACGGACTGTTCTCACGTGGCTCGGACTCTGTGTGCTACCTGGCTCTCGGGGTCTTTCTCAGATCACAGCGGTGTCGGTGACCTGTGCACCTTGCACCCGTCATCCGATGATCCAGCCCGCTCTCCCTGGGTGCGCGGCCATGAGCCCTTTAGGAGAGCCGACAGGGCAGCATTCAGCAGGTACACCCGCGAGGCGATGATGCAGGTGGTGGCAGGGTGGACAGGACTGTCCTGAGGTCTTCTGAGCTGCGGCTTCCAGTGGCTGTGTTTTCCCGTTCTCTTCTGTGTGCGCCTGAGCCCGTGAGAGGGAGCTAGCCCATCTTGCTGGCCCTTGATTCACCCACTGTTTGCATTAACCCCCCCAGCAGCTCTTGGGGGAGGGGCGTCCTTGGAGAAGAGCTCCTCTTCTGGGGACGCAGCATCTCCTTCCAAAGGGGCTCTGGGGAAGGGGCTGGCTGAGCTGCTTTAGGCTTGGGAGCGCTGGGCTGTCAGCTCCCCTCCCGGGACGAGGGGTTCCTCCCTGCATTGCCGCCTGCTCCGGCCTCTCATCCACGTCCCGGCATGGCCCTCACCCTCCCCTCGTCCTGACGGCTGTGATGGGCGGTCATCGTGGGTGGGTGCGGGGGCAGCAGCAGGAGATCTTCGGGCCGAAGTCCCCTGTTAGATTCCTGTGTCACCTTCCCCAGACCCACAGCCTCAAATCTTTTCCCTTTTTCTCATCCCTAAGAGCAACATACAGCTATTATGACATGATATTCTGCCGTATACAGTCGTCTTGCTCATGGATAACAAGTTGCTTGGCCACCGGGGGGGTTCCAGTTCCTTTGTCAACTTTCTGAAGCAAAATAGGCACTCAGTTCATACTTGTGACATAAAACTGAATTCTGGTCTTACTTGCGTTTATGTCTTAAATACAACATGTTTTAAAAGAAAATGATAAAGGGATGTATTATATATGGAGCCATATAAGGAAAGGAAATTCTGTCAGAAAAGAAGAAATTAAAGTTTCAGCTGTTCTTAGGAATGCAAATAATATAAAATAGATAAATTTTAAAAATCAAATATATTATGTCTTCATACATTTAACATAAATAATCCGTTTTAATCTATCATGAAAACCATCTGTGGATTAGGCATTTTAAAAATGAGGACTAAACGAATACAATCATATTTTTCTCTTCCTTTGAGGATAATTTGAAATACTGCTTTCAGTGACATTTTCCTGGTGATAAGGCAGAAAATATGGAAACAATATACTGATAATGTGAAAAAGACAAGTCAGATACACAAAGGCCAAACACAGTTGATTCTCTACTTCTGAATGAATTATATGTGAAAGAATAGAATAACTCTACCAAAAAGGATGTTCAGCAAACTGTAAACTAAAAGATGTTTGTAAATGTTTTAAATATCCTTCTTAAAATACTCTTACATGAAGCGAGAATTACTTGAAAATTCTTATCAACGAAGACACTGATTTTTATCACGATGTCACAAGAAATTTTGAGCAGCTGTTTCGTCTTCATCACTAACGCAGCTATGCAGAGCGAAGAGTGGGAGGTCATTTATTCAGTGCCCTTTATTTACCAGATGTGGGCATCACCCCCACTCATCCTTAGAACACCCCTGTCCTACGTACGTGTTTATCTACTTCGCAGACGAAGAATTAGAGAAAGCAGAGTTCCCAAGGCCACACAGTCAGAAAGTGGTCGAAACAGGTCTTGGATGAAAATGACTTTCTGTTTGCTTAGACCTCGTGGTTTTACTAATGGGGTGAATAGGAGAGAAATTGTCCAGCCATTTCGGGAGGAAACGACAGGGAGGAGATGTGAACTCTGAACATGTCAACACACAGAGTATGAATGACAAGTGATGGGAGCTTGATGGAAGCATCTTTCACTAATTTATTCATGCATCTGGCAGATATTTTGAACCTTGTGTTCCAGTCACTGTGCTCGGTGGCAGGATGCAGACATGCATGTGATGCCCTTCCTACCGAGGACTGGTCCAGAGTGAAGACAGCATGGATTTGACACGGTGTGAGGGAGTGCAATGTGCATTAGTAATGGAGCTGATTGTAAGACAAAATACAAACCAAATGAGAAAATAATTTATGAGGTCACCTAAAAATGGAGATAGTGCTTAAACGAGACCTTGATGAGTGGCTGATACCTTGCTTTGAGGAGGATGTGGATGGGAAGGGAAAGACGTTTTAAGCAGAAAAATGGATTATTAAAAAAGTAACCTAAGGTTATCAGCAGACAAAGGTCACTGTGTTGGTTTGAACTCCCTCTCATTACAGAGTCCTATTGTCCTACTTGTTTGCATGCCTGGTAATTTTTTCTTAGGTGCTAGACATTGTGCATTTTCCCATGTCATGTGCTGGGTTTGTTTGTATTTGTTTAAATAGTTAAGGCTTCATGCTTTGTTCTGGTACACAATTCAGTGATTAGCAGACAGTTGGATCCTTTTGAAATTGCTTTAAAGCTTTGTTAAATGGGCCCAGAGGAGCCTCTAGCCTAGAACTAACTTTTTTCCTCATTACAAGGCGGTGTCCTTTGAGCGCTGTCCCCAGAGCTGGTGCATTGTGGGATATTCCCCCCCTGGCCGTGGGAACAGAGACACCTGCCCCGCGGGAGCTGCAGGGAGCACCCCTGCTCCTGCGGGTTCTCTCTCCTGCTTCTGCGCAGCCTCTAATTCTGTTCCATGAATGTGCTGATAGATTCTCAGCTGGAGGCCCCAGGGCAGCCTCTGGAAGTGTCTCTCCGTGTGGCTGCCTTCTCTCTGGTGCTTCACCCTGGGACGCCAGCAGCCTTGGCCTTCCCCAGGTCCCGGCATCTCTGCTGTGTCTCTGTGAAATGTTACAACTCCGTGAAACATTGTTGGAAAAAATCACTGTTCATATCACTTTTGATTCAACCAAAAATGCATTGTGGGAGTCACTGCTCTATATATGAGAAAATAGGTTTGATAAAGCTGAGAATGCAGGCCTGTCCTACCTGGGAATGTATGGTTTTTACGTAAGAAAACACTGGGAGTAATATTTATTTGTTCTGAAGTGTCCCTTGAGATATCTACCAGATCACAGCAAAAGCGTTAAAAGGTGAAAAAAAATAGCACATTGTACCTGGAAGAGTATGAAGAAATGACGGCTAAGCAGCCGCGGTCTTGCTGTCAGGGAGTCTGAACACCCTCTGTGGCTCGGAGGGAAGATCTGGGTTGCTTAAGGGTTTTGAGTGGTTATCAAAAAGGTTAACAACAACGAGTGCCTTTAAAAAAGCACTTTATTCTACTCAAGGATTAATATATTTCTCAGTGTGATATTTCCAAATTTCAACAATGCTTGAATTTTCAAAGAAGAAGAAATAAGAATAAGAGACAATCATGGGATTTCCTGTTCTGTGTTTGAGTTAGAAGGTCATTTCGTTTTGCATATTCTGGTGCATCTTTACCATTTAGAAAAATACTACAAAGACTACTGAAGAATATCATGTGGAATGCATTGTTGAAATAATGCTCAAGAACAAAGAAAAAGGTTGAGTTGATTACTCTGTAAAACATGTTTTGACCTGATAACCAATTAATTGCTTTGTCTCAGATTTTTGGTGCAGCTCAACTAATTTTACCTACAAATATGACCTCAAAGACCGTTTTATGAAAATCATTCTGTTTATGTTGCTAACTTTGTGCAACAGAACGGTGCTACATCTGGAGACCAAGGTCACCTTCTACATTTCAGAATGCCTGGCAGAGTTCTGGGTAAATCCTGGATGTTTTGAGCTGACTTCTGGAAGCCTCATTTTCTAATTTGTTGGTGAATTTGTTCATTCAGCTTCCATTCTTGTGTCAGGCATTGGATCTTTGCTGTGGTTGAAGCATTTGAAGCTGTGGTCGAGATACAGAAATGGGAGAGAGAACTGATCATCGCAGGTGTATGTGTGCATACAGCGTTCTTTAAGGCATTTTGACGTGATAATGATCTCACAAATGGCACAATTAAATTGTTTTTTAAAAAATAAAATGTAATGCAGTAGGTAGCATAAATAAAACTGAGTGTCTTTGGGGGTTAAAATCAGTTCTAATTTCTTAAAAGAATACCCAAGGCATTTGCAGAATTCGTATCTCTTAGACCCATAGTCAAGAAACTGCTGACCGGCTGTATTTTAAGACATCCGTTTCTTTCATTAGTTTGCCTCTGAACTCTGGCCCTTCCAGGAGCGTGTTGGGAAATCCTGTATGTCAGGCTAAGGCTTTGGCCGTCTGCCCGATGACGGTATTTCGTTCACCTGAAGCCCTGTACCCTTGGTAGACGGTCACTAAGAGAGTTACGTATGCTATGTGATATCCTGGTACGTGATGACTTAACTGTCATGCGAGTTAAATCACAAAACATAGTGATGTCTGTTTTTATATTTGGTCTGACTGTTGTCAGTTAGTCTCTCGAGTGGCTGCTGGTCGAGTGGATGACACAAGAAATGTTTCCTTTGTGTGGCAGTCCTTCAGCCACAGCCCCGGAAAGGTGATACAGACCTTACTAAGTCTGTCACTGTCCTCTGGGTGGGGCGTTAACTAGGCAAAAATTCAAGAAAGAAAAGAGAAAGAGGGCTTGAAGATGCTAGTACCGTGCTAAGCACATGGCACGTTTACTTTTCCTGCTCTTGAAGTCTTCGTTACCTGACTCACTTTTGAGAAAATAAAAATTCAAGCTTTTTGTCAATACTCACCCTGCTCCAGCCAAAGACTAGTGGAAAGCTTCCCCCCCACCTGCAGCCAATTCCACAAAGCCAGCTGTGGGGCGTCACCTTCCATCCTCCATCGGGGGTTGCTCACCCCTCTTCTCCATTAAGACAGTGAAGTGGGGTCAAGGGAAGGGCTGAGACTCCACCCCGGCCAGGTGAAGCAGGAGGAGATGGAGGGCGTCTGGACCAGTGTTTCTTCCTTTTCCCTCCCAGGGGCCCGATGGGGAGCTGATCTCACGTCTCCCCGTGGAGGCAGTGAGGCAGGGTGACTCCCTGCCCCTCTGCTGCTGGGGTGGTTGTCAGCAGGGTCTGGTGGGGAGTGGACCCGCTGTCCCTAGGCTAATCCACAGTTTTATACATAAAAGAGTCTTACAGAAAAACAGTCTTATGCATAAAAAACAAACTTATGATTATCAAAGGGGCACAAAGGAGGAGGGATAAATTGAGAGTTTGGAATTAGCAGATACAGACTACTATATATAAAGTAGATGAACAGCCAGGTCCTACTTACAGCACAGGGAACTATACTCAGTACCTTGTAACAACCTATAATGAAAAAGTATGTATACACACACACACATTCAGTGTGTATAACTGAATTGCTATGCTGTACACCAGGAAGTAACGCAACATTCTAAATCAACTATAGTTAAATTTTTTTAAAAAGAGTCCTATAGTATAACAACCAAAATGCACAGGGACCACAGAATATTACACACCACACTGAGAACCAGGAAGATGATAACATAAATGAAAAAAGAAAAGCAGTGAGCGTTGCCCTCGAGATGAAACGAGTGTTGGAAATATTTGACAAGGATTTAAAAGTCATAAAAATGCTTCAAGAAGCAATTGTGAATATTCTAAATCAAATTTAAAAAACAGAAAATCTCAGCAAAGTAATACAAGTTTTAAATAAGAACCAAACAGGAATTACAGGACTGAACATGACAATAACTGAAATGAAATACATTCCTGGGTGTACTTACCAGGAGAGTCAAGATAACAGATGACAGGATCAGGGAATTTGGGCTGGACGAACAGAATTCACACAGTGCGAGTAACATTGTCGAGTTAAAGACAGATCTGGGCCTAGTAAAGGAAGACTTTGTTGGGAAGGGGTATTTATTGCAAGTGGGGAAAGAGGCCCTTGCCAGAGGGCGAAAGCTCTGAGCGTGAGATTGAGCATCTCAGAGATGAGGCCAGTGTGGTGGTCTTCTTCGTGGAGCAGGGAACCAGGCTAGAAATAACCCGTGTGGGGATGTGGGACGAACAGGAGAGGCTCTGATGGAATCGTGCATCAGAGAACATCTCACCGAGGCCAGCCTGCTCTCCGGAGGGGCTGTCTGCTGGCTCAGGTGGACGCGGGCTGTGTCATGGGGACTTGGTAAAAGGAGAGACCAGCGTTTGGCTAACGTGCATTTTGTTCTGACTGATCAGAGGGAGCAGGGGGGTCAGCTAATCGTTTCTGAGACAGAGAACAGGAGTCTGGATTGTCTGGATCAGACCTGGACATAAGCAAACAGCTTAGGTGAGTCTTACCTAGATCGTGTAAGGAGGGGTGTTTCTTTGCTGTAAGCTATTTTCAAGGACAAAAAGTTTGAGGAATTTTTTAACTTTCCACTGTTTTCCAGGATCACAGGTTTCTGATAAATTTTACATTGTCAGCAGAGTCTTGGGGGCCCATGGAGCAAAAACAAAAGAGCTCACATTCGTGCCATCAGAGTGGTGGTCAGAGAGACACAGAGAGAGACTGAGGAAGTCTTCAAACAGATGACTAGAAAAACCCCCCTATTTGGTGAACGACATAAGCCTACAGACTCTGAAAGTACTGCGTGTCCCCCAAGTAGGATAAACCAGAAACATCACACCAAACCGCATTGTAATTAGCCACCCAACAGGAAAGGCAAAGGGGCAGTGTAGTTGGCAGCCAGAGAGAAAGGGTACCTCTGCTGTGGGGGCACCTGTTTCTAAGACACAGCTCTCTGCTCTGAAAAGCTAGAGCCCGGAGAGAAGAGGAACCACGTTCTTCACGTGCTGAAGGAGGGGAAACACCACCAGCAGAGTCCAGGTGAGGCCCAGGTGTGTTCAGGAATGAAGGGAAAGTAAGTCAGTTCTCAGACGGGTGACTAAGGCTTTGTCGTCAGCGACAACGGAAGTTCTCTGAACGGGACGTTATGACAGAAGGCCTGAGATTGCAGGAAGAGAACAGGACATGAGGGTGGGTGCAGTGATGGTGGCTGCAACAGACTGTCACACGTCTCACGCTTTTCTTAAGTCACATGTAGGGGCGAAGGAGATTTAAGGCCACCCGACGTGGTGGTGTATATGCGGAAGAGCGGCCTGAGACGGTCACGTGGAAGGTGTTGGGGGGGTGGTGTTCCGTCGTGTGAATGAACTGCTTTATCTGGTCGTCTGTTGACGGGCCTTGGGGCCGCATCCGCGTCCTGGCTGCTGTGCGTGCGCCGCTGGGAACGTTGGTGGCGGTGCCATGCGGTGACCTGGGTGGACCTGGAGGCTGAAAAAGAAGAGTACCCTGTCACTCGTGTGGAGTCTGAACAAGATACAAATGAACTTATTTACAAAACAGAGACACACAGACATAAAACAAGCTTGTGGTTACCAGAGGGGGAAGGGGGTGAGGGGGGATAAACTGGGAGTTCAGTTTACAGTTACTATTATTACATAAACAGATAAACAACACGGTCCTACTGTGCAGCACAGGGGACTATGTTCAGTAGCTTGTAACAGCCTGTAAGGAAAAAGAGTATGAAAAGGGACATGTGTGTGTAACTGAATCACTGCCGTACACCAGAAGTTAATACAACATTGTAAATCAAGTTTACTTAAATTAAAAAAAGAATTAAAACCCGTTGGTGGAGCTGAGGGGTCTACATGAGAATCAGGTTTCTATGCTGCACTGAAAGCAGTGAAACCCTGGTTTCAGTTGACTGTGACAAGTGCTGCTGTATCCATTACATATGTTATAATCCGGAGAGCAACAGCTTAAAAAATACACGAAACGACAAACTCAAAACCTTATTTCAGTGGCAGGCCATGTCCCGAGATCGCTGTGTGAACGTGGGACACTGTTGAGGAGTCTCCTGGTAGCTGGGCATCTGACTTGTCCCTGCGAGCACGTGACTGGTCGTTTGTGTGTGAACACGTGGTTTACATTTTAGCTCTGAAGTTTGATAATGTTATAGTCAGTATTCTCATTTTTTCCTCATCTGTAAATTTGAATTTAGGTATTACACACAGTATTAAAATGATTATTTTCACTCTTATTTATAGCTGTCCATGTATTTTCACAGCATCACACAAGCCCTAGAGTTACTTCTTTTTTTTTGTTTTGTTTTGTTTTTGATTTCCAAGCCATTTGAGAGCCTTTCTTAAACAACCATAAAACAAAAGTAGTGTTAAGCTATTCTAAGGGGTTTCCGGCCTCACTTAATAAAGTAACACATCGCGCTGAATAACTGCAGCGATCACATCTCGAGAAGCTGCATTATTTGTGCTGTGGGGAGTTAGTTAAAGTTGCAGGCCTTGAGCTCACCCAGAATGTCAAACTGACACTGAGAACTGAAGCTAGCCTTTCAGAAACCCCACAGATACTTGGAAAGGCTTTGAATTTACCTGTGTGTGCAGGGTATTCCCTGGAATAGATTAAACTAAGAAAGGACTGGTCCTTACAAAATGATGCGGGTAAAACCATCTGTGTAACAGGTTTCATGGAATGTCCAGAGGCTTTTGGAGTTTGCCTGTGAGAGTGTGTGTGTGTGTCTATGTGTGTGTGTGTGTGTGTGTTTGTGTGTGTGTGTGTTAGGGTGGCGTACTTGGGCTGGGTCCCTCCAGTGCACGGATGAGCCTGAAGACGTCTGGAACCAGCCAGCCAGAGAAGGGGCAGGGTGACAGCTAGACCGGGGGGCAGACAGGGAGCTGGGTTTCCTGCATAAAGATGACATATTTAAATTTCCACATGAGCGTTGGATCCTAATGCTTGGAGGAACAAGATCTCCCACAGTGCTGAGACATTCAAAATGTGACAGTGATAAAATATTCTTCCTCGCCCGAGCTTTCCCAGTAACATTGAACATATCTGTTCTGTTCAGTATTTCCTGGAATTCAGCATTTCAAGGATTTCGGGCCGAGGACTAAGACCACAAAGAAGTTAAAACAGCACAAATGGTGGTAATGAAAGAACAGCGCTGGCTTTTCCCTTTCACGTCTGCCGTCTGACGTCCGGAACTAGGAAGGCCAGTGAGTCGAGGGCCGCCCTGTGTTCCTCGGCGTGGTTAGGGATGCACTCTGTGGAGAGCCCTTGAGCGTCTTACTCCAGACAACTTGAAGATGTTTTAAAATTTAACCAAGTCATCTTTCTTCTAGGAATTGACCCTAGCTAAATAAAATTGAATGTTTTTTAATATTACATGTTTAGATATACCTTAAATATATTAAAACATTTAAAAATCAAAAGGAACTTCACAGTCATGAATCATGAGACAGCTGAATACCCAGTTATGTAAAATGGTTGACATAATTATGGTAAATCCGCGGACGATTGTTCTAAGGCACCGTTATGGCGGTATCTGTGACTGTTACGTGGCAGGATGAGCATGATTCCACAGTACTGTTGAGTTAAAAATACTGTAGAATGATGAGTGTTCTGATCACGTTGGAAAACGTAGGCACGAATGCACGTGAGAAAAGATTAAAAGGAAACACACAAGACATGAAGGTCAAGATAGAGCGCTAGGTACTATTTCTCAGGTTTTTGAATTTCCTGTTAAGTTCATGATGTAAAATTTAGTATGTGGGTCAGTGTCATCTGTTCTCAAAGCTTGCTTGACGTCTTTACATGAACGAGGTGGTTCTTTCTTCGCGGGAGGACACAGTTTGCGTAAATACTCGCTCTCTGGTTTTAGGATGTCATTGTCTCTCTTCACAAGCCCTTCAGATGGAAGCGTCTTAGTGGATTCTGCGCCGAAAGGCTAGTCTCGCACTCCTGCTTGTTCTTTCCTCTCCTTTCCTAGTAGAGAGGTCCGTTCCATGAAGTGTTGTTCAAAACTGTGCTATCCTCAGGGAAGCCGCTGCCTATAAAAGCACATTCATTTGACAGTGATTATGGCCACCCAGTGGCTTACCTTCGTTCAAGTTTAATAAATTATGCGTTCTCACTTAAGCTGATGAAGCAGTGTGCTAATCTCACGCTGGGATCACGGCGCAGGTCTTCAGCGTCCAGCTCTAGCCACCCCCCTGTGGCGGCCTTGCGTTGGGTCTGCCGAGATTCTCAGCTGTGGGCGATTGTTTCGGTGCAATTCCCAGGTATTAGAAGTGACCAATTTTGCTAAGCCCAAAAGTTTAGATGAAATTTTCCCTTCCATTTTCAGGAGTGCATTTTTGAAAGTACTTGCTATCCTTGGGTTAAAAAAAAATCTATGTTTTAAAATAGAGCCTAGCACACATTTAGAGAGTAACAATTATTTCATCCAGTAGCCAGAGACACTCCTGGGCTATTTCCGTCCTTTAAAACTACTGTGTCCACTTGTTGAAAAGTGAACCTAAGTAAATACGCCCTGGATCCTGAAAGGACGGTTGGCATCATCATCCAAAAATTAGTTTAAAAAAAAAATACAGCCTGATGAAAGGAATAATCCCCCCATCACTTCATCATGGGACATAAATAGAATATATGCTTTTGAAGGATTAGGAACCCTTTTCTGTTTTGTTTTGTTAAGTAATTGATGGACTAGGGTCTGAAGGCAAGGGCTCAAGTGACTTCCTGAATGACAGTCAGAACTTAGGTGTGGGTGAAGACACCAACTCAGCATACGGCGTGTGCGTTCATCAGTGTTACTTGTTATGTTCGAATTGATTCTCCGTGCAGGGAGGTTTGTCAGCTTCAACTTGGAGATGCCTCCTGGCAGACAGATACATTATTTGGGTGCGAGTGACAGTGAGAGGGTTCCAGTTCTACATATAAGCAGGAAGTGTCACAGAAAGTGAAAGTGGTGTTCACTGTAAACCCCCTGAAATTCAAAGGGTAAAATCTCAGCTTGAGTCAGGACGTGGCCACCTCCCGGCTCCGTAACCAAGAGCAAGTCCGCAGTTTTGGACGTCATATTCATCTCCTATAAAATGTGGATGACAGTAATTTCTTTGTTGACTCCACAAAAGCTTGTGATAATCAAATCGGATGTGTCCAAGAAATCGGTTTAACACGCGAAGTCAATATCTTGTATAATGTATGATATTGCACAGTGGGTATGATATCCATCAATAAAGGCAAAAGCCTTCCCTTGGCACACCAGGCCCTTCATAATTAGAGTTAAGGAGCTTTAAATCTGATTTTCACCCCAACTAGATTATTCTCCCAAATTAGAATTAGTTGCTGTCCTGTTTGCAGCATTGGGAAATTCTAAATCTTGTATGAACATCTGTGATTTGCTTTTCTACCCTTAGAAGATGGAGGTTCACGCTGTTCAGTGATGGCTTATAATTCCCCTGGTTGTGTCTCCTCACCCTCTCCGGTGCTCCCTCATGGACACGGTTCCAGAGATCACATTCAGAGTCTGGGACGGAGGAGGAGGCACGCCAGCTGGGGTTTCCCTTTCCTTGGAAAAGTGAATCCCCTCCTAGTTTCCCAGGGGGTGGGTGATTTTATTGTGTTGAAAACAAATACTGTATCTGTGGTTGCCTGATGATGAGTTCATTTGACATACACGCGGGTGAGGTTCTGGACACATTCACGTAAATCAAAAGCAGCAGCTTTTTCTGGGGGAAAAAAATCTGTGGATTGGTTTGAATGGTGAATCGGGTTGGAGGCCTAGAATTTCACTACCTGATCTGTCCCTCTGCCCTGATAGAGAAAGCACTGGTATGACCTGCTGGTTACTGTCCAACTTGTAGGTAAACCGATGGTGTCAAGTCAACAAGGAATAAATTGGGATTGTGTTTGGTGTTCCGTAAAGAACTAAGTGATTTAATAAGTAGAGAAGAATTTTAAGCGCGTGACACACATAAACCAGCCCAGTGGAGCTGAATCATCTTGAGTATTGACTGACTTTTAGTTCTGACCTTGGCGTCGGGCTCTGCGGGGACCGACGTGAGCAGGAATTTCTTTGGGGACTCTCTACTCAGTCATGTGACTCCTTACTTTCCTTTGCCGGTACGACCTTTCAGATTCATTACAAGTTTTGATATTCAGAGAACTTTGTTTATTCACACAAAAAAGTGCAGGCCCGTCCGCCACGTGCGCAGTGACATACTCAGACGTCAGCTTGACCTGACAGTGTAATTAGCTCAGAACCCGTCTGAAGCGCAGTAATTCTCACGGCCCGTCGTGTGGCTGGACGGTGTTCCAGCGCAGAGGGTGGGCCGTAGTTAACCCTGGAAGGACCGCAGTGAGCGGGCGGGTCCCAGACCCTCGGTGGGCCTGTGGCGGGGCGCTTTCGTCCAGCGTCGCGAGCACCCGAGCGGCGAAGACCAGCCCCCCTGCGGGCAGCGGGGACTGACTGGCTGTGAGCGGCTCAGCGGCCACGGAAGTGAAGAGGGTCCGAGCGCGGCTTCCGTGCACTCTGAGTAGAAGCGCTCGCTGGCGACCATCTGGCAGCGGAGCGCCCCGCCCTGATGCGCCTTGCCCGCCACGCGCAGCAGGAGCCGGCGCGCCTGCGCGGCCCCGGACGCGGGAGGTCCGCTCCGGGACGCAGGTTAAGGCTTCCGGTGGCGGCGAGCTCGGCTTCACACCTCAGGCACCGCGCTTTCCTTCAGGGGGCTTTGGTACATCCTGAGCTGCACATTCGTCGTTTCTTCTGTTTTAAGACCATTTGACATGTTTTCACACATCTGTCACGCTCACAGTCACAGAGTCTGACGCCGCCGCCGAGCGCCCCAGGCCCCGCCCCCGCGTGGAGGTGCGGCGGCCCCGCCCAGTAGCCGCGGGGCTGCGTGTCTCCTCCTGGGCGCCGTCCGGCCGACGTGCCGGGCTTTACGTTTTCCTTACTTACCCGCGTCCGTTTCCGTACGCTAGCCTGTCAGCTCCGTGACGGGCTTTTTTTTTTTTTCTTCAATCTAGACTAGGGCCTGGAATAGATCTGATAGAATCTGGTGCATTGAAGGCGTCCACAGATATTTCAAAATAAATGCATTAGTGATATTTTGTTTTCATTTTCCACCAGCGGTAGGTCTGATTTGGAAATCCTCATAGCACTGAAAACACGAGGGTGTGCACCCGCGAAGCGGGAGCCCACGCTGATCTCTCCTGAGTCCATGGCCCCGGGCACGAGCTCTTACATGTATTAGTTAATCGATGAATATTTGCTTAATATGTGAAATGTAATAAAATAGAAATTAAATGTGTCTGCTTTTTCTATAGAGTAATATACTCGTCCTCTGTGTTTTGAATAGTGAATAATGCTCAGCAGCAAAAACAAATCTTTTTAGAACAAGAGAGGGATTATTGAAAATATTTAAGTATTTCACCTGTGGTCATAAATCCGAATACCGTGCTCTTCATACTCTTGTGACGACCCTTTATTTGTAATTAGTATCATATTTAGGGAGAAAGCGTGTGATTCTCACAAATCCACGCCTGAGTTGCAGCATGAAGCGCCTGAGCTGGAGTCTGTAACCCCTTGGACGGCAGACTTCTTCCTGCCGTGGCAGCCCCAGGCGTCTGGGGAGGGGCACCCATCCGCCGTCTCCCACCGCCGGTCACAGTTCTAAAGAGGACCCCACTGGGACGAGCTGGGAGCTGGGGATGGCCTGGTGTAGCCTAGCATTCAGCTTTACTGGCTTAGGCCGTTCATGTCTTTATGTGATGTCATATTGAAACTATTGAATATAACATTTAAATCTCAATTTGAACAGTAGTGAAGATGCTTCGAGGCATGATGTTAAGACTGTAATATCATCAAAATATACAGATACATTTTTTTTTCCCAGCAGGCATTTCCCTCTATAGAAATATGTGCTTGTCCGCCGTTGGGTTCTTGCAGATTCCACTCAACTGAAAAATTCTTTAAAAAGCCAGGGAAATGGACTACGTGTAAACAAGTAACCCTGTCTTTGCTAAAAGCTACACCTTGGCTTGAGTTTGTACATTAACGGGGGAAAAACTGGGGTGTGGCCAGGGGGAGAAATGTTACCTTTTCTCTTTTGTATCTCTGGTGTTTTCATAATCTGACCAAGTCCCCAAACCGTGACACTAACCAGGTAACGATGGATTCATTCAAAAACACCAACAAAACGATGGATTTCACAGTCTGTGTGATGGAAGAAGTTCTGTGTGGACACCAGCTTGCTGCTCTGCTTTTGCACAAACAAAAGGTTTTTTTAATCCATATGAAATCATCACCCACCAACAAGACAAAGTTCAATTTAACTGAAACTTTTAATTCCACACTTGCTTTGAGAAATTTTGAAAATTTTCAATAATTTCTTAATTATTTTGCTAAGGATGTATGCCTTATGTGAAATGTAACAGGCAAGTACCACTTTTTTGATATGTTACTTTAAAAGAATCTAAATAGTCTTTAATTTTCACCCGCCTATACGATTGAGTAGGCTGGTTTACACATTTTGCTGTCCAATAAATGATCAATTATTAGCCTTTTATGTAGGGATATTACCCAAACTGAGGCTAAATTTTTAGGAAAAAAATGCATCATATGAAGAAGTCCATCAAAACACCATGTTTTAGCTTTAATTTAAAAATGTACTTTATGGGGGGGGGAAATGCACATTCAAAATAAAACCTGTGGAAATTAGTGGGAAATAGTAAAAACATATCCTTTAGCTCTGCCAGTCCAAAGTCTGCCATGATTTAGAGGATCTATTTTTATTATGGCGATTTATTCTACATGATTATGAGAATGGGTTTGCATCCTCTTTTATACTTAATATATCAAACTAAGGGAAGTAATTTCCCTTATCCTCCATTTTTAATACATATTCACCCCTGTAATGATTCACTTCTTTACCACTTAGCATAGCCGTGTGTTCCTCAGTATGTTTAAGTTTCCTTTTTTATCTAAAGCCTAATAACATGTTAAAGCAATGCTGAAGAGAGTTCTAAATCCTCCCCAAATCATATTTGAAAGAGATGTGCATTCCAATTGTAGAAATATTTAGAAACTGCATTTCTATTATACAAAATAAATGCAGTTCAGTTATTCTGGTCATAATGTTTTGGATAAGGATACACATAAGCTCTTATTTTGACATTATGACAGATATTTAATGACTAAGCTCTGAAAAGATGAAGTTTTATCCCTCTCAGTTTTAGACAAGAAGGAATTAAAAGTATTTTAGTTGAAACTGTAAGCTGCTAGAATTCTGCAGGACAGAAATAAGCAGACTGAATCATAAGGGACAGATGGGGATTTTTACTTTGCTTTAAATTTTTTTAAATTACAAACTGCAATTTTCTGCTACAAGTGAAATTGGACTTACAGAAGAGAAATCTAAATGGAACTGCAGCCTTGTAGGTAACGAGCATTATCTAGATTATGTGGCCATCATGTTATAATTGAAGCTGCTACTTAAACCTGGATTACGATTGTGAATACGGTTCTGCCAAAGAAAGCATTCCCCAGCGTGGCTCCACCTGCGCCGGGCAAGCTCTCAAAAATGGGGGAGAAGTCATTAGCAACCTTCCTTACACTTTGTTCCTTTATTTTCTGTAACTTGAGCAATAGTTTTGTCCATTTTCAAATGATTCGGAGGATCTATCTCTAATCCTCAAAAATACTTTACTTTTTTTTTTTTTTTTTTTTTTTTTTTTGCGTACAGTGTAACATCCAGGCTCGAATCTCAAGTAAGAGACGTTTCTATTCGGGCCACTTTGCACATCTTTAGACCTGACTCCCCGCATTCAGGCGGCTGAGAGCATCAGTGTGCAGTGAGTCAGACCTCATCTCTGGCCCTTGGGGCTTGTGCTCCTGAGAACTGCAGTCTTTCCTTACTTCCTTCTCACAAAAGTCACTCACAGGCATGAACACACATGCATTTTGGCAGACACACGTGCATGCACCCCAGTCTGTCAGTCTGATTTTTTTTTGAAATGCAGACATGCTTATTTTGGTTTCCTTCCTTGTTTTCGGAAACTCTGTTTCGATTTATGAAACATAGAAATAGCCAACACGTCCAGCAAACATTGAAAACCCCGGCGGGGCTGAGCCGTGCTCTCCTCCTGGAAGCCCCGCCCTCCGCGCCCCTGCCCGCGCGGGCCGGTGTCCGCTGCTCGGGGGCTGCCTGGCGAGCACACCCGTGCAGGGTCCCCCACGTGGGGTCCCCTGTGCCCATCCCTGCACGTGGCGCCCTGAGTCAGTCGTAGCGGAGAGGAGGCTGCCTCACACGTCACACGTTCCTTAAAAATAGAAGCCGGAGGAAAGAGTGGAGTTGCTGCTGGGACAGGATCAACACTTGTTCTCATTGCCCAGCGAGGCTCCAAGGAGCTGTCTGGGCCGTTCGTGTCCTCGAGTGTTTCCTGTGGGCAGCCCTGAGTGCCCCCTCTGGGCAGGCACTGGGTTAGTCCGGGGACACGCGGCGGACAAGCGGATGTCTCCCCTTCACTGAGGCGTCTACCGTCTGACACACGCGTGGTCGGAGTCTGGTCACCGAGCAGTCAAGTGCCAGGTGTAATGAAGCTCGGCTGAAGGTCCTGTCCTTGCCCAAGTCCCCGGGGAGGCCAGTGGGGGCAGAGGGCTGCTGTGTCCTCCTCTGCTCCGGTGGGCTTCCAAGATCAGGTCCCTCTGCCTGTGACCGCTGTCTGCAACCATGGTACCCACGTCGCTTCTGCACCAGGACGAAGTGTGAGGGATCTTGCATGGGAAACTTAAGTGTCAGACCTGGAAGTGTCACACCTCCTGTCTGTGGATGTCACAATGGCCAGAACTCAGTCTGGTGGCGGGGACCTGACTGCCAAGGGCATGGAAGGTGTAGCCTAGTGGGTTTGCTGGGGGAGAATCCTGCTGACCAAGGGTTGCTCCGTTTGCTTTGAATGACGGATGGATGTAAATCTATTTAACATTGACAAGACATAAACGTGTTTAAAATTTGTGGGAGGTACCTAACAGTATTGGCACGTAGGAGGTGGGCATGTTGAGAAGGCTTCCGGGGGAGTGATCATATGTCACCACCTGGAGGATGGGGGGGCACCTAGCAGCTGGGAAGCAGGGGTACTTGTCCCCCAGACTGACTAGTCTGTAGTAGCGTCAATCTCCCCAGAATGGGCTTTGGAGTTTGAACTAATTTATTCAGTATGTTTTGAAGAGCTTTCTTTGGATGTTATACCAGATAGAATTGATTTTATTTCCATCCGCATGTGCAATATTTTTTATCTTCACTGTCGCCATTTTTTTCTTGAACAGATAGTTTGAAAAGTGGCACTTTATTTTTGTTTTCCATTTATGCACAGATCACCATTTTTATAGCCATCTCCCAAATTACGCAATTTAATGTTGCACAGGGAGTGGGAACTCGACACAGAGTTGTGAAGGAGCTGGTGTTTATGCTTAAAATAATCCATCGCCCCCGGCACCTGAGTCCCGCCTTCCATGATGTGAGGAGATGCGGCTCAACTCAATGTTGACAGACAGGTGGATCCAACCGGTTTCGGGTCTTGAAGTGGGTGTGGGACTGGACATCTGAGAAATCTTGCAACAGTAGATTTGGCTGAAAACCAGCTACAGGGCCCTCCACACTGAGGGGAGGGTCGAGGAGTTGGGGTGAGAGGGAGTTGGGAGCAGGTGCTCCAAATTCACCCGCACACACATGGAACTCAGGTCGCCTACAGTTAGAAGGACTTGGAAGGACCCCAGGTCCGGGAGGACACCAGGGTGTGTTTGGACCAGCCTGGGTTCCACCGTCAGCAGTTCCAGGGACGTGGCTGAGTCCTTTCACCTCGACTGTCTGTCCTGAGTGTGTGCGGACACAGCTGGGGTCTCACGTAGTCCTCCTGGAATCATCTGGCTTTGCTCAAGAGAACGAACTCAAGGCAGGAAGGAGACCCATTGGAGAGTTGTCGGGTTGGGGGCTAGGCGTTGTCAGCCAAGGAAAACACAGCCTCCACGTCACAGGAAGGGGAACTAAATGTTTCCAGTGGGGCCTCTCAGGACCCCATGGAAGCATCCCAGACCCTCTGACCCAGAGTGGACAAAACCACTCAGTGGCAGTGCCAGTCAATAAGGGACGTTCCCCTCCCCATTCTTTGTCCCTCCCGCTTCAATGTGGCAGACAGAGCAGGGCAGCAGAGCCGGTGAAATTAAGGCCCAGGGGAAGCGTAGAATCAGACCCTTCTTCCTCCAGCCTTCTCCCTTCTAATGCCCCCAGGGGGTAAAAAGTGTTAACTTTCAATCAAGTACTAAGTTTGTTTCTTGTGTCGTTTGGACATTCACTCTCTGGAGCAAGACAGTATTTGCAGTTGAAAATGACCAGAGGGCATTTTATCAGCTCAGAGGGAGCCCTCCTTCCCCTGGTGGTGGGACAGGTCAGAGGACAGATGCTCTGAGTCTCAGCTCACTCAGCTGACTGGTTCCACTTCCCATGGCTCTTTGTGTGACCTTGTGTGGCTCAGCCTCGTTGACCGTAGACACTTCCCTGGTGAAGAGGCACATGATCGTACCCAGCATGGGGCCGCATCTGTGCACTGACTTAAGTTCACATGAAGTCCATAGCCTGGTCCCTGGGATGGAACTGGAGCTTTACAGTGTCAGCCGTTACGTAACGGGCACCTGCAGCCCCCGGGGCCCAGACACTGACTCCGAGACCCCGAAGTAGGTGGGTGTCTGGGGCTCACACCATGGAGGGTAGTCAGATTGTCACTGACTGTCATGCGGTTCTTTTCCGTTGTTCTGTTCTCCCAGATCATTTGTGTTTCCTTAACAGGAACCAGTAAACCAACTTCTCCAAATGTCCCTGATTTACCTGAAACTAAAGATACACAGAAGCACTGATTATAATCAGGGAACATGAGAAGAGAGATGTAGATCTTTCTGGGAAATAGAATCAAGACATCTAGTTAGCAATGCCAGTAATATTAAACTGCCTCTTTCTAAACTGCACAGGACCACACCGTACGCTGCATGAGGTGTTGAGTGTCTCTGGCCCCTTCAGTGGTGTGTTAGAGCAGGTTTGGACTCTTTTATCCCCTCAGGGCATTAAGTCTTAGTGCACAGTCATTGTCTTAATCCCTTTTCCCGTTTTTCAGTGAGATTCAGCTATTTGCTTAGAACTGTGGGGAGCCTCACGGCTGCCTGTGTGGGGATTCTGGGGGGACCCATATCAAACTGTAAAGCTGGATCTGTTCATTCCTACCCCACCACCGTGGGGTGAAGCGGGATCAAGTGTCATCAGCACCCGTGACGGGAAGATGAATTTCGGTTCTCTAGGAAACATTTCCAGACACAGAGATATTGGAAAAGAAAACGGGTATTTATCAGATGTCACACACCAGGGGCTGCACTGAGAGCGTTACGTGAATTCTCGTGTTTAATCCTCCCAGCAGTCCTGTGAAGTAGGTACTATTTCTGTCTTATTTCCTAGAGGAGAAACCATCATTAGTGAGGTCAGGGTGATGGAGATAATAACTGAGGGCCTCTGGCTCTGGTCCCGAGCCCCCTGGTGAGCACGCCCAGGCTCTCGGTGATGGTACCGTGCTGTCTTGGAAGGGTGCCTGCCATCTTGTGGCACGACTTTCTGACTCAAAGAGGCGACGCTGGTGGCTGACATCACAGTGAGACGAAGATAAAACTCCTTCAGCTTCTCCAGCACACTTAACTGAGGCTTGTGTAGAGGGCTAGAGCGTTGAATTAACGGATGGAAAAACATCGTTCTGTAGAACACCAGGACGTGCCCAAGTCGGGGGCTGTGGTCCGGAAAGACAGACTCACTCACTGGATGGCAGAGACCCAGGATGGCCCGCAAGGCAGGTGTCATGGAGCTCACAAGGGAGTATCTTAGTCTGGGTGGTTCCCACAAAGATACCATAGCCTGGTGGGCTTATAAACCATGGAGATTTATTTCTCACAGTTCTGGAGGCTGGGAGTTCGAGACCAGGTTGCTCCCTGTTCAGAGTCTGGTGAGAACCCTCTTTGGGATCACGGACGGGGTCTCAGATTGCAGAGAAGGAAGCATGCTCTCACATGACACTTACAAGGGCGCTAATCCTGTTCACAGGGGACCCACCCTCATGATGTCACCTCCTCCCAGTCACCTCCCAAAGGCCCTGCCTCCTCATACCTTCTCACTGGAAGTGTGGTTTCATCATACAAATTTTTTGAGGGACACAAACATTCAGCCCCTAACAGGGAGATACAAAGTACAAAATTAGGGAAGAACAAACAAACAAGCCCCTGATAATTTTTTAAGTAAATATTTTAAATTGTATTAAAGATAATAATAATAAATCTTTATGGTTCTAACAGTGAAGACTTAATTCCATTTCCATTCCATTGCTTTTTTAATTTTTTAATTTTTTTAATTGAAGTATAGTCAGTTTATAATATGTCAGTTTCTGGTGTACAGCGTAGTATTTCTGTCATACACGTACATACGTATATTCCTTTTCAGATTCTTCTTCATCGTAAGTTACTACAAGGTATTGAGTGTTGCTCCGTGTTTTTGTTTTATGGAAGCAGAAGGGACTTGAGAACTTACACGTGTATTTCATTAAGATGTCAGCAGTCTCATATTAATTACTTGTTTAGCTGTGTTTTCAGCTTTGGGACATAGCTCTGGGGTCCCCCTAAGCCAAGACAGACACAGCTGGGTAAAACCTGCTCTGTGCTGGGGGCAAGGGTGACTCCTTGTACACGTGGAGTCACAGGACTGTAGATACAGCATTGTCAGCTGAAAGGGGAAACTCCTACGGAAGTATTTGTGCAGGGGGGATTGAAAAGGGTTCGGCTGGATTCCCTTACGGGCAGGAAGAGACCATAGGTAATTATGTTCCTGATTAAAATCGCCAAGGATGCATGTGCTTATGTGAGACCTGAGGACCGCACTGTGGAAGCGGGGGTGGCAAGTCTCAGCAAGGCTGTGTTGGCCTTCGCAGTTCCCAGCAGGACAGGCAGAAGCCAAGGGCCCTGACTGACTGGGTCTGGAAAGCAAAGCGTTTTCTGCGCCTCTGCTGTTTACGGGGACCACACATGCGCCATCCTTGATGTCCCGTTGAGGGAAATGTTTGTGAAATCAGGTTCTTGGGGGCTTGATCCACAGCCAGCACCAGCAAGGTCTCGTCCTCGTCCAGCAGGAGAAAGCTTGGTCCGCACCCAGATATCCCTGAAAACAGCTCTGCCTTCATTTTCCGTTTATTTGCAAAAAGTCCATTTTTCCTAGATCACCCCATCACTCTGAATTAATACCTTTTTCTGGGTAGTTCTAATGATAAATTTGGTTCAAGAACTGTAGCCACGAATCCATCGTGGGAGGTGACGGTGGGGTGACAATTGGTAACACCACTTGGAGGTCTCTCCTGGCAGCCCGTGGACCTCACTAAAGATAGCATTTTCCTCATAGTAGTGTATTGAGAAATGTGAACATTTTAGGATGAAAATATATTTAAATACATTCAGAAAAGTCTGAAAGTCAGTGTATCAAGCTGTGAGCAGTGTTTCTGGGGAAGGTAGAACTTCATACGTGAAGAAAATCATGCTTCTTATTCTCTTTTGTTCTTGTCTGGAATTTTAATCCAATTAAATACACCTTGGGCAACGAGAAAATTACACCTGTGCTTCTGCAGACTCTAAGATGGATGCTCCAGACTGCGATGTCCTTGTGTGGGCCACGCACTCGTCTGCTGTGTTTCTTTGGCAAAGTCGTGTGTCCTCCCTGTGTCTCTGTTTCCTAATTCATTTGTTGAGGATTTTCCACCAAGTAGGATATCAGTAGTTCTGTAAAAGAATTGTCCTCCAGTATGAATATCAGGCAGAAAACCAGGAAAGTATATTTATACAAAGTGGGAGGAAAAAGTAAGAGATGATTTGCATCTGAAAAGTCTGTCAGATGAAAACAATCTGTTCTTATAATTAATTCAGTTTATGATATACCTGTTCGGTGTAGATGGCCAAGATGTTTTCATTTGTACACAACCAGAATAAAGGAGCTGCCAAGCTGCCAGGAATCCACAGAACCAGCTGCAGGCCAGAGGTGGGGCATTTGCACTAAAATTCTCCATCTCAGCTCTTTGCCCGGGGATAGTGGATACCTGAAATCTAAATTTAGGGAAAAAAATCACTTGGGGGAAGAATTTCCATACAGTGTTTTTAAAAGACTCTCCACATACTTGCACTAAACCAACAACTTAGCATTTCTATCCATAATTACTGGTAGCAGTTTTTTTAAAAAACCTACTGAAAAGAGGGTATTTCCATTAAAAAGTAGTTTTTGTTTCTCGCTATCAAGCATTTTGACAATGAAAACACAGTCAGGGGGTGGTACAAGAGAAAGATTACATCACAAGAGAAATGTATGGAGAAGCGTGTCTGGAAACCACAGGTCCGTATTTGAAATTAAATGAAATTAACATGTTTAAACAGCAAGCAGTGAACTGCAGGAAGTTCAAGCACTGATGTAAAATGTAATTATGATCTTCAGGAAATGAGAATGCCTGTCAGGTTCTGAGTGATGTTGCATGGAAGCAGATCCATACCTGACTCAGTCATGAAGTGTAATTACTACAGAAAGCTCTCCAAATATTGCTATTTAAACAAATTGTCTCCATGAGTAATTTAAAGTGCTTGCTTTACGCCGGTTATAAATGAGTTGTTGTGACATTGTCACCCTCGATTCTTACATGGTATCTGAAAAAAAAAAACTGAAAAATAAGTGACTGCAGAAGATGGACTTGTCTCTCTCAAGGATTATAATCCTCTAGGAGCAACCTGTTTAATATCATTTTTATGGTGCTACATAGAAAAATATATTAGTTTCTTAAGTGACATACATAGCAAAAATTGTCGTTCTTACCTTCTGGCATTAGAAACTTGCTGGGAAAGAGGACACTGTTTGGACTTCAGTGCGCTCCCCAGTCAAGAGCACGAGGAAGAAAGCTTTCTCGTTTGGCTGCCAGAGGAGCTGTGTTCTGATTGTGGCTCCTCTTGGCCGTCCCTGGACATCGCTGAGCCTTCTGCTCTACCTGTAAAGGGAAAAGTTCAAATAGATCATGTTTACATTTCGGTGCATTTCTGTACACGTTCAAATAGGTGATATTTACAAGTTCAAATAGATCATACTTACATTTTTGTGCATTTTTATACAAGTTCCAGTAGGTGACATTTACATCTGTTACAACAGATGATGCACGGAGTTTACTGTTTTATTTTTACTTCAGAAGCAAATCATTATTAGGACTTAATTGATCAAAATGCAAAATTTCAAAAAAAAAAAAAGAAAAAAAACCCTTATCTCTTTTCGAATAGTATTTGAACAATATTTTACCATGCTTGCAACATTTAAAGTACTCTAGGATTAATAAAAGAATATTTCCACTAGGTTAAGTCCACCCCAAATGGAAAAGGCATTTATAAGAAAGGCTCACGTTTCCAGAACGCGTAAACACAGCCTGCTCTCAGCTTGCTCTGGTGGGTGAGCTTTGCAGCTGAGAGACTCGGGTCTCCCTGAACATGTTTACTGTCTGCTGTGTCATCAACCGGTCACGTAACCTTTGTCAGCCTTTGTTTCATCGCCTGCACGACACACTTTCATGGACGTTATATATGTTTATGAGGCAGTGGTAGCAAATTAACATTTTGCAATTTGAGTAACATTAAATTAAGTTTTAGTACGATGATCATTTCCTTTTTCGATGGTGTGTCGTGAAGACAAATGGGACATTAATGTCACTGCGTTAGAAGTTAATACACAGACGTGACATTCTTATGTATATACACTATATGTATATAATGCATAGATGTCATTATACAGAATTACATGTTAAGAAAGAAAGTCTGGTATATAAATATATAAATTATAAGCTGAAACTGTTTAAACTTTTTTTTACATAAAAAAGGAATAGATTACTAAATGCTCACGTCTGTGCAATGTTTTATTATGTTAGGGTTTAGTACATATTTTACTAAAATATTTTTCACAATAAAGCTCATATATACAAATATATATAATTGTATGTATTAAACGCTGACAAATTCAAAACCTAGCAATAGGACACACTGTTCTCAAATTCATCTCCCTACCGAGACTTAATTGCGTGGTTCGGACGTGAGAAGCTAAGGGCTCCCTTTGTGATCTGTCTTTGGTGCAAGTGCGCTGCCTGTCACGTCTTCTTAGCAGTGGTTTGATTCCGGCGCCTTCAGCCTGCCTCTCCTCCCAGTGACCCTCCATCCCCACTTCCTCCTTTCTGTCCCCATGCTGCTACTGGGAGACTGCTGTAAGCCTCCAGGGTCACCCTGGAGAGCCGAGTCTTTGCAGAGCTATTTTCTGAGGTCCGTTTTACTCACTTTTACCCCAAAACACTCTGTGATTGGTGTGGGGTGCGCCGCCCAAGGGCCCCTGGAGGACTCTCCCCGCCCCGTGCTGCCCCCCCCCCCCCGGCGGCTGCCAGCCACGGGTGCTGGGTGAGCATTTGAAAGGCAGCTCAGGCAACCCATCCATAGGACTGAAATTGTAATTAATTCCATTATAATCAATATATTAAAAAAGACAACACAATGCTTGATTCCATTATTGTCAGATTTTCAGTGTATTTGGAAAGATTGGAGTATGCATATGTACTTTTCAATTGTAAATTTTATGAAACATGGAAAACACTATTTCCAGCCAACATGTAGGTGTGCTGTAAGTGCCGACTCAATAGGAAAAGTGAAGAGAAACACGACGTCGTGTTCCCATAGGACCGTAACTTGAAGTGATAATGTTCTCTAGATAGTGTGTTACATAAAAGTTTTAATAAATTTAACCTGCTTATTTTTTTAATGTGGCTACTACTAGAAAATTGTAATCGCGTTGGTGGCTCACATGAAATGCTGTGGGACTGTGCTGGCTTAGCCGCGTTCAGCCGTTTGGGAACTCTCTCACCTGAAGGCTGTGTATCTAAGGTGTTGTCAACATACGATTGCCGTCCAGAAGAGTCCCCTTTGCCAGGACTGTGTTTACTGCAAATTTAACAGCTGGGAGTACTCTGCTTGTGCATCTCTGATACACAGGGCGTAACAAAGTACTGATGTGTTAGGAACACCAGAGTTCAGACTGGTTTCTCTCTTGCTTGTATTTCTACCTTCAAGCTTGATTTCATTTTGCAGATTATCAGGCGCGGCAGAAAAATTGCGTGTGCCGCATACCTTCAATAAGTGTTTACTGGCTGCTGTTTTTTGTAGAATACGTCAATGTTCCCCCGATCTCAAAAGGCTTGTTATTGTATACTAAATCATGGGAAAATCTGATAGTATCAAATACAGTAGTATAAAAAGAGAAAGTAACCCTGGACTCGTCTATTTTTAAAAAATATCAGCCTGTGCTAAATTCTTCTAAACAAATTTCTAAACAGTGTGGAAGTGATTAAACTTTACGTTTTTGGCAAAGGAGAGCACGGAAGAAGGGGATTCATTTTTAACACCTGTTGATACTCCGTTTGCTAGCTCCCGGCTTGGCGTGTCCCCGGGGGTGGGGGGCACACCCCACGGACCCGCAGGTGCTGGACTGGAACAGCAGCATCCTCTGATGTGTCCTGCACGCAGGTGTCCCACACCCAGGTGCTTTGCTCTTGATTTGTGCCTTCGCCTAATAAAAAATGTATGGGACTCAAGCTGTCGACGCAGTTGGCATCTGCTTCGGATTGACTTTTACTGATGTCTGTCTGCTGCTGGCAAACACTCAGGCTTTTTATCACCGGAAACGCGCAGCCGGCCCCCCGGGCCTTCCTCTCTGTCTTCCGCTAGCATCAGTAGTAATAGTGTCAGTACTTTGGAGGTGTTGCACTGAAATACGCTGTGAATGACGAGTAGTGTGACGTGTACGTTCAGAAGTAGACGACAAACTCACGTTTACCAAAGGGGAAGGGCGGGGCCGAGGAGAAGTTAGAAGCTTGGGGTTAGCCAATACACACTGCTGTACATAAAACAGATGAAAAAGACACAGCCCACTGTGCAGCACAGGGAACTACATTCAGTAGCTTATAATACCCTATCATGAAAAAGAATATGAAAAGAATTTATATATATGTGTAACTGAATTGCTGTGCTGTACAGCAGAAACGAACACAGTGTTGTAAATCAACTCTACTTCAATTAAAAAGTGTGTATTAAAATTTGCTTAATTATAACTTGAATAGCGTTAAGATGCCTGAACATGTCGCCGTGCCCAGATTTCTGCTTTTCACCTCTCAGTTAACGTACGTGTTGAGGACAGTGCAGCCTCTGGGCAGCGGAATCATGGTAGAGGATGCTTCGCCAAAGTTGTACTTATGACTCCCCGGTCTACACCAGGGAGCAAACTCAACGTTCCTGCTTATGCAGAAGAGCCAGGTGGCTTCTGCCTGCTCTGTTTATCTGCCTAGTCCTGGGTGTTTCTTGATGATGTATTTGAAGCAGTTGTCTTTTTACGGTAAATTCAGAGGAGTGTTTAAAAGTGTGGTTTGTGTCTGTGTGGTGTTGTCTCCATGGGTTTGTGCACCTGCCTGTGTTGTGTAGACAGAGAGGGAGGGAGAGTGAGCTTGTTCACATCATCTCATCTCCTTCTTGTGCCTAAACTGAGGCCCTGATGTGGCCAATATGGTTGCTGTTTTATGAAGAGTTTGTCATGAAGATGTTCAAACTTAAAAGCAGCAGAGAGACCCCATGGGGAGGTGTGTGTCCGTAACTCAGGTCCAACACCTATCAGTCTCACATCAGGTAGTGACAGAGCTTCACTGCGGACCAGGACTTGTGTCACTGAATGAGTGACACTTTCAGAATAATTATGCCAGAGGGCTGTGCTGAAATTGGGAAGGTGATTTAAAATCTCTTGTTCTGTAAATACCCTAAGCGCCAGTTTACAAGTATAAAAGAAAGTCACTCATAGGATCATCCGGGTTGGCTCCTCTGACCGATCACGAGTGGTGGCAACGATGTTATGAAGTTGCCGCGTGGTTGAGTGTAGTGTCTTCAGTCGCCAGCTGTTCGGTACGGGGCTAAAAGGCTGCTCTATTCATGTTGAGCTCACACATTATTTTTGACTGCTCATTCATAAGTTTTAAATCTTTTGTAAAAATAGCCATATATTATCTAATATCACCTCATTATATATTTACTACCCAAATACTGCCTTTATTTTTCTAAAAATTAGATTTTACATGTGTATATATACATATATATATAAAATGTGATTGCCCCACATTAAATTCCGCTTTGTAAGCCAGTGTGCCTTCATTTTTAATACGGTTACACTTGTACGGATCAGCCTACTTACTGATTTTGAATCACCTATTAATCATGTTGTAGATTATTAGACATTATCACCATCTTTTTTATACTCCTGAATCTTTAAGCTCCGTTCATTGAAAATACAACTGAATTTTAATCGTTTACATCAGGGAACCCTAACCAAGCTTAGAGTCTCTTAAGCACTAGAACAGTATATAAATTGTGAAGTGCAGCCTGAGATTCAAGAACAGATTATATTATTTGGGAAAGCTACATAGACATAAAGAAAAGCAGAATCAAGGTTTACAGAAAGGCGGGATTTCATTTATAGTGAGGGTTAGTAATTGCAAAGCTGTAATTAACTGTGTCAGCACTTTAAGGAAAAGGTTTTCCTTGGACTCAGTCACTCCCGTTTGAATAAATTCATGTTACAAATGAGCTGGTTCAGCGTATCCTTGCAATAAGGTGAATAAATAGGTATGATTAGCCTAATGACAAATTTCATGTCTTAACGAGCAGGAGCATAAGGCTTGATGTCAGTACTTCAAGTGAATTACGTAGATATAGATAGAAAACTTGGCAGAAGGAAACAGTGAAGATATGCTTGTTTAAAACTGCACCTTCAAGCTGGTGATGGAGAGGGCGAGGGGGAAGCGAGGGGGAAACATGACGGAGGAAAAGGGGGCTTTGCTGAGGCACCCAAGTTCAGGTGGAGAGGGGAGGCGAGGAAAGAGAAGCGTTTAAGAGCCCACCAGAGGTCTACACTCTAGATCACCAAGTAATTACATTCATTGCCTGCTTTCTTGCAATCGCATTCCTTTCTGTGGATTTTTAAAACTATTTATTCAGTTGAACAGCATTTTGGAATCTGTCTACACAGGGACATGAACGTAGATATGGAGGGAGATACGCACGTAGGTATCTCTCAAATGCGACTCTGTATGGTCAGTGTTTATACAGGAAGCATTTTTTTTTAAAACAACGCCAATATTATCATATACCATGTTATAAAGTGGATGTCCTGGGGCATCCTGGTAATATTTTGAACTTCCTTGAATTTTTAAAGATAGCTAGAATTTAATGTGTTGTTTTTTTAAACTAGTTTTTACTTTTATTTGTCATTACATGAAAATACCCAGGGTCTACTGTGAAACAGTTCTTAACACTTACTCTTTTACCTATTCATAATTAACCATAGTTATTAATGTTTTAAAATGATTTTCTGATTTGGAAAGTAAATCCTATTTATGCCATTTTAGACCAGATTGAGTATCCAGATAAGATTGCTGTTGTTTCTTTCAAATGGTTATTTTCTTTCTTTTTTCCCTCCTCTACACAGATACAAAATATACATTGAGTGTATGTAAAGACTGTCTCACTCTTTAATGAAAGTTACATCAAGAATGTTCCACTATTTTATTACACATTTGCAAAATCATTTTAACCAACTATTTAAAGTTCTATTTTCTATAAATGGTCATTCAATTAATCCTGTTTTTGTGCATTGAGTTAATTTGTATTTCCTCAATTATATTTAATGCTTTGCAGTACAAAATAGATAAACTGTAACAAGATCTGATTTTATTAGTATAAATCTTTGAAAATGTCAAAGGTTATTATAGCATTCTGGGGTCCTTGGTTTTGTGGCTAACGTATTTTCCACAGAGTATTCAAAAAACTAAAACACAACAAACCAGGGATTATACCAAAAAAGCAGACTCACGGATACAAACCAGTGGTTACCTGCGGGGAGAGGGAAGGCAGAGGGGCAAGGTAGGGGGAGGGGACTAAGATGTACAAATGGTTAGGGATGAAATAAGCTACGAGGATGTATTGTTTGTACAACATGAGGGGTTATCTCCAGTATTTTATCATAACTGTAAATGGAGTGTAGCTTTTAAAAATTGTGAGCCGCTGTACTGTATACCTGTAACTTACATGATGTTCTGCAGCAACTGTACTTCAATTTAAAAAATAAATACATATGAAGTATAACAAGATGTAGTTTTATTAGTTTAGAGCCTTAAAAATGTCAAAACTAACTAGTGTTTCCGGGTCCTTGGCTTTGTGGCTTCAGTACAAATGCATAGTCTTAGCAGAGAGTGAAAGCATGTCAGATGTTATCATTAGACAAAGCTTTGCAAAGTTAGAACAGAATGTGTGTTATTTTTGCTTTAATTTGCATTTTTAGGAAATTCAACGTAGGATTTTTTTGCACAGTGAGGTTGCAAATGCAAGATTATTTCCCATTTAGACACACATCGTGAGCACTGGGAAGTTCTGAACGGTGACTGGTGCATGTGCTTGTTTTTCACACGTCCTTCTGCGGTGGGTGTGATCCCTCCCTGATCATTGTTTTAAATGTTAAATGAAGGGCGTTGTGTTGTATGCATAGATCAATCTCTTAGTGCTTCGTCCTTCATTTAAAAGTGGAACAATTACTCCTTTCATCTTGGCGTAGAATTTCTTTGAGGGAGAACACAACACAGGAGCTTGCATCTCCTGATCTTTCTGGTGTTTTTTTTTTAAATAAAATATAAAAGAGAAGTTATATCACTTTAACTCCTTCTGTATTTACTTATCAACAGCACCAATAAAAAGTAAACTGGACAAACATTTAACTTAATAACAGGGAAAATATGCAAGGACACAGAGCTTTGCAGAAAGGCTGCTCTTTATTGAACATTATCTGTTATCTCATTGTAAAGCCTAGGGCTTTTTATTTGTTGATGTCTTTCATCACTAATCTCATTGTTTGAGGAAGTATTCAGATCAGGAACTTTATGGAACCTTGTGGCGAAACTTATTAACTGACTTATTTATGACCAGCGTCCTACAACCTACAGGCTCTGTTCAGCTCCAGGCAGCCTTGTTGATGTTACCATTGAGGAAAAAACATACAAAGAGATTAAAAAAAAAAAACCCTAATTATCTCCAGTGTCCTGTTAACGAGGGAGCTGGGGACGTGAGCAATGAACGCTGCGTGCTGACTTCACAGTTGGTGAATCTGCAAGAAGCAGGAGGTAGATTTCTGGTGAGTTCAGAGGAGGGCGTGCTGGCGATTCCCTTTGCATATTAAAGAGGGAGCTGATGGGGACAGAAGACCTTCCCTATAAACACGTACCTGCTACCGGAATCTGTCATAAATGTTCAAAGTACACTTAAAAGGTCTAGAACAGATCCCTAACAGACCTGCAGCTCTTAGGCACCAGATCGACTTTGAGTGTATGGAGAGCGCTTAAAATCCTGACTTAATGCTCACTGTTTAGAAAACTAAAATACATGAAAAAATATGCTCGCCATCCCCACGTCTCCCCGTTAGGCAATGTTCCGTGATAGGTGTGTGACGGTAGCAGGTGGAGGAATTGTAGTCCTCACGTAGTCCTGGTGTGGTCCTGACGTAGTACTGGCCATGCCAGGGCTCCGGACGTCACTGTACGGCACTTCCCTCCCTATTCGTGTTTTGGCATCTAATGTAGCTTTGCAGAAAACATGTTAGTTAGTGTCAGAGTAACTTACAATGTGGGGGGGGGAGGTACAATTTGATAGGTTAACTGTGAAGCGTGTTTCAGAATAAAGTCACCACGTCATGCTCTCCCTCTGCTATTGTTTGTAAAATGACGCAAGAGAGCAAAACGGGAAAATGCGTTGTTGCCTCTAACAGCAGTGCACCTCTGTTCTCTGCGCCCAAGTGCGGTTGAAGGACACTTCTATAAAAGCAGGATGGCGGTAAAGACAATAGTCAAGACGTACGGCATACTTCACTTTCCTAAGCTCCCAGTGAGTGTTGTGCTGGCCTCCACACTCACCGCTGAAGAAGGTACCGGTATTAGTGGCTTCTGACACGTGAACAAACTGAAGCTTAAAGTGCTGTGTTCGTGTGGCCAAGATGGCGTGATTTGGACCCAGATGGTCAGGTCTAGACCCCACCTCCCAGCTGAACACTCATAAGCACATCCTGGTCCAAAGCTTTTTTGCGTAAAATCATCATTCTTTACTACAGTTGCCAGATAAAATATAGGAGACCCAATAAAATTTGAATTTCAAGTAAACAATGAATGGGAAATACTTAGGCTAAAAATTTGTTTCGGATCTGAAAATGAAATTTAACTGGATAGCCTCTGTTGATCTTTGCTGCTTAACTCTCAAAATACATGGATCAGACAGTTACTATTAACTCCCCTGTTAAAGAAGTTGAAGTTAAAAATGAACGATTGCCCAAGAGAACACAGCTTATCTGGTGTGAGATCCTGAAATCTACTAATTTCTCACGTCATGTCTCTGTGTCAGTCAGTGGAAAGGGGCGATTTCATGACTTGATATAAAAGGGGAAGAAAGAAATACATACTTACTTACACATGTATGTGGAGGCACATACTTACAGATATGTGTGGATTAACACAAATTAGTTATTTTTAACTAATTTATTATGTTTAAAGTATTATTACATTTTTACAAACTCCTTTTTGTGAACGACTGTCATGTTTTCAGGATTCTGTTCTGTTTCTACAATGTGTTATTCAAATCTCTCTTTTAAGAGCTTAAGGAAAGAAAATGGTAATGTTTCTCTGTCATCTTTTTCTTTTTTGCTTCTTTATGTGTTTCACAGCTCCATTAGCAAAATAAAATGATAGCAACATGTGATCACTAATTTTTTTGCAGTAATGAGGAATATTTGGGGTCTATCTACATTGGTTTTATATTTCTTGCTTTGTAATGAATAAAGTAATTGGACACTAATGTATCACAAATGATTTGGTCTCTGAATGTATAAGAGTTCACCTTCTGAAATTTTTATCTAATCTGTCTGTCTGTCTACCTGTCTGTCGATCTGTCTGTCTGTGCATGAGATTAATTCATCAGTAAGACTGATGTGCACAGAAGTGTGCGATACTGAGTTGGAGGTAAAAACATTTCACACTGATCTCCTTTCATCTACTGAGAGTTTATTGGGGAATTACCGATTAAAAATTTAATTTCAACCAATTAAATTTTATGTGAGTCTACAGTAGTTTTGAAGTGTTACAGAGAGTGTAATTATTTCTGACCTAATTTCTTTAAGACACAATAGACTATCCTGCCATCATAAAGGGAAGCTGTGTGGAAGGAACTGATGTTACTAATTTGGAGCTAATTATTTGAGGTGTGTATGTTTTATGTATTAGTTTTAAAATATTATAATTCTGTATTACTTGTATGTGTGATTGTGTACTCACGGGAGCCTGGTTTTAGGTTTTTCTTTTTTTTTTTTTCTGATATATAAGATACACAGCAAGAACTGGGCACGGATGGGGCAGGATTTGTTGTACTTCGTTGTGCAGAAGCTCACAGAAAGAGGGAAGGCAGTGTATCGTGCAGCTGTGCGTGAGAAGAGCACTCTCAGGACCTAGGAGCCGTGTGCAAGGTCACAGCTGGCAGGTGGTGATGATGATGACAGTAATAATACTAATAGACAACCAGCGTCAGTCTTCATGTTTTTATAAAAATATGGTTTTTGATTTTAAGCTGAGGCACCTTAAAATTTACTCTCCTATATTCCGCCATCATTTTAAAAGTGAACTTAATCCTTTTCTTGTATTAGCTTTTGTTCCATTGTCTACTAACCACAGAATCTACCCAACCTGGGAGCAGACACCAAGTATTTTTCTGCAGAAATGTCACAGATACGGCATTGTCTACCTATTACACGTTGAGACTTTTTCAGAAGTTTCTCTCCATCAAGGGGAAAGGACTTGTTCGAAGCTTCGATGGCAGCCCCCTGTGTAGTGGCGACACTTCCCTGGACGGCCACTTTTAGCCGTCTGTGCACATTTTACTTTTATAAGAAGAACAGCCCAATGTCTTTGCTAAGCCATCCTCGAACCATGCCAGCCCCTACTGATGGATTAAGCCCCACACTCTGGGTCGCTGGCATTCCTATCGTCTTTCTGAACTTGGAGTTGCCCTTCAGTGGCCTCAAATGATGTACGAGCTTGCATCTCACAGGTCTGACTTTGAGAAGCTCCGCTAGGCTTGGCTTCTAAGTTTTGATTTTCTTCAGAACATGATAAAGGTGAGGAAGTCTTAAGATACTGCTCTGATTTCTGAACTGTTACGTATGCTCATGGTACATAGACTTGGAATTTGGTGGGGCATCACCATTAGTGTGTGTGTTGTACTTATAGCTGGAAGTTGAGATATTCCACTTCTTTCTTCTCTGCAAAAGAGCTAATTCTCAGGCATGTGAGAGTTCTTTCTTTCTTTTGGTATTTTTCGCTCTTTTTAAATATTGTAATAGTGACATTTTGGCTCTTGTGATTTTGACTCAGCTTTTTCCCCCTCCCTCCCCTGGAAAACAGAGTGAACTGTAGTGAATTTTTCTCCCGTGGACTATTAGGATCTACAAAGTTTCAAAGATCTTCTTGGCAAAACTAAAGGGCTTTTAAGCTTTTATTTATTTTTTTTTGACATTTTTCAAGCAAGGCTACCGTCTGTTACTAATGAACCACGTGATGCTAATGAACTAGTTCGCCATCTTCGGGAAGTCGGTGTTCCTGAGTCCTGTACGCGGGCACAGCTTTACATTCTCAGGAAAAGCGCACTGCGCCCGGGGGCCACGTACGTGGCAAAGGGGGCTTAACGATATTTACAAGCCCCGGAGCTGCAGTCTCTCTGTCCGCAGGGAAAGCGTGTCACCCAGCAGTGTTGGCTGCGGCTGTGATTCAGGGTCAGCTCCAGGCAGAATTCTGAGCTCACACCGTCCACCTCCCAGCCCTGTTTCCCTCTGGATTTCTGGGGCATCTTCCGGCTTTTGTCTCTGGTCTCTCCCCAGAATAGAGTTTAAAATTCAGTCTCAGTACAGAGGAGATGCATGGGGATGGTTTAAAGTTCTCCTTTTCTCCAGAGGAGTCTTGTCTTAACAGCGACCCCTCCTTGAGCTGAAGGCATGAGGTCCTCAGAGTGAGGAGGTGGGTGGGCTGCGTGGGAGGCAGAGAGGGACCAGGTGGAGGGACTCCGCAGTGACCCAGGAGGTCCCCTGCCACAAATACAGTGTTTCCATTTTCAAATTGTGGATGAAAACAAGAATCTGATATTTTAATGTAAGGAAGAGTAACAGGAAACTGCTGATTTGTCAGGAAGACCATCGTCAATTGAAAAGCAGGTTTAATTCTATCAGAGTCAGGTCAGGCTAAATGGGAAAGAGGCTAAATCATCTGCCATGATCAGAGGTACTGTGGCTGAGGCCGCACCGTCGCAGCTGGGAGTCCAGGAGAGATGCCACCTGGAGGGGAGAAGCTTCCTTGGAAGGACCTCACTGCCACCTCCGTGGTGTGGAAAGTGTTCCAGAGGTGGAGAGGCAAGTGCAGATCACCTGAGCGAGAACGGAGGCGGGGAGGTGCAGGCGGCCGAGTAGAGGCAGAACCGGGAATGGTGTAGCTTTTTAAGGTTTCACTTTTTAAAATTTACTTTTTAATGTTCATTTAAATTTATTTATTTGGGGGAGGTAATCAGGTTTATTTATTTATTTTACTGGAGGTGCTGGGGATTGAACCTAGGACCTCATGCATGCTAAGTGCGTGCTACATCACTGAGCTATACCCCCCACCCCTGAAATTGTAGTTTGATAGTAAAATTTAGCTCCAACAGGAAGAATTGAAAAGTGGGTAAAATTCTGTGACAAACTCCAGCAATGATGCAGTGACTTCCGTGAATTACTTAGGTGAAGGCTGGATTGTCATTACTTGCAATTCTGGGCACTTGATTGACATCACCTGGCCTACAGCTTCGATACTGCCGATTTTTATGAAGTTGTTTTGCAGTATTTATTTGGAATATAAATATTAGGGTCTAAAAACCTCCTGGTTCATTGATAAGCTCAAACTTAGTCGATAAGCTTGAAAGAAGCACTTAGAAAGGCATTTGGTTTTGGAATGAGCAATCTGAACTGACCAACGATGAGCAGAACATGATGAAGACACGTGCATTACTTAGAACATGTTTATGGGGGAAGTTAGGTGGATCACCACGTGTGAAGGGTGCTTTATGTAGGTTGCAGAGAATGGAACAAAACTGCGGGTGAGTGAGATATACTTGTGTGTGTGTGTGTGTGTGTGAGATTTAGAAATACATAAAACATGCTTCCCATAGTCAAAAAGTTGGTAGATAAGCAAAGACTGGATGATCACTGATAAAAATACATTATTAACCTTGAAAGAGCGAACTCACAATCAGTATCAAAATCAACCAAACCTAAGGAATGTGGTTCTAAGTATAATTAATACGAACAAGGTACCTGGAGAAAATATACTTAATCATATATTTGAATTTGAAATCGGGAAATTCATTAAGAAAAAATTTCATTTATACATTAAATAAGTGAATACAATGAAACAATGGGGTGAGAAACTAATTTTTATTCTCCAAACAGCCAGAATCTCACTGAAAATATGATGTATCATGAATTACCATTCTGTGTGGAAAGGGGCTTATTTCATGAAAGTCTCTGCTGTTCAGAATTGCTAGGAGGCTATTATCAACCAATTAGCAGTCTTTTTCTATCTAAATACTATATAATTTGCAGACAGTTTTTTTTTTTTTTGGCAGTTGAATTAAGTGTGGGCAATTGATTATGTGACTTAAAAAAAAATCAACTTCACATGCATAAATTACCCCCCCCCAAGTATGTATTTAGATTTGGAGATACTTTGAGGTTTTCTGTGAACCTGGTATGTGTTCACATAGCTGCTCTTCTAAAAACCAGTCTTTTGAAATGAGGATAATTGTCTGCAGTCTTTCAAGTAAATGAAATGCAATTTTAAAATTACTTTGACTACACGTTTCTCTAAATAGTATAAAATATTTACAAACGCAAGCAAAAATACCACCTTGGGGTATCTCAGACCCACTGCGGGCATCGATCATTACTCGCTATGTAATTACTTTCTTTTGAGAAAATTAACAAAGTGTATTGACCCAAGAGGAAAGCTTTAGCCAAGGAGAATCTAATTGATATTTACTTCGGGTCATGATTGTTTTATGCGTCGCTGTCGTCATCGATTTATTCAACATAGGAGCTCAGAACGTCTGTGGCAGTTTTCACGCACCTGTGCCATTTTTCTCTTTAAATTCAATTAAGGTGGCTTTATTAAGACTTGAGGGGAAGAATCCAGGTTATTTTGTTGCAAAAAGATACTGTATATTTGGATATATCTTTAAGTTCCAGGCTCATTGTTCTCTAAGTTAGATCTTTTCTGTGGCAGTGTTTCTGTCTTAGAGTTGCATAGATTCTGAAATCAAGAATATGATTTCAAGAAGGATCCCGCATCTGTGGCTTGGTTCTGTCTGCCCCCTTCCATCTCTTCAACCCTGTATCTACTCTGGAAGATGTGCTAAAAATGTAGTTTGAATACGTATCAGGAATCAATGAGTAAATTCTTTTTGATTTCAGGCATTAAAACCCCCAAAATAAGATTTTAATATTTAATTTGAAGTATAGAACAACCATAGTGTTGTGTCTGTAAAAATGTCTTAAAAGTGTGAACAATATATTTTTGTGATTGCTGGCAATTGAAATTAGCTTTGTATACACTTGATATTTTGTACAGAAACGTTGAACTAGCTTGCACATCAGTAATTAGAAATACACGTTCTGATGATTCCGATGCTGAATGACTCCCAACGTTCTAGTGTCTTTAGAGTCTAGGGTGGTGACATAAAGGCATGTAAGGCCATAAAGAGGGTGGAACTGAAACCTAAAATACTAGGTAAGCAGAGATACCTATTTAATTTTTAGTATTTAAAGTGAAAATATATTAACTCACCAGACAAGGACTCTGCCTGTTACTTCCGCACAGTAATTTGTGCTGTCCCTGTCACAACTGCAGGTATCAAGCTGCAGGTGTCTGTACTTGCATATTTAAGGTATGGGAACTTAGCCCCGTTAATGCCTGAATCTCACTTACGTAAACCTCTTAGGCCTCTCAGGAGAGGTTTATCATTTTCCTCACAAAGATCTTTCACGTTTTAAAGCCTCATTGCTGCATTTTAATCCTCATTGCAGTTGCGTGAGACTTCTCCCCCATTATGTTTTCTGCATGGTTGTGGCTAATACATGTTAAAATATGACTTTTTCCCTAACTTGCTACGCCACTTTATTGAACTCCGTTCTAGTTAGTAATTGTTGCTGATTCTTTTGCTTTGTGTTCTGGGATAATGGAGTCTTTGGGGTTTTTTAAATTTTAAATAACTATACTTATTTAATCCTATTATCCGACTGTGTTAGAAAACACTGAGGAAAACGAGAGATTAAACTACACTAAGGAAAACAGGCATCTTTAATTCTTGGGTCTTTCATAAAAATGCTTTGCTTCATTATTAAGTGTATTGCTGACTTTTGTTCTGTTAAATTCACTTAAAATGTTATATCCCCAAATTTGTTGATTCAAATCAAGAATGGATATTAAATTTTACTAAATGTCTTTTAATTATTCTTTAGTAAATCTTTCTTCTCTTCCATACTAACATATTGGGTTGAATATTTCCAAATATTGAATCATAGTTTTAATTTGGGAATAAACATAACTTAGTCATGATATATTATTATTTCAAGTTTTATCTGAAGTTTACGTGCTGCTGTGTTAAATGTCTGGCAAATTTTTCATCTCATAAGAAATATCGGTGTGAATAAATTTTTTGATAATGTATTTTTCAAGTTATGAATCACATTAGTTCATAATATTATGAACAAAAAACTTCAAATGCAGTTTAGATCATTTGAGGCTCTTAGTGGGAATGTATATGTATATATGTAAACATGATATATTTGTTTAAAATTGATTTTCTAAGAGATAATGAGGGTGAAAATTGCCTTTTTTAAATGTGGTAGATTTTTTATCAGAGTCATACATTTTAATATTTGGCTTCTATCTAATCAATTATCAATATAACATGAGACACTATAATGAAATATAAATGATCTACCTTTATATTGTCAAATCGGTTGCTGATTTTAGTTTTCTTTTTTCCGAAATCAAGTTTTACTAAAATTTAGCTGGTTTTCCTTTAATAGAATAAGAAGTTTATAAAGATTTCCTATGATACTAAACTTTGATGTCCATTTTGTAGGAGTCTTTAACTACTCTGTTAATTAAACGTAATGTTAGAAACCTTTAATTTGTCGAGTAACACTGGATTTTTGGTGCTTGGAGTAGCTTAAGTAAAAAAAAGTGGTTGTCTAAAGTCAGCTCTGAATAACCAGCACCAGCTGGTGTGCTGGACAGCTCCACGGAGAGTGGGCCAGTCAGGAGTGACCCAGGGCACGCGCACATGGGACAGAGTCAGGCTGAAAAGCACAGACACCCCAGCTCCCCACCCCTGCGGGCTCCGGGGGCGGGATTTACTGCCTCACATTTCATTTTGTGTTTACCTGGGGGTCTTCACGTGTGGTGAGAGTATGGAGGTGTGTAAACAGCCAACTTCCATGCCAGCGGAAGTGCTGTACAAACACCACGGCTGTGAGGTCAGTCCTGCGTTAGGAAGCTGTCTAAGCACTGACTTGCTGTATTTACAATAATCGGCCAAATTACACGACCTGCTGTCTGATCTAACATGTCTGTCCACCATTTCCAGGAGCTAGGCCACCCGTTCAGATAATGACAGAAGTGCTTTTTTTTTTCCTCCTAAAACTTTGTTTTATCTTACTATTTCTAATAGTTATTGTTTTATGTTACTCATGACCTAGAAGTACATGTATAAAATTTGTAAAGCAATAAATACAGTTTTGAAATCTTGCTACAATGTTTGGAATGGGTTACAGTTTTTTTTAAGTGATAATAATTGTCTTCAGATTAAATCATAGATGAGTGTTTCATTTGGCACTTAAAAGCTCAGAATACTGTGGTTCTAGATAAGAAGCAACTTTTGATTCAGGTCAAGTCTAAAAGAATAATCATCTTCCATAGTTCACTCAAATGATCTTATTGACATTAGGTTCATAGTTTATTCATCATTTTTTCTTGATACTGTTAAAAAGGAAGAATCAACCCAGTAAAGGTTAAAGATACAATTAGCTCTGTTGAATGATTTGTAAGTTGAACAGCAAGTGAGCAGAGGGGAGTTCCAGTGGGCTAAGCAAAGGGAAAGGTTTTTACACTTTTTTTTTTAATCATCATCATTATATTTTTTTAATGGGGGTACTGGGGATTGAATCAGGGAATTTTTCCAGGACTGTGTGCATGCTAAGCAGGCAGTCTGCCACCAAGCTGTATACCCTCCCTACAAAAGAAATGTTTTTAAAGGCGGGACAAGGAAGCCATAAATGGAGAAGAAGGATTATTTCCAGTTAGGTCATCTCCTTTGGGGGACAAAAGTCTTACTAGATGGGGTACCCCATCTTCCTGTGGGAGGTGAAGAGGGCCCACTTTGCGTCATTGGTGCTGACTGGTTAGGAGTGCATTCCTGGTTAAGGCTGTAACTACACTTAGGTTGGGTGTCATGTCTTGGTTTTAACACAAGTGACTCCATTTTGGGGCCATTGTTTCTTTTTAGCAAGGCGTCAATAACTGTTCCTTATGACAGTACTGTTTTCGTGCTTTGTAACTTCCAGTTGATACTTGGTGCTGATTCATGAGCGTATTTTGTCTGTATGAAGTTTGGATTTAGCCAATAGGTCTGTCAATGGAACTCCTACCCAGTTCTTGTATGCATTTTCTATTTATCGTTGTATATATTCCATTTTATTTATTCTTAACATACTTGAAATTATCTTTATTGGATAGGTGAGACTCAGAGTAGATTATTAACTTACCCCAGTTCATAGAGCAATCTTGGCAAATGAAAGTCCTGGACATTACTGAGAACGTCACCTCTTCTTGGGCTATTCATTGGTGTCAGTTTTAAGACCCTGGCCACCGTATTTCAGGGGCAGCCAGTTTTGGCATAAATGAGTGTCATGGGCATGGATGGGAAAGTGAAGGATGTGAAGTATTTCCCATCGCCGACAGCAATACTTGAAGGAACCGGTCTTCCAGAGCAAGGTGCTTCATGACCTTCAGAAGCACAGGGCTTCAGAAAACAGAAGCCCTTGAATCCAGGCGACTGCACATTTATTTATGAACTGTGTCTAGAGAGGGAACTATCTCCTGCAAATTCTTGAACCAATAGTTACTTTACTACACTGGGTTTTTAGGGACATGTACACCTTCAAGTACTTCTTGTGTCATCTTTTAAAAAAATGGCAAGCCAGGGCTATCTCATCACAAAAACAGCATTGCAAGTAAAAAATAGAAAATCATGCCTTTTGAACATGCTCTACTACGGTGTTACTCTAGCAGTGTTTGAGACTGTTCTGCGCAATTATTCCCGGGAAACAAAGACCATCACTCGAACAGCCACCATCGTCACCATCAGGTACCAGCCTCAGCTTGTTGTACAAGATCCTGGTGTCAGGCACAGGGTTCTTCATCCTACAGCGGTCACTATGTTTACTTTTCTCATCCTTGTTTACAGACGAGGTTCAGAAGCGAGAATTAACTTGCCAAGTTCACGGAACTAGTCAGTAGAAACAGGATTGAATCCAAGACTTTCTGTGTCCCGAGGCTGTGATTTTTGTGCTGCACGAAGTTACGTGAGTTTTACAGATAAACACCTTGTCAGTGGAAATAGAGACTTCTTATGTCTGCAAATACTCCCAATTTATTGTTTTTGAGTGCTGCAAACATTCGACTTAGAAAAGCATGTGTGCTTCAGGAGAGCCGGATCCCATGGCAGTAGAGTTAGTGTTTTAATTGTGATGATTCCGAACAGAAGAAAGAGAAAAAAAAAGAAAAGAAATCTAATACTGTGTTATCTTGCCAGAAAGATGCTATCTTCAAATGAGGCGGATGTAAGAAATTGAAAATTTTGTAGGTCATGGCTAGAGACAGTATTGGCGAGGTGATGGCTGTCTGCCCTTGGGAGCATCTGGGAGCTGGGTTGCTGGGAGACAGTGAAAACTGACTCATGACTGTGGATGATTCATTCTCAATAAAGGCATCCAAGTTTCTGATAACAAGTGTCAGAGAATAAAATTAACAATCAGAGCAAAACTTCAGTGCTGAATTAACTTGGAGAACACAGCTGTATTGCAAATCTAAACATGGTCTCCACACTGTTTTCTTTCCGTCCATTTGATACAAAGCAATATTTCTTTTTTTTTTTTTTTTTTCAAAGTCTGCTCCTGTTTGTTCCCAATAACTCAGTGGAATAGAGATCACAGAGGCACACTTTGCTGGGAGGGGTGAAAACCTATATATCTTCAGTCAAGAAATCGAACCTTTCAGCTTACAAATACATCTGGGGCACCGCCCAGGGGCCTGGCCTTTGACTTTCAACCAGAGACGGACGGGGGAAGTCATTGACTTCAAACTATACTTCTGAAACCGATTTTTTTAAATTAATTTTTTTAAGACTCAGTTTCTTCAGACATCTCACCATAATGTCATGATGACTATACCATATCTGTTTGTTCTTCACGATTAATTCCACATCAGAAAGGTGTTTCAGTATTTTGTAGGTAAACTGGATCATTATATTGGATTATATCATTGTCCCATGCTTTTGTTACCTGAAAACTGGGTTCACACTTGGCGGGTGTTGAGCCAAAAGACAACCAAGGCAAAGAGCAGAAGAAGGGAAGGTTTCCCACTCACAGCACATAAGGGGAACACCCAGGATCTTTCTCAAAGCAGTGCCTCCTGGAACCGCGAAGTTGGGGAGTTCTGAGCTAAGGATACATGAATATTCATGAAGGGGCTTGTGGAAGATCTGCAGAGTCCAAGCTTTGGTTAATTGATGTCATGAGGGTCAGGAAAGGTCAGCATGATCACCATAGGTTCCAGTTAATCTGGGGTTTGAGCCTCTGGGGGGTTTAAATTATGCAGAAAGCTCGAGAACGCGCTTCAGGCTGGTTCATTTGCACTGAAACAGAGCTGGGAGCCTTTCCCACCGATAGCTACTTTGCTGTTGTCACTTCTCTCCTCTGATGACAGTCTGTTTCTGTTTTCTACATCCTTTTGTGCCCTTAAGATCCTTAGTTACTGAGGCCTCTTCAAGGGCAAGCGCTGTGGCCAGTCTTAGATCCCGAAGTGGCTTTGGCCAAAAGTGACTTCTTATGTCAAGAAGGCCGTGCTTGGTTCTCTTTGTCTAGGGACCCCCTACCCTTCCTGCTTAGATTTTCCCACTTAACTGAAAGTCCTTGAGAGCAACAACTGGGCTTCTTCACCATTGAGACTTCAGCTATAGTGACTTCTAATACAATGCCTAGAGCAGTAAGCATTCATTCAGTCACTTCCAAATAATGAATTTTTATTATTGTTAAGAACAAGGAAACCCTGTAAGAAATAATACTGATTTAAAATGGAAAATGGTATCCTTCTCATTCAAATTCTTGTTCTCATACAGAGGAAAATCCTGTTCTAACGTTTTACTACACTGTTCCGTCAAGAGAGTATTCGCTCCTGATCTAAGAGTATGTACGGTGTGATCTTGCTTGGGATCCGAAGTCCTTGCCTGAACAGTTCTCAGGGTCCATTACTGTTTTAAGTGACGTCCTCTCTGGGGGTGGCTTTGAGTTGAAAATGGTGTTTTTATTGGCTTTGAGTCTTGACTAAAACCAGCACTAGACAAATCCTCTCTGGCTTCCTTTTCTGCTGGGATAGATTTCCAATCCATAATGGAGTTTGTAAGAAAGCCACGAAAAACTTCAGGGCCAGAAATGAAGCAGAAGGTGGAAACTTGAGTGTTTCCACATCTGCAGATTCAATCAACCTCAGATCCAAAAGTATTGGAAAAAATACGACAGAAAGTTCCACAAAGCGACACTTGCGTTTGCTGCTGGCTGGCAGCCTTTCCATGGGGTTTACGTTGGATGAAGTATCAGCAGTGATCTAAAGATGGTTTCATGGAGACGGGTGGGTAGGTTATATGCAAGTACTTTGCCCTTTTATATAGGGGACTCCAGCATCCTTGGAGTTTGGTATCTGCAAGAGGGATCCTGTAATCTGTCCCCCTTCCCCACTCTGGATATTGAGTGATGACTGCAGTTGTTGTTTGGGAATTAGGGATTCAGGCTACTGTAGGGGATGTGCTGGGTCAGAATCCCCCCACGTCAGTCCAGAACATTCAAAATGCCAGACCTCCCGTCAAATTTAGAAATCAGCCTTCCAGAAGAAGGAAATAGTAAGGAGTACGCCATCTTTGCCTGTCCTTCGGGTGGAAAAATGAGAGGACTCCCTGCTGTCATTCTGGTTTGGGTTAACCTTTCTGTTTCCAGTGAGTTCTGAGGATCCCAAAATAGACACATAAAAAAAATAAAATAAAAAAAGAGGGCCCAGGCTCTGGTACGCTGGGGCACCAGACAGAAACACACACTTAAGACTTCTTTGGAGTAGTGGAGTCTTCAACCAGTGCCTTGTCATTTCCCTTGGAAATCCGAGGCAAGTGTGATTCCTTGCACCTAAATTCGCCTGAGACACTGAAAAGCGAGTGGCCTGAGTGAGAACCTGTACAAACAGCAACAGCAGAATTCACACTCCAAACATTCTCTTTATAAAGGAGAACCAACATTAATAATGTCTAACTTTAGGGATTATAAAAAAGTAAAGCCAAAGGGATGATAATGCATAAGAAAGAAATCCTGAGGATAAAACATTCTGAGAACTTACACATTTGGGTAGAAAGACGAATTTTAGTTGTTAACTTAATTATGCATAATTAAATTGTAATGGAAATAAAGTATGTGACTTCCAAGCCAGTAGAGGGGAAAAATGAACATAAGGAAAAAAAAAACAGTCCTAACAGAGACAGGAAGATGTGTGTGAAAGGCTTATTTAAGTCATATAATAAGTAACACAAGGAGTCAGAAATCCTAAGTTTGCCATTAAAACACAAGGATTGTTATAAAGGACTTTTTTGTTTTAATTTAATAGTATATTTTCAAGAGATATAAGACCCTGAAAAATTTAAAGAGGGGGAAAAAGTATATAGCAGGTAAATATTTAGTAGTGTTTCTATGTTGATGTCAGGCAAAATGGACTTTGAGGCATGTCTTTTTAAAGGAAAACAATTTTTTGGGACAAAGATGGTCTATATAAAACTGTAATGATGCACAGTCTCACAGGAGAGATGGCAGTTATCAACTTGTATGTGCCTTATAACTTAGCCTTAATTATTTACATTAAAAAGTGATAAAATAGTAAGAACATATTGATAATCTGACAATTAAAGTAGGAAATTTTGATACAACCCTTGCAAAAATTGAAATGTCAATAATGTGGAAATCAATTCCAAAGAAATGGCCATAATATTAAAAATCTAAAAGTAAGAAAACAAACTCTAAGCTTTGAGAAAAATACAGATGGATTCGTGTATCACTGGGTACATGTCCTCCTTTGAAGAGTGATCCTTTTGACAAACCTAGGTTTCCCCAGGAAATCTCTAACTCTTAGGTTAAAGCTTTACAAACCTTAGTATGTGAAGCATGTGCAATGACTTTCTCTATAACTTAGTCCTAGAGCAAAGCCAAGCACACAGCACCTGGCAGGACCAGGGAGGAAGAACATCTCCACCCCTGTCCACGAGGGCCGTGGTCGTCATCCTTCTGCCCGCCGTGCTGGTCGAGTTCTCTTACATTTCAGCTGAGACATGTTTCTGTCCCCCGTCCCCCCTTGCCTCCCCCATTTATAAGTGAATGCCCTGTCTGTACTTGGAGAGGGGCCTTGGGGAGATAATTAGGGTTAGATGAGGTCATGAGGGTGGGACCTTTACGATGAGACTCTTGCCCTTTTAAGGAGAAACACAGGAGTGCAGTACATGCCCCCCCCCACCTCCTTGCAGCCACATCCCCACCCGGGAAGGACCAGGCAAGCCAGGAAGGGGGCTCTCGCCAGAAACCCAGGGCGCTTGGACTTAGAACCCCCAGAACTGTGAGAAACAAACACCTGCTGTTTAAGCCCCCATCCTTGGTACTTTGTAAGGCAACCCCCAGGGAACTAAGGCGCTCATGTTTTTGGAAAATGCTGTCTTCAAAGCAAGTAATGGCCAGTCCACTGTAGCTAAGCCATCATTAGCATAAGTAGAATGTTTCACGCTTGCCGTCTGCACGCAGCCTCTTGCACAGTCAACGCCCCTGACAGTCCTAGAGGAACGTGGTGTTACTACCTTCGGTTTAGCAAACGAGAAAAACAGACGGAGGCGTGGACGTGTGCAGTAAGGATAAGTCAGGGCTGACGCTGAAGGGGCTGCGCGCCGTTGTTCATGCGCTAAACACCACGCTGTGTCTCCTTAGACGACGGGATACACTTCTCACCTGACTTTTATCTCCCAGGCACAGATTTTCACAAGTCTCTAATTCCTAATTTTAAAAAATGTAAATTGAAAGCACTTTATGCATAACTATATTAGGAAAGGGCTTAGAAATATTAAAATTACCAGAAATATATGCATTCTTAAAACTATTAAAGAAGTCTTAATCCATTTAAAGAGAAGGAAAAGTGCACATCCGTGATTATACATGAGATGAAGAAAAATGGTGATATTTAATTTTCTAAAAGAGAAAATTATTCAACCCTTGAATGGATGGTTAAAAATAGTTATCACTTAAAATTGTATTCTGAAATCAGAAGCCATCCAGAAAGGGTACAGTAAGACTAGTATAATAAAATTAAAATACATGGCAGAATGATATTACTCTCTTTCAATAAAACTTCTCATGCTGAAAAACGTTGTACCATAATTCATCACTCAAGGTCAGACTTTTAGTGATTTGCCCTAAGTTACCAGTGGAGTGAGTATGACTCATATAGAACATGGTGTTAGAAAGTTCTAAGCAGAGACTGTCAGTCTGAAAACGATGACCCAGGCAGATTTCCTAGACGGCTTGGTACCAAGAGCTCGCGTTGTTTGGGAGGTAGGTACCTCTTCCAGATGGAATGCCTACAGCCTGTGGTTAGAGGTCAGCAGACCAGGCGAGGAGGAGTGGAAGGAAAATGAATCCTGCGCGGTCCTTCGGGACAGCTCCCTCCCGCGAGGCTGCCCCTCTGTGATCCTGGAGCTGCCAGCACGTCTGTCCTTTCTTCACAAGTCTGCGTTGTCTAAGTTCCTAACTGCTTGGCAACCGTGCGCGTTCCTTGAGAGCACGGCCTCTCCCGTTTTCCTCTTTCTATGGATCCCTGCCGGCCGGCACTCTTCCCAGTGCCCTGCCCGTCTCCCGGAATGCTTCCTGTGGTCACACCATCTGGGGTGCGGGGCACACTGTCCGCTGTTCTGCTGAACCCTAGTGTGGTTTCCTCTAAAGTGACTGTGTCCTTGTTCCCTCAGGGTCTCTAAGATTAAGTTAAGCGGTCTTTTTATATTCATTTGACATCTTCACCCCTTTTCTTTTGTACATTAATTTTTTATATCATATTATTTTTACTAAGTTAGCACCTGCCATGACCTGGTGCTGTGTTCAGCCACTTATGTGCATCTCTTTACTCCTCACAGTTCTGTGTGAGGAGGGAGTGAGAACCAGTCAGGTTTAACCAGTTGGAGCAAGACCATGCACTGAAACAGGAGCGAGGAACGGAGATGCGTGTCTGCAGAGTTGCTGTACATTTCGCTCCGGGATATTAGCGCAGTTAGCATGGGACTCAAAGCATAGGCTGGAGGTTGATTTCAGCAATTATGCCCTTAATGTGACTAATGACAAATCAGCAATAAATGACAGGAAAATGCGCATAAGAAACACGATGGTCTGCGTGTTGCTTGTGTGGACCATCCCTGTTTCAGATGCACTTTGTAGAAGAGGCAGGTAGTCTCGAAGTGGTCTAAGTGTGACTAAAATCCATGCAAATATGCATAATCTTTGCATCTAAAAAATAATGTTTTTTCCGTATTGTATTTATAAAGTGACCCTTCCCGCCCTACGTGTATTTTATATTTTCAACAAAGCTCTGTTGGATGCTGCGCTAGGCTGCGAGGATAAAATGGTGAACGGAATCCCTGCTGTCCCTGCCCTCGTGGGTTTATCATCAGTGGGGAGATTGGAAAGGGGGCCCCGTAAAATGGGCACGAAGACAAAGCTAAGGCAGCTCAGTCCATGGAGCTGCGTGTGAGTCTTATTTTAATGTATGTCAATTATAACAAATGTATGTTTAAGTCTGTGCTCAGGGTATGTATTACAAACTGTTTGTACAGATGACTTACAGTGTCTAAGATAAGATAATTCAATTATCTTGCTCTTAATGTCTTTAGTCCTAATTTCAAACTGCAAGATACATGATGCAGTGCGTTTCATGGTTGATGAAATCAAATATAATCGACTTCACACCAAGCTTAGTGACCTCTGGCGTGAGAACCTCATCTTGAAGATAAAAAGAGTAAAGGTTGATAGCTTTCACCACTGTTGATTTTAAAACGGCACCTTCTATAGTGAGCACATCTACAAAGAACCATTTTAACATTGTTACCCAAATTAAGTGGGAAATGGTCAATTATTACTTCCTGCATATTGTACCCTATTTTATTGCTCACGTTTGGGGACAGTGACTACGTGTACCAGCTCCATTCTCCTTCTTAAGCTTACCAAAATGAGGTGCCTTTGATAGGTAAAGAGTGTGATAAAGAATGTAGTCACTGGAATAAAAACTTAAAGAATATCTTCGTCGGGAACGAATATGCCTTTTTAGAAAACCGACACCCGCCGTGACTCTCCCAGCACTGCCAGGCTTTGCGTTAGTCAGCTCCTTTGTGACGTGACGGGGTTTGATTAGAATGACCCGGCGCCACCTCCCAGCTGTCGAGTTCTGACTAAGTGGAGGATTGTAGTCGCGTGCATGTGTACACAGGTGCAGTCTGGTTGAACGAATGTTGCCAAGACTCTGGTTCTTGCTTCTGTGTTTGGAGGAAGGGAACTCACACAGGTATTAGCTGTGTTTGTTGGGCCAGGAAGGGGAGTGATGAAGGTGCTCTAGCATGAATTTACATGGCGCTGGGCATCTCAAGTTGGCGGCGCCTTGATAGATGAGGCCAGCAGGGTACCCTTTCTCACTCGTTCAGCAGCAGGAGGATGCTGAGGGGGGCGATTTGTCTGCCACGTCGGAAGCAGCACAGTTTCCATATGCTTATTCTTCTTTGGCTTTCAAGTGTATCATTTTGTGAATCACAAAATTGATGTCAGTGGTTAAGAATCCCCGAGGTGGGAAATGTTGGATGGCAGAACCAAAGAATGTTTCAAGAAACTGTGTGCCTGTTACATGCATTGGCCCCCTTCTCCCCTTCAGCTGGCATCGCATCACACCCCATGGTTCTAGTTCTGATTCTGATTCTGCTTTGTCTCGTTCCTTGTGTACTCACCTCTAAGTGGAACACACTGTCTTTCCTATCGAATTTTACAGAAATCCTGCCTACCCTTAAAACTCCTCTTTCCCTATTGATGTTTATCTCATTCTGCTGCTTTGAATTGATCCCAAACTCAGTGTTTTCTAAGATCAGCATCCTCCTTTCCCTTCTTCCTCTCTGTTCCAAAGCCTCACCCTAGTGTTCAGTGCATTGTGAGAACGTTCATTCATTCAACAAACTTTTATTGGGTTCTGACTATCCCACCTCAGTTGTGTAAGTTTTGAAAATGCAAAGAAATGTAAATTGTAGTCTGTAGCTCAAAGAATTCTTGAAGGATACACACACACACACACACACACACACACACACACACAATTAGAACGTAGAACGACAGATTTAACAACTACAGAAATGGGGAAAGACGGTGAACACGGAAGGGAGAACGGCTCCCTTTGTCTCAGGGTTTCGAGGACATAAGGCTTCTTAGAGACGTTAGATTATCTGCATTTTGAAGAATAAGCAAAGCTTTGGTGGCTCAGAGATGAGACAGGGAAGACATGCCAGGCAGATGGACATTTTCTAATTGGTTTCTCATTTTAGAACTTAACTGTTTGATACCTGCCACTCTGAGGCACAGTGCTAGGTTGTTTCACACACAAAAAAAAAAAAAAAATTTTTTTTTTTCTCTGAGAGTTTGCAGGCTCACCATAAGACATGAGTATGTGAAAAACTTTATTCGGCTGCTGGTCCCAAGGATCTGGCAGTGGTTTAAACACATAAAAGCTTGTTTGGGTGTCAGTAAAAGTGCGATCTAGGAGTCAATAGTTGGTATCATTGGTTCAGGGACTCATGCTGCCCAGGAGCAACAGACGTGCAATTCTCTTGGCCTTGCCCTCATGGTGCAAAGATGGCTGCTGCCTCTCCAGTCATCCTTCATGTATCCTTGCCACGGAGGAAGTGTAAAGAAGAAAAGCCCTAAGTGTCACATGGTGTCTGTCTGCCAAGAAAGCCCCACTTACAGTGTTTCCATGAGTCTGATCCAACCAATATTGATAATGCCTCACTGGGTAACACAGTCTTTAAGCTTGTATTGCATCCCAAAACCATAATTAAGTTCTGTTGTTAATGAAAAATGTTGAGACTGGATATAAGGTAGGGGTCTAGCAATTTCTGAGATGTAGTTACACTAGGAGAAGAACATTCTCAGAACGTTGTACAAGAACAGTGACTTGACCCAACGGCCAGCTTTTGACATCTGGAAGAATAAAACCTGCCCGCTTATCTTTGGGTTGAGACACAGCATCAGCTTTGGGGTGCTCCCCCAGTTAAATTTCTTAGAGACCATCTAGCATATTTATTTTGCACTAAACCACTATGTCTTATGTGCGGTTACATGGACTCCTTGAATAGTGGGGTGGGTAGGGGCCTAATTGCCTTTGGGGGCTTCTGCACCCCTCGTCCCTCAAAAGGTTAGTCATTTAAAGGAGAACCTCATAACACTTAAATCAGTCCTTCCAAGTTCTTATGTTATATTCCATTAAATAAATACAATGTAACGTAAATAATACTGTGAGCTTTCATACCAATATTTTCAACAGAATTTTTTTTTAAGTTAAGCATTCCATATACTCACGTGATTGGTGGGTGGCATTCTTCACCGCTGGTACAGTTTTCATGTGTTACAAACTCACTTCTCTTTCTAGTCTATATTCTCGTCTCTTTGGGCCTTTCATGCCATGATTCTCTTCTTTTCTTTTCTCTTTTGTAAATTGATTTATAGGCAGCCTTCAGAAGATTGGCCGGGAGACTGAGTACAGCTTTCACAAGCACCTGCATAGTACTGGCTTGAATTTGTGTCCAGTAGCTAAAAATGTGCCTGTCATTAGCTGTGATTTAAGAACTATCAGTGTCTAATCAATTCAGGCAGCCACATTCAGGGAAGGATGTCAGCTAAAGAAAAAGCTGAGCAGTGATTAAGACCTTATTGTTGGAGAGGAGCTCTCCTCATCAGGGTGGTGCGTGCATCCTGTAAATAGCGATGAAGTGTTGGCATTTTCTAAAACATTTTTTTTCCCCACCCAGTACAATTAAGCCTTTTAACAGAGAAAAAGAATCTTTGAGTTACTGGCATATTTATACATATTTGCAGTTTTATCTTTTCCAACTTCCTTTAGATTTGCTCAAGGAAGGGACTTGTGTTGAAAAGGAAATATTTACTGATAACCTAAACTTAGAAGTTCTCATTAGAACAGCATCTAACTTGAGGTGGGAGGGACCACTTTACCATTGGTGAATTTGTGGATTGTAAGTTGCATGCGGTTATTAACAGGAAATTGCTTTCTAGTCTGAACTTTTGATGTGGTGTCGGATAAGTAACTCTCCCAACTCACCATCACATCGCCCAGAACGCTGGGCCACACGAACCCCAGTATTACCCATGCATCACCCCTGTTCCCCCAGAAGAGACGGCTACCACGTTGACTCTCCAGTTAGCTTCCTACCGTGGGAAACGCTCCATGGGGAATTTCACGTTAAGAAACATAGATTCTTTCTTTCTTTCTTTCTTTCTTTCTTTTTTTTTTTTTTTTTTTTTTTTTTGCTTTTGGCCAGGGTGAAGGAAATGAAGATGTATCTTTGGTTTATTTGTCTAATTAAAAATTCATTTACTTTTAAATGAAGACAGTTGTTTTAGAGCACGTCAGGTGTCAGGCAAGATTGAAGTGGAAGGAACGGCGATTTCTCACGTGCCCCCAGCCCCACACAGGACACCTGTCCCTGTTGTCAGCATCCCCACCAGATGCCACATGTGTTGTAAGTGATGAACCCGTGTGGGTACATCATCGTCACCCCCAGTGTATAATTTACAGTAGGGCTTGCTCTTGGCATCGTACATTCTATGAGCTTGAACGAATGCATGGTGACGTGTATCTGTCATTACCATGGAGAATATTTTCGCCATCCTAAACAAAGTCTTCTGTGCTCCACCTGTTATCCCTCCTTCCCTCCTCCCTGGGCGACCACCGATCCTTTCACTGTCTCCCTAGTTTAACTTTTTTCAGAAGGTCCTGTAGTTGGAATCGTCCAGTGTGTAACCTTTCCAGATTGGCTTCTTTCACTCAGTTACATGCACTTAAGGTCCCTGCGTGTCTTCTCATGGCTTGACAGCTCATTTCCCTTTAGTGCTGACTAATGTTCCATTGTCTGAATGGTCCACGGTTCTTTTATCCATTTACCTACTGAAGGATGATCTTGATCGCTTCCAAGTTTTGGCAGTTATGAATGAAGGCGCCAGAAACATTCGCATACAGGTTTTTGTGCCGACGTAGGTGTTCAGCACCTTGGGGTAAACGCCAGGGAGCACGCCCGCTGGGCCTGGTGGTAAGCACATGGGAAGTTCTGCGCGGAGCTGCCGGCTGTCCTCCACGGTGGCCGCACCGCTCTTTCTCAGCAGCTTGGCCGGCGGCTGCCGATCCTCCTGGACTGCTAGGCTGGGCTGAGCCACTTGTGTCACTAGAGGGACCTTTTGTCCTTATTGCCTAAACTCTAAGCTGAAGAAGTTCTAAGCTGATGCCAGATTCTTCATTTCCACACCGTTGTTAGACTCCTTTCTCCAGTATTGAGGTGACCTCCGTGCAGGCTGAGTCCTCCAGGCCAGCCTCGCCACAGCAGGAGCAGCAGGGGAGAGCCTGGACCCCTCTCACGTGGAGCAGTGTCTCCAGCTGTGTTCAGCAGAACAACAGCCCTCAGTTCTCTTCCACCAAAATACGGTTCCCAGGTGAAGCGGTTCGATCGCCCAGGTGAGACGCGCAGCACCCCGCTGGGGAGGCGCGGTGCACGGTAGTGTGTGCGCAGCCGCACAGGCCGTGCTGAAGGCCGCGCTCAGCCTTGTCTCCGCTCCGCGCTTCCCAAGGGTGTGTGGTCGGGGGCCCGTTGCGACTACTATTTGCTTTACATTGCGGAAGTTGTGTCCCAAGAAACAGGCTACGTGAACCATCTCTAGACCAAGGCCACTTTGTCCCCTTCCCCTGATAAAGGTGTCGGTTTTGCTAGATCGTCTCAATTTTACCTCTAGAAGTAAAAAGCAAAAGTAATAAGCAATTGATCTGTGTCCCATCTCTTACTAAAAACCCCTCCTCTCACCCGTAGTGGCACCGTCAAGCCTTGAAGAACTCTGCCTTGCTTGTGATGCACACAGGTTCTGTTCCCCCTGAAATTTGCTGTAGCTGAGGACGCTGAGAACCCTCTAGCGCTGGTAGGAATACCACCTCCAAGGGGAGCTAGTGACAAATTCCTAGGCGTTTATTACATGCCGAGCACTAATCTAAGTTCATTAGAGACATTACTGTATTTTTACCAGCGTATGTGAGACTCTTTATCTTAAAATTAAGTGCAATGTAAAAAACTTGACTGAAGAAGTTTAAAAAAAAGTAAAAATAGATGTTTACAGAATACCGTAGAAATAATACAAAAGGGGATTAAAATTCTCAGTGGGGAAAAGCCAAAAAGTGCCCAGTGGTCTAAAGGCTCTTTCCTTGCAAGAAACGGGAATAAAGCTGAAGGACCCGGTCGGCTTTCACTGCTGAAAAATGTTCAGAATAACTTAGAAAAGCCAGCTGAGGCCAGATGCTGTGTGCAGTAGGTACATGTGCTGATTTCTTATACCAAAAGTATCATTGCATGTTAAGCTCCTGTGGGAATTAAACATTCTCACCCAGTGTGGTCCCCGTGGAGTTTTCCTTCATGCACGAAGTGAGTGCTGTGTGCTACCGTTTTCCTAGGTTCTTGGGCTTCATGGATACATTGGTGACCAACACAGGCCAAGACCTTATACATTATAATGGGGAATGCAGACAATAAAGGGTGATTTGACGTGTAAATTCTACAGTGTGCTAGCAGTTGGTAAATACTATTCACAAAAAGAAGAAAAGGGAGTTGTAACGGCTAGGATGGGGTGGGGGGAGATCAATGGGTTGTAGGTTGTAGTATAAAATAGTGTAGTCAGTGTAGGTCTTATTGAGAAGGTGGTCAGAGCAAAAATGTGAAGGAGATGAGGGAGTTGGCCAGACAGGGAGGAGAAGTGTCTGCAGGAAAAGCTAGAGCATCTTGTTGGAAGGGGTGATGTCATGGTGACACCTTCAGGAATGCTCTTAAGTGGAGATACTGACCTTCTTATTTTTAACTAGAATTGTTGCAAGAAAATGGGGCGCGAGAGGATGGTCATGCCCCAGGTCTGGAGCGAAGCCCCTGGGACGCACCCCGCCTAGTGAGTGAGGGTCCTTGGCTTCACACAGGCAAGAATTCAAGACTGAGCTGTAGTAAGGTGAAAGCCAGTTTATTTAGAGAGAGACGCATTCCGTAGACGGAGTGTGGTCCGTCTCAGAAGGGCGTGCAGCCCTGGGACGCGGGGGCGGTTAACTTTTGTTGGCTGGGTAATTTCATTTGCTAACAAGTGGGAGGGTTATTCCAACTCTTTTGGGAAAGCGGCAGGGATTTCTAGGAACTGGGTCCCACCTACTTTTTGGCCTTTTGCAGTCAGGCTGGGAACTGTCGTGGTGCCTGTGGGTGTGTCATCTAGCCGCTAATGTATTACTGTGAGCATGTAACGAGGCTCAAGGTCCACTGGGAGTCGAATCTTCTGCCATCTTGGACCTAGTTAGTTCTAACCAGTTTATGGCAAAGCATCGACAGCCATGTCATTCATTTAATGGCTGTGCCCTGGCCCCTTCCCTCCTGTCTCAGGATGGTGTAGCCATAGACAGGACAGACTGCCTTCTCTGATTCCCACAGTGGCATCCCGGGGAGGCAGCACTGAGGACGCCGGAAGCACGCAGGCTGTGCACAGTCCCCAGGGCAAAACTTACAGGTGTTTGACTAGTGCTACAAATTCACATGATTCTGTGCAAGGACATTGGTCTGCGATTCAAGGCAGGTGTGTTGGTGGAGTAATCCCGTCACCCATCTGCTGTGGGAAATTGGACTTGTCATGGAATTCCCTGAGCTTCCGTTTTCAAAGCGTAATTTTTTTTTCTAACTACAAAAAATCTTCTATTTGCTGCAGAAAATGGATGTTCCATGTAAATATAAAGATCTCTAAGAATAAAAAAGTTGCCATTTCAACAATCCAGCTCTGAATCATTACTAACTTGCCTGAGTCACAAGTCTGGATACCGTTGCAGAGAGCCCTCCCGACCTGAAGATTGAGTCGAGCAATTTTCAAAGGGTGGTTTTAAAAAGCTTCATGAATGTTTGACTAATGTCTATGTGTGATACTAATACAGGGGTGAAAGTAGTCCGTGGACTTGCTTCAAGTTTCCCCCTCAAGGGAAAAGAAGATAATGTACATTATTTTTCTCTAATAATGTTACATAATTTGACATCGGCAAGTGATGCTACAGAATTTCTTGCCTTCTGCGGTGTTTTCCAGTGTGTGTATTAAGCCTTTAGGCTCCCAATCTTAGCAGTTATTATGGCCGTTTCTCAAAAGGCCATTATAGTAAATGGACCAATATAAGAATGCGAAAGGAAATATGTTATAAAAATAATCAAGTTACATGTTAGAGGGATGATAATCTACTTGAAATCTGCCCCCGTTTTTCTTTTTATAATTATATAATGCAGTGCCACTTAACAAGAATATTTGTTAATATTAGGGGAAGTTCTTAGAAGCCTTTGCCTCTTTGGGGCACTGTTAAGAAAAAACAAATGTCTGCACAAAAGGAAAATTCACAGGCATAAATATGATTACAGTGAACAGGACTTCGAGGGTGCTGCTGGGTGGTTTCTGGGTGGTCCAGGAGACAGGGACCCGGACCCTGGAGACGGGCTCCCCTCCGGGACTGCCCCGCACTGCCCCCGCAGGTGGGTGTCCAGGGGCCAGCAGTCTTTGTGAAGAGGTGGCGAGAGCTGTGATCTGGGCCCTGGTTTTCTCTGTATTTTCCCTGTGGTTATTGCCACTCATGGGCTCTTGGGAGCTAATTCCCTTCCTTGTTGTGGTGCGGATTGTTCTAGAATCGCTCTGCAAACTGGGTTTTGGGACATAAAGTGTTGTAAGTGGGAAGGTGGTGTCGATGACAGCGTGATTTGTATGCATTCTCCTTCACTGAGGTCTCCCTCCCTCAGGTGGCTGGCCCGGCGGGTGCGTGGGTCTAGGCTTAGAATGATACTTGGTGCATAACTGGTGCCCAGCCAGTGTCTGTGAAATAACACATTCATTAATTTCCCACTTTACTGAAAATTTTTCTGTATTTTTCAATAATACTTATGCTCTGTCCCATTAAGGTTCTCTGAAGAAAGATTTATGCCCTAAAAGGTGTTGAAAAATTACTCTCTTAGATTATGTCTAAGGGGTGTCCAGCCTTGCATTCTTTGAACAGGTGCTTAAAATTCAAATGCCCTGTCTCATTTTCCCTTTGTATTGCCGAATTTCATGACTATTCCTCTGGACCCTATTCTCATTATTTATTCAGTAATTTTTCCATTGATAATACCTTCTTTCTTCAGTATAATACATTGTTAGAAAATAAACCTGCTTTAATCTTCTGGTTTCCCATGGTACGTAGTAGAGAATTCTTTAATACTTGATGCTAAATTCATGCACATTTGCTTTAATACATTGTTATTTCCCCTCTGAAATGAGCTGATTTACTTTCTGTTTGCTGGGTTTTTTTGGCCTTGGCTCTTGTAGGAATTTGTTCCTACTACACAGACCTAGATCTGTCATATTCTAAAGGATAATTCCATTTGAAAGAAAATTTTCATGACACATCTTAAGCATCTTAAGCAAAAATTGCAAATTTTTAAAGAGAATTACAATTTCCTTTAAAAAAGGAGGGGGTGGAAACTGATCTCCATAACCAGGGCCAGCTCTGTTAATTTTTGAGGCTTCGTGCGAAAGAAAATGAACAGCCTCTTGTTCACAGTTGATTAAAGATTTCAAGCCAACGACCCCAGGACCCTTCTAAGCCCGGGCCCAGGTGGCAGGCCCCCAGGGCTGTCGCGGTCCGCAGAGCTGATGGGTTCTATTGTTCAGAAAGGACATTGAAGTTAATGAGTTGGGGAAAGTCCCCGGTTGAAGTCCCACGTGTGAACCCTATTCCGTGGGGGATGTCCTGTGCCCAGAGGTGCAGTCAGGTGCTCCCACACGTTTGCCAGTGTTTGCACACCCTGCATTATGAAGAGAAACAGAAGATGAGAAACAGCAGAGTCAGGTTCAGGGACCGACCTGGTCACCAGGAAACCTGTGTCTCAGTGGAGCGCGAAGAGACACGGCCGCAGGGGAAGGTGCAGAGGAGGTGGGGTGCTTCTCTGGTCTTTCTTGGGCTGAAGGTTTGACCAGAGGGAGTGGCGTCATTGTGAACCCATGTTCGTCCACCCAGCTGACATGTGGCACCCAGGCGCGGAGGGATGGTGGACCGCAGGCTCTCTGTAAAGCGTTTTGGTACGGGGGTAACCTGGGTTTCTGGTGGTTGTAGTAGGTGCCCCTGACTCTCCCGCCACCCTTTTCCTTTGCCGCAAGGAGGGTCAGGCTCACGAAGAGGCGGGCTTCGGAGCTGGCTCTCACTCCGTTTGTCTCTCTCCCCGCCCTCTCTTTCTGTCTGCCTGTCTCTCCCTCCCTCCCTCTCTCTCTCTTATTCTTTCTGTCTCTTCATCTTGTTATAGAGATTCGGATTGCCAGGATTCACTCCAGAGAGGTGAGAAAAATACTTAGATTACAAGTTTTCAGATGCAGAAAATGGTAATTTTATATTTTAAATATATATATATATATTTTTTCCTTACGTTTACTGACTTGCCTTCACCCCAGGTATCTGATTATCTTGAAGTCTGTCTGCTCTTACTCACGGCGGCAGCGCACAGGGAGAGCTGAGCTTCCGCACCTGCGTCACATCGGCAGCCGTTCAGGGTGCCTGGGGCACCTCCTTACAGTGACGCTAGAAGGACGTTTGAGGCTTCCTTCCAGTGCTGGCTTGGCCTCCCTTGGAAGTGAGTTCTGATTTGAAAAATATGTATTCCTTCTTTCTTTTTAATTAGCAAGTTGAAAAGATGTTCTGGGGATTACAAATAGAAACAGAAATTTCTAGAAATAGTGGGGATGGTGTGTACAGAATGAGGATCACGAGTCACATCTGCTGTTTAAAACTTGCATCCGTTTTTAAGGAGCATATGTGATTTTTAGTGCCGCGTTCTGGGTGGGAAATCTACGGCAGTTGATACTTATGTGACATTTTCCCATTAAACCTAAAATGGAAAGAATTATTCCGATTTCTCTTTATAACACCCTTTGAGCAAAATATAATATTCAAGCTCATATATCTATAACCTTTTTTCCTGTTTGAATTCTGTTTCAGTATTTCAGTATTTATTTTTATTTCCATTTAAAGGCTTGCTTTTCTACTGACTGTGCGCGCTTGTTAATGTAAGAATGAGACTCAATGGCTCCTCTGTGTTAGAACCTCAGTCTGTGGGCGTATGGGGCTCTCGTCACCTGGGAAGCCCGGTGGTGCTTCCGTGGGCACGTTTCGCAGAGATTCTGTGCTTGGACGAACATCCTTTCACTGCCCCTGTCCTCAGTTGAGTATTTCAAGCTTAGTCGTTAAGGCTGAAGCCACCTGGTGTATCCAGGCTCAGCCCGAGTGGTCTGCCATCCACCTGCAGCGCTACCTGGGGCACCAGATCCACTTGGCAAAGAGGAGGGGACTCCCCGCTGTGTCCCCCAGAAGTCATCCTGGGTGTCCATGCTTGGGGAGGCCCCCACCTCAGCCGCCTTGACACTCACGTGCCTGCGAAGAGCCTGGAGTCCTGCTGAAAGGCAGACTCTCACTCTGCACCTTGAGAAAAGACTGAAATTCTGTATTTTTAGCAAGTGCCCCAGTGCTGCTGGTGGTTCCACTTGGTGCAAATCACTCTGGGTAGCGAGCTGTCCACTTCCGGTGTGTGTTTACAGGAGAAAATGATGCCCCACATCAAACCAGTAACACCAGCCCGACCGTTCTCCTCTCTGTCTGGACTGCACTGGAAGCACGAGCTGGTCTCGTCTGTGTGGTTTCTGCCCTCGCTGGGTACGAACCGCAGTGCTGATGTGGATGGACAAGTATTCCTGCTTGTGGACTTGGGTTGCAGATGTCTCACGGCGTGAGATGCGCATTGGATCGGCTTGCAGTGTGATGCCTGTGTGCGTTTAAGGAACTGTAATAATTTTGAGTGTTTTCTGTGGCTAAGGAGGAAACCATGGTGTGGATGGATGATGGATTTTCTCTTATGTTTATTTCTGCATATTTTTATCCTTTATGTCTAGGGACAAACGTACAAGCTCAGTGTTGAAAGTTAGGAAGTGACTGCACTGAGCAGGCGGGACTGTCAGGTGTCGGTCTCAGGCAGAAGTGTGACGTGCAGAAGGCAGGGGAAGAATGAGGTGCAGCCGAAGAAGGATGATGGAGTCTAACTCTGTGCCTTGGGCTCTTTCACAGCCTCCTTGGGCTTTAAAAGATCTCGTAAGCTCTTTTATATGCGGCCAATAGCCTTTGCCCCACAGGATTTAGGAATGGTCCGTGAGACCAGGTAGGAAGAAGACCCAGGCTTGGTCCTCTAGCTCCCCCTCGCTCCCAGTACCCGGAAGGATGGCCCCTCCGCCTTCATCCTTGAGCGGAAGTCGTCATGCCCACACTCTCGTTCCTGTTCAGCTCAGATCACTCCGTTTGTCTGAATCTCCGTGGTGAACATATCCTGGAAGACCTCATTACATGAGAGAAAGTATCCTTGACTCTTGTTAAAAAGAAAATAACATTCTCACTGTTAAGAAAATTTATTCCAGGCACTTGTTCACGAATGGTAATGCAGGCTTTATTAGGACCGTTGTGATCGTTGTAGAGTCCACCGCAGGAGGGCCTGAAGACAGCCTGGGAAGCAGGGTGTCCAGCCCAGGAGCAGGTGGGGCCAGTGGATGGGAAACTGCAAAGAGGAAGCCTCAGGAGTAGGAGGGACGCCGGCTAAGCCAGCGGGGGAGTGGGAGGGATGCTGGCTAAGCCAGCGGATTAAGGGCCCGTCCCTGAAGGCGGGCTGGCATGGCCAGACCATCACCCAGGGGACGGTGGACAGTGAGGAACCTGCTCAGGTATAGAAGGTGATTCAGGTACCAAGGGTGAGGGCTTCTGCCTGAACCGACCTAGCAGGAGTCTTGCGAAGACTGGACGATGCAGAGAGGAGCACGGGGTTCCCGAATTGAGGGCTAGCTGAGGAAGGGCTCAGGGGAGCCCGGTAGAGTTTCGTCCGAGAGGGACTCCTCATCACCCTTGCACTCGGAGCTCACCTTCCCCGTGGCATTTTAGCAGGTTAGTGACAGTATTGTATGGACCCCTTTGTGTTCAGACTTTTTGCTCCATATTTTATGTTGATTATTTTTTCTGTCTTTTAAAAGCCCTTTAAAATACCCATCTTGATGGCGACATCATTTCATCGTAATGCTGTATTATAATTTCCTTGATGATGTCACTAATAGTCAAATAAAGATTGTGATTGAAGGGGGGTTTTCCCCACTTCTCATAAAGGGGAACATCACCTTCCCATCCAGAGCTGTTCAGGTTGAGCTTTGGAGCTGAACACCCCTGCAGACAGCGGCAAGGGCGTCGCTCGCTGAATTGCAAGCCAAGGGTTGGGGGTCTGTCTCCAGGATAGGGCCTCTGTTTTCCAGCCCCACAAGGATGCCCTGTGGTCTAGCAGCAGCCTGAAATACAAAGGCAGAGATAGAGATAATACCTCTGTCCATCTGTCTGTCCGTCCGTCCATCCATATCTTTGTTCCTGTTTCTGGGTCTTTCTTTAAGACATCTTATTAGAAGGAAGAGGAGACAGTGGTTAACAACCTTTTCAAGGTACTTAATAAATATTGGAAAATTGCTCTGCAGAAATCTGTACTGATTTATGCTCACTCCAATTGTCCTATTACAGCTTGAAGTATTATGATAGATTTTATTCTTTGCTCATTTGCTAGCGGGGAAAGTGTTATTTAATTTTCAGCTCTTTGATTACTAAGGAGGGTGTATATTTTTTGTGTTTACTAATCATTTGTAATTACACTATTATGAATTTTCGACCCTGTCCTTCACCCTAAAGCATTCATATATTATGGTGTTTATAAAAACTGACAATTTTATTATCTAATTTTCTTGAAAAATCACAATTCAAGATTTTTTAAAACAACTATTATTCTAAGAAGTATATCTAGTTGGTAGACTTATGTCATTAAAGACCAATATCATTCTTGGAGCATCCTGAGAAATTCACACTGATGCAAAGTCTTTCATTTCTGTAGAACGCAGGTGTGAAAACAAGGGGCACACAGATTTATCTTATTTGTTTAAAAGACTGTTCTGCATTTGACTCCTTTGAAGACTTGAATTGTTTTGGCCAATTGGTAGGAGAGTATAAAGTAGCACTTGTGACAAATGACATCTCTGTTTCTTGCGTTCTGTCTCCATCTTTCTTTTCCCCTTTTAAAAACACCCCAAATTCCATTTAAAAAAATCTGGATGAAAGTAACTAAGTCAGTGCTGCCCCACCTTTGCCCACGTGGAAATTGTATTTCTGTGTAACTCGAGGGTAAACCAGGAGGTGGCTGGGATGGAGGTGAGAGGCTGTGCCCTGGGCGCCCCGCCGGGAACGCCATCTCAGCCCCTCTTACGTGTGTGCGCTGCCTCCTGTGCCCAGGCCCACGCGGGCGGACTGTGCCCAGGTGGGTGTAATAATGGCCCTTTCTTCTCGGGCTGCTTTGGGGACCAAACAGGCATCCAGAGCAGTGCCTGTCCTAGAGTCAGCATTCAGTGGTTCTGGATGTTTCCAGCTTTGTGTGAAAATGCAGCAGCCTTGAGATGGGCAGCGTCTCCGACTCCGGGGCTCACGGTGGACAGGGCGTCCACGTTTAGTCTCGTCTGTAAGCCCCCGGGCAGGGAGCGTTTCCCCACTTCACGTGAAAGGAAACCGTCTCGGGGAGGATGCTTTCTGTTGACGGGTTAGTTCGCAATGGCTTAAGGCGGTGACCCTCCCTTCAGTCTTTGGTCATTGTAATCACCTCCACCCTGATCTCTTCAGGACCGGAGGGGCAGAGTGTTAACTTAGGAGATAATCAGCCAGTTTCCCAAGTTGTGCCTAGAACCCCTCATCCCCAGACTGGCTGCACCGCCCGCTTTTTGACTCAGGAAATAGAGATGAACTCACAGAGCAAGGACGCAGGCTACGTCCGGTCCCGCCGGGACAGGCGGCGCGTGGCGATGGGGCGGGAGGCCCGAGCGTGGTTCTCAGCACCATCAGCAAGAATTTCTTCAGGGCTAATGTGCCAAGTAGCTGCTGGGTGATGAAAAGGAAAAGATGTGGCCCTTCATCTTAAGGAGGTCACATCTCTCCAGGGCAGCACACTTGCCCGCGAAGCAGCTGCCCGGCAGTGTCAGACGGCGTCTGTGTGAGGGAGGAAGCGGTCTGCAGCGTGACTGCTTCGTGGGGAAATCAGGCTGGAGCTTGATTCTGGGTAACATTTGAGCTGAGAGACGTGGAATTTCAGTTTATTCCATTGCCAGTTCCAAGTAATTAAAGTTTCTCTTGCCTTGTGGTGGGTGAATTGTATTAGTTTGGAAAGCAGCGCAGAGTTAATCATTTGAGCTAAAATGTAGTTAGTGCCCAGCTTGTAGAAGCTACAGCATAAACTGCGATTAATCCGCAGGCTTTGAAGCACGGTTACTGTTGCCATTTTACAGGTAAAACGGAACGGTAAGAGCTGAAGGAAGCACGCCTCATTCATCGATTTAGCACTCATTCTAGCTGGGTTATTTCTGCAAGCAGCTTTGGATTCTAAGATGAAATGTGGAAGCCCTTTAGCTTTGGGAGCTGCCTATCATGCTGGGTTTGTAAACCACACACTCAGTTTAACGCTTCACCACATTGTCTCAGATTGTCTAAGAGAGCACCTGACATGGGCCAGCCCATCACCACAGCCACTTTGCCTTGCTTTCAGGTGTCACAGTGAGTGGTCCCCTGGGGGCAGGAGGGAAGGTCTTGGTGGCTGTAGTCTCTTCTGCCCAGTTCTTCTCCTGCATAAAGATCAGAATTTAAATTGCATGTCTTGCACACTCAACTGCTCGTAAGAATCGAGATCTCTGTGCCAATTCCAAATAAAGGCCTCAGGAAGAAAGTAAAGGCAGAACGCAGACCTGGGGATGCCAGCTCGCGCGCATCCCGTTTTGACCACGGTGTTGTGTTCTTGACGGAAGCCTTCCCGCCGACAGATGGCGTGTAGCGTCAGGGTGTAGCATGCGAGGCTGTGGTGCTGGGCCTGCAGGACTCATGGAAAAAAAATTAAAATCGGAAAACAATATCCATTAACCTCTTTGCTCCGCGTCGTTATCACCAATCCGTCTGAAGGTGGTTCTCGTTTTGCTTTGTGTTTTGGCAACCAGGTCAGTTCCCCTGCGACACAGACGGTTCGCTGGATGAAGCAGGCCGCTGAGCCTCGCGCCTGTCAGGTGGCTCAGCTGGTTGTCAGGATAAAAGGACAGGGTGTATTTCCTTGTCTCTCGTGGGTGTTCTCCAGGGACAAAAACACATTCTTCTGAAAGAAAGGAGAACGCCCGCGAGTGAGGGGAGGGTGTTTACGTTCTTCATTCCTCCTGCATTTGAGGACTTCAATATCACACGAGTAATTAAAATGCCTCTTAGGAGAACATAAGAACAGGTTGATGCATTTTAAAAAGACCTTGTGTATCTTGTGAGCTCCAGGGGCTCCCACTGCTGCCAAGAAGGCTGGGTGGGCTTCCTTTATAGAAAAAAAGGCAGTATTATTTGGAGCATTCTTAGTAGACTTGTTTCTGGGAAGTTATTTAAAAAAAGAACTTTCCAAGTCACCCCTCTCAGGTACACGTGGAACGGGGGTTAGCAGGCGCATGTCTGTGTGTTGGTGCTGTCATGTTGTGTGTGGAACCAGACAAGTAGAAATAAGGTGGTCCACTGACGCCCGCTCATCCTTGCTCCGTCCTAGAGCTGCTCCAGGAGGGAGAAGCCCCTGAGGGGCAGGTACCCTGCAGCCAGAGAGGGAACGGATCTTGGACCTGGGCGAGAGTGGGAGAGGTTTTCTGTTCTTGAAGTCCCCAGGACAGAGATTGTCCTAGACTGAATATTTGTGTCCCCAGCATTCATATGTGGAAGCTCTTGGTGATGGCATTTGCAGATGGGGCCTTTGGGAGAGAATAAGGGTTAGATGACTTCATGGGGGCAGGGAGAGGTAGGTGTGTGCCACCCAGGCTGAGAGACAAGTGATGGTCTGGCAGCAAGGAGCTTCATGGAAGTCTAGAGAAAAGTGCAGGGGAGGCAGCCTGGGGACCTCATGGGCTGCATGCAGCGCCATGAGTGAGTCCGGCTCAGGGGTCTCCGATGCCTGCGGGAGGCTGCCACCCCCTCCCCCTGCAGACAGGACCCTGGACCAGTCCCTCCAGTCGTGTTCCTCTCACGCCTCAGCCTGGCTCTTGCCTTGGCCTTCTGGTGTCCTGTCTACGCATCCCTCCTGATCTAGCGAGTGACACCTTCTCGGACGCTACATTCAGCCCCAGGGAGAGGAATCTTCCTTTTAGTTAAACTCCTCTAGCACATGAAATGCTTGCCTAAGGTGAGCACTTCCTCCAGGGTTAACCGTTGACATGTCTGTTTCTCTGGCTGATGCTGGCTGGTGACTCGATGCCAGAGTTCCTTAGACAAGGGGTCCTGACAAAAATTACCAGCGGGTCAACTTGTGTTAGACAACACCCCGAAAGTCGCCCTTCCGACTTAGAGCCCGTTGTCCTGGAACGTCTTCCCTAGTTCTCCCCCGCAGCACTCCGTGCGGCAGTCTCCCCAGCTTAAGACATATAGGTGGTCATGGTTCATGCAGAAACTAGTGTACATGACTTCGACCCCAAATTCTTCAGGACTAAGTTCTTTACAGCAGAAGAATTAGCCAGCAAGTCCAGACTGGTGAAATGCCACTGGGCTGTGAGCTTCAGCAGAGCTCCTGCAAAAATCATTTCTGTAATCACTGAGAAACTCTCATGGTAGAAACTTTGAGCTATCTGGGAAAGAGAAGAGAGGCTTTTAAAAGCCATACCCAAGGTGGGGCTCCAGGATGGCTGGCAGCTCCGTCCACCCCCAGGCCAGTCTCCCTTGTCACAACAGTGTTAACTTCAAAAAGAATAAGAAAAAAAATTTGAAAAATGATACGTTTTCCATATGAATGATGTCTCTTCCTTTACTGAAGTGCTTGGCATTGTTCTTGGGGCTGGGACGCCGCGGATGAGCCATGGCGTTTGCCAGCTGTGCCGTCAGGCCCCCCTCCACGGAACAATGCACTTTAATAAACCTCGTGCGACAGATCCGCAGGTGCGTCTAGGACCACGGTCCTTCGCTTCTCTTCCTGTGTCCTCCTTTCTTATGAATAACCAAATTACGCTTGACTATGGAAGACGTCTTGTTTCAAAGAATTCATGTGAACTTCAGGATCCTGTTGTTACGGTCACCCTCACCCGAGAGTCTGACTCTCAAAGAAAAAAAGAAAGGAATAAAAGGGTGTCTGCCTCTCAGGTTGCAAAGCACGTGGTGCTGCAGCCAGTCTCAGCCTCAGGCTGGGCTTCGTTCCTGAAAGCAGTAGGTTAAGATGGTCTCCTGGCTCTTCAGTGGCGCCCAGGGCAGGCGTCTCCCTGCAGTTCTCCCTGCGCTTCTGAGCTCAGCGAGCACACCTTTCAGCAACATCTCCTTCCGTTCTGCGTGGGGACAGCAGGCAGGCAAGTCTTGGCTTAGTGGTGACATTCCCTTCACCTTGTTTCCTTCAAGACAGAAAACTGATCAGAGCCACAAGCCATCTGAGTTTTCCCCTCTGGGTGGAGGAAATGCAGGTCAGTTGTTATTTGTAGACAGAGTACTGTCGAGAGGACAGACATTTCTCAATCCAGGCAGATTTTGACGTGTAGGAGAGAAAAAGTAAATCCATAGATCAAAACAACAATCAGATACGAAGGTGGAAATCGTGAAAGAACCAGAAAGCAGGCATGAAAGCACTGTAACAGTTACTCCTGTCCCCTTTCTCCTGCTTCTGATTCCTTCTACTATCAGACCAGAATGTTCCATAGCAAGGCCACCCGTGGCCGGTTTCACGCTATGAAGTCATTGCCATTCATTTGAAAAAAGCAGTAAAACCTTTAATTTAGATGACATCCAAGCAGACCTAGAGGACATTACACGAGGAAGGAAGAGTGGGGGAGGGAGGGAGGAAGGATGGAAGGGAGGGAGGGAGGCGGCACAAGTGTTTTGTGCTTGATTTTCACAGCTCTTAGTGAAGAACACAGGTATTTTGAGCTTCTGTTTGGTTCCTTAGCAAATATCCCTACACATGTGTTGGAGGCTCTCCTGCTCAGACATTTCCACTGGGTGGGACCCTGTCCACTTGGGCTGAAACTCTGGGTGGGCCACCAAGGGTCAGTTCCTTTTGCAATGACCCATCATAGGCGATGGCATTCTTAGGTCTGATCTCGCAAACACTGGCCCACAAACGCTGACTCCGTGCTGAGACTGCAGAGCTGAAAGGGTCTGCGGTGAGGGTGGGGCGGCACAGCCTCCCCTGGAAGGAGGCTGTGTGCAAAGTTGGTGTTATAACAACAAGAGTAGTATTACGCACAATGGCACGTCTGCTCAGCCTGTAACAAAAAATATAGACCTTTCTTCAAGGTTCAGCTAATTGGAAGAGGAGAGCGGGCACTGGCACCGGGAGGCCCACTCGCTGTTGGGTCTCCGCGGGCATCCCCGGCGCGGGGGCGCTCCCTGCTCCCGGGCGGAGGGAACCAGCCTGCAGAGCCGGCGACTTACGGGCTCAGACATGAGACTGGACCCGCACGGTCCATGACGTGGGTCCTCATCCTGTTTGCAGTCGCCTCCCATGTCCCAGGCGGAGACGTGGTGCCCGCGACGCAGGTGGGGTGCACGGTTCACATGAGCCTGAAGCGTCACGAGTGCACGCGTGCAGGAGCGCCGGTGGCTTTCATAATACCCTTCTCATTATGAGGCGTTCTTACCACGTTTACTTGAGGGGTTAACAAAAGGCCTGTCTTTCTCTTCCTCTCTGTTTTCCTTCAGACAACGGCTCAGGTAACCACTGCACTGCGGATACGTGTGTGAGGAAGGTGAATGCTATTTAGTGAGATTGAACATGAAACAGCCTAAGCGAGGGTGACTAGTGGAAAGTTCAAGGGATCGTGGAATAAAATACTAAATTTTCTTGTGGCTTGAGCGATACCATTAATGAAAATGTGATCTGTGGTTACCAACTGCAGAAAATAGTGACTCCGCGAAACTGCTCAAACGAGAGGCAAAAATTAAGTAAAAGTTTAAAAATGGTAGAACTGATTTCAGTAGCTGTTTAACTAGCTCTGTTTCTGTATTTATAGAGCCATTAAAGGTCTGGAGAATCTGCTAATTTTTTTTTTCAGTAATACTTTATTATATTTGTAGAGAAAATTATGAGCTATTTGGAAATCACAAATTGGGGGATTTGAAAACATCTTGGGGCATGTCTCTCATGAATGTTAAAGGCCTGTTTTATAGTATAGGCTTCATTACCCAGCAGAACAGAGCAAACACTCTAATTAACCATATGTGTTAAAAAAAAGCAGACTACTGATTATGTCCACTTGGGGCATCATTTTAATAATCGTTCATTAGGAGATGACTAAGCAGGTTTTTAAGTCGTAGCTGTCAGGATGAGAAAGATGTTGGATTGTACGTAGGAGCTTGTACTCACTGGTTGTCTGGACCTGGGCACGTCACCTGCATTCCCTGTGCTCGGCGTTTTAATCTTCACCACGGGCAGAGCCACATACGGTACGGCTTTGGGGTTTGTGTGTGCTTGCTTTACCGAAGCGGGAAACCCCTCCTTGTGATGTGGCAGGACCCCGAGACCCGTGGGGCTCGAGGTAGTGCTGCCTTCCGCTCCCGGTGAGTGTGGAGGTTGTCCTGAAACAGCCTTAACCCTTGTAGCTTTGGCCTTTGGGGGTTTAGTCTGTGTGCGCCATTTTCTATTCAGGAACACCAGTTACACAACCAAAATACCACTTAAAAAACTGATGCACTGTTGGCGTCTCTAAAATGACAACACTGTTGCCTTTCCTTTTGCCCCCTTACCTTTTCTCTCTTAAACACTGACGCTCCCTAATTGACCCCTCCACTGCCCTTTGCTCTTCAGTAACCATAGTTTGGGATTAACAGAGACACACTACTATATATAACACAGATGAACAACAAGGACCTACTGTAGAGCACAGGGAACTGTATTCAGTTTCTTGTAATGAGCTATAGTGGAAAAGAATCTGAAAAAAAAATACGCGTATGTTAAACTGAATCACTTTGCTATACACCTGAAACTAGCATTGTAAATCAACTACTCTTAAACTTAAAATTAAAATTAAAAAAACTTAAAAACACTAAAGTTCCCTGGAACTTCCCATGACCAGCTGCTCTGTCCCAACTCTTTTCAGTCCCAAAGAGACCCTCCCGGTGGTTTTTATACTCCGTGCCACGCCTGTCTCTCTTGAATTCGTTGGTGTGTGAATTTACTCAAGTCCCGTCTCCGGGGCCCAGAGCCCCTCAGAAAGTTTTCCTTTCCTGCACAAGGAACGTTAGGTTGGATCAGCAGAGACAAGTTCTCACGTGGAAGTGAGGAGAGGATGAGGGGTGGGAGGGGGGCTGAGCCGGCCAGAGGGACCCGGAGGGAGGCCACTGGCCACCACCACCATCCTGCACATGGATTTTGTGACGACAGGGATTTTCATCTGGCCACTCAGCTCCCTCAGTCTGCTTGGACCTTCCTCTGCAGCTGAGATGCGCGAAGAGCCTGGGGGCGGTTCTGGGCCGTTGTGCACACCAAAGCACTCTCCCGGCATGACTTCCTGCCCAGAGAAGCCCTCCGGTTCCTGTAATGAGTTACTTCACCTGCAAGGCATTCAGATTTTAGGGTGAACTCCAGCTCGTCTTGCCTGCAGCGGTGACGATAGGGTCTTTACCTTATAATTTTCAGAACTGTGCTTCTCCAACCCAAAGTAAACCTGTGAAGACTCGTTAAAAACAAGAACTTTAAACCCAAATCGTTCTTTTTGTCTGCAGACTAGGATCACTTGAAGACTAGTTGGTCACACATTCTGCATTTCAACATCCAACTTTACTGTTAGCACTAAAAACACAAACATTTCCTAATTCAGTTTTCATCCCCCATTGAAGCCTAGCGCCATGTAAGTCACATAGGCGACACACCGAATCTTTTTAAAGGAATACATTTTCTGATTTCCATAATTACGATATTGTTCTCTTATTTAATGAAGCAATTGATGTTATGAGATTTGGATGCGGAAAGAATAGACTCATTGTAACTTACTTGTGTTTTTTTTTGTTTTGTTTTTCATTTTATAAAATTAATAATAAAGCAAATTATGTTGACTCATTCTACATTCTGTTATTCCAGTGCCCTGAGAAATTTTTGGATTATAAATATTTATGTTCTGTGCTATGTTTGTATGCTGAATTAATTCTGTATATTTTAATTTTATTTCTGTATCTTTCTAGAAAGGATAGGAATTGTATGTGTAAAATAGTATGTTTTGAGAGAGAAAAATGTCCTTAAAACACAATGTTTAGTGGACTCTGCTGCTCTTTTGAATGTTGGCAATTGTTTTGTCCAAATATTTACATACATTTAAAGGTGTAAATTCACTATCATGGTTTGGTTTCGTTTTGCTGAGACTCTTACAGGAGGAGTGTAGTGGAATTATCTACCTTAAAGGTAGTTCTTATTTAGGCTGGAAATACTCTGCCCCTTCACATAGAAGAATGCATTAGATAGAAGTTGAATTCTACCCTGAATGGGTCAGGACCGCACCTGTTCAATTTAAACCTTTTTCTGAAAAACTGCCGTCTTGAGCTAGTTGCTCATGACAACATTCCAGCCCTGGGATGTTACCACTTTGCTCTTTGAACCCCTCTGAGAATCATGCAAAACAGAGGAGAAAAATGCACAGTAGCATATTATTTCCCCCTAAATACAGAAGTTATTTATGTGAACTCTTAACAGTCATGGACTGTGGGCTAAAATAGAGGCCAAAAGAAATAAGTAAAATTGTGATGACTCGATCTGTGTAAATTTTGTGTTGATCCTGAGCATTTTGTATCTTACTATTTTTCCACAAATGCTCATCACAGCCTCATCTAGGTGCTTTTTAAAAACTAAAAATTTATGACTAACATGTTGTTTATTGATATATCCTTTAGCTTGAATTTTAAAATATAATCAGTGCCTAAGGGTGATCCAGAAAAAAGTTTAAAACATGATTAAATAATGAGTTGTTCCTGTTTCAAAGAAAATTATGGTTTTCAAAGAAAATTATGGTTTGCCTTTGATTTCTTCTCTAACCTTACGTGACTCATTTCTAGTGTCTGTGCCCTGAGATCCTGTGTATCATTAGCCAGGAGAATGGAGTTTCTCAGGCATGAACAAATAAAAGGAAGTTAGGAGTAGGTTCTTAGTATCAACAAATACGTACTCCTATGATTAGGAAAGCCGTTTCTGGACATTGTAGCATCGCCCCGGGCTGAGGTCACTGTGGGCTCATTTTTCGTGGTGCAAATACACAGCCAGCCAGGAGAAGCAGCAGCTACGTTGGTAGCACAGCCCCTGCGATGGGAACCGAGCAGTGGGGAATTATGTCTAATTATATCCCTGCTCAGTAGGAGTGAGGAGTCCGTCTGAAGTCATCATCTTTGAACGTGATTGAGTTACTGGAAGACCGGGAGGACGCCTCCCGGGTGCCCCCGGCATGGCGGCTGGTGCCCAGGGGGCGTGCAGTGGGCCCTGCCACGCGGAGGTGAAAGGTCCAAGATCCACTCTTTATTTAAATACAACTTTCTGAAGTTGAATTGGTATCAAAAAGAGGTGAATGGGTAGGCTAGGATCCAAAATGTAAATGCACTGAATGCCACACTAAGATACATTCAAAATGGGTTAGAATGGTAATTTTTATCTTATTTATGTTTTCTCATAATAATAAAAAAAACGCACACTCGCCCCTGCCCGAGGGCCTGCTTGCTCGCATGATGTGTCCATCTTTACTTCAAAGACTCTGTGGTTGGAATTATCGCTTAGGCTTAAATAATTCCATGAGGAAGGATCTCAAAAGTGGCTAGACTGGGGTCTTCAGCGCGTGTTGAGGGAAATAAAAAGTGCCCTATAGGGATGCACATTGGTGACACGGTGATAAACGTTATTTATGTTCCATGCAGGGCTTTTAGAGACCTTTAAATGTATATTATTGAGCTTAAGAAGGGGCGGGGGGGAGCGCACAGTTTCAGTAGCTTATTGGCCCAGGGGCCCTTTAATTGGCATCAGACCTGGTCATTTTTGCCAGGAGTGTTCTGTGGATTGAATCTAAATTTCTCATTTTCCAGATAAGGAAACTGCGGGCATTAGAAGTTGTGACTTGGGCCAGAGCACACACAGAATGGGGTGGGGGTGAGGGGGCCCTGGCTCCCCAAGAGACGTGCTCCCGTCATCAGCCGTAGTAAGCCAGGGTGTTTGCATGGTTCTGTAGGCGAATTTTCACGATGGGCGTGGTGAGCAGCTGTGTTGTGGAAGTGTGTCCCTCCATTGCTTCTCCCGGTTACGTGCCGCAGGGGTGCTGTGACCTAGGTTACTGGGAGCCCGGTTGGTCATGTCTGCGTGGCCGTGACCCTTTCTCCCGTTCCCCTCATGGCCGCTGAATTCGTTTTATTGATGAACTATGGATAGGAGTTTAAATTGTGCAAATGCAATGGTCTTTCTCTGGAGTGCCCACCGATTTGTAGATGGATTTAGAGGTAAGATGCCCAGGATGGCAGTCAGTAGAAAAAGACGTTATGTCCAAGGCCCAAAAACTTCATTTGTGGTTTTTCTTGGGGTTAGAGAGGTGACTTTTATAGACTCAGAGAAACTCCTCGAGAGGTGGGGTAGCAGCCCCTTTCCTCTGAACCTTTGCAAACCACACACAGCCAAGCGCAGAGGCTCGCGGGCAGAGGCGCCGCGGGACCCGCTGTGTGACGTCCCTGTCGTGGTGAACGCCCAGTGCACTGAGCCTCGTGACAGGCCGTCTGTTGTCTGTCCACTTGCCTCAATTTAAATTCGACTTCTCAAAGCCCAAATTATTAAAAAAAAAAAAAAAAAGGAAAGGAAAGGGAAGGATGTAGGGAAGGAGAAAGAAAGAAACAGGGGAAGGTAGGTCCTTTTAGGACTTGGATCGTAAGCCGTCTGCGTGAGTTTTGCTGGTCCACAGTTTCACGTCTGCTGGGCAGAAGGAAAGAGTGTCCTCATGGCATTTTCACCGATTATCGGTCTGGCAAAAGCGTTATGTCAATTCAGCCAGCCTGTAACTGCGAGACAGACACAGTGGGCTGAATTACAAGCTTCTTTGGGGCAGAAGAGTGGCTCTATTATTTTTTTTAATCACCTGCAGAACCTCACAAAACAGCTGAAGAGCAGCCTCCCTGAATTTGGCATCTGCTGTCACAGCCATTAGGAATTAAAATAACAGGTCCTTGTGTGACCTTTGTGATTGTCAAGCACTGGGCACACAGATTTTAAGGAGTAGCCCCTGACTTCTTTCTGTGTTTCTGTGGATTTTTTTTCTTGGTTATTAGTAGTGCCAACACCGTCTTTTGGTTTTTTTCTGAGAAGCTATTATGCACCAGGCCCTAAGCCTCTTTATGCACAGAAGGAGACCGGGGCTTCTGCTACCGCTGCAAGCTGTTCACGGTGCTGCCAGGCTGCTGTCGTAGGTCAGGCTGCTGTGGCAGGAAACACAATGCCAGGGCAGCTTCTAAACAGCAGACGTTGACTTCTGACCGTTCAGGAGCCGGGAGGCCCGAGGCCTGGATGCTGGCAGGGCCCCGTCAGGTGAGGCGCTCTTCCTGGTCTATGGACGGCCGTCTCCTCTGGGTCCTCACGTGGCAGAGGGGGCGAGGGAGCTCTGTGGGGTCTCCTTTATGAGGTTGTTAAATCCTCTTCATGATGGTCCCACCCTGATGAGCCAATCACTTCACTTCCCCAAAACCCCCAAGTCCTAATACCATCGCCTTGGGGGTTAGGATTGAACATGATGAACGTGGGAGGACACAGACGTTCAGATCATAGCCGCTGTACCCCCCCCCCCCAAGCTTGTATATTGTTTAGACATTGAAAGGGATACATGCGAACTTGTAACTGGGCCGCCACCCACTCTGGCCAGCATTGCTTTCTGCAGTGTCACGGGAGTTGTGACCCAGTTAGCTTACAGACGTTGTGATACGGACAGAGGAGACTGCGATGGTGGGTGATGGCTCTGCAGGTTTTCTTCTCTGCTTCGTGTGTGCTGGTTGGTTTGGTCTTTCTCAGTGATCCTCAGGTGCCAGCTTATGTTTAAGAGACTGTCTGGGGCACCTGGGGGTTTATTTGGCTGCTGGCTGGGCAGCCTTGTGAGAGGATGTGCTGGGCTGTCGAGCCCTGCAGGCAGGGTGTCCGTCCTGCCGGCTCCACAGCGGAGTGTTCTCTCAGCTCCTTCCTGGGCGGGTAAGACGTCTCAGGAGAATTCTCAGAGCTCGGTGGGAGGAAGAAGCTTGGCGTCTCTCCTTGGAGATTTAGGTTTTCTTTTCATCTCCACTCCTCAGTCTAGCTTTGCCAGTATCCCTGGGTCAAATTCAGCGTCTCTGAAGAGAAAGCCTCCAGCCTCATGAAGAAGTCTGGGCGTGGCAGTGGCCCCCCGAGCAGGTGAGGGATGGTACCCGGAGATGTCAGTTTATCTTACCCACCATTCCCACACGTCTTCCTGTGCGGGGCCCTGTTTTCACACATTTTCAGAGATATCTGAAGCCTGTCACCCCTGAGACTTTCTGGGATTCTGTGCTGCAAATTGGCTGGCTTCTGGAATTCCCAAATTGCCCATTTAGATTTCGGCTTTACCAATCCTGCCAAGTCAGCTCCACTGGTCTGTTAACCTCGTGACTTCTCAGATTTTGCTGCTGTCAACATGTCTCTTTCTCGCTGTCCTCGTGGAGATGGGCTTTGTTATGCCTTCGAAGTGTTTTGTGAGCAAGAAGTGGTAATTGTGTGAGTAGACTCAGTAGGCTATGTTTAACAAAAAGTCTCCAGTTTTGATAAATTCCATTTTTGATGTGTTTGAAATATTCATGGAACAGAATAGACTTGAGACAGATGGGGATTGGGAAGTGCGGGCTGAGCTGCAAGGATGTCACTCAGCTCTCTGAGTGTCTCTAGATTTCAAGTTCTGTTCCTCACTCCTTTGGCTGAATTTAGTGACCTTCCCCCGACTGGAGTTTGGGTGGAGCTGGGCAGCCAGTGGCGTCCTCCACGGCTGTGCGTCTGGGAGGCCCACGGCGTGGGCTCCGGCTGCCTGTGAAGACCTTTGCGCTGTTCAGCCTGGTCTTGCTCCCCGCCGCCCCAGGCCCCCCTCTCCCTCGGGGTCTCACTCGCCCCAGGCCTCCACCTCCTCCTGCGTTTGGGCGTTGAGTGGATGTCTGCTGGGCGGCCCTGCGCCCCTGCGCCCTCCAGCCTGTTCCTTTGTTAGACTTTCTCATCCCAGCAAATGAGGGGTTTTTTTTTAATTTCTAAATTTTATTGGACTGTAGTCAGTTGACAGTGTGGTGTCAGTTTCTGGTGCACAGGGTCGTGTCTCTGTCACACATGTACGTACATACATGTGTTCCTTTCCATGTTCTTTTTCATCACAGGTTACGACAAGATACTGAGTAGAGTGTGAGCATTCTTCATTTCTCTCTCCCTCTCCTGCTCGTCCACCTCCCTGTCCTGTTGATTCCGTCCCCACTGGTTCCTGCCAGTCCCCCTCCTCCGTGTCCTTCCCCTTATGCCGGGAGAAGCCGTCGTTTCTCAGAAACTGGGACTGTTCGCTCGCTGGCCTGTGTGTCCCTTTCTGCACCAGCACGCGGCACGGCCCACACCCGTGGTTAGAAGCGCACGCCAGAGGCCGTCACTTCCCTGGCCTTCAGAGCCTTCACACTGACGCGTGGCCCTACCTGCTGGCCCAGGGGAGCCCCTGTGTGGTCTTCGGGGTCGGCCCCATGATGCGCCTCCTCTCCCCCCCGCCCCCCCCCCCCCCAACCTAACCCTCAGACACACAAACCCTTCCCCCAGCTTCCTGGGCGTGGAGTGTTTTCCTTCCTGTTCTTTCACATGCAAATCTTCTTTCCATAAAGATATGCGTATGCGATGAGGGCCGTTTTAGAATGCAGACAGAGGAAACTCAAAGGAAACCTTTAGAAAAGACCAAACTGGAGATTTGGACAGTCTGACTTAAGAGGCCAAGAATTCAGTCTCAGAAATCTAAACTTGGGTGTGTGTCTATATGTAATTCCTCACATGTGATTCGGAGAAGTTGCCACATCACTGAAAATGCCATTACAGGATTAAGATACATCAGCAAAATGCCATGAGAACTGATAAGGGAGTGAGAGCGGAAAGGCATAAGAAGCAGGTTTCGTGCTCTGCTTCCCCGATGCCCTCCACCCCCACGGGCCCCGGCCGCACCCTCTGTGCCTGCCGGCCTCGCTGCCCTCACGCTTTGCCTCGGTGCAGGCCCACGCGGACCTTTCCGTCTCCTTTTCCTCCGCGGTTCGCCTTTCCACGTGTTCTTCCTCTGCGCTGAGTCTTGCTAGCGTGAGACCATCCCGCGTTCTGAGGTCCCTCCACGCCGCGACCTTGCGGTGAAGTGCCCCGCTGTCCTGGGAGGCCACGCATCGTGGGGTTCATGCGCCTGCATTTTCTGAAGCTTTAAATCCCAATCAGAAAAGCAGCTCAGGCTTGTTGTGATTGTTGGTCTGGCTTGCTTTTGTTGTTCTGCTGATGAGGTGAGCTCGGCCGTCTTCCTTATCGCTTCCAGAATGCCATCTCGTCGAGTGCATGGACGGGAGGACGGGTTGTCGTCGCCTGCCCGTTTTCACTTACGAGCGAGTGCTTGGGAAGTCTCCAGCAGTTACTCTCCCTCTTTCCCACAGGAGACGCCCTTAGACCAGTTCCTACTGCACTAGCGTGCTGGGGTCTGCATTCAGCACCGTGTAGCAGACCCACGGTGCTGCCTGCCTTAAGGTGTTGCAGCCTGTAATCCTCCAGGGAGGGGCAAATCAATTCCATTTAAAGCTGCCTTCTCTCTGGTGACTCTCCCTGGGTTAGCAGCTTGGAGGGAGGCTTCCTCGGGGCCGCGGGCCGAGGCAGGGGCCGCAGCAGTCGTGCTGGGCTGGGGAGGAGTGGGGAGAAGGCAGCTGCTCCGCCAGCCTGGTTCTAGGACAGTGTGTTGTTTTTACCATTTGATTCTGTTCAGTTCTGTGTAGAGCTGCATCTGGAGGCTCTTCTTTGTGAAGTTCTAAAACCTTTTCAGTCAGTTACCACCCTCCCCAGACGACTGGGGCTTGGCGGTGAGAAGTAAAAACGAAGTGGCGTTTTCCTGACCCAGCTCAGTGAACTGTCACACAAAGCAGACCCCTTAGGTCTTCCAGCCGCCCGTCCCTGCGACGGTGCCCAGGGGGCTGTGTGGAGGGTCTGTCAGTCACAGGAGAGGCAGGCTGCGGCCAGGAGGAGGCCACAGTGGTCCAGGAGGGGGTACCGATAAGTAACCAAATCTGTGCTATTCTCTAGGAAGGTGCATGGTGTTACAGGTGGTGAGGTCTCAGAAGGCGCCAAGGCGGTGGCCGTGCAGTGTTTGAGGTGACTCCTGGGAGATGGGGAGGACGGAGAAGAGCTGGGGGAGGGCGGGGTGGGGGTGCAAGGATTCCAGGCATAAGACAGAGAAGCAGGACGTTGCCTGACATGTTTGAAGGAGCTGCACATGTTGTAGGTTAGGTACGTTGCACACACAAAATATGGGATTATACAGAAAAGGCAGGGGGTGCCCACTTAGAACAAAGCCTTGCGTGACAAGGAAAGCATGTTGAAATTCCCTCCTGTGGGATCCGTAGGTCACAGCTCTTGTAAGTTTAGAAAACTGGCTTTATCTTGCCGAGATGGGCAGCGTGCTCTGGGTTCAAGTCTGGGTAAAAATCCGACACAAGAAATGGGCATGAGTCAGTCCAGCACAAATCCGTGTCCTTTTGGTCCTCCGTTCTCATTGTTTTCTCTAGCTTCTCTTTTGTGTCATTTCACAGTGTTAACTACAAAGTACGCTCCCTGAAACATTAATGCTAAGAAAGAATAATAGATGTGCCACCAAGAAGAAAATGTTTTAAAGAAAGAGTAGCAGGAACGGTCACACCTGAAAATCCACAACGTGCACGTCTGCACTAAATCTATTTCATGTTAATTTTTTTTTTCAATCTCAGCATGACCCAAACTTCCATGAGTACCAAGCCCCTTATTTTTTGCATATCCTGTGTACAAATGTGGAGGAAAAGAACCCACCTGACCTGTAATGATCAGAACACCAGGGGGACCTTGAGTTCGTTGGAGGAAACGCTCCCTGTGCCTTGGTGGAAACTCTGGAGCCGTCAGATCCTTCTCTTGGTTTAGAATATTCAAGAGCGTTGACTCTCTTATGCTAATAACAATTCAGACATGTGCCTTTGCCTGAATAAATTCCTCACATTTTAACTAAAAAATTTCCAGAAAAGCACCAGCTGTGGACATCTGAAAGCAAACGTGTATGTTCCATGGGAGAGAGGGCTGGTGGGGAAGGTGCTCTTGAAAGTTCAAGCTCTGGGCTGTGACAGGAGGAGAGGAATTCGTGAGAGCGGGGTTCCCCCTGGAGGCGGCCAGCGGCCCCGCCGCCGAGCTGCTGACACTGGACCCCTGTTCGCGCCTGTTTGGGATGCTGTGCGCCTCGCCTCCCAGGCGGCCCCTGAGAACTGAGCCCCATTCACGCGTCGGAATAGAACCGCCGTTGTGGCTTTGCTGGCTCCGAGGCTTCCCTGCAGCCAGGCGGGAAGAATCCTGAAACTGAATCGGAATCTTGCTTGACTGTCTCACTGACCCTGACGGGGTAGGTCCTGTGCCCGCTTCTCCCGTGAAGTGTGTCTGTCCTCGTCCATCGCCAGGAGGCCATAGGGAGAAGGAGCTGGGACGCTGCTAAGAGAAAGGAAATGGCAATAGAAGCCTAGTGGTTGTCGTCTTTCGTATACCTGTGTTTGTGTCGTGTATGTTTCTATTAACATTATGCTACATTCTATTAAACGTATGCTACGTTCATCACGTGGAATATCCCACGTGTGTGAATATTCAGCTCCCTGTGTGATCTCTGTGCATACACGCAGTGCACACACCTGCACCTATATATGCGTGCACATATACACACACACACAGTATACACACACCCACATTCATACACATGCACCCACACACACCTGCAGGCATGTAGACACATCCACACGTATGCACACATTTACACACATACACACATACACGGTGTCTGTGTTCAAAACTGTGATAAGCCTTTCTTCTAAGATCCTAAGAAAGCGAAGCTTATTTCCATTTTAATCCATTCATTTTATCACCACCTGTTGATCCCTGTCGTATGTTAGGATGTATTAAACACACAACAGAATAAAATAAAGCACTAAGGTCTGAAAAATGAGAAAAACTGGAACAAAATATAGGGAATAAATGGACTGTTTAGTAAGTCAGATATTTATTTATCATTTTCTTCTTTCTCTGTTGTCCGTCAGTAATTATGTCGTCAGAACTCTGGCCTTTGCCCTGACATACGTTACTCATGACACTGCGCAGGAAATACACTGTGGGCCCACAGTCACTGTTACCGTCTAACGGACACTCTGCCCATTCATTCATTCGTTTGAAAATTGAATAAAATTGTGAAATTTTCTGGAAGATACTTTACCTGCTCTCGAGGGGTCTGTGTCCTAGATCTGACATACGGGTTTATGGATATATTAAAAATAAATAAATAACAAGAAAAATACCCCCCCAAAAAATTACCTGGGTTCATTCCAGGAACAGGCAGTTAATTTATTGCCTTGTTAATGGTCTTCAGCTGTGTGTCCCACCCACTCTTCCCTCGGCGCCCTCATCCTTCAGGTTTTAGGTTTGGTGAACTCCCAGGTGGTCTGCACCCCAAGCCTTCCTTTACCCCATGGCCTCGTCCAGGTGGTGAGTGACATGGTCCCCGTGATGTCTGTACTTGTCTCATGGAACAAAAGGCCAGGTAGGAACTGCCTGTTTAACATGTGTCTCCACTGACTTCAGAAAAGTGTAAGCAAGTCTTACATTTTTCACACCTTTAGTAAGGGACCTAGGATAGCATTTGGTACATAGTAGGTAGTAAATAAATACTCAGTAAAGGATGCATTAAATACAGGTTTTAAAAAGTTTGTGTACAATAACGAGAGGGTGGATTAACCTTTTGGATTTTGAATGAAGATAGCTGTTGCCTGTGGATTGATAGGAAAATACCTGAAAGTTGCAGGAAAAAAAAAAGTTTGGGTAAAGGTCTATGACATTAATTTTAAGGCAAATTAATGATAAAAGCTGTCATGTGTGGTACTTAGGGGGTGTTGCTGACGTTCGGCAGTCTGCATCTGACTCTCGTGCACAATTGTTTTGTTCGAAAGAAAATTATCGTCTGAAGTCTAGAGATACCTAAGACATGTTTGAAAATAGTTTGTGGAGGAGATTTAAGTTTGTATGGCTTTTTGTCAATTCTCTCCTTGCAAAGCCAGTTTGCTTAATGTTTAACATGCCAGAAACTTCCTCTCAAATTTAGGATTCTGCCGTATTTAAGAGAATTTAATGTGATATGAGGGCCGCTGTCTTAAACAATGTTGGGGTTATGTTTTGCCAAGTTAGCAAAGCTTCTTTCTATCCAAACTTGGCTAACATTCCTTTGAATGCTCAGAAGTGTTCAAGAGATAAGAATAAAAATCAACACATTCAAACATACCGTAACAGTTTCAAAAGGGGCTGAAAAGTTTTCAGGTCCCTGAACTGCTGTGTGTTTGGTGCTTGGATGACACAGTAAACCCATGATTTGGATTTACGTCAAATGATTCTAGATGAGGTGTGTCACTTCAAAAAATAAAACAGAATAAAGAAAGTTAAATGAATTTGAGAGTTTATGTAGTGATAGTGGGTTTGAAGACAGAGGTCAAGGAAAATGTGTGAATCTTTTGGGTTTTCTTTCATTTCTTAACAAATCTGATGTGCTTAATCCTGCCATCTAAGAAATGTGCAGTGTTCCTATAACATATTCAGTGATTAGAACGTACAATTCATAGATAAGTAACAGGAAATTTTCAAGATATAATTAACAATTGCATGTGGATATAGATTTCCTTAAAGAAGTGTTTTTATATTTTAAAAAATTTTTTTGAAACTTAAATTTTTTTTTTAATTGTAGTTTTTGGTTTTTTTTTTTCCCTGTAGAGATGCTTCTTGCTTAGGGGAGTTCAGAGCAGGCCTAAGGCAATCTCGTTTATTCTTAAGTCAGCCATCCATGCAGAAAATACTCTCTGGGGAAAAGAATGCAATATTGTTGGGAAAATTTCTCTTACTAGACGCATGTACCTTTGCAAAACTGATAGTGGTAATGGTCTTCAGTCCCTGCAGATAAGCTCTGGGCTGTTTACTAATTGAATTTGAAAGATCTCTGGTAATTCAGTATGTTAGAGATTTGCTGATCTTTGCTTCTTTAAGTTACCCAAATAAATTAGGGGTACAATCAAACAAGCAAACTGAAGTGGAAAATTGCCTTTCTTCAGATAAACTTTTCCTGAGCTACTCAGAACATTACTGGGATATTATTTAATGAGCTATTGATTTGTTTTACTCCAAATCTTTTAGAAAATTGACCAGATACTTGATTTTCTATTTGTACATTTGTAACATTTGAAGATGAACCAGTACTTACACTTGACAAAAACAGAAGGAAAATCTCACTAATTACTGTTTATACTTCAAGGTTGAAAGCCTCATCTTTTCTCTTTTAAAAAAAATTTAATTAAAAAAATTTTTGGTGGGGGGAGATAATCAGGTTTATTGACTGATTTGTTTAATGGAGGTGCTGGGGACTGAAGCCTGGATTTCGTGCATGCTCGTCACGCACTCTACCACTGAGCTATACCCTCCCCTGTCATCTCTCCTCTTTTAAATGAGATTCATCAGAGCCACAAGGGCCCGCAATAAAATAAACAGGAAAAAATGGGTATGAATTGGTAAAAATTGATACCATAGGTCTTACCTTTCAAAACAAGGATTCCAACTTAACATGTCCTATCACTGAATGTTGGTTGCACGCTGTGACGGAGGAGATGCGTTCTTCCCGAGGAAATGGAGGAATGAGCAGGAGTCGTGCTGGGGTGCAGAGCTGGGCATCTGGGAGGAGGGAAGACGGATGGGAGACAGGCGTGCAGGCAGAGGGGAAACTCCAGCAGTTCAGGGCTGCGCCAGAAGAGGGGGCAAGCAAGTAAGTGGTAAGAAAAGAGGCTGGGAGAGGAGGTCCAGGACAGAGACTGGTCAGCTCCTTGACTGGCTCGATGGGATGTTTGCACTTGACTCTAAATCTTTGAAGGGACATAGACGATCCTAACGTTAAAGGAATGGGACCTTGTTTGCTGTCAGAATGTTCCTCTGCTGGCAAGGCCGCGGGAAGACGCCTTTCAGATGGGAAGAACTGGCAAGCGGGAGGGGACTGAGGGAGGGAGGCCAGGTGGAAGCTTTTAATTTTAGTCACTTAGGCAGTTATCCTCGCAAAAGCCGTAGGCGTACAAAGGAGGTAAAACCATGTCAGGAGAGAACGCTGAGCTCCAGGGGAGATTTTTGTTTTAAGATAGAAAATTATTTTTTCCTTTTCTCCTCTTGAATTGAAGTTTAGTTGATTTACAGTGCTGTTAGTTTATGGCGTCCGGCAAAGTGATTCTGCTTACATATGTGTGTGTGTATATATACATATACATTTACATGTACATTCATTTTCATATTCTTTTCCTCTATAGATTACTGTATCGAATATAGTTCCCTGTGCTAGACTGTAGGTCCTTGTTGTGCATCTGTTTTATAAGCGGTAATCTGTCTCTGCTAATCCCACACTCCTAACTTATCCCCCCTGCCCTGTCCCCTTTGGTAACTGTAAGTTTGCTTTCTATGTCTGTGAGTCTCTTTCTGTTTTTTAAATAAGTTCATTTGTGTCATATTTTTAGATTCTACTTGTAAGTGATAAGACAGAAAATTTGAACGTGTGTTTATGCTGTAAGTCACTGGAGGCAAGGTTGAAGAGAGGAGAGGAGGAGTAATTCCCAAAGCGAGAAGTCAGAAGGGGCGGGGGAGAACGGGCCAGCCCGCCCTGGTTTCCAGCGTGCGAGGAAGGACACGTTCACGCGCAGGTTTTCTGCTGTCCCGGGCCGCCAGAGGACGTGACGTCCCCCCGTCACACCTGCGGGCACGGCAGCAGGGAACTTTGTGAAAATCCCACAGTCCTGGCGTTGTGAAGGGCTACTTAACGCCACCGTAATTTTCCACCCTGGATAGTGAAGGTAACACTTGTAAAGCAGCACCATTTCTGGATGTTCCTCTTCTGGTTTCTGTAATGCAGAGTTTCTGCAGGTGTATCTTCTCCATCTTCCATGCTTTTATTTCCCCTTAGTTCTTGTATATTTCAGTCATTTCTTGACTCATCATGATCTTTTGCAAAATTGGTTTGATGTCATTCTGCTGCATATTATAGCCTCTGTTTTATTGCTGTACATGTATCTTCTCAAAATTATTTTTCAGTTAAGTATAAGAAAATAGAATGAGTCAAATCAATCTTCTGTTGAAGGTAAAGAATACAACCTGCTCTTACGGTTCCTCTAGGATTTAAAACCTGCAGAAGGCATGTGGGTAGAAGCATCAAGTATCAGCTGCCAGTAGCCACAGAACATTCTGGAAGCATGTAGAACAGAGTGTTAATAACAGGGTAATGATGAAGGCCAGCAGTGTAATTCCTTGGAGGATTGCTTTTCTGTTACTGCTGGAAAGGATTCAAATAAGATCTAATTTGCTTTTCCCTCTTGGCCCTTTTTTTTTTTTTCCCTTCATCTCTTCCTCCTTGTCCTTTGTGTATTTGACTACAAAAGCAATTATGACAAGAACATTTACTTTTGAAAGGAAGAAAATGTATCTTTGCTGTATCCGTTTTCATTTCTGTTACCTGGAAGTCATCACCCATCTGTATAAATATTTTGCAATCATGATGAAAATAGGCTTTTTTTGCATTCTGACATTACCCTAGATAGATAAACAATATGTTTTCTAAGTGTGAACAAAACTCAGTTGCCCTGATACATTGTCTGTTTATTAACTCTTCCCCTATTGTTGAGATACTCGGTTTTACTTTTCTCTGCTTAAATATTTCATGCTATAACAAAAATCTTTGAAGGTAAATTCCAGGACTTGAAATAGTAGACTGATTAGTATGAATATAAGTGTGGTTCTTGCCCCTTGCTGACCTCTTGCTCCTCAAATATGAACCAAATTATAAATAACATCACCAGCCGTGAGGTTGCATCTGTTACAACATAACTATTTTAGCCATTAGCATTGTCAGGTTTAATGGCTTGTTATTCAGAAAGATTATGAAATGTTACATTATCTCTGATTATTTTTGATTATTAATACATTCATTGTAGAGAAAAGTTTTATTTAATGTAAAAATTTATTTAAATTTATTTAAGACCAACATGTAAACGCTTAATAATTTATGTGACAGTAGACCAAAAAATACCCCATTGACAATGAAAATCTTGTTTAATAATTTTCAGTTTAAGAAATATTAATGGTTAGACAACAGTTTTAAATGAATAAGAAAAAAATGAAATAAACTAATTTAAACAGTAGATAAACTGCAGTTTCTAAAATAGCAACAAACGAGTTGATCAAAGAGAAAATATTACTGACTTTTAAAAATCTTCCTTGAAATTGTGAAAAATACCAGAGTGTGTTAGTCTCCTTTGCTGCTAGTCAGAAAATGGCTAATCCTGGCCACTGAAATTAACGTCATCATGGTTTAGATCAGCCACAACTGTGCAGTTTAATTCTGTCATTTGGAAATGATAGTAATGCTAGTGATGTTTGTTCGTTATGTAGCTTTTCACATTCATTTTGTATCTGCCTCATTTTGTAATCTTATTTTGATCGCTACATATATAAATTATTTTCTTTTTGCCAATTATAGAATTTTTAAGATCATTTACAAAATTGGAAAAGACTTTAGTGATCTTGGGCTAACAACATACCTCTTCCAAATGTGAAGCAACAAAGATATTTATACATGTTTGAAAAGGGTTACATATGATAAAAGCATGTTTAAAGGGTGATGGTTTTATAAATTTGTAGTTTGACCCATGTTGATTTAAAATCTTGTTCCTTGTATCTTCTCAGAGAAGAGAGCAATTTGTTTGAATCTAAAAAAGATTTAGTTTTTGAAATTTGGAACAAGTCTCTTAACAATCAAATAATTTGCTTCTAGAATCACATGACATCAATCAAAACTCTGAAGAATTGGGACAAACAAATAACCGACTCTCATTTTTTAATGGCGTTTTTTTTCCTTGAACATACTTTGAAACCCTAGTTTTTCTGAACGTATGAACACGTGGTATGAGTAAGAACCGGGATAAGTGGCTGGTGCCCTCTGTCTCACCACCCCGTGCTGTGTCCCCTCCTCACTCAGCTTCCTGTCTGGGCGAGGGCCCCCAGGGAGGTGTCCTCAGGGGGAGGACACTGGGGACACTGGGCACAGATCCCGTGAAGACTTACGGCTGGGGTGGGGGGTGGGGAGAACCGCATATTCTTTGAAACACAGAGAATACAGATGTCACAGGTAGACTGGTCCTGAGAATGGAGTCTTGGCAAAAACGACCAGTAAGTAACTTAAGAAACAAAACTCTGACCTGCAAGAAGATCGAGGACTTACTTTCTGGAGAGTTGGCAACATTAAAGGAAATTCTTTTGCTGTCTTTTTGTTTTTATTTGTCACGTATGCTATCAATAGGGAGTTTTCCACTTATACCTTAAAAAAATAAATCTAGCCCAAGCATTTATTCCTTTGTGGCCAGAGGATCTGTTCATATCACAGTGGCCAGTGAATTGCGTTGACCTCAGTGTATGTTACTGGGTGAAAGGAATTTTCCAGTGGCTCTGAAATGAGTCACAGCAGCCGTCAGTGACATGTGTTGGCACCAAGCTTAGCTTTTGGATGAACTTCTTTTCTGTTCAGATCACATTCCGACCACTGACGCTGGCCGTGTCGCTTGGTAAGGGACACCCATTTTACCCCCTTCCCCATCTGTTGAATGTCCCTTGTCCCTTCTTTATAAGCTGTTTGTGATATTTCAGTTCTCACTGTTACTCTCTTTGATTACCATCTTTTTTCTTTTTAACTTCCTAACTCTTCCTCGTTATAAATTAAATACATCCCTGAGCATTCATCTGCTCTCCCTCCTGCACTGTGAGCTCTGGGAGGGTAGGTGTCACGTCTGTTCTGTTCAGCAGCACGCAGGAGAGAGAGGACTCAGAGCCATCTGGGGATGGCTTCACCAAAGACTTGCTGCAGACCCTACGTTGACAAAAATTAGTACGTAGGAAAGTACAAATTTGCTTTTGAAGGCCTAGCTATCACCCACCCTGTAGAACATTTTAGGCATCTCCATAGCCTCTGCATTTTTCCATTCTACTGACAGAACTTAAGAATGACACACAGAGAGGAAACACACACACACACACACACAAACACACACACACACACACACAGATAGAGCAAAGCATTAAAATACCCTATTGTCACTGCACCCTTGAAAGGCAGACAGGCAGATGCTTCATTGTCTAAAGCACATTCAGTAAAATGAATACAAACCTAAGTATATTGTGAAGAAAAGGCATCACTTAGGGAGCGGTCACATCCTGGTTTGTTGTGTCATTATAGGAGCAACGATGCCAGCTAAGACAGCTGGTCACCCCACCAGCCCTGGAACTGGCTCATTGAAATGTTTTTATGGGAAAAAAAAACAAAAAAAAAACTTGACACTTAAGTTGAGTGGTGAGCATTCAGACTTGGGCGGGAATTGAACATTCAGATGTCCCCCTTGCTTCTTTTCCAGAGTACAGTCACCTAGGTGTAAATTAAGATCTTCTCTGCCCAGAGTCTTCATGGTTGGCTTAAGTAACTGCTCCTGAGCAAGGCAGACAGATGCAGCGGTCTCCCCAGGGCGTCCGTGTGTGACGGTCGTCTCCGACCACGAGACAGAACTGGGAGTGTTTCTGCAGGAAGCCGTCAAAGACGTGAGCGCTGGTCACAGTGTGCTGGGAGCACAGACCACGCTGGAGAGACTTTGAATTGCCTGTGGATGTGCTCATGTTTAATCTGTTTCCTTTGCTCTTCCATTTTTTGATATATATTTGGCTAAAATTTGAGAAAATTATGGAAATGAAAAGAATAATCAAGGGTCGATCAGGGCTTGTTTGTGGCTTGTATTTCAGTTCATTCTACAGTTGTCACTTACCATATTCCACATTTTTTTTCTCTTTGTTTAACTCACAGGGAAAAAACAAAAAGGAACCACAGACCAGTATTTCTTTTGTGTCAGGTGCTAGGTCACACCTTCTGTGCATATAACTTTACTTAATCCTGAGTTCAGTCATCTAGATGGTGAAAGATGATTATTTATAAGTCAGTCACTTAGTGCTCAGGGGGATGAGGCACTGGCCCCAGGTCAACGTGGTGGAAGCTGGTGGGTGGGGTTTGGACCCTCCGTCTCTGACTTCAGGACATCACAGAGTCCTAGGCACTGAGCGTGTAGACATGAAAAGCGCTATGGAGAAAAGATAAATTGATAAAATAATTCCCCAAGATTTAAGTATAGGAATTGTTAAAGACATAAATCCAAATGCCTTTAATGAAGCTTCACTTTTTAAAAAAAGGATTTGTAATTATATGCTGATAGCACAATGGAAATGTATTTTAATAGACATTTCTGACGACTTCCAAAAATTTTATCTAAGTCACTTCATCACTGAGCCTCAGCTTCCGGACGGAGACAGTGAGGATGCTAAGTGGGGAGCTGTGCAGTTGCCTTTCGATTCCAGTTAGCATTGATTCTCCTGTGATTTTTGATAGCAGATGTTTTTGAAATTTAGTGCTTTTTTTGCATGTTACTGTAAACAAGGCCAACCAAAAATCGATGCAGTGTGATTGGAAGAGAATTCTTGCGAGTCGATTGAATGGAGGAATTGTTCTGGAATTTTTGTTTTGTTATAATGAGAATGGATAAATTCCATTTTGTTCACGTAGTTAAAGAGGAACTTTTGAAATGTCAGACAACAATGAAGGAAGCAAAACTCACTGAGATGTTACAACCTCTAATACATCATTACCAGAAAAGCTATAATGATGATTTGGGGGTACACAGACTTCAGTATTGCTCAGGATTTCATGACAATTCAAGACAATTTTCGATACATCCAGAGCCCTTGAGATTTTAATCATCATTTTTCATTCAGCTCACTTTTTCCCCTATAGAGGTTGAGAATAATAGCAGCCATTTCTTGGCCATAAGATTTGTTTGACCTGGCATTGAGTATCTAAAAGTTTTTCACTGTGAGCGATCTTTCAGGAGGAATTTCTTTTTGTTCTCTAGTGCAAAACTACAAAAAAAAAATCCAGTTTTCCAGCCAAACAGAATGTGGTACTTGAATTTGTGAAAATATTTTAAGAGGCTCAGAGGACCTGATCTTTAAGAAATAGCGTTGGATAAACAACATTCCTTCTGAACGTCTCTGTCTTGCTTCATGCACTGAACGTGGATTGAATTCTGGATTTATTCCAAGCCTAGTGCAAAGCTTTGTGGAAGAACCAAGGTGAACCGGTTGGCCTCTCCTCCAGGAGCTCGTGGTATCGTGGGGAAGACCCAGCGCTGGTGGAAGCTGATACCTGAGTTGACGGTTGATGCTTTACAGCACACTTCTGTTTGCTTTTTAATTTGATATTTTTTAGGAAAGTGAGATGCAGTAGCATCATAGGACTTGTCAACTAAAACCAGCAGCATCTCCATTTTTCTTTTCACTCTGAAATGCTGCCCCTCCGCATTAAAGCATCCCTGTGTTTTGGAAGTAAATTTCAGATTCAGATCTCCAACGAATAAAAATCATCCATAAACTGTTCACATGCCAATGATTAATGCAGAAAACGTGTGAAAATAGCGTTTTCACACATTCGGATAAGTATAACCCCAAGTGCAATTTTAACACTGGTGCATTTTTTTTCCTAAACGTTTTTGGATGTAGGTTCATGCCAAGCGTTTGCTAGGTGCTTTCAGTCTCATGCAAATGCGGGCAGTTTACAGATGAGAACTGAGGCTCAGGGAGATCGAGTGTTTCCCCAACTTCTCATTACAAGTTTGCATGTCACAGCTAGGCCTTGAGTCCCGCTCTGCCTGCTACTAAAGTTGCGCTCTTTCCACACCCTGCGAACCCACGAGGTTCCCGATAATTTGACGGGAAAGAGGTTTACTATAGAAGAGGGGTTGGAGGTCCACTTTGCTCCTTTGGAAAAGGGTTATAAGAGGGAAAGAAAATAGCACTGGACAAAAGCAGTCACACGCGGCTCCCCGAAGTCTGCACAGAAGCAAGGGGAAGAGAGTTCTAATTAAAACACGAGGTGGGGAACAGGCGGTACTGCTGGAGGTGTCTGTTCGGAAACAGATTTTAAGTATTTGGTGCCGTGAACTCTGCCATTCTAGTGAAGTCTATGAATGCTTTCTCAAAATAGTATTTCTAAATACCCATAAAAAATATAGGCTGCAGAGAAAGCCAGTTATGTTGAAATACACTAGAATTCATAGACCCTTTGGGGATCCACCGACCCGTCTGGAAAGGCAGGCTGTGTTGGTAACAGAGACGTCACCCGTGCGGCCAGGTGCTTAAAGACTCGTTATGCCAAAGTCAGAGCAGCTGAGAAATTCCTTCCGTATTTTTCTGAAAGATTCGTTTATCAATATAGGAAAAAGTTATGCTTTCCTTATTGCATAAACCCGTGCTCTGCTTAACCACAGGCGTGGTTTATCCACAGCGTGACTCGGATCCCACAGCCCAACTCTCCTATGGGGGGGAGACCCAGTTAACACCAAAGAGGAAAGAAAATATCATACTTTTTATTCAGTGCCATTAAAATGATAATACAAGTTTGTTGTTAGATGCTTCCTGGCACTGTGAACATGACCATCACTGTCCACTGGGGAGACACACGGCATTGTTCCAGGTATGACTCACGTCTCCATCTGCTGTTAGGTGTTTCACAAAGTGTCGAACGTGCCCATCGTCGCAGGGCCGTCATCCTGCAGAGCGCCAACGCGTGGGACGACATCTGTGGTTCTTCTCAAGCTTCTAAATCCATTCCATAGGAGTCACTTTGTGGACATTTTATTTATTCCTGAACTGATTTCTCCACTCACCCTTTACTTGAGCATTAAGAGCACAGTGCTGATTGTTGGATGAAATTTAGTACCTGATGTGAGATGCTGAAAGAGGTGAGCCTGAGAGGACACTGCTTTAGCTGTTTGACAGTTTTCATCGCCATCCTGTAAGATGGACCGTTGTGTTAGTTAACAGTATCATTTAGAGTGGCAGTGAAATGCTCGTATTTTCCCCTGCATTGAAGCAACCATAATTTTCGTACAATAGCTTAAAAATCACAATCATAGTAAGGAAAGAATATACAGTAATTGTAGAGCATTTAATTTGAAAAGAAGAAATTAGGACTTCCCTGCATTCCCGTCTCCTGGGATTAAACGTTGCATTCCCTCTGGTCCCTCCCGTGTGTGTGGCGTGACCGTTCTGACCGAGGGGTCCCAGTGGCTTCGCACCTTCCAGGTGCTGGTTCACCGCGCTCCGTCCAAGGTCCCTTCCTGCCGTAGCACCCTTCAGCAGCACCCCGACCTGGCTCCATACCGTGTCGGTCACGGGCAGTTGCTGGAAGCCCCCGCTCTGGGGAGAGCTGGTTCCCCTCCCCTGGGGGTTGATGTTGCTCTAGGCAGGTGCCAGCTGGGCGGCACCACCTGGAACCCGGGGGAGGCGGACTCTGGAAGCGCCTTTAGTTCTCTTCCACTGCTCACCTGTCCTGCTGCTGGAAGGGTGAGGAAGAGGCAGAAGTGTGGGGTAGGGAGGGGTGCCCTGCTGTCTGCAGCAAACAGGCTCGTCTCCACTGCACTGGGTCTCCCGCATCTTTGGGGGTGAGGCTGCAGCCCCTTCTGTGCTGGTGGTGGTGGTTCCCAGTCCTCACACAGAAAGACCACATCCTCTGTGTGGTGGACATCTGGACATCGGTCCTCTCATGGTGTGGCGTTCACTGGTCCCTCCTTGGTGCCCCGTCCCCCCTGATGGATGCTCTTGTGCTTCAAAGCTCCGCTTCCTTGCTTCTCCGTTCTTCCCATGGCCTCGTGGGACTCAGACCTCCTCAGCCAGGGCTCTTAGGGGGTCTCAGGTCCCAGAAGACTCCAGCCGTGGGCTCCTTCCTCCCTGCCCGGCATCCTACCCTTGGGGACCTGGTAGATGTGTGTAAACGAAGACCAGCACACACAGCTGAACACCCGAGTATTCAGTTTGATCCTGTACACATTTAAATTAGCAGCACACACTGTGAGCAGAAGGAAGGGAGTCCTCTGGGGTCTCTTTGAAAAGGGGGCTACGCCCTCGTGACCTCCCAGTACCATCACCTGGGGGGCTAGGATTTCAGCATATGAATTCGGGGGGATATAAGCATTGAGTTTATTGCATCGACACATTGGTGACCGATGGCCTGGGGTGGTTTGGTAACATGCAGATCTACAGATGGAATGTCTCAATTCAGTCCCCAAGCAAACACGCCCTCCACTGTGGCCCACCCTGTACCTGTCACAGCACAGAACTGCTGCTGAGTGAAATACCCCTAGGGGGTGACACTAAAATGCCCCTCACTCCGAGGTCAGTGGGTTTGTCTCAAATCACTCAGTTCGTGTAGAGCTCGGGTCTCCTGCTCTAGTGTTCCTATTCACCGGAAGTCCCGTGCTGGGGAGCACGTGTCACAGGGCGGCCTGCTGTCACCCCAGGGACGAGTCGGGGCAGAGAGTGAGAGGGAGGCCCTAAAACAGACACGCTGACCAGAGCCCCTCCTAGAACTTGGTGGGACAGTTTAACTGAGCAAATTGTGAAGCCATGCACTGAAGTTGTTATCTGGACGGTCATCTTTATGATTTATAATAATTGATCCTAGTTTGATAACATTCAGCTGTCTTTGCTGGTTTTTTTTTTTTTGTTTTTTTTGTTTTTTTTGCAGGGGAGGTAATTATGTTTATGTATTTATTTTAATGGAGGTACTGGGGATGGAACCCAGGACCTCGTGCATGCTAAGCACACACTCTACCACTGAGCTACACCCTCCCCCCATCTTTGCTGTTTTATGTATTACTTTTTCAAGTCTTTTGTTGTGCCTTTCCAAAGTGCCTGGCGGTGCTCTGCAGTGAAGACACAGCATATTTAACATGCACCGACTTTTTTTGTCTTTGCTTCCTTTTGCTTCTTTGTCTGTAGCTCTTGAGATGAAATTACCAACCCTTTTGTTGCGAGAGAATTGGGCACAGCAGGAAGCTTGCTTGTTCCCCCTGGAATCCTGGGGATGCTTGTCCCTGTCTGGGAGCCCGGCTGTGGGTGCAGATGGTTTAAGGAAGCTGAATTGTGCTAATGTGCCTTTTCTTTGCTCTCCTTTGAGTCCTTGTCCAATTTGATGTTGCTGAGGTCTGGAAACTCACGGTTGATTTCTGCTGAATCACATCCCTAATCATTTGGTAGAACATGTAGCTCAATTCAACCTTAAGCACAAGGCAGACCGAACCACCATCAAAGTACAATGGCCTTTCCGTGTTTAGGTACAAGGAGGTGATGTATTTTGCAGCAGCTCAGACATGAAATCAACCTGATGCATTTTTCATCTGGCTTTCCATTTTCTTTCAATTTACCTTGTAGATTTTGTTCCACATACAAGGCTTAAGCGCCGAGGAACAGTGATTCATGGGTGAGATACAGATAGTGTCTAGGTGTAGCTCAGAGAAGCCACGTGCTGCTCTGGGGACCCGTCCTCCCACACGCACACTAGATTACGGGCACGTTGAGCATGGTGCAGTTATTTTCACACTGTTTGATAAGTTTTCTGCATTTACTGGGTTTTGGTGATGGTTCTGTGTTCGTTCAGAAGTTGTAATGAGAATTCTCTCAAGTTATGAAGCCAAAGCTTCCAATCTGGTGAAGCCACGAACTAGTGTCATTTTTTACCTTCTTTGGGCTCCTGTTCTGGGCCAGGGTGGATGTGAGAATAGATCATCTCTGAGTCCAGTTAAGGTTAAAAAAAAAAAACTCAGGTAAAGTTTTAGTTTTTCATTTATACTTCCAGCTGTGTTGTTTTACTTATCTCAGTGACGCAGTGTCCTCTGGCTGTCAGCCTCTGGTCGTTCTGAGCAGTCCATGTCCGTGAGTGTTGAGGCACGAAGCGGCACAACCGCTCGGTCAAGTGGCTGCTGTTTTACGGGTGGACAGAGTGAGGCCCAGGGAAGTTAGCTGGCCCGAGGCCAAGTCACCACCGAGAGCAGAGGCCAGACTTGGAGCAAGCGGGAACAGCCCCGGATTCCCTGCTCCGAATCACTGTGCTCCACCTCCACTCACATTCTTAGAGGAGAAAAAGATGAAAGTGTTTCTTGAAACTGTAGGACTTCAAGAGTTTAGACCTGATTCAAGGCTGTGTATCGCAGACCAGCTCAGCTCTAATGTGTTAGAAAGCTTGCCTGTTTTCATCGATCCAACCTCAGTCTCTGGCAACAGGGTCATGTTTTGCTTTATGTGCCAGCTTAATTTTCATGATTTATTGGGGTATTTTTCTTCACTATTGAAAGGATTCCTTAGGAAACAAAAAAATTACTTTTAAACATTGACTTACTCCATTATAACGTGTCCCATTGTGAATAAGGGTCAGGGCCATGAGTGGAAGGATCTTTTTGTGGTGAATGCAGCAGTTTGCTCAGAGAGGTGAGGGTGTGGATGCCTACTTGCCCGCGGGCGCGTGGGCTTTGCCGTTTTTCAAAAACTGTTCAGTGAGCACAGTGGTGGATGGTGGCAGCGTACTCGAGGGACTGTCAGTAACGACCCCGATGTCCATAATGCAGCTTTACCAGAAATGTATAAAGTCAGTGACTCTTCTTAGCAGTAATATTGTGTGGTTTTTTGTTTTTTTTTTTTTAAATCACAGAAACACTTCGCTAGACCCAGAACCTTCCTTGTGTTGTAGTGACTTAGCAGAAGTTAGAAGCCACCTGGGTATGTGACCGTCATCGGCATTATTATTTCTAACAAATGCGGTTGACACCAGGCTTCGTCTTGAGTTACCCAGAATTGCTTCTCGAGGTAAAGACCTGTTCAGAGGTCCTGTGCAGAGAGGCAGAGGTGAGCTCGCACCCCTGCGGGGACCAGGGCACGAGCACAGGTGTGTGTGGGAGGACTTGGCACCTGTGTGCGTGTCTCTCCCTGATCTCGGAGAGGCAGCTTGCAAACCTGGGCTACAAGGGATAGTTTCAGTTAACTGTTGTCCTTTATTGGGGAACTAACACCAACAGTTACAGCAGACAAACCTTGGCAAGCCCGTGCCTTCGGCCATCAAAAGGCATTCATGCTCCCATCACAGCCGGGTGTGTGCTGGCAGCCCGCTTGCAGGCAGCCACTCAGCAGTTGTGCGTTGCTCCACGGGTTTCATCGACTGTATCATCAAATGCACAGGGGCCCTGACCTCCATCAGCTCTCATAACAAACACAGGGGCATTCCGCGTGTTCCTAACCTCCCTCCTGTTCCCCACCGTTCCCCGAAACACACATCTCGGAGTCCCTTCTTCTCCCTCTTAACCGGAGTGCGTGTGTGTTTTCCTTTCCAGACATTGTTTTAAAACCACTGAGTAGTTACAGTGTTACTTACTTTCTCTCCTGTTGGTGAACAGCCAAAAGGCTAAAAAATAACTGTTTTAAAAACGTCTCTTTCCTCTGTTGGTTTCTTACCCATAGAATCTTAAAGGTACCATGAACTGCAGAGGAAATGGATTCAAAGTTTCCACCTAATTCCCCCTGAACTACTAAAAACAGCTTCAATAAACTGTGTGCAAATGAACTGTTGTGATGCGGTTTGACAGTGATTAATGTCAAGACCCTTGTCCAAAATCCAGTCCCTCTCACGTTATTTCAAAATTTGTATTTGCAAAAATAACCCCAGAGTCACACTCTAAGGACCTCCGTGTTGCTGGCTGCTGTGCGGATGGAGGAAGGCAGCTCCGTCTGTTTCCTCTCACCTGGATGCAGAAAACCGTCAGATCCGTGGGAGCCCCGGCGGGGCGCTGGAGGAAGTCCAGGGCAAGAGTGGCCTCCAAAACTTTGGCTGCCTTTTCTGGGTCATCAGAGTCAAATTCCACATAAATTCAGGGTCGCTTCCTGCCAAAATCATCTTTAAGAGAATTATGTGTCATTTAAATATGTTAGGATTAATGCGGTGGTGTCTTCTAACTTAGACATTTTTAATTAAACGTTGTGCCTGCCGCCAGCGATCGCATTTCAACGTGCTTTAAATCACCTCGGTGACTAGGAAGACATTTGCACTGTTTTATGTTTTTCTTTTTTTAAATCTTTGGCTTTAGAGGAGAAAAGCTAGAAGGAAAGACAGCCACCTGCAGAACCACAGACCACCTGTAATAGGAACTGTTTCACGCCTGATTGGCGAGAACCCAGTACTGTGGTCACCACATGGCCACATGCTGAGAGTCAGAATGTAAAATCAAGAGTGAAAACATAAAACTGTCCGTGAAGGGGTGTCAGCAGATCTTCTGAGACTGTTGTTTTGAAAGAAAAAGAAAATCATGCCGCCTTCTTTCACTGTTTAGTGAGAGTGAATGAGACTTACCTGTGAGCACGAAGCTGTGGTTCCATACTTTGCGCTGACCGCAGCGTACCTCCTGAGAGCTGCTGAAGGCTGGCGTTTGTCATTCAAAAGGGATTGCATCCTGGTATCCCCACTAGCTGCTGTGAGTGCACGAGCACAGATATTCTTTAGAAGTCATGTTTAGGTTTCTAGCATAAGCACACATTGGATCAAAGTACAGTCTTAATGTTTCTCTTGACAATCTTCAAAAGCGCCCTGGAACACTGCAAACTTTGCAAAAAACCATCAACAGCAGTAGCAACAGCACCACTCACTCCCTGCGCTGCCCGCCGCGTGCTGCACGCGGGCATCAGCACGTGTCACACAGTGAGGGCACGCCCCTCGCGTCTTCAGAGTCCAAAGGGGCCGAGAGCGCGTTTTCCTGTCGTGAGCAAGGAATCAGTGTTAGAAGAGCTAGGTTGAGTCTGTGAGGGGAAACGTTTACTCTTAATGCAGATTGGACTTGCTGGTTTCTGAGAACAGAACAGGCAGGGGGCGGCGGCCGCAGCAGCCCTGGAGACAGGCACAGGGCTGGGAGGGCTGAGTGCCTGCCAGGCTCCCTCCCTTCATAATTTATACTTTATAGGGCTGTAAAGTCACCAGCTTTCACGGTGCGTAGTTGTGTTTCATCCTGTAAATCTTCCTTCCTGGCGTCTTTGTTTGACAGGCGGACCCCCTGGGTGTAGGGGACTTGCTCCCAGTTGTGTGGGCGCAGGGCTGCGTGGGGCTCCCTCTGCCCCCTGGACTCTGGGCAGTGTTGGACTCAGGCCATAGGAGGGGTTCCAGGCTACCTGAGCTGAGTAACTGGCCAGCCTCAGCTTTGAACACGGCCCCTGCTCTGGTAAGTGTGCAGTTTCCTCTCTGCCCCAGTGAGTATGGCAAAGTCAGCTCGACCCCCGAGCTTCCAGTGTTCGAGAACGGTCTGTGCTCAGGGCATCTGGCTGTCCCTCGAACACGGCGGTGGACTCTTAGGGCCACAGTTGGGGAGAGCCTGGCCCTGCCCCTGCCCCTTCACAGAGGGCCCCTGTCCCCACCACCATCTTCTGCACCTGAAACTGTCCACGTCCACCTGGGTGGACGTGCCCACAAATATCTACTGATGAAATAGTAATAAAAAATATGTGCAATCATTAAGGATGCTTCTTGTTTTCCAGTCCAGACCTGAAGCAGGCAGTGCTGAGAGGCTGATAATCCAGTAGGATTACTCACCGCTTTGCAAATAGGGAAACCATGATCTCAGAACTCGAGAAACCCAGAGAAAGTCACTCTGACAGTTACGCGGCTGTTTAGGGCACTCGGCCTTCTGCGATCTTAGAGATATTCCCGTGCGCGGTCTACGTTATCCTCAAATGAATACTGTTATTCATTTTACAAACGGCTCTAAGTATTCTCTTTCAAATTAGGTATTCATCAGGCATCTATGCTACTGTTTACATAAATTAATTGCAATTAAATTAAGTAAGTTTTACAGTTTGATAAAATCAGCGTCACGACTTGGGAGACAGAATCATGTTGGTCAGTTTCTAAGTAGAGGAATTAGCGAAGGCATTTCTCTTTACTTCAGGTTGAGTTGGCAGAACGTTTTTCAGTATTTAAATGGGTGGTGTGTCCTTGAAGTTCTCAAGTGTGTACTATTTATAAAATCATCAGACGTGCAGTTTTATAACATTTACTAGTTACGATTGTCATTTTAAGTGCTTTGAGAGCACTGTGGCTTTTAATCTTCAGAATAAACCTATGACAATTTTAAAATGGGGAGGCCTGGGTCGGGGGAGGTTGAATCATTTGCCCAAGATTGCAGAGACTGCAAACGCAAGACCAGAATTCCAGGCCAGCAGTGTGGCTGCGAGCCTGCGCTTCAGAGGTGGCACTGAGCTGTCCCTGCAAAGGTTACAGGAAGGTCTGGTCCCTGAGGCCCCGCCAGCTGGGGCTGGTTTCCCCTCCCCGCCCAGAAGGTGGGAAGAGGTGAGCAAGTGTTCAGGTGCCAGCGACTAACTGCTGGGCTGTCCCTGGCATTTCGGAGAGAGACACTGACCCCTGAGGACCACGTGGAGTAGACCACGTGGGCATGGCGGCCGTGGTGAGCGCGAAGGGGGCACGCGGTCTCAGCCCGTGACTGGCTTTTACGTCGCCCAGGCAGAGATTCATTGTGACACGGCATTTCTGCAGGTTACTGGGCTGCTTCCTTCATGGTTATACTTTTTATCATTTTGCTTAATTTTTAGAAATTATAACTCATATTTCAAAAGTGAAGTTTTTAGGGGCAAGGGGACTAAAATGGCAGTGTTGATAATTAGAGAGTCTGTCCTCTTTCTGAGCAGCACACGGGAGTGACACGCCCACCGCGTGTACACGCCGTCCTGGTGCAGGGACTCTCCTCAATGGACATGCTCACTCGTGGTTGGTACATTTTCATGGGTCCGTCCCCGGGCTGCAGGTGTGGGGTCCATATGTCCTAGCTAAAAAAAAAATAAGTTTTCAAAAATAGATTACTTTTATGGCTTTAATCTTTTAAAATAATATTTTAAAAGGTACTTTTCTATCGTTTCAAATTTCTTTCCTCACTCCTAAATTATGCCTTTGGCCTAACAGATAATAACTATGTAAGTTTAAAAAGCTAAAGCTCTAAATGTTCTTAGAAACAATGAACAGTACATATATGTAAACTTTAAAACAGTACCAATGAATACATTAAAAACTGCATTTGCTGGTAGTTAACTAGTCAACTAAATAGTTACTGCTGGAGGAGGGTGTAGCTCAGCAGTGGAGTGAGTGCTCTGCATGCAGAGGTACCTGGGTTCAGTCCCCAGTGCCTCTGTTAAGATAAACAAATACATAAATAAAATAAACCTAATTCCCCCCGAAAAAACCCCAAAAACAAAAACAAAATTTAAAAAGGTAATGCTTATTATTTCAGTAAGAAAATATGTGTTTTGTTTACTCTGTTTTATATTTAGCATTATTTGGGGGAGAATTATGTTGAAAAGGAGAATGACTAAATTAAGTCAGTTTTATTCAATAATGTATCACTTACAGTCAGCAGCATGTAAATAGAAGTTGACTTGAAGCGTTATCTTTCAAAACCTCAAAGTAGGAGTCAGCTCCTAGCGCTGTGTCTGTGCTGGTACCTTATGGGGTTAGCATGAGATGATGATGCTGCTGACTGATGACGGCTATGGAATGCAGATCAGGAGCGTCTCGTGGAAGTCTGTTTAACGTTTGAAACAGCCCCGTTTATTTTTCGGGTGGATGTGCCAGATGGTGGTTGTCCGTTTCCCAGCCCTTCGGGTCGGCTAGTCGGTCATGTGTTGGAAGGTTGAATGCGTCTTGTGTTCTGCGTAGCACTTCGGAGGCTCTCTGGTTTTTGTGTGTTATTTTTCAGCTGGCCTTGCTTGTTTGGACTTCATCGCACTGGCTGTGGCGGGCTGCTATCATGGCATCACGCCCTCATGAAAAATTGAGTCCATCGTATCTGGCGACCTGACAGCTTAGAAAGAAATGTACGTGTGTGCAGTGGTCACAGGCTACTAAGCGAGCGTAATGTGCCTTTGGGTCCCCTAATAGTTGTTGTTTCTGATGGCTGGGCTTTCAAAGTCCCTTAGTAAAGACATGCTGCTATTGGATCAGTGTGATTTTAGTTGAGGAGGAAATCTGGAATTGTGGTTAGTGCCGTGTGGACGGTTTACTATGGCGGGTTTCCTGGCAGCCCCCGAGTTAAGCCTCATACCAGCCACTGCTGACGGGGGCAGGGCTGGAACATTCTCCGTCCACCTCATACCAGGCGCTGCTCTTGCCGGAGCAGTCGGGAGATCTGCAGGGGCTGGAGCAGTGATGGAGGCATCACGCAGAGGCACAGGGCCGCCACGGGTGTGGGGGGCACAGTGGTGGGTGCAGGAGCGAGAGAAGAGAAGGAAAGGAAAGCTTCCCGGGTAGAAATAACGGTGAGAGAGGAAGAGAAGTGAGGAGAGGAGGGCTGTGTAGACGCTCAGGCTGTTGGACTTCAGTTCAAACCCGAGAAGCCAGCTAGGACGGGTACCTGGAATGGTGTTTACTAGTATCTAACTTATGTAAACTGTGCGCATGTGATGCAGGAGAGGGTTAAAGAATGAGAACCAGTTTCTCCCCACAGTGGACACGCCCTGCTGTTGACAGAGGTTTGTGTGTGTGGAATCCTCACCCCAAATGTCATGGCGTCATGCGGGGGGTCTTGGGGAGGCGGGGACGTCGTGGGGTCAGTGCTGTGATGAAGGAGACTCCAGAGAGCTTCCTTGGTCCTCCCGCCATGTGAGGACTCTGGGAGAAGGCCGCCGTCTGGGGACTAAGCAGCAGACAGTTGGGCCTTCATCTCGGACTAGCAGCGTCCAGAGCCGTGAGAAGTGAATAAGCCGCCCACTATGTGGTGGTTTTGCCACAGAAGCCGCACCGGCTGAGACAACCCTTTGGATGTGACTTGGTACCTCTTTCCATCAAAGGTGGAGTCTTTTTTCCGTACACCTGGGTTTGGATTGCGCTGTGACTTGCTGTCCAGAAGAAGGTAGGAGAAATGATTCTGTGAGGGTCTCAGGTCTGCGTGACAGTCTTCTGCTCTGGTGTTTTGGGAACCGTGAAACTGCAGTGGCCAGAATCCTGGGCCAGCCTTCTTGAAGAAGAGGGGACGTGAGAGGGGCCAGTGGACACCCAGACCCCACGTCAACACTCATGCCTGAGCGTCCCTGAGGCTGGTGACTCTCTCTCCAGTGCTCCATGCATCAGAATCAGCTGGAGGGCTTCGCAGAGCACAGGGGGCCACATTCAGTTGGCTTGACGTGGGGTCTAAAAATGTGCGTTTCTAGAAAGTTCCGAGGTGATGCTAATGCTGTCAGCTCAGGGACAGTCCGAGAACCGCTGCCTCAGACCATCCGTCACTTTGCATTGCCGATGGCTGCGGCTTCATGGTGACCACGTGGAAAAGCAGCACTTCGGTCGTGTCTTTCCAGGTTCTCTCTCCCCATGAACACTTCCCCCCTACTCGCATTATCATGATAATTGTGGTATGAACGCTACGCCCCCCTCCTTAACTTAATATTCTTTCACAGCTCTTTTCCCAGGTAACATAATCTTTGACAATAAAATTGTCACCTTGGATAAAGGTGCTAAGTTTGGGTGAATTGCTTTGGTTATGAGACTTGTCTGATTTCAAACTTCTGCTGTCGTGAGTAATTCTGTCTTTGTTTTATAATATTTACTCTCCTAATATACCTTCCAAGCAAACTTGAGCATTGTTTTTACAGGACTCACTTTTCTTCCGTGGATTTCTATCGGCTGCCTCCTCATGCTTTTGATTTTTAATTTTATTTTTTATTGAAGTGGAGTTGATTTACAGTGTTAGTTTCAGGTGTACAGCAAAGCGATTCAGTTATACATGTACCTACATAGGTATATGTGTACACATACACTTTCAGATTCTTTTCCATTATTGCTTGTTACAAGAAATTGAATATGGTTCCCTGTGCTGTACAGTATGTCTTTGTTGTTTATCTATTTTATATGTAGTAGTGTATGTCTGTTAATCCCAAACTCCTAATTTATCCCTCCCCCCCAATAATGTTTTATAGTCAACGTATATTTGCAAGTTTGGGTACCTTTTGTTACTTTAAGATAGGTGTTAATTAAATGGACATATTCCATAGAATGGTAAAAACTGCCGGTAAGAAGGAAGATCACACTCAAGCTCACACTGTTAAAAAGTCATTGGGAAAAAGTGGCAAAGATAACTTTAACCCAAACAACAGGAGATCTGCTCTGCCAAGGCTGTGGCCGTGCGGTGGAGGCAATTAAATATAAATGGTTTTATTTAATTGGCTGACATTGTGATATCACCTTTGTGACTTGAGCTAAATCCTCCTCAGTAAGAAGTAATTAAAAATCACTTTTCAACGGTGATCTTCCTTGATGGTCAAGGTCTTACACGAGTCCTCAGATAATATTATTCTTACCAGAATTTATCTATGAAAGTAAAAGTCAGTGAAAGACACCCAAGGTTCACTTAAAAAGGAATGTAACGCACTTAAACTGGAGGAGAGTGAGATAAGCGATGCCAGTTCAATTCGTATCTCAAGGAGCCATCGGCAATAACTTAAGGGACTTGAATATTAAATTAAGGGATTGACATCAGGTCTGTGAAGATGTCAGAATGGGGCTGAGATGTCTAGTGTCCGTTAACATGGCTGTTTTATCTGCATATTTTTGAGACATGATTTATTGGCACCCATTCATTTGGAAAATCTGTCTCCCACTTTTTTCTCTCCCCTCCCCTCCCCCACTCCCCTCTCCCTCCCCACACTCCCCTCTCCCCTCCCCTCCTTCCCTCTCCCTCTTCCCCCTCCCATCAGTCTGCACACTGTTCTGGCCCCTCCATTCTCTGAGCACGTTAGCGTGGGCCAGTTTCCCACCACGCCTACACTCTTATTAAAATCAGTCTTCATTATTATGAAACAGTCATATAACCCGTCCAGGCTCCATTCAGTGTTAGAAGAACACCTTTTTGGGGAGGAAGGGACATTATGCCGTTCTTTTTGTCTACCCTAGGTTCAAAGATTTAATAACCTTCCAAATCTATTACGTAGGCAATAGAAAAGGTGTGGTCAGGTGACAGGGACACGCGGGGTGAATTCTTTTTTTCTTTCCGAATTTTAGGTCTGAGACCTCGGGCAAGTGACTGACTTTCAGAGATTTCATTTCAAGGGGAGAAAACACTCATTCCTTCGTCCTGTGGTTGATGAAATGTAAACACGACGAACCCCTTAGCCTAGATTCGTGGTTAGGCATTGCTGCTTTTATGTTATTTTTGTCATACCTTGCTTCTGAGAAGACAGTGTCAGCAGAGCCTTGGAGGCTCTGTGCCCCTGTGCCCCCTGCCCCTGTGTGGCAGGTTCTCACTACCAGACCGCCAGGCTTGCAGTGGATTGACCTCCAGGCCCAGGTTTTGCTCTGCCTTCAGCCCTGCCCCTTGACCCTGATTGGTTCAAGAGTGGGCACATGATCCAGGCCTCCACCAATGAGCTCAGGGCATTCCCTTGGCCTCAGGGGCTGGTCCGGGAGGAGATGCACCAGGGGCTGTGCTTGAAATCAGTGTGGTACCCACGGCTTTGATGTTGGTAGTTGAGGGAAAAGAAGGGCTGACATCTCTGAACCGCATGCCATGACGCCCAGAGCAGCAGCTGCTGTTTTGAAACCAGGTGAGAGTAGTTTCCAAGAAGAAGGTGAGACCCCAAAATTGTCCAGTTGTGCCTGAAGCCCGTCTTAACCACAGATTTTTCAGTTATGTGAGTGAGAGAATCCCATTTTTTTTTTAGATGTAAGCCCAATTGATTTTTTTTTCTATTTGTCATGATGAAAAAATTTCTAAGAGTCCTGAATCATTTGAGAAACTCAGGAATTCCCCCAGTATCATTGACACAGTTCTGACTCTAAGGTCCACATGTTGAGTGAGGTGCCGGCGTAGCCTCATCATTTTTATGTAAGGTTGTGGCGAGTGTGGCGTCCTCCTGCCTTGTAAACCCCAGGAGGGGGACGTTTCAGTTTATGCACCGAGAACACTTACCTTCGCCTCTAGATTTAGCTTAGTGTCCCCGCTATTGTAGTCCAGTGACGTCCCCTGCCTGCATTTCAGCCCTCACCACGCTAAACTGAATCTACTTATTTATCTATGTATTTAATGCATTTGTTTCTCCTTCTGTTAAGCCAGACCTCAAGGGCAGAGACCGTGTTCCAAGCACTGTATGTTTGTTGAAGTTTGTCAGCGGCAGCACAGGATTCTTATGTAAAGCCACGTTTCAGACGAAGAGCCTTTGTTATTGTTTTTGTGCCCCAGATATCGCACGGGACGTACTTACCCTAAGAAGTTATCAGCCATCTGTGTGAAATTCGGATTTAACTGATTGTCCTGTATTTTCATGTGCTCCGTCTAACAAGCCTTCATTTGTTACACGGAATAGTTGCCACCCCCACCTTGGTTCTCACAGCAGTGCTCAGTACGATGGAAGTTACGTATCGCTATGTAACAGTTACCCTAGAACACAGCAGGTGGCTGAAAACAATAAAGACGTACTATCTTGTGGTTTCTGTGGGCCAGAAATCGTGCGTGGCCAAGCTGCGTACTGGTGAACATTCTTTGCTTGACCGAACTCCTGTTAGACACCCGAACCTTCTCCCAGGCCCATCTTCGCACTTCCTTATAAAATCCAGTTTTAGCAAGTATCCCGCTAAGCCATTTTTATCAGAATCCCCAGCCTTGATATCTGCTCACCCTTAATATCTGGTTGGGTTCCTCAACCCCCAGTGACAGCTGGCCACCTGGCCTGCCCCTGGTGAGAAGCTTGCTCAAGTCAGGTTAGCCAGAACCTGCCCCCCCTTGATGTTCTCTTGTGTAATTCTCCACCTGCTGACCCCCTGCCCTCTTGACCAATAGACACCCGCTTGCCCTGCTCTGTTCAGAGTGGAGCCCAGTCTCCCCTCATCCCCACCTATCCTGACAGCTCTCCTCCGCCCCCCAACCCCCAGGATGAACTCTTCCTTACTGGGTTTTAGCAAGTGTCATTGAATACTTTTCAGCAGTACCACCAGCTCAGGGTCCCTTAGGAATTTGCAGTGACTGTCACCAGGGCTGCAGTCTAAATCCATGGACTGGGTGGGGGTCTCCCAACTCCCACACCTGGTGTTCGCAGCCCTTGCTCTCTTACCACCTGCGCATCTCCAGAGGGCTTCATGGCTTCAGGGCAGTTGGCTTTTCCCAGGGCAATTGATCCAAGAGAGAAATGAAAACCACAGTTTTTTTTCTTAACCATGATCTTAAAAGTGGTATTTGGCCATATTCTGATTAGTAGAAGTGAGGCTGTGGGTCCTTCCCACTCTCAAGGGGAGGACATTAGAGAATGTCCTGAATACCATGGGGTGGGGTCCAGGGAGCCATCTTAGCTGCTCCCCACCGTGGGGGTCTAGTGTTGTAGGAAGTCAAGACTATGAAGTTACAACAGCCAAGACATGGAAACTGCCTAAATGTCCATCAACAGATGACTGGATAAAGATGATGTGGTATATTTATACTATGGAATACTATTCAGCCAGAAAAACAACAACATAATGCCATCTGAAGCAACATGGATGTTCCTGGAGAATGTCATTCTAAGTGAAGTAAGCCAGAAAGAGAAAGAAAAAAAAAATACCATATGAGATCACTCATATGTGGAATCTAAAAAAAAAAAAAATGAACATAAATACAAAACAGAAACAGACTCATAGACATAGAATACAAACTTGTGGTTGCCAAGGGGGTAGGGGCTGGGAAGGGACAGACTGAGAGTTCAAAATTTGTAGATACTGACAGGCATATGTAGAATAGATGAAGAAGATTATACTGTATAGCACAGGGAAATAATACAAGATCTTGTGGTGGCTCACAGTGAAAAAAATGTGACAATAAATATATGTATGTTCATGTATAACTGAATAATTGTGCTTTACACTGGAATTTGACACAACACTGTAAACTGACTATAAGTCAATAAAAAATGTTTAAGAATTAAAAAAAAAAAAAAAAGCCTATGAAGGATGGGGTCCAGGGGCCATCTTATCTGCTCCTCACAGTGGGGTCTACTGTTGTAGGAAGTCAGGCCTATGAAGGGTGGGGTCCAGAGGGCCATCTTAGCTGCTTCTCACCTTGGGGTCTAGTGTTGAGATCTTCACTTCTCACTGTAGCCAGATCACAAGTGAGCTAAGGAATATTGCCCATCCTTAAGCCTTTTATTGCCAAATGAATGGATCATATATGTTATAACTGGGTGTCTGAGTTAGCTGAACTGTGCTGTCCAGTATGGAAGACACACTGATTATTTAGATTTGAATTTAAATTAAATTTAAATTTCATTTTCTTAGTCACATGAGCCATCTGTCAAATGCTCGACAGCCACACATGCCCTGTAGCCACCGTACTGCGTGGTACAGATGTGCAGCATTCTGGACAATGCTGACAGAGATCCTACTAGCTGTGCCCAATGTTACATTTTAGGTGGAGCAGCACTTTCATTATTAAAAGGCACATACACATCCTTTATGCTCATTTTTTCCCAAATCTTTGGCAGCCACTCGCCTACTAAAGTGATTTGCGTGAGGAACTGTCCTTGGTAAACCTGCTCCTGAGAGGAGGTATTTTAAGCAAAACACACATTTTGCTTTTGCTTCTGTTTCAAAATATTATCTACTTCTTTGGCGGTATTAAAGTGTGATAGTCAAATGAAGGATGCTGATTATTACATTATGCTGAAGAGAACACAAAATCTAATGTATTGCATGAAACGTAATTTATGTAAAAACATGCAGACAATTGCATTGAAGTATTTGATGTAAGTAATGAGAGAATCACACATAATAGGCATTTTTTATTAAACTGAGATTCAGTTGATTTGCCTTATGAATGAAGTTACTCAAGCAAATTGGATTGTGAGGAAAAAAGGGCTAAAAATAAAGAGATGGAAATTTTAGAAGCTCAGCACATAAATATCAGGACAAACAAACAAGCTTGGCTACACGTGTTTTACTAATTTATCTGCACAGGAAAGAATAAGCAAGCTTTTAGGCTTGAGTGAGTGGCATCTATTGGGAGTTTTATGTAAGTAATTGTATAATTACCGACAGCGTATTACTCTGTATTCAGAATGTATTGAACATTCGGTATGCACCCACCAGAGTAACTTTGAGGTGCAAAGATTTGTCTGACATAGATCTGTCCTTAGTGACCTCCAGCTTCAGAGGTGCGGCTGAGTCACACTTAAAATGGTCATAAAGCGCCGTGGAAAGTGACTGGTGCATCAGAATCTTTATTTTATGTGCTGTAGGGATCTGGAGAGACAGTAAGCTCAAGGAGGGCAAGGAGTCTGTCCGCTTCACTGTCGTGGTCCCCACACCTGGGGGAGTGCCTGGCACAGAGTTCACGTTCAGTGAGTGCTGGTGAGCGGGTGAGTTAGGGAACCTGCGTGGGGGGCGGCATAGCTCAGCTGGACAGGGGAGGGCAGGTTTGATGCGCTTCTGAAAGCGGTGGGCGTGTGGTCCATCGGGAGCCAACAGCATGAGCGCAGAGTTGTGTGGAGACCTTAGTTCTGTTCGCAGAGAAGCACGTGGTCCAGAGCCACAGTGAAGGAAGCAGGGCGAGGAGAAGGAAGAGGTGGCAGTGGGCGGGTAGGCGATGTCCAGCCTACTAAGAGTCCCGAGATGGGAGGGGGTGCCGTGACTGGGTCCGAGACGGTCAGTTATGTCAAAGGTCAGGACAGGTGGAGTGAGGATTGAGTTTGGTCCCGGATAAGCAGTGCTGAAGTCATCAGTCACTGTGACCAAAGCAGACATGGAGCTCCGAGGTGGAAGAGCCTGGCTGCGGCAGCTCTCCGTCCTGCACGCAAGGTGTTAACGTGGGTCCCTACAAAGCTCCTCTTTGCTCCTTGCTGTTTGGGTTTGCCCATCGTTGAGTCTCTGTCTATCACTTAGTTTAAGCTAGTTTTACATTAGATTCTCTTTTTGTGACTTTTAGCATACAACTATTTAAAATACATTATACTGCAATATGTTACAGAAACAATCTTTTAAAATAGTATAGGATTGGTCCTTAGAATCACGATTATTCTTCATTTTAAACTGGTTCAATACCCTAACGTCTTTTTATTGCACTTGTCTGCATCTTCCAGACACACTGGCGAGCTCTCCTCATGTAACTTTTCTTCTGTTCACATCTTTTCCTTGTTGAATATTTGCTGTTAATTTCTGTAGAAAACTAGTTTTAAGTCATAAATATTTAAACAAGTCTTGGAAAATCTTATAGACTTGCAATTTTTTTTAAGTTAATGCAATTTTAATTCTATTTTATTTTATTTTTAGTGGAGGTACTGGGGCTAGAACCCAGGACCTCATGCATGGTAAGCATGTGCTCTACCATTGAGCTATTACCCCATCCCCCAGGCTTGCAATTCTTCATGTAGTCTCTCAATCACTTTTTTTTAAATCCCAGCGTTTTAACATTAATCTTTTGACCTGTGGTGGTTTAAGGCAATTTGAAGTAGTTTCTTAGTTGAACTGATGAGTTGCCTGGCAACCTTTATTAAGACTTATTTTAATACTTCTGACTTACAATAAAGGATGTTTTCTACAGAAACTGACAATATGTTAAATAGAGCTATGCAGTGATTTATGGACATGAGTTTTCTAAGCTGCAAGGAAAACTCAACTTTTTCTCAAAGAAAATGTTTTTCAAATATCAGAGATTTAGCAATTCAAAATGCAGTCCCTCTGGAAAGATGTCGCTCCTCTTCTTCTCCAGAATTAAGTTAGAAGATGAAATATTAAATGAGTAACATCTTGGGCTTATGTATAATCTCAAGTGATTTATGTTTATGTACAGCTAGTTTAAGAACGATTTCTTTCTCCTTTATTGTAGTTTTCTGACAGTCACCTGCCTTTTATGCAGTGAACACAAAGTTGCATGGACACCCACCTGTAGGCGAAGAAAAAGGGTGCTTCTTCCAGAACCGTGCTGTCCGTATGGCAGCCGCTCGTGACGTGTGGTCTCGGAGCACGTGAAGGGAGGCTGGTGTGCCCGAGGACTTAGATTTTATTCAGTTCCGTTAACATAGGTTTAAATTAGAAAAGCAGTGCAAAACGTTTTGTCATTAAACACCATTTATTATTTTGTTAGGACTCCATTTCCATTCAATTGTTGGAACTTTAGCGTCCAAATAAAATATACCTACAGTAGTTTAAGGGCCTGTTATGAAAAATAGAAAGTACAATATCTCATTAATAACTTTTTTTGTGTTGATTACATACTGAAGTGATAATACATTGGATGTATTAGGTTAAATCAAGTGTATTATCAAAAGCAACTGTTCTTCTTTGCATTTACATTTCAATGAGACAACTACAAACTTAAAATCACGTAGGGAGTCTGTACTCTGTTTTCAGTGGCCAGCACTGCTCCATGACATCGTCATTAGGAGGGTGATTATAAAACATCTGGAATCCAGTTAGTAACATAGACGCAAATGAACAAGGTGGAGACGGGGCGATAAAGACACGTAGTAGCAGAATTGCAGACTTTGTCTCAGTGAGGAATATAAAAGTCAACAACTTGGGGAACAAGTAGCAATGGTAGTTTACAGCTCAGTGTCTGTTCCGTGTGTGTGTCTGTAGCTTACATCTAGGTTTTAGCTCAGGAGCTGTGCGCAGCTTCCTGGGGGTTGCCAGTGATCAGCTGATCAGGTTGGAGGTTGATTTCTTGGACACACTCAGGGGGCTGCCGTTCAGGGGTCAGACTCTTCTCCTGGGGTCTGGAGCAGCATCCCCCACCTCAGAGCCTGTGTGTCCGGCTTAAGGCGTCTCTAGCTTTATGAGTACATTTTCCAATATTCTCTCCCTGTCATTTTTAGTCATTAACAAAGCCTCATGTTGCTCAAAACTGGTTCGTTTTTCTAACTTCTCTGAAACATCACATATTTTGGTCATTTCTTAGTTAATTTTTTCTCCTAAAAATACTATATTAATTTCTTAAAGCCATATAATACTTTTTAAGATTTAAATTTTAAAACATAACTTATGATATAATACAATTTAAAATTATTCTTTAAAAAGCACATAAGAATTGGACTGTTACTGATGCAGCATTTATAAAGGAAGGAAGAAGGCACTTTCATACGTACTGACTGCTTGCTTTGCTGGTTCCATTCCCCGTACTCACACCTGTGCTTCAAAACCACGCTCCTACCCCCCAAAAAACTTCCCCAAACTGCCGAGCTGAGCAATGCTGGTCATACTGATTAATCGTGATGATCTACCCAGCTTAAAAATATTTTATCAAGCGCTACATTTTGTTTCTAAATTATTTCTTTGAATTCTATTTCACAAAAATACATTTACTTTAAAAGATTAGTTTATATAGATTTAAGTGACACCAAAGTTAAGGTGTAGTTTTAAATACTTCACAAAATCAACATTTAGACTATGATTTGAAAGGATCAGAATTAAAGTAACTTGGATAAAATAAATTTAAAATATCCAAATTCAGAGTTATGGCAGTTTTGTTAGATTTGGGGAATCAAAAATGTTCATCAAGCTGGGTTAAAAATTTTTCTAAGTCTTGAATTCACCTTGAATTTCATTGATGAGTGTCTTACCAATTATCAATTATACTACATTCTCAAAGACTGACTTAAAAGAGATCTGAAAACATTTGCAAATCAGAATTTACTTAAGAAAAATAAGAAACACAGTTTCTTCTGTAGTAATGTAAATCCATTCAACTCTGCTCAGTTTAGCAAACTGAAGTATTGGAAAATTGGCTGCAGCCCATTGCAGGATGCTTCCTAGATAAATACTGGCAAAATAACGGTTAAAAAACACATGGAATTTTGGAAGAAAATTTCCTCAAAGCAGGCACTGAAACTAATTATGATGTCTTCACTGGCTTCGTTTATTTGGATCCATTTACCCATGTATTACTTTAGGGTTTAAGCGTTGCCTTAATGCTTACTTGTTCATCAAGGTTGACATTAAAGAAGATTGCTTAGTTAAGCAAAGTCGTGTGCGGATATGTAATGGATAGTCAAAATGTACAATGCCGCCGTCAACAAATTGCTTTTAGAGGCACGTGGTACACTCTAGTTACTGAATATTTAAATGCAGGGGATATCAAATGATGGAGTCTTGAGTTAGTGAACCATCATACAGTCTTTAAAAATAAAGGTCAGAGGATTAAATTCTACAGGAAAAACAAATACAGTGATACACCTCTTAAGAAATAGGTAAACACAACTAAAACGTCTCTGTTTTACCGCAGCTCAAAACGGTCTGGTTTGATTGCTTGCTAATTTCAGCAGCAGTAAAACTGCCACCAGCAGTGCTTTCTGTCTAGTTCCCCGCCGGTTTCATCTGCTGAATGGAAATCATTGTTATCGCTGTAGTTCTGGTGGGAAGAAACATGTCACACTTGTTGACATTTTAACTTCAGGTACGTATCAGAACGTGCCCTTTGGTGACCCCTGAGGAGACCGGCCGGAGTGGTAGGGGACACCACGCACGAGGCCATTCAGCTCAAGTTCAGTCCCTTTTCTCTGTGCTGAAAACTGCCTGACCTTGAGCCAGCTGTTGAACTTTTTTCAGTTCCAATTTTCTCTTCTAAAAAATTAAGGAGGAGTGACAAGGTTACCTCCAAGATTTCTTCCCATACTGTGGCGAAAAGCCCATATTTTTATAGTAAAAGAGACCTGGATTTTAGTCCTGGTTCTGTCACTGATCAGTTACATGTCCTAGGAAAGTTATGTAATGTTTCTAAGGCCCATTGCTAACTGCAGGCGTGAAGCCTCCTCCCTCACGGGGGGGAACGCGGGTCGGTGAATTAGCTGAGGTGTGTGAGGTGTCCCGTGGCGAGCACTCCTCAGTCTTAAGCTCTGTCGTCTGTTTCAGAAGCTTGTCTGCAACATGCTTGACGTTCAGTGGAAGCTGAGAGGACTCCTCCGGAAAAGAGAGAGGAGAAAGCACTCTGAAGTTTCACTGGGGATGTAAGAGGGTGTAACCGGGGCACCGCAGGGGCCTCAGGAGTCTTACGGGGATGAGCACGCTGTCACTGTCACTCCAGGTAGCTGGGGTGGCTGTAAGCGGTCCTCTGAGTCCCTCCCTCCTCCTCCCTCCATCTTAAAAAGAAAAAAAAAATTCTCTTCTCTCCAACTTGGACCTGTCATGGGGTGACTCTTGCTTCCAGGCACCATTTTCCTTTCTGCCTTACAGTTGGACCCAGCACACTCGCCTGTGAAGGGCAGGATGCTCCTATCCGTGGCTGTGCCCCACCCCGCCCTGTCCAGGTCCCGAGCCCCGCGGTGGAGCAGGAAAGCAGGGGCAGACGAGGCAGAATCAGATGACCTTGCTGGGCTCCAGTTAACCTTTAATTTACAGACACTGACATTTGAATTCCATATCATCCCATGGCACAAAATGTTGCTCTGTGTCTTATGTCTTTTTCAGCCATTGAGAAATGGGATAACCAGCCTTAGGAGTTGTGCAGACTCAGGTGGTGGGACTCAACCCACTGGCCGTACTTTGCTCAGCCCTGTGCCTGCCTCGTGGCTCCTCGTGAGCAGAAGGTGCCCCTCAGTGCCTGGCCACCTCCCCTCAGTTGAGAGTGTCAGGGGTGCGCCCGCAGCATGCCGAGAAGCTGCGAGTTGCTCTTAGAGGTGAAATTCTGCGATTCTCACAAGCACCCCAAGAAGGAAAAGCCATCAACTCCGTTTTATGTAGGAGACTTCCGCCCCGACCAGAGCTTCCTCATGGCTGTACTCCTAGTGCTGAACCCCTCCCAGAGTCTTACACCGCCTCTGTTTCCTCCAGAGCTGGACACAGTCACCTGTCCCCAGAACCCCCAACACCCCCCAGAGCTGCACAGAGAGCTTCAGCAGATGCTCTAAGTGTGCTGTGGAAGCAGTTGTCTTAAATCACACGCCGGCAGTTACGGGGCATCATTTAGTAGCAACGCTGCTCACACGTCCTGTTGCTTCTAACACAGGGCGTGAAGTGGCTGCTTTTGGATATGTCGATGGAAGTAATTTCTTGACTTTAAATGAGGAAGTCAAATGACAGGAAACTTTTATTTCATATAGAGAAGATAAAGAATTCGAATGAAATTTTAAAAACAAACAAACAGAACAGCACGCTGTGAACACCCCAGGTGAGAGGGAGGTGCGTGCACAGATCGCGCAGCCCCGAGGGCGGCCTGTCCCTGCGCCGCTGCCTTCTTGCTCCTCAGGACATTCCATGCGGTGTTTTACGAGTGGAAAAGGGCTCCGGCGCAGAGTGAGTGTAAATGTGATTTTCGGCCTTTCTTTCCCAAACGCAGGTACAGAGAACTGCTTAGAGATTTCACGTGCTCCCCCTTGGTCTTGCAGCCGTTCGGGTTTTATCATCCCTGGACCTTTTGGAGCCTTCCTTGGAACAGAGAGTGTTTTCAAAGCTCATCAGCTTTGGGTCATAATTAAGATGCTAGTGAAAACAAAGACTGTGTTGTCCCTCCAGGGCTGTGCCTGTGCCCCAGGGCAGATACGAGGCGTGGCCTCCCTCTGGGCTCCCCACCAGCCTCCTTCTCCCTGAGCCGCCTCTGAGGGACTGAGCCACCGAGAGTCTTGCTGTCAGGGTCAGGTGATCTCCACGCTCTGATAAATGCCCGCTAGCCCGAGTCCAGTTTCATTTGTGCAGGGATCTCTGGAGCTCATCGGAGTAACTGGGCCACTGGGTTCCTGACTTCATTAGGCTTCTTTGATAAATATCAGCAGACTTCGGCGGCTCGGTGAATAACATGGCAGTCCCAGAGCACGGAGGGCGTCCGCCCCCGCCAGCTCGTGCCTGCCGTCAGTGGGGACGAGGGGGCTATCAAAGGGGACTTTTTTTTTTTTTTGCCCTATTTAAGCAGATTCCATTTGATTACGACCTTTTATGTTACCGTGTGTGGCTCTTAATGCACAACTGAGGATAAAGATCTGGGCGATCCTTGGCCAAAACTGACATAAAAGAGTTTCAGTTGTGATTTGATAAGGTCCTGCTCTCTTGATTAGACAGGAGCGTAAAAATCTCTTGTTATTTTTAATGTGTTTGATCACGTTATTTAGCCACACGTGATAAAAAGTAAAATCTTGTCTTTATCTGCAAAACGCCTGATGTGACAAAGAGGAAACATGCATTATAGAAACTGGCTTAAGATTTAATATGTTTTTAACCCTTGAAATTTGGCATTTGTGCCAGAATTTTCCTCTTGTTAACTAGAAGAAAACAGATATTCTTATTTTCATTTCCGAACCAAGTAGCCTGCCAGAGAGAGGCTAGTTGTGATTTAAAAGGAGACGATCCAACCTGTGGCAGAGGAGGAGAGACAGGGTGACTGCTGACGCGTGGTGGCTCTGCTGTCAGGAAGGCTGGACCACGAGGCAGGACCCAAAGGCAGTTTCAGCAGCTCTGACCTGTAGCTCGGGCTCGTCCACGCTCCACCCAGCTGCCATCATGAATGAAAAACCGTGCCTGCCACACCAGTAGACAAAGGGCGTTGTGGCACCAAGCCGTCACATTGCAGCCTCCCCAGCGGTGCCCCTCCGGGGATTCCGGATAGAAAAGGCTGCCCACCGTCAAGCTGTCAGCCGTCAGCCACCCCCAGCGGAGCACCCCCAGGGGACCCCAGATGGGAAAGAACAGGACACCGGCCCGACACAGCTAAGGCGCAGATCAACGGGGTGACTTCAGAGAGCCCAGACCTCTGCATCTTCCCGTGCACAGAAAAGCGCTGAATCTCTTCACTTGAGATCTCTGGTTTTCTTGAATTAACAGTCATCTTTGGATGTTCTGGCTACCTGGTCTTTGTTGCAAAAACCCCTATATATCCTGGCTCCTCCCTTACCTCTCCTGCGTCCCTCAGAGCGATCTGAGAGGCTGTCGCCCCACCTTGAAGTCCTCAGAAGGTCTGCCAAATGAAACATAATTCTCAGCTTTGAGGTTGTGTGTTTTTTTCTCCCAGTCTACATCATTTTTCGTCTTTTGCTTGGCCCAGGTCTCTCGCTCCAGGACTAATGGTAGAGGGGGTGACATTGGCCACGTTACTGAAACAGTCAGTGCCTCTGTCACCTCACCTGTGAGGACAGGAGTAAATTGACCTCATGCAGGTGCTGTGAAGACTCAGTGAGCTGATGCCTGCAGAACACTCTGCCATGTGCGGACGCCGTAGGCAATGCGACTGGGGTCTTCCCACGCAGCTGCGCCGTTTTGTTCCTAGAGCAGCGTGAGCACAGCTGACTTAATGTTCACAACATGTGAGCATCTGTGTTGTCTTAGACTTGGGATTTAGGACGGTGCAGCCCTTCCTCAAGGGCTGCACCGTCCTAAATGTGTGTTCGACCGGTGTCCGTGCACCGGAGACCCGTCCCTCCTCGGAGGTTGTGTCTCCGTCTGCGTTTCAAGCATCCTTTACTTTCTCTGTGAAAACGGTGTTGAGTCTCACACGGGCGTTATTCTCAGGGTTACATAAGGTAGGTCTGCACACATTGTCTTCCTCACCCTTTAGAAAAGGGGACCCGCAGGTCATCAATCATTGAGTGACAGAACTCATTTATGCTTTTTTTTTTTTTTTTTTTTTTTTTTTGGCTTAGACCGTTGCAGGCTCCTGGCGCCGTATTGCTGAGGCGCTTCCTCCTGGCTCCGCTAACAGCCTTGTGCTTTGTGGGTTCTCTTCTTTGCCTTCGCCACAGGGCCCTTCTCTGCGTGTTTTCTGACCCGCTCTCAAACCACGTCCCCTCCATAGACTCTCCTTCCCTTTCAGTTCTTTGAGACAGTAAACTGGTATCTGCTAGATCCATCTGTCTTAAGTTTAGACAACAGGTTTTTTTTTTTTTAAGTGTCACAAAGTGTGGACCACCTTGTAGTCTATCCTTTCAACTTAAAGATGAAGTAGAAGTGGAAGTGGGTTCTTCATCTGTTGAACATGGTGGTTTTCTGGTGGATTCAGAGTGCGGATCTTGAAGTCACCCCCCCCCCCCGCCCCCAGGAGACGCAGGTCTGAGGTGAGAGGCCCCGCGCCAGTGACGGGAGGTTCTCCATCTCACCCCCAGCGGCACCAGGCAGGGAAACCGGCCTCCTGAGCCTGCTTTATTTCAAGTGTTCCCTTCAGCCTCTGTATTACCTGCCAAGTAGTAGAAGAATCCCACGGAAACAGAAAAGATGTTGGGGATTCAGGGTGGATTGCTGACTTCTGCCTTTCAGTAATTTGCTGTCAGACGATGCACACAACACTCAGGAAACAGCACCACCAGTGTCTCCTTCGCTTGGGTTTGATGATGGCTCTGGAGTTGACGGCGGGCTTCTCGGAGGCAGGAGGTCTGCACAGCTTCGGTCCGTCAGTTGCGTCTGACAGCTGGTCAGTTCTGGCTTCAGAGGGGGAAGAACGTGAAAGCTGAGATCCCCCCCCACAAAGGTGCTAAGACAAAGGGTTGTCACCCAGCAGCTCCGCTCAGAGCACGGTTCTCCGGCCTGCGAGACTCTGGGACTGACGGAGACGGGACTCCGGGCAGTGGCTTCACGACGCAGTAGAGGACGCTGGCTGCCTTGCTAGGTGCGCAGAGGAGGGGCGAGGGGACATCCAGGCGCACTGTGCAGGGGTGCAGCGTCACCGTGAGTGCCGAGAGGCAGCTGCTCCGGGGAGACCAGCTGGTGTCCTTGTACTTCAGCAGTTCTGAGCCGGAACGTGAGGGGCGCTCGGGAGCAGAGCTGCAGAAGCATGGCCACCGGCTACGCTTGCAGGCGCCGGCCTCCAGGGCAGGGGGGCTGAGGCTGGGGACCCGACGCCCCGCGGCGGCACGCTCACTTCCTGCATGGGGAGGGAGGCCAGACCGATGAGGAGCGCTCCAGGCGAGGGCGGCCCGGAGGCGGCTGCTCGCCCGCGCTCGGGCCTGGGCGATGAGGAGGGCCGGCAGGCCGCGCAGCTGCCCCCGGGCGCCGTGCCGGCTGGGCGGCAGGAGCGGGCGGGCCTGCGTGTCCCGATTCTTGCCACGTCTGTCCCCGCGCAGGCCGCCCGGGCGCGCCGTCCTCCTCCAGGGCCGCTTCTCGCTAACTAGACAGGAAGGCAAAACAGGCGCCTTCAAAGCACGAGGGTGCCACGTCGATACGTCACGTTAAAACTGTCCTAGGTGGTGTGCGCTTGCTGACGTCAAGTCTGTTTGCTTTACTGTATCAGGAAAATCGAGAGAAATACCTTCTGAGATTTGGGGAATAGGATACAAATAAACTTTGCGGGATAATCTGAAGTCCAGTTTGATTTTAATTTCTCTCTCTCTCTCTCTCTATATATATACGTAAATGTATACACGCTCTCACTGTATGTGAATGTTTCTATGTACATGTGACAGTGTCCGTGTATACGATTCATCGAAGCGTCCTTATTTTTATGTCTACGTAATCCCTTTAAATTTGTCATTCAACAGACTGATCTATAACTTGAGGTAGAATTTTTTTGACTATTCTACATACTGTCAGGAATCACATAGTGTTTTCCATTTAAAGCGAGGACTCTTTTTTTGGTTGCAGTTTTGTTGAGATGTGATTGACTAACATCCCTGTAGAAGTTTAAGGCATGCACACTTGTCTGCGAGGGGGCTGACCTTTGCTTACCAGACAGCAGAAGCATCTGTTTGTTTGCAATTTAGGGTCTTAAGGAAACACCAAGAGATAAATTAACCAATCATTTGAGTGGACCTAGGTCAGCTGGAAAAAAAATCGCTACACTTTTAATTTATAAAGAGTGAATCAATTAAACGGGCATTTTAATAACAAATTCTCAGGTGGCCTTCCCTTAGCTGGCGGCCAGGTGCCCAGCAAGTCCTGGCTGGCTCCGTGTGCTCTCCCACTGTGGGCTCTTTGGAGGCCATTGCTGCTGAAACTCGGCGTCACTCGTGAAGTTTCCACCTTTAATGTAGAGCTTTCCCCCTCCTCCTGGGGGGCCTGCTAGCTTGTCTGCAGCCGGAGGACCAGCTGTTCACTCGCTTCGCTCTGGGCAAGTGTCTAACTGGGATTCCAGTTTGGACCTAGGGAAGGTTAAATAGGAATTTTTGCTACTGTTAAAACTGCAGCTCCCTGTGTATTTTCAGTCAAGATTGCAAATAGTGTAGCCATTTTCAATATATATGAAGATTTTTTTTCTTTGCACTTGGATAGAAATAAGTTAACCTTTGCTGAGAGCTACCGAAGTTATTACCTAAGATAATTTTTATTAGATCAGATGTTGCTTTTATATGAATGTGAACTGTATTGATTTTTTAAAAAACTGTTCTCAATGAATTGACAAGAGCTTCTCTTGATATTTTCCTTTAGGAGTATGAAAAGCTAATATTAAATAAGCATTTTTAATGCAGAACAATAACGCAGGTAATGTGAAAAGTTCCAACATCAGTGAATTGCATTTAGTAGTGAGAGGTAGGCAGTGTCTCTATCACGTGAAGCGGTCCACGTTGCACGGGCCACGGGTGCTGGGATCTGTATTAACCTGTGACTCAGCATCCGAGAACATGTGGCCAGTCCCTCGCTTCACACACAGACACACCCTGTTGGTTCTGCTTCTCTGGGGACCCCTCACGCACCCAGATGGTGTGTTAGAGCTGCATGGAGAAAACAGGTCTTAAAAGCACAGGTTCTGGACTTACTGCTCATGATTCTTTTCCATGAGACCTTTGTGGTAAGATGGACTCAATGATCAGTGGGAACCCACTGGGCTTTTCCCTGGAGGAAACAGGAGGGGTGGCACCTTTGACCCTTAGGACGTGCACTGGGCAAGTCACCAGTTGAAATGAGAGAAATCTCACTCATGGCTTGAGGTTTTTATTGACAAAACAGGAAGGAAACATGAAGTTATTACAGGCCATAAAATTAAGTTGTAAAGGTACAAGATTATCAAAGAGTGAAGGGGCAAGAAGAAAACGGAGTGAAAGGTGCACATGCATCTCTCGGTGGGGCCGAGAGCCCCTTGGTATCCACAGCCCGAGAAGGTGGGGAGAGCTGTATCTTACACCCAGACTTAGAGCTATAAAATTTAAACTTACTGTGAACATCCTATAAAGTTCTCCAGCAGATAAGCCAACTTTACTTGTGAACCTCACTTAACCTCTTGTGCTAAAACAAATTTACCAAAGAGATTCTAGATTTCAGCCTGGTCTCCACCTGCAAACCTAGTCTGGTCTAGCAAAAAGAGACAAGCACGTTTCCTTTCAGCAGCTCGTGAGGCACGTTTGAAGAACGAGAAATAACGTTCAGTACCATAACGTGAAGCCACTGCTGTAACCCGAAGGCACAAATTCACAAGGCCGGTGGGGATAAAAAGGCAGACCACACACACTGGTCCCACCCACTGTTTCGGACGTACTTTGCTCAGCACCAACGTGTGACCACTCACATCTTCGTGGTCAGTCCCTGTCTATATAAAGGCGACTTCTTCTCCGCGGTCTCCCCAGTCAACAGATGAAATACCATAGATCTAACCTTGTTTCAGTGTGTTGGTCTTATTTTCAATTGAGGTGGAATTTAATACGAGCTCCTGATTTGAGAACTCTCTTCACTTTCAAAATGTTCATGATTATTTTTCTGTTTATGATGAAAGCTGTTCAACATTTGGCCTCATAATCATATCTCTTGTTAGTTTTTATCCTTCATCAGCTCATAATCATATGAAGAAATGATCATATTCGAAACAGCATGGCAGTTTTTAAAATAACTCATTCTCCTGTGCTAGAGATTTTATAATAAATGGAAGGTTTTGCTTAAGCCTCTTTTGCATTAATCAAGTGATTGACAGGTTCAGTGTCACCTTCTACAAGGCAGGTCTGACCACGGGGAATACTCTGAATTCCAGCCGCCCAATTAAAGGCAAAAGAGCCAAAAACGGAACCAGCTACCCTATTCTCCCCTCATTTAGAATAACCGCAGAGCAGGGGCCTCTAAGATAGCTATTGGAAAAATATCCTTTTCTACTTCATAATAAAAAAATGATTATTTTACTGTCTGAAAATGTTGCTAAACTTGGAATCCACCTAGAACAGCTCACTTTGCCCTAGGTTGCGAATTTAGCAAATAACAAGGTAGATTAATCTCGGAGGAGTAACGAGAAGCTAGAAACATTGACCCAAAGGACACTGCGGTCCCTCTGAGAACTCAGGCTGGCCTGCAGATGAGTATCCGGCTTCACAGAGTTGAATGTCAAGCTGGGTAAGACGGCACATTCTTCGGGGCGTATAAAACACTGACTGTGTAGGAATAAAAATCCTGTATGAGTAAATCAAGCATCATTGTAATGTGATTAATTAGGAAAAGTAAGTGTTTGAATTTGTTAATTATCTTGGGTGTATTTGTTACTGTGTCTTTACATGTCTTTGCCTACGTTTGTATCTGCTAACAAATGTTGGCTCAATCCTTGGAAAATTTTGCAGATCACGGCTGTTTTTCATTTGTTTTCCGTACTGTGCATTTTTGTGGTTCGTTGTGATTTTGGCATGTTTGGGAGAGGAGGTCCGGCTCCCTCTCCTGCATCCTTTTGGCTGCCACTCCTGGACTGGAGCTCGTAGGGTAGACCAGTTGAGAGAAGCTGAATGTCCTAATTTATAAACAGATGGACCACTCGCTGTTGTTTGGAGCAGTGCACCAAATGGCACACCCTAAAACGTTACCGTTATCTTTTGCTTCCTCTTCGTCTGACTGGCGCCGTCTGCATCCAAATGATGTTTTTAATTCTGTTAATGCTGAGTTATGTTTTAAGTTAGGCCTTGTAAAACAGAGTTTCTAATAAGTTTCACTCGTTTGTATTGTCAACAGCATGGGCTGAATTGCGGTGTAGGTTTTTGATTGGAGAGTCGTAAAATCAGAATCACCTGCTAAAATTTACTTTTAAGCAATTTCTGAAGAACATTAGAAATTTGAGAGTTTTAAAGGAGCTTGTGAAATAAGATAAACCTAGTGAAGGAATAATTTAAGCTCCATTCAGTACTAGAATTGCTCATTCTATAAAGTGTGTAGAAAGCTCGTAAGTGCTTCATTTGCACATCTGTAGAAATGTCAAGCATAGCTCACACGGTTGCTGTGAAGAACCAGCGGCATATTGTGCACAAAAGCACTTTGGAAACTGAAATTCTTTGTAAAAGATGGTTCTCATTGTGCTTCCTTAGCTTGGCCAAATCTTTCTTCAGTTTCTCAGTGTTTGTGGAGGATATGAGATAAGCGTACTGAGTTTTAGAACAGCAATTTCATTTTTCTTCTGATTTGTGGTTTTCTGACTCCTTGGAGACCTCTGGAATTTGGGGTTTTCCAGGTCCTCGATTGTTAATAACATGGCTCAGAATTAAGGGATTAACTGCATAGTCAACATTTGAGAAGAAAGGGAAGGAAGGGAGGAAGGAAAGGGTGAAGAATCACAGAAGGAATAAGGGGAAAAGGAAGAGGGGAAAGGTGACGAGGGGAGAGGACAAGGAGGAGGAAAAGGGCCTAAGATTTGGGCTAAAATCCTGACGTTCAGTGGAGAAAGTAGAAGGAGAAAGTCGGTCAACAGTCGTACCAGTTCTGTGCTGACTTCCGGTCCAGTCCCTGAACCTCAGAACCCAGGCCTCTAATCCACCCCCTGGAAACTCCCTCCATCGTGGGCTGGTTTAGAGGCAGTGATGAGCTAGCGGCTGAGGGGGTTGTCGAGGAGCCTCTGCGTCTGTGTCCATCACTGAAATGATAATGGAGGGTCTGTAAGAACAATGCCAACGCCAAGGTTTGTCCTTCGCTGGAACTCCAAGGCAGACTGAGCTGCTTCTTGATTGATTTCTTCGTAGCACTTTGGACGTTGTATGATTTTTGTGTGTGTTTTAGTACGTACTATGTTTTATTTTTCCTCCTGTGTCCACCTCGGCTACTTCTCGTGTTCTGCCCACGTAGCAGAGATGTATGTGCCTTTGCTGAATAATGGCCCCACAAAGTGTCGATGCCCTAATCCTTGGGACCTGAGGATATGTGACCGTATGTGTTAAAAGGGACTTGGCGGATGTGATGGAGGATTTTGAGATGATGGGACAGTAGCCTGGATGGTCTGGGTGGGCTTAGTGTCAGCACAACGTTGCCTTGAGAAGGAAGGCGGAGAGGGACTGCAGAGGGGTGTCCGAGGGACAGACTGTACAAAGGACTCGGCCGGCCGCTGCCGGCTTGGCAGGAAGGAGCCAGCGGTGCCGGCAGGAAAGGTAAGGAAGCGACGCTCCTGAAGCCCCGGGAGCTTCAGTTCCCCCACCTCTCAAGTGGAGGCAGTGTTACTAATTGGTCTTTCCTGTCCTAATTCATCATTCTGTAAGTCATGTTTGTTACTATTTCCTTAAAGTGTTTCATAAACTTCCATGAGGCTGTATGCTAAAAAAAAACTGTTGATAACAAAGTCACACATGAAAGTTGTTAATAGCATCTTTTAATTATTTTATGGAAGTGTAGTCATTTTACAATGGTTTAGGTGTACAGCAAAATAATTCAGTTATACATACATATGTTTTTTTCAGATTCTTTTCCATTATGGCTTATTGCAGGACACTGAGTATAGTTCCCTGTGCTGTACAGTAGGTCCTCATTTTTATCTATTTTATATAAGTAATGTGTATTAATCTCAAACTCCTAATCTGTTTCTCCCCCACCGTTTCCCCTTGGTAATCACAGTTGGTTTTCTATGGCTGTGAGTCTAATTCTGGTTTGTAAATGAAATCTGTATCTTTTTTTTTAGATTCCACACATAAGCAACATCATAACGGCATTTGTCTTTCTCCATCTGACTGACGTCACTTAGTGTGAGAATCTGTGGGTCCATCCGTGTTGTTGCAAATGGCATTATTTCCTTCTTTCTAATGGCTGAGTGACATTCCTGTGTGTGTGTGTATGTGTTCTTTAATAGCATTTTAATGTTACCACTTATATGCACATAAGGATGGCACATAGAATTGATTCACTTGGGGATACTTTGAAAGATGAGTGGTGTTTATGAGTAACTTCACTTACCCAACTCATCTCCCAGCAAGTAGAGTTTTGGAGAATCTCACCAAAGAAAGCAGGAGAAATGGAAATAGAAAGGCAGAATCCACAGTAGCAAGTAGAGTATGCGAACAGAGCCCACAGTCTTGGGCCTTCTTGGAAGGGCAATGACCTTCAGTTTCTCAGCTCCTCGGCCCCGTGAACTGGCATTTTTGGGGAACGGTTTCATTTCTGAATCTCAGACTCCGGAGCTGTGATCCCCAGGGGCCGCCCGCAAGCTCTCCCTCCCTCATGCCCTCAGAGCCATCTCCTCTTGCTCCTGCCCTCGCACGGGCCCCCCGCCTTCTCCCAGGGACAGGCCTCCGGCCTCGCCTCCCCGGCTCCCTGGCTCCCTGACCATCTCTGCCATTTCCTTGCGCGTGTTTGGCCCCCTCTGCTCTGATTTTCTGTTCATTATAATGAGAAGAGGGGGGAGATCACCAAGTCCCACAGTTTGCACCACGACCGTCGTCGTCCCCAGCTTCAGCTTGGCACAGTTCGCGAGGCCAGATGCGCTTGTGTTCTTTCCTCAGCGTCCGCTCTTCTGTTCTGTTCAAAAACTAAAGTCCAGATACTGCGGTCTGCCCCCGGCCTCTTTATGGAGCCCGCCCTCTTAACCTTGCTAGTCAGGCCTGCCATCCTTCCTCCCAGGCAAGCCCAGGTCAGGGAGAACTGCTTATAGAACTGCGTCCCTCCCCTGACCCCTGTCCATACAGGTGTGTCTTCACTGACACAGGCTGCTGCCCGCCCCGCCTTTCCTCCACCCTCAGAAGGAGAGATGTCCCTTGGATGTAAGTAAGCCCTTCCGTCTGTGCTTTGGATGAGGACAGCCAGCAACCTATCTAAAATTCAGATTTGACCCGTGTTTCCTCTGCTGACCTGACACTCAGACGTCCCCGTGATCCTGCCCCGCTGAGTCCCCGTTCTCATCGCCGTCGGCCTGCCTGGCACCTCCCGCCAGCCCAGCATTTTGCAATTTGCATATCACGCCGTTTTCATCCCTCTGCCTCTGTATTTGTTGGGGCCACTGTCTCAGATGCCCTTCCGCTGTTCCTCACCTCCGTGGTACCTGCTCCGTGGGCCGCGTTGAACCCTCATGCAGGAAGAGTGCCTGCCTACGAGTTGGCACGGCCCTGAGCGCAGAGAGGAGCCGTTTGTGCCATTGTCCCCACTAAGCCCTCACGTCCTCAAGGGCGGCTGTCCGGGCTTGTCCATCGCTGCACCTTCAGAGCTCAGCACAGTAACCTGCACTTAAAAGGTGTTCAGCAATCACTCTGACATCCCCTACCGTGTCAACAGATTTTCATTAAACTTATGATAAAATGGGTAAGTAAGTATAGCAGAGGCACGTGCAGCTCTTCTGCTGTGCCAGACACTCTACACGTGTCGGCTGAAGAAGGCTTCAGGGCGCCCCCGGGTTGCTGCAGTTTTCCAGGGGAAGCTGAAGCACAGAGAAATCAAGTGACTTGGTTTATGTCACACAGCTAGCCGGCAGTGAACCCAGGAGTCAAAGCCCAGCAGCTTTCTCAGCTGTGGCCATTCTACGGTCTGTGAAGGTCATTTTCGCCTTGTTTTTGATTGTTTACTGTCTGACTCCCACGCTAAGCCATTTGTTTCACGTCTTTTGTGGGCTGCGGTCTGGGGGTCTCAGAGCACTGAAAGCTGTGAGGAGAACATTCAGAAATGCTCGCTGAGTTCCGGCTCATTGACCTGGGTTAGATGATTTCTAGTGAATCGCTGTTAATCCGCAGTATGTTGACTTCTTTTTATATAGTATTTGCCTCTGGGGGCAAAAATCCAGTTAGAGAAGAGCCACCATTTAGGTGGCATTCGGATCACTAAAGAGGGCCAGTTGATTTGTTATTTCTTCTCTGTTTTACCTGAGCCTCAAAATGAAGAAATAGAGAGTTCACTACAATTTAGTTTTGGAGAAACAGAATTTTTTAAACCCTCAACCTTAAAGATTGTTTCCCTTTGATTTCTTGAGAGTCTGCGATATGTTTCAGGGCAATTCTTTTTTTAAAGTATCTACTGTTTTCCTCAAACTATGTCTCTTAAGATTTCATACATTTTTGTACGATGGAGTGGAAGCCCATAGAGACATCTCTTCCCTCAACATTATGTATATTTTTAATTAATAAACGAGATCGCAGAACTGGGGTGAGGACACAGGCAGGAGACCAGGATTCAGAGGACTAGCTCCCGGTGTTCGCCCTTCCGCTGGCCCATTGGAGGAAGATCAGCTGTAAAACTCCTGCTTGAAATACCTGTTTGTTGTCACCTGGCTCCCAGCAGAGCTGGGAGCAGAGCACATGCCATCTTGTAAGGTTTAAAAATGTTAAGTCAGAAACTAATGTGAGTCATCGAAGGCAGAACTGTCAGGTTCAGGGAGTGTGGGGCACAGTGTGAAGGAAGAAGGGAGTTTTGATTGTAGGGCTTCGGTGATCACTGGGAAATGCAGACAATAATGCTTTCATATACAATACGAAACTGTGCAATGCAGTGTCTTCATCAGTATGACCAATAATTTTATTATTTATAAAAATTCACTTTATCACCAGCATGAACTTACATTAAGGTAACTTATGAGAAGGTGATTTCTTAATGTTTGTTTCTCTATTCATTTCTATGCCTTATAATGTAACCGATTCCACTGTCATCTCATTTTGCATCCATCAGAGAGAAACTAACACACATGGAAAATGCAACAGTAACACAGAAGCTTCTGTAGGAAAATAGATGTAATGTCTCCTGATAATTACCTTTGTTACAATCCCGATGTTGACAATATATTTAATTTTATTATTGAACATGAAGGGAAACTTTTGATCTCTTTCCTGTTCTTCACAGGTCTTTTTAAAGAGCCCAGTCAGTTTCTTTTCACCACGTCTGAGGAAGTGGGGAAGGTTAGCCTGTCATATGTTATTTTCATTAGAATTTTTAGACTAGATATTATTTAGTTTCTCCTAGCTGGCCGGAAAAGGGGCATCCCTGAGAATTAATTACGGGAGGCTCTGCCCACACGAGATCAGACTCGTGCCGTCAGGTGGGAGAAAATGTGTAACCTGTTATGGCATCTGTGTGGAAGGGCTGTTTTCTGTTTCACTTTTTCAAAATTTTCTCAGAGTAAGTGGAGACTCCGATAATGGCTTGGCTTGTCAAAGCCCGGACGGCCACCTGATTATAATCATCACGTGGAGCAGAAATAGCACTGCTGACTAGATTTTCATTAGTTTCATTAATTCTTGATTTCCCGAAGTCGTTGGAATGGTTGACCTACGTTCTCATCTAGTCCTTGGGGAGAAAGAGGGGTTATGACTGCTTCCTGCTTTAGTTATTTCACAGAAAAGAAGTCTAGTCACAGATCAAGGCAGGTGCTTATTAAACTCTTTGGTGTAAGAATGTAGTTAATACCTTAAAAATGACTGAGCGCTGTCAAGTGGTGATGATGCAACTCAGAGAATTCACAGACACACTCCAGCAGCCGTTGGAGTGGTGGTGGCATGAAGGTCGTGTTCCCTCTGAAAGTGATAAGGTGCATTAGTGAGGGAATGAGAGGGAAGAGAGGAAACCTTGTCTTACGATTTGATGAGCATCGTTTGACCTCACAAAGCCCGCCGTATTGGTATCTTCTGAAACATTGTAAATGCAAAGCATTTTAAGCTACTTTGCCGAGACGCACGGAAGGCCAGGTGCACTGTTTCTTCAGTAGATGCTGTTATGACGTCTACTTACTGGTTTGCTAACGTACGGATGAGCTGTGTATAGAAAAGAGCCCTGCTGTAAATGCGCTGTTTAAAGGGCGTGCTTGCGAGGAATCAGTTTTATGTTATTTATCTCAAGTGACAGTCCAGTCTGTGTAGGTAGGCAGGCAGCTCCAGCTCCTCCTGCGGATAAACATGCCGTGCCCTCTAACAGATCAAGATACTGATGAGACCTGGGAGCTACAAAAATGATTTCTGTGTGTCTCTGAATTTTTCCAAATTGTAGATTAACAAGTACCGTTTAACAGCTCATCTCTGTATTCTGGACTGGTTTTTGCATTCACATACCTTTTTCGGGGTGCATATCTTATCAGTTTTTAGAAAACACTAGAGTTGCGGCCTCACTTTCTGAGAGATCTTTTGAAAGAGTCTCTTGAACATTTGCTGTGACAATTAAATGTTTCCACGAAGTATCACTTAAATTTCTGCTTTGGTTTTGACCCACAATTTAATAAATGTGCACTGAATATTTGATGAAAATGACCACGCCTTCCACAATATTTGATTTCTAGTTAAGAAGGACTAGTGTAGTGAAGAAATGTATATTTTAAACTTTTTGACCCAAAATAGCCCAAACTGTTTTCGTTTCTATTTACACATTCCTTATTAAATAAAAAAAAAAGCATGCGAATCTCTAGTCATGGATATATTGAATAAAATTGGTTATTGACTGTATGTTAGTTACTATCATTAAATATTTTCTCTCTCTGGTATGTGAAACTACTGGTTACAGGACAACCTGATGAGGAACAAATATTATTATCCTGTCTAATAAACAAAATAGTTGTGTTTTTCTTCATTTATCATCAAGAAGATCTTCACACTATTGCCAGTTTGAAATAGAATTTCTCTCTCAACATTTTCGCAATTAAAACTAATTTCTTCACATTTAATATTTATTTCTAATCTCCAGAATATTCTTAGTTGCTTTTTCTTGGCCTTTTCTAAAGTTTTCATTTTATTTGCTTGATTTTTTTCAGATGCATTTGTTTACTTTGCCCCTGAATAACTTCTCTCCCTCTTTGCCCTCCTCCCTTATTTTTTTTTATTATACTGATGGCAACAATATGCTTTTATTAATGGATAACTTCAATTAAATATGAAAGAATCATGTTTAGGTATCATTTCCCTAATTTTATGTATAAGGAGACTGAAACAAAAATATTAATCAGTCATGCTCACATGATCAGAAAATGAAAAGGTCAAGATTTTATTCTATTCCCACTTGTAATTCCTTTGCTAAGATTCATCGTAGAACATTAGCTCTCCTTACGTATAATACTGATCATAAGGGTGATATATATTTTATTCAGATTATAAAAGAAATATTTTCCACCAAGTTCTAAAAAAAAAAAAGCACATCCTATTAAATGGTATTGAATATTGCACTTAATATATTGTGATGTAACAATCTTCTTCCATATTTATTTCTATACTTTCCTGGTGATTTCAGAGTTTTCTTCTTTGCATTTCTAGCACAGTGCTTGGAACAGAAAATACTTTCACACATATGGCCACCAATTTGTCTTCCTTATCCGTGATGAGGAAGAGGAAAAGATGGTAAATACAGGCAGGCCGCAATACCCCTCTGTACCAGCTGATTTGGTACAAAAACATTAGTTGGTTTCCTTACTGCATTTATGTAAATCCATGTTGGGACCTGTCACGGAGGTGAGGGTTATGCATGCTGTAAAATGTTACTTTATTGAGTTACAGGACGTTCTCACGATGCTAGGGAGCCTACCACTGTTCATTCTCATTCCGTGTAACCTTGACTTTGGAAGCAGAGTAATTTCCCTCGAAATCTTAATGGTACTGTTCGACATTCACCATGTTCTGTAGTTCTGGTGACCAAGATGTCGTCTTGGTAGAAACTGAATGAGAACATATATTCCATTACGAGCTGTATCCTGGTTGTATGTCTAGAGATGTCTGTGTCTGCATTTCTATAAATTACTCCTTGACACTCACACGGGCTTTATCGTGTGCCCTTCTGAACCATATGTGCAGAGCGTCCACGCTTAGCCTCTGTTAGTATTCGATTCACAGATGGTGCCCCTCGAATGTGGATGATTCAGGTCTCGTGGGAATGCTCATCAGGTGTCATGAGTTGTAAAATGGAATATTTATTTAGCTTCGGGAGGAATGCCGGCATCTTTGCTGGAATGACTTACAGCCACTGATGCTCCATGCTCCAGCACAAAGGGTCTGATTTATTGCCACCTTTGCATTTTTAGATTATATCCAGAAATGGAAGAATACATAATAAAATGTATTAAACTGCCCACGTTCCTGTTAAAGGTGAAACTGAGTCAGTGGCACTTTGCTGATTTAAATAATAGCGTCTGTGGACAGACGTCATTTTCTGACGCTGGACAGAATGAGCGGGAAGACAGGGTTCACTTTACAAGAAACACGAAAAATGGTTGTTTACATTCTCAGTGTCTTGCCCATCTGATTTTACCTTCAAAGAATAAACATCACCTTGGATGGAATTTTCATAACCCAGTAGTTCTGGACGTCAGGAAGCCGCTTGGCCGCCCTTTAAAAGATCCATGATGAGTTTTTAGCTACGTCAACACGCAGGCCGTGGCCGGTCTGTGGAGACGGGGCTGAATGTGGAAACGGACCTCGGGGATTAATATGGCATCTTTCCGTGTTTCTGACAAACCTGTAATGCAGGGCTTCTCCCTTTTCAGGCCATATGGAGGGGATTCTGGCTGAAATGAGCACAACTGTGTGGTAACTTTTTCCTCTTTACAGCCGCATTGTTATACTGAAACATCACCCTGAATTTGATCAAGTCTATTTTTCAGGAAAGTGACTGAATTAGCAAAATTATATGACAGATAGTCCTGATATTACAAAATAATACATCTACATATGTCATTTACTTATCTTTACAGAATTATTTAAAAGGACCATTTAGCCCCAAAATAAACTAGAAGTGCATACTTTTTGGATTATCTTGAATGATCACAAAATAATTGTTAATAGATTAATACACACGCACTATTAATGGCCTTCTAAGGGCACTAGTCCTTTGGTATAAAATTGGGTGGCGTGATTCACAGCTTTGCAGTCGGAGGCTCACTTTGTGTGGTCACGTTCCTTGGGAAGCAAGAGTATTTTGGAGAAATCTAAAGTTTTCGTTTCTTCAAAGCTACTTTTTATTCAAAAAATTAAAAATAGGAGGTGACTGCTGTGCTACAGTTAAATCACCGTATTTTCAGTCAGCGTGATGCTGACTCACCGTTGAGGCCACTTACTGCCAGACTGGAGTGTGTCAGGAAGACAGAGCTCTCCTACTTTGTAAGTAGGAAGTTTTGGCTTCGATTCCTTCAGAATTCCCACTTCCACTCCTTTAAAAAAAAAAAACTAGATACGTATGTATGTAATTTAATTCTGTTTTAAAAAGGATCAAAGATTGACTACATTTTAGATGAAGGCTTCATTTCTATTAACAAATCTGTCACGACTGTAATTACTTGTCACATCCTGAGCACAGCCAGAGAAACCAGAGCCAGATACAGCCCAGAAGCCCTTGAACCCTTGACCACTGGGCTAGGTGTGTACATTTGCCATTCAAAGTGCACTGACACACAGACCCCAGGAGGGAATGAAACTCTGCTGGGTGACTGGGCTGTTGCACCAGTGCATGGAAGAAACAAACGAGTGAAAATGTTCAGATCTCGTGTGAGGTTTGCCCCTGACCACTGATGAAAAGCGTTATCACCGCACACACTTCTGGGCACACGTGTGTGGAAAGCCTTCATGAACCCGCAGGCCATTTGCACGTCTCATGTTCCCCAGCACTGGGACCCTCCATGGCCAGAGATGACGCCACATGCTGATGTGGAAATTACTCCCCTCCGTCCTCTGCTGTGTGTGGTGGGGCCAGAGGGCAGTGGTGAGAGTTGAGGGGAAAGACGGGGAAGAACGGAGAGGCCCACGGGCAGCATGTTTGCCGTGACCGAATGGAGGCTGCCTTATTCATTATTATTTTTAAGTATTAAGTATTTAATAATTAAGTCATAATTAAAATGGAAACAGCAGAAGCACATAGAATAAAAGTGAAAGTCTCCCTTTACTTCAGGCCCTCTCAGCGTGTTACCTTGTTTCTGAGGGTCTTTGGAGATCTGTCTCTACACACAGATGTTTGGGGATTTTTGTTTTGAATTGTAAGTTGGGCTGAGGAATGTCGTATGAGTCAGCTCAGGCAGCGGTAACAAAACACCAAGGGTGGAGGCACTTAAACAGCAGATATGTATTTCCTCGTGGTTCTGGGGGCTGAACGCTCCAGATCAGGGGCCAGAGTGGTTGGTTCCTGCAGAGGCCACCTTGCTGTGTCCTCTCATGGCTGAGAGGAACCTCTGGTCTCTTCTGCTTCTTCAAGGGCACCCATCCCACCATGGGGACCCCATCCTCATGACCTCACATAAACCCAGTCACCTTGTGAAGGCCCGCCCCCGACCCCATCACAGTGAAGGTGAGGTCTTCAGCATACGAATTTTGGAGACACACACGCATTCAGTACAGGTGTATGTTATTCTCTGACTTGATGTTTAACTGGAACATGAATTTTCAGTATTTTCATGTACAGTGGACCCGCCTCTCCCGAAAGTGGTCACTGAGTGCTCCGTGGTGTGAATGGACCAAAATTCAACTAAAATTTTCCCTGCTGACATCTAGATTTAGGTTGTAACTCTTTCCTTCTGTTATTCAGAATAATACGGGGAACATCCATCCATCTGTACTCGTGGACCCTTCTTTGTGTGTGAGCGTTTACTGAAATACGGCATCTGGAACAGGAGTGCGTGCTGCAGTTGCTGCAGGTCTACTTCTGCAGGTTTCGCCGCTTACGGTGTAAGTGTGCCAGCACGTCAACCTGCAGTCCCGCCCGGCGTCTGCAAAGGGCTCTCTCCCCACGATTCCAAGCTCTCAGAACCACATCAGCTCTGTAATTTGACCAATCCTACGGCCAGCGTTCTCTCCTCGTCTGAACTTGTCTCCCCGCCACTGATGGGGTCGCGTGCCCGGTGCACCTCTCCGCATCTGTTCCTCCCCTTTGCCCGTTTTCTTTTTTCCTGTTGGGTGCTGATGTCCTGACTCTTAGGGACAGTTTTTTCTCTAGTTTTGCATAATCTCCCTCTATTTTTTTGCGTGTGTGTTTTATTTTTGTGTGTGTGTGTGTGTGCCGTGTCTCTGGGCCTCCATCTTTTCCCTGAAAAGTGAGATGTGTAATATTCTGTGCGATGCGCACTGAGTGTCATATGCTCTGCATCAGCCTGGCCTGTTTGTAAATTAACATTTGACATCGGTGCTCAGTCCTTCTCAGATGCGTTATAGAGCTGCCTTCCTTTCCGGGCGGAGTGTCTGTGCCCCCTCCCCCGACGCGGCGCTGGCAGGAGCGGAGGCCTCTGGGGAGTGGGTCGTGGGGCCCTCACCCGGGCCGGCACCCTCCTTAAAGACAGCTCCACCCCTGCTTCTGCCACGTGTGTCCACAGGGAGGAGACACTGTCTGCCGTTGTCACCCGGGCCTGACCACGCTGGCGGCCTGGTCTGGGACGCCGGTCTCCAGAACTGTGAGCCGTAAGCGTGTTGTTTGAGTCGTGGTCTGCGGCGTTTGTTACAGCGGCTGAAGCGGCCCACGGCGTCTGACTAGGGAAGCCCAAGGTCAGGGGCACGGGCCGTCTCTGGCCCCCGGACGGGTGCGGTCGTCCACATTTCCACACGCCTGTTCTCTACCTGGAAGTCCTTCTGAAAGCTAACAGTAGCCATCATTTCCCATGGCTGCTCCTGGGTGTCACCACCACAGGGAGTTACAGTAGGCTGCCGGGAGAGCCGGCTGGGACAAAGTGATGGATAACCCCTCCAGTGCATCATTTACTAGGTCTGTCATAACTGAAATTACAGCACGCGGCCCCGGCGTTTATGTACCTCGCGGCACACAGGCTCAGCTGGCAAGCTCCTTGTTCAGGTTTCCGGTGCTTTGAAAGGTGCGACGGTGGCCGGGCCGTAGGCAGGCGGTGATGCAGGAGGGAGGGCGCCGCTGGCCAGCGGGCAGGCTCTTCGAGTGAGCGCCTGGACCTGAGGAGTAGAAGGAGGCCCGACAGAAACCCCCAAGGGGCTGGAGGGGTCCTCTGGAGGCTTCCACCTGCCTCAGTTTAAATCAGTTGCATCTGGACAAGTAGACAGAGCTTCTTCTGTTTCCCTCAGCTTGGATTCACCACAAGAGCCCCAAAGCACAGTGGTGGGAAGATGCCCGGGCTTTGTTCTGGTTGATGACTAGCAATTTCCAAATTGCAAGCAGAAAAAAAAATTAGGCTTCAGTATGTTCTACTAAACACAGCCGCTAGATAAATGATTCTACCAGCCTTACCAGGTTTCCTGCGAGAAACTAAGGATTTATATGATTAAGAGTAGTTCTCGTAATGGTTTCTTAAGGCTTATATATTTCTGGTAAATCATAGTGTAAATCTGGCTTTTTATATTGTATTCATTTATCTAAAAATGTGTGCTTAGATAGGTACCCAGTGAGCCAAATGTAAATTTTTGTGTAAGCTTGCCAATGTGGAATGGTCATACATTTTCTTAAGATAATTCTTAGTTGTAAAAAATATTATGTTTAAAGTATTAAAATATATGAAAACATGTGTCAAATTCTAGCTGGTGGAGCCAGTCTAGAGCATTGAGAAATACATCGTTCAGTGGTTTTGAGTCATCAGTCTGCAGTCTGCGTACCCCCTCCCGGCCGTGGTATCTGATGCAGGTCTTGCCTGGAGTGGGAAGGCTTCCGGGAGAGCCCCCTTTGCACGGGACGCCCCTCCCGCGGAGCCCACCCCACGTGCACGTGCAGACGGGCAGTGAGCCTCCAGCTGGAGATGGGGGATGCAGGAAGGGCAGCCTCCAGCGAGGGTGCTCCATCCCCCAGCTCCTGGCCTTCAGACGCCAACAGCCACTCCCGTTAGAGGCGGTGGGAGATGGGGCAGGAGGATGGGGACAATGAGAAGGGGCCAGTCCTCCTCCTCTGGCTGATTTTTAGCCAGTCAGCTCATCCCTGCAGAGTGTTCCTCCTGGGTGGGTCCTCTGCAGTGAGGCCCCAACTTCCACTGCAAGTGAGCCCGTGGTCACGCGCAAGGGCAGGCCACAGGGACACTGCAGAGACACACGTCAAACATGTGAAAACATGCAGGTTAGAAGCGTCCTCTCCCGGGGTCCAGTCCCGGCCCTTGGTAACCACGCAGCCATTTAGGCAGCTCTGCCATCTTCAATTTTCATGACACGACAGATCCCACCGGCCCCTGAGATTCCTTTCCTCTTATTTTCAGACTCTCAGGCTAAATGGTGGATCTTCGCCTAAAGCAGATTTTCATACATTTTGTTGTAAGAGCCTTGGTGTTGACAAAGGTCGCACAATAAAAATTATACACAAAATCAGAGACTTGGCTTTCCCTGCGCTTTGTCTCCGGTGCTGCGCGTGTTTGGGTGTGGTTGGCATCAAGAAGTCCTGCTCACGTCTTTTTTCCTCAGAATTAAATACTTTCTTCCATCATCAGCATCTTCTGTTAAAAAACTTCCCCCATCTGTACTAAAAAACAACCATTTAATAAAGAAATGAGACAAAACGAACAGTGACGTCAACATCAGGGAACTCCTCCTGGCTGGAACCACTGGCGTGTGCGAACCAAACCAGAGAACGACACGCGTGTCTGGGAGGCACCTGGAAAGATGTTAGTTATGTCCTTTATAGCCATATGTCACAAGGCGGGGAGCAGAAGGATGCTAGATTCCTCCCGGGGTGCTCCCAGGGGTGCAGGTTTTGCTGAGGACAGAGTGTTCTGTTTTGCAGTGAGGTTCTGGGGCAGTCGGGTGGCGGGGCGACATGCAGCCATTCCAGACCCCATCTCAGCAAGCAGTATGGAGTCACCTATCACCTGGGTGTTTGTGTTTGTTTTTATGTCAACTGGGTGTTTTTAGAAGTGTGTCCCCTTACATCTTTTTAACATAAAATAAGTAATGTGTCGGCACTCTCTAGTAAATGTCTCTGAGGTCTTTAAAAGGGAAAATTAACTTAGAAGCCAAAAATTTGGGGAAAAGCCTTTTTTTGGAAAGTCTCTCATAGATCAAAGTTTCTAACCCTGAATTTATGAACCATGGGATGGTTGGGTGTGGGGAGAAGGGAGAATGAATTACCTGAAACTGCTAAGAAAATGTATAATTTTACATGTTTATTTGTGGTTTTTTTAGGGAGACAGTTCAAAGCTTTCATATAATTTGCAAAGAATTTTCCGACTAGAAAAAAGTGTTTAAAAAGTAAACATAAATCAAAAGCATTCGATTACAAATGCTGGAGAGAAATGACTGATATTTGAAAGGTACGATTTCTTGGAGTGTGGGCGAGAGAAATCTGTCTTAGAGAGAAAAAGACCACCGTGCAAACCTGCATAGCAGCGCTGACTGTTTCTGTGGGTGAAACGCATCTTCCACAGGTCAGAGAAAGCAGCCGTGTCTGTAGGCTGAAGTTAGAGGTAGCCAGCAGTCCGCAGTTCTGGGTTCGTGATGGATAAGGTCAATTAAAAACGTCTTTGGTTGCCCAATTTTGTTACTTGGTTTTATTTCATTCTTATTCTCTCTGGGTGCTCAATTTCCTTCTTCAAGTCATCCCAAGGAAAGCACACACTTGCACACCTCCGTCTAAGTTGCTTTCCCAGCTCTGTCATCATCCGCGTCCTGGAGGAAAGCTGTTTCCTGTGACCATTGGTAACTTCTAGTTTCAATATCGCCTGGAAGCATTTTGTCTTAGCCGTCCCATCTAACACAGAGGAGTTACATCTAGCCTTTGTTGGACTTTCATAAAGTGTATTACTCCCAGTGTTGTTTTCTTGATTTTCTTCTATTTTTCTGTGATGCATATTGCCTGGAATGGGATTTGAATATGTTACAAAAAAAAAAAAAAAAAGGAAACTTCCTCTGCCCTCTGCTTTTCTCTGTAGCCTGCTCTGTGTAAGGTAGTTCTGTTAAAGCCAGTTCGGTCTAGTCCATCCCTCCATGAACACAGAAGTCAACCTGTCTTATGTCTTACGACAACTTTAAAGGAACCAATGAAAACAGCTTTAAGACTTCTTGCGGCACCACATGTTTGGGAGTGTTTTGGGAGATACCTGATAATAATGGAAAGCAAACGCGTGTAAGTTTGGCAGCAGTGTTATCTAGAGCTTTCAGTCTGAACTCCTCCCAGGACCGCCGTTCCTGGGTGGACGCAGGATGGAATGGCCACGGCCGACATGTTCACTCGGCTGCGTAGAGCCTCAGATTCAGGGGTGCAGTGACAACTTCCCAAGTGGATGGAGCTTTGATCATAGTGGAGGGGGGGGGAGTCTTCCCTCTGATCGGTCACTGTATAATGTGCCCCAGCTACGCAACAACATTTCATTCACGAGAATGACAGCTTGGCCCACGGAACTGATATAAAATGGTGTCTAAATTATACATAAATGGGCCATTTCTAAAGGTGATGGAGTTTCTTTAGTCATAGTTTCTTACAATTTCAGGCGATTTCCATTAAAGTGGCAAACCCTTACAAGTAGGCTGGAGTTACGGGCTGCTGAGACGTGGGGTTCTGTGGGGTTTTCTGCGCCTCTTAAGAGCCTTACGCTTTGGAATCCAGATTATCTCGAATCTTAATTAGCAGCCTAGAAACTGAGCGGCCAGAGCTGCTGCGTGCGTCTGCTTCGTTTGTTCTGTGTATTCTCTGCTTAGCTGCTGCTTTGAGGGGGAGAAACAGAACTGGGCAAAAAACACGTCAGGCAGCATTTCGGAGAGTTCCAAGAGACCCCAGGGCCGGATTCCTGAGCCGTTGCCCAGGGAGAAATCTAAAGAGACAACTCATAGCTGATGACAAGCTGTGGGAAACACAGTTGGGGTTCAGAATGGATTATCAGAATAAAACTGCCTTCATGACAGCAGTTAACTTGCTGCTAACTCAGATGCTTTTCCGGGGAGACCGTCCTTGCTGGTGACCTGAATGACACAGCAGTCACTTTGTCAGATGCTGTGGAATGGCCAACAGTAGTCTGGGGTAAGAACGTCCCAAGGAAAGAGGGCATGGCAGCAGAACCATCAACCGACACCTCATTGCCATCCACGTAAACTCAGGTTTCCCAGAGAATAAGTCAACAGCATTTGGAACAGTGGAGCATATGGCAGTAGACTCTTCCGCCTGTGCTGGGGATTTTAAATGAGTTTGACTTATGTCTCCTCGATCTGATACAACTTCACAGGAAAAATTCTGGTCCTTCCCCCTCCTCCCCCCTCCCCCTCCCCCCCACCCCCGTCCTTCTTCCTTTCTTGCGTCTCCCCTTGTCTGATGCCTCCAGTCAGTGCTGCCTGTACTGCAGTTCTCCATCCCTGGGCTCCAGAAATTTGATGGGAATGTTACTCGTTAATGTTAGGATTTGGGAAGACGAGTGAGTAATTCCTTGTATTCCATTCGTGGGCATGTGCGCTCGGAGTCCTTATTCTTATAAACTGGTATCAGATGGCACCTCGGTTACTAACAGCAGGTGCGGAGAGAGATGTGCGGTCACGTGAGGCTGCAGCCGTGCCCATTCTCCTTGTCGCCGCATCTGACACCGGGTGTGTGTGTCGCGTCCGCCTGGCTGGACACGGGTGGTGGACGGCTTCTCCACATGAGCTTCTGGTGGGGCTCCTGGCACCTGCAGTTTGAGTCTTTGATGCTCCCAGCTGTTCATAGAATAGTTGCTTACAATTGGAAGTCAGCGGGTGCTGCTTTGTGGTTTAAAAATTAGCCCAGATATTGATCATTTCTGTACACACAGAATCTGAAGGCGCTGGAGAGCTCCATTTCGCTTGTAACCATTATCCAGTGCTTTAAACAAAATCCCAGCAAGAAGATTTGTGTCAAGGCATCTTCTCCTGCGTCAGGAGTGGTTGTCACCGGAGGACTTCATTCCCTCTACGTTGTTCCAGTCAGGGGACTTACTCCTGAAGGAAAGTCCTCGTGATCATGGGGGGTCTGAAGCAGACCAGTGCAGCCTGCTGCGCGCGGGCGTGCCCTGGGTTCGCGTCCGGGCGCCGGGCGGCTCCCGCTGCTGTCCTGCTCGCGTTAGTTACTCCCGTGCGCATCTCTTCTCTGTAAATTGAGGGTAAGGCTGGGCGGCTGTGAGAACCCACTGGCCCTGTGTGTGAAGCACCTAGGGCCATGCTTGTTATTCATTCCTGACGTCTCATTACTTCTCTGCTCATGCTGGGACCTGCATGAATGCCTCTTTCAGAGACGTGCAGGGTGGAACCAGGCAGCACTAGGCAAACCGAACCTCGTGTTGTTGTATAAAGCCCTCTGCTGAGTCCCTGAATGGGAGGCTGCCCTGTAAAACGGAGAAGCACAGCCTGTTTCATTTTGCCCACTGCTTTTAAGTATGTGCGTGTATTTGAACTGAAGGAGCAGAGGCCTTCTTCTGACCCCTCTGACTTTGGGGGTGCACACTGATCCAGAATTAGGGTTCTCCGAGATGGTCGCCCCCAACCAGGGGTGCTGTACCAGTTAAATGCACACCAGATTTTGAGCTCATTAATATCTCAAAATTTCATCAAAATCATACTTTACATCTGCTTCATGCAATAAAATATATTATTAAAATTATTTTCTCCTATTTCTTTTCAATTGTTTCAAGGTTTTCACTTTCATAACTGACTCACATTGTATTTCTACTGAACAGGGCTGATCTAGACCAAAATAGAAGGACTCAAACTGACTCCACTTTTCCTTTGCGTGTTAAATTCTGTAGAATTAGACATCACTGAAATTTCTTATGTAATGTTTACCAGAGAACTCATGCTGTGGTCCAATATAGTGGTTTTTTTTATACTTATGTTCCTGAGTCCAAACTCCTTCTGCTCACCGCTTGACAGGCCAGTAAAGCAGGAGACAAGTTGTTGGGGCAAAGAATAACAATTTTATTCAGAAAGCCAGCAGACTGAGAAGATGGGAGCTAATGTCCTGGAGAACCATCTTCCCCAAGTCAGAACTCAGGCCCCTTTTGTACTAAAAGTGTGGTTGTTGTTGCAAACTTCCTGGTGTCGGAATCCTTTGTTCTTGCCGCTTGTCCGCTGTCCACGTGGGTCAGGTCCTGGTGTCCCTGTAAACCTCCAACGAGACAAGTGTGAGTCTCTGTCCTGCAACGTTTTCTCTCTCCATGAATGGGAAGGTGTCCTACCCTTACAGGTCAGAGCCCTGAGAGTGGGCTCTCCTGTGTGTTTCAGGCTCTAGGCGACATTCTGTTACAAAAGGTGCAGAAGCAGCAGGACTCAGCACAGGCAACAGAGCCCAGGGTTGGAGCCACAGGAACGGATCTAATACGGAGTCAGAGTTGTTCTTCCCTATTGCACTTAAGTACCATGGATCCTTCATGTTAGAATTTTAAGGAACCTCCGGCGTCTTTTACCCGCTGTCGGAAACGTGTACAGTGAAATGTTGAGTCATCGTGGTCAAGGTCGTGGATCACCCCTCCAGTCCAGCAGGGGCCCCTTCGCGCCCATGGAGCACAGATAAGGACGTCTGCTCTCACCAGACATTTGTGTGATGAACAGGCACACCCCCACGTCAGACCCTCAGCACAGCTCTTCCCTCTGCCTGGCACCCCGAAATACCTAGCCTGTCCTGATGCAAAAGAAACAGTAGCAGTGTGCCCCAAAGTGCCGTCTGTTCCCTGACACTTCCTCGTGGGAAGCCGGGCTTTGTGACTACTTCAGAGCAGAGGGTGAAGGGGGTGGGATGTGTTTCTCGTTTGCACTGCAGCCAGAGGAGCCAGCTCGGGGCCACAGAGCTCCCTCTCGACCTGCTGGGGTGCCTAGAGGTCAGAGGGTCATGCCACAAGCTTTCATGGCCTCAGCAGACCAGGAGCTTGAGTAACTCCAGACAGAAACACACTTTGGTGCATTAGAGCTTTACCTTCAGTGAGAAGAAGCTTTTGCTTTACTAAGATGTAGAAAGCTGTCCATTTTGCTCTAGGTTAGCCTAGCTTCGGCCAGCCTGACCGGAAAGCCTACCCGTCAGCCCAGAACCCACCTTCCACCTGCAGTCCCAGCCCCACTCTGCTCCCTGCTGCCCCAGAGCATCCATCACCTGCTGGCAACACTGTAGACTGACCTGTCGATCATCTTTGTTGTTGTCTGCCTGCTCCCCCTCGCCTGTTACCTCCATGAGGGCTCCACCCCCCTTCCTTGGTGCGTAGTAGTGCTCAGTGGGTATTTATTGAATGAGTAAATACCTAAATAATGAATTTAACCAGTATGCATGCTCATCCCCCAAAATGCTTTTCTGTAAACCCGTTTCTTATACATAGTTTTAAAGTACGTGTAAACTCAGTACGAGAAGGCATTGCAAACATACTCAGTGATTAACTGAAAGCCACAAAAGCAGTGAAATGAAGTGAGAATTAAGATTCCAGCCTTATAATTGAAAGCAGTCCCGCGTGAATACAGAGATTTCCCTCCGACATCAGCATGAGCTTTCCTCACCCTTGGCATCTGACTTAGGATATTATTTCAGCCACGGAGACGGACATCTGATTTTCCATCTGAGATTATTGGTGATTGTGTATTACATCTAGGGAGCCGAGAGCGCAAGTATTAAGACACATACTTGCTGTCTTAACTTTAAATCTCATTGCCATCCCTAGTTGAAATTAGACCCTTAGCATTTCTATAATGTAGTTTTTAATTGAATTGCTTTTTTTTCCATGTGAAAGTGTTCTATTATGATAGAATTGGCAGGATTGCAGCAGCTCTGAGCAAACTTGTTTAAACTACTGTTCTATAATTCTCATTCGCTGTGGGATCGATCGTAATGGATGCAAAGGAAAAAATAACCAAAAATGTAAGGCTGAGCCCTCGGAGGCTTTGATCTAAAGGAAGCGTTTAAAGACAGTCTTTATAAAGGTCATCAAATTGCCAGCAGTTCCCAGGAATCTGAAGCTGGACTGTCCATTTCCTCTGGGCTTTACCTGGTGGCTCTCGGGAGGTGGGCTGACTCCTGTGTGGAACTGGTCAGAAGTGTTGCTTGTGACTGTTCTTCGGCTCAACTCTTCCGTATGCAAGACAGTGTCTAACCCCAGACACTAACTCAACATGTTCTCATGCAGTTATTTAATTTATGTGTTAATGATTCAACAGAAAAGTAGGTTAGAAAAGCTGCAAATTGGGGCTGTGGGATGGTGGGGGCGCACCCTCTGACAGGGAGCAGAATTGAGTAGCATCGAGTAAATTCAGCATGGATGTGTGTGCACGTTGTGACCGCCCTGTAGATACGGGAGGGACACCCCCCCCAACTCAAAATCTGGTTTGAATGTTGAGACTCCTGGTGCCCCCCAAGAGGAGAGGGAATGGTTTATTATTCACAGACTTGAGGCCTTTGAAGAGAAAAGCCAGGCATGTCAAGCTGGTCCAAAAATGGCCTGAGGGGATGGGAAGTGGGGGTCGTCCTGGGGTTCGCCGTGGGTGAGAGGTGGGGTCCTGAGCCGGTTCTCCTGTGCGGGCAGGGGCTCTGTGGTCTGGACCTTCTGCTGACACCGGAGGAGTGAACGTGCAGAATTTCATATTAGTTTGTGGAGAAGTGGGGCAGAGGGTGAGGAGGGTCAGGTAAGGCTTGAAAGCTGTTACCATTTAAACATCAGAATGGAGTCCGGCTCCATGAAAGAGAGAGACTGTGTGTGTGTGTGTGTGTGCGCGCGCCAGTGTGCGCAGTATAACCACATACACTCTGGGGTAACAGGAGCTTAGCCTAAAGAAACCAGAAATCGATGAACACAACCCCTCACGCTTCGGTGCTTGGAACCCAGAAGGGACGGTAAACAGGCTACGACAGCACGGTAATACTAACGAGCAGCTGTAGCGCTGGCGAGGGAACTCCGATGGGGGTCCAGTCCGCCCGCACTCGGTGGCGACTCTCCCAAGGACACCTGTGTTGAGTGGCTGCGAGTGGAGGCAAGGGCAGCCTGGGCGCGTGGGCGGGCGGGGGCAGGTGCACGGAGCACAAGGCCCATGTCAGCCGAGGTGTTGGGGTGAACGTTGCGTCGGAGGTGGGAATGTGGGGAGAACTGCATTAGCTTCAGAAGGTCTGGCACCGCGAGGGGGGCGGTCATTTTAGGAGAAGCAGTTGTGGGACGGACCCTTTTGGTCGTTCTTTCTTGGAGCAAATAGCTTTCGTAACGTGAGAGTCATCGGCTCTTCTTCCCATAATGCTGGGGACTAGGGAACGCTCGTGGCTATTCATGGAACGTTCATTTCAGTTTCAGATCATGTTGTAAGGATTTGAAGTACCAGATGTTTAATGAGATCAAAGGTCATTAAGATTCTAGAAAACATGTAACATATGGATCAGAGAAACTATGTTCAGCCAGTGTGCCAAGTTCTGACTGATGCAGTGTTTCATATTTATAATTTTAAACTTTTACAACCTTTAAGCCACTTTACTAGAAATGACTGCCATGTGAAAAGCTGTAAATATTTCACATATACAACCCAGTGAATTTGGGGGTAAGTAGACGCCATGAAGCTAAAGATGTTAAGATTCCACTTTTTACAGAGGGAGAGGGTAACGTTTATGAGAAGCAGACTTTGACTGATGGTTCCTGGACAGTAGTTGGAGGCTTGGAAATACAAACCAAGTCTCGCCTCCCCTGTATAGATGTATTTGCTTGAATTTGAAAGTACGTACAGCGTCTTGAAAACGTGGTTGTCACTTGGTTCTGTGCTTACTTGCTCGCGCAGGTTGGCTCATTCTGCAAAATGACGGTTACCTGATGTTCAGAGAGAATCCACTTAAGAGGTCTTTATGGAGCTCAGATCCCAAGGTCGTGACCTCGTGACATAGCATTTCTAACCAGCTGGGTTAGCTGATAATGCCAAAGAGTAAAAAGTGTAGAATACAGATTTTTTTTTTTTTTGATGATACACCTGTTAAAATTGTCAGGGAAATTGACATTTATTTTTAAAGTAAACTAGTAACCCTGGCAGTCAGCACTTGGCTGTAACCTTTAGAATACGGAGTTAAGGGCACCGAATCTTAACCTAGATTCCTTCTTGGTATCAAGCAGGGTATCAAGGAAGGAAGTTTATAGATGCTGAAAGGGAAATTTTATCCCCCAAGGTTGTTGTGGGCTGGTTGGAATTGAAAAGATCTGCCTCACAGTATCTCATCTGAGATGCATTAGACACATTTTAGAAGCACATTTTCAGTTAAAGTCCTGATGACTGTAATCGGGACTTTTAATTTTAATTTAGGGGTAGGAAAAGGCCAAGAAAGGGAGGCTCTGGAGTGGATGCAAGCTGAGTTGGGTTGAACCTTCCAGGCCTCGGAGTCATCCTCTCGTGATACGCTGACATTTCAGTGGTCATCAGCCTCCCTGCTGTCACTGAGTTTTCAAAGAATTCTGCGCCTCAACTGACGGATTTGCTATCTGCCTGCGATTGACCAAGGACTTTCTTAAATGTGTTCTGACAGAATCGGGAAGGACATGCTCCAGGGGGCTCAGCCTCCTGAAATTGCCAATGTCAAGTTTCTCTTGCAAAAGAAAAAAATGTATATATATATAAATGAGTAGAAAAAGCTAAGATCAGCGACACCATGGTTTTGACAGTCTTGCCAATCTTCCTCATACCCGTGCAAAGGATAACATATCTAAAAATAAAAGGTTACACGAAGGCAAGGAACATTTGTCCTAAATTCCAAAAATAGACAACTCATTCAGTATATGTGATCTGCATTATTTTTTGTTTTGTTTTGTTTTGTTTTTTAAGAGCATTTGCTTAGGAAAAAATACGACGCTAGTGAAACTTTCTGAGATCAGAAGGCTCATTTAAAATATCCGCATATCTGAAAACAGGAGTCACCAGGCCACCTCCAGAGAGGCTGGTGACAGAGGTGTTACTGGTTCCCAAAGCGATGAAACTCGAGTCCTCCCACCCACATTGAAACCACAACAGTGGGTTCCCTGGGGAAGTGCTGTGTGTCACTGGGGAAGGCAGTGGCTCTCGACAGGGTGACGGCCAGTAGCACCTGGGATGTCGAGGTTCAGCTCCGTACTAGGCTCCTACCACTTTCAAATATTCAAAACCATATTAAGAAAGATCTTTTCAGTGACCCAATGTACTGCTGAAGGTCTTCCTGTCTGGTGGGCTGGGATATTTTCAAATGGACTTTTATAAATTTAAGGAACTTTCTACTTATCCACTCATCTATACACTTGCTTCCTAATTGGTATAATTTGTGCTGCAGAAGGAAAGACTGCAGATGGGGACCCGCTGTCCTCACAGCATCAAAGCAGTGGCGAGACAGGTGTCGTAAGTTGGGGGGTGCGCGCACCTGACCGATCCCGGCAGAACTGTGTGTGAGGACCCCAGGCCAGCTGCAGCACTGGCTTGATCACCCTGGTCTGGCTGTGTCTCCTTAATTGTGCAAGGAAGACCCTTTAGCATGGAACTTTGGGGGGATCCAAAAAGATGAGTTGGGTAAAATTAAAATAAAGGAAAAATAGAAAGAACACGCACATATGTAGGCCCATGGATGTGTAAAGACAGGTTTACAGGAAGAGTGTGGAACGATTCTTCTGTTAACCATCAAGTCCTTTAAAATACAGACGACTTTCTAAGGGTTGTTTAGCAACTCCCTTTTGAGCTGCGCAGTCCCCCTCTGTGTGTGTTTCTTCAGTAAACACTGTGGCACTGCACACTCCGTGGTAGGCTGAAGCTGTGCTTGTGGCCCTGGGGATACAGAGGGCCGGCTGTAAAGTGAGAGGGGGACTTGTGGTGGGTGGATGGGCGCAGGGCAGTTGGAGCCCCTGACCGCTACATTGTTCACGGTCAACTGCAGCGTATTGCTGGGTTAATAAGCCAGAAATAGCTAATGAGGTGATTGGCCCTTCCCTTTCCTTTGCTCTGTCTACCTCGCATCCTTCTGCAATTGTAAACTGTCCCCGGGATCAGGCGGCTTTCTAGACACTTAGAGTTGTTCCGAGTTCCGTGTTGTGCTGAGAGGGTGATTGTCGACCATGATCTGAGCTCTCAGAACTTCCATCTTCAAATACTCTAACTTTGTGCTAAAGGTGCAGACTTTCTGGTGTACAAGCAGGCTTTCCGAACGCTTTGTAAAACCTCTGAGGCTGCCCTTACACTTTGTGTTTGTCTTCTCCTTTTTTGACGCTGTGTTCTACATGCAAAATTTGATGATTTTATCCGTGTAGTCTCCTATATATGTCTCCCCAGGGCAGGAAAACAAGAGTTTATTTGTTAGTAAAAAACAATCCTCCAGCCTAAATGAGAATTTCAAGCGTCATTTTCCTGTCATCAAAACCACGATCATCCTTATCATCATCATCACCACTGAGGCTGTCTGAGCTTCTGTATCTGCCAGACTGTGCTAATTGTTTTATGCATTTTCTCATTTGATCGCTCGACAGTTCTCCGAGATCAGCATTTTTAACCCGTTTTTATAGGGTTGGCGAGAATGAGGCTTAGCAAGGTTACGTGACGTTCTGAAGGTCACGTGGCTGATGGATTTGCTGCTTCCCTGTAAATGTCGCAGGGCAGGTGGCAGAGTAGGAGCCTGGGAAGGCAGAAGGAGGTGGGTGGAGGAAGATGATGCTAAAATATAGATGTCGTCATCCTAGCAGGTGCTTCTTTTGGGGAAAGATGCTAAGAAGGGACAGAGAAGAGGCAGGACCCCCAGTTTGTGGAAGTGCCATCAGTACGCAAGGCGCTCTGTGTAGTCGCGTCTGGTCCCTGCTGTCAACCAAGGTGACGGCAGGGTGCCTCTTTCTACATGTCGAGGACCCAGGATTGGAAAGGATATGTTGTTTTCCCAGCATGGGACAGCCAGTCAGTGGAAGAGTCTGGGTTAGCCTAGATCTCTCTGGTTCTAAAGCTCATGCTCACTCTGTTATAGGCTCTTTTTTTTTTTTCACTTAGTAAAAAAAAAAAAAAAGGGAGGTGCTTTATTGGCAGTTTTGGTCAAGGGCCAGAACCAAGATTCTCTAAAATTACCTAATTTCTACTTCTACTTTTTTTTTTTTTTAATTGTGACAGAAACAGCATGAGCTGTGTTGACTTAGAGCGTTTCAGGTGTAGTTTAGCACAGCACGTTGACTAAGACGCCGACCTGGGTGAACAGCATGCCCAGCGCGACGGCCAGGACGGAGAGACAGACACGGCGTGACTCCACATCTGTGAGGAGCCTGGAACGGTCCAGTCTGGGGACTCACAGAGTGGAGTGCTGGTGGCGGGGAGGGGGGAGAGTGAGGACTTACCAGACGAGAGGCGTGAAGTTTCTGTTAAGCAAAATGAATCGGGTGGGGAGACGGCTGTGTGTGCCACCCTGAACCATCACAAGCAGTGCCATATCGTGCACTTAGCCATTTGGGAAGCGGGCACCTCTCATGGGAAGGGTTCTTACCGCTTACTGTCTTATCAGATACCGAAACAAGAATGAAAAGGAAGGAATGGCAGTTTGGGTAAGTGTTTTGAGAATTCAGAGGAGGAAGGATCCTTATCAGGGGAGAAAAAAAAAAAAAGCTTCATGAGAGGATTATGGCTAAAGGTTCCCGAAGCAGAACTTGAATAGGTGGGGAAGAAGGGCAGTCCAGGTGGGCAGGCTGGGGGGACAAGAGGACTCTGGGCGGCCCTCCTGGCGGTGGTGTGACGTGGGAATGGCTTGGGGGAGCGTCTGCTTGTAGGGAGTAAAGAGAGCAGATGAGGTCTGGGGAGAAAGCAGGTGAGAGGTTGTCACCATCATTTTTGTCTTTGAGTAAATCTTAATCAAAAGCTAGGGGGTGAGTATTGTAAAAGTTTGGGGATGGTTTGGAAGAAAGAATGGATTGATTGATTGATTGACAGACAGACAGCTAGATAAATAGATATAAGACGTATCTTATCCCAGAGTGCACTTAAATCAGTTAATGTAGATGCTCACTACGTGAGAAAGAACAGCGAATGGCGCTGGAGGCTCCGAGAGCGAAGCAGGGGGGCTGGTGGAGGATCAGGGTGGCGACGCAGACATGGGTGGTCGCGAGTGGCCCTTGAGGTGAGGAGGAGCGGACGTGGGTTTGGCTCCTTCAGGTAATATGTCAGAGACTGCAGAGGAGGAGGTGAGAGCGATGGAGCAAAGTGGGAAGGGCGCTGAGAGGGTGGGGTGTGTTTAGATTAATAAGACGTGCAGATCTGAGGGCTTGGAAGGAAGGGAGCCAGGGGCACCAGAGGCTGCAGGGGCACCAGAGGCTGCAGGAACACCAGCGTCCACGGAATCAGGTCTCGGATGAGCAGCAGGACACGTGTCGCATGCTTCCCTCTCTGTGCTGACAGTTTTATGAAGATTGACTTGGATCCCTTGGGAATCCTTACGCACCATTAATAAACAGGTCCAGGGTCACACCTAAGAAACTTCCCATAGGTTCCAGATTCCATGTTATCTTTCCTCCTGCCACGGCACCCAGGACAGCCTTCTGCTTTGGCGCTGGTGTTAACATTTAGAACGTCAGTGACCCCGTCACCTCCAGTGCGTGCGCTGCTCTTGGTGTCTGAGTCCGATTTTATTTAACTTTGCATCCCTAGGTCTTCTCTCAGCTTTTGATCCAGATCATGGACTCATTACCTGCTTAACAAGCTTGACAGGACTCACTTGTATTCTTACCTCTTTAAAAACTATAAAGCGGCTTTAACTTTTTTCTGTGTTGGCCCTTAGTTCCTTATATAGGTTCGTCTCTTGCATGATTCTCAGTGAATTCTTGCAGGTAAATATCTGAGTGGATGGAGGGGGTTGAGGACGTGGCCTTAGACATGAGAAGTGGCTATTTTTCATGACATTCTCTGCCTCTTCCTAATGACTACAGTTGTGATCCTGTGTGGAAATGGAGACCGTTAGGGGTAGATGTCACTGAATGGACAGAAGTTAGGGGAGAGACTTGAGGGAGGAAAACTGATAACCTCCCACAGAGAACCAGGGCACGTTGCCTTCACTGTTTCGAGCCTTTCTTAGAGAGGATATTAAGTTCCCAAACTTTAAGCCCCAGTCAAAATGACTCCTGAATCCACTTTCTCAGGCCTCGGTGGTGACTTCATAGCTGAGTGACTGCCCTAAAAATCAAGCAGAGAAGCTAGAGGACCTCAAAGCATGGCAGTATGTCATGGATGGTCCGTGGTTTACGGTGCAGGACCTTGAGTGAACGATAACCCAGTTTATGAAAAATTACATTTTGTAGAAAAAAAAGAGTTGAGAGTAAGCTGCCTTATTTTTTGGTATGATTCTTAACAAAGAATTTTGTCAGTTCAAAATTTCTTGTGTTTTATTGTGAAATACTCTTACATCTGAAACACATTGTATTCATTTTAATATAATTAGATTCTATTCAAAGTGTGTACATGGAATTGTGTTGGAATTAGCTTCATTCTGAAGCTGCAAAACACATTCTTCTAATTTGTGAGGGTTTTATATGAAATCTGATTAGTGAGGGAGAATCTTAATTCTGCTTTGTTACTGAGATCTCTTCATTGAACAACTTTCCCTGGCCATTATGTGTTCCTGGACAGAAATTACACGGTCACGTAGCAATCACTGCTTTACAGAGCGGAGTTCCATCTGATTTACACGTTTTCAAAAGAAAAAACTCCCCATGTTTGAATTGCAGTTAAATCCCACCTTTAGATTCTGCCCTTTCTGTAAAACTTTGAGTTGATGAGCTCCTGGGGAGGGGCAGAGCTGCACACCGCTGTCACAGCACGTTGTGCAGGACAGTACATGCGGCACGTGTGTATTGACCACGGGACCTTTCATGATGCCGAAACTAATGTTTTTATTTAGCTAGAATTTGACAGCTGCTTTTTTTGTCTTTTTACAAATTTTAATCTTGGGTTGAATGTGCTTGCTTCCTTCAGAGGGCCCAGATTCCCTATATTCAACATAAAGAATATCTTTTAAAATTTTTCCACACTTAGATCTTTGTGTTGAGGATTAACTCCCCCTTAAGATACGTTGTTTTGTCAGTCTGGGTGTCACCAAGGTCATATGACACGGCATGTCTTCCAGTTTCCTCTCTCTGTGGGTTGGAATTGGACTCCACCAGGAGCGGTGATTATTACAAAGGAAATTTGAATCTTTAATTGGCCTGCATCACCGCAGCTGCTTTTATTCAGAGCTGCCATATCTAGCATTCATTTGTCACGTACATCTTTTTCACGTGTGCTGTGTTCGTTTTGTAGCAACATTGTGAAAGAAGCATGGCTCCTTGTCATGTTGTAAAAATGAGTTAAGTGAGGCGATTATAAAGAAGCCATCCACCATCACCCAATTTTAAAACACAGAGCTGAGACCGTAGTCCAGTTCTCTGGTTCCAGGTTGCATGCACTACAGCCATTCCCCACGATAATCCATTAATTCAGTCAACATGATTTATTTAACATATACTGTTTGCTGACACAGTGATAAACACAGTAGAAGGAGATGTGTGAATGGACCATAAAATGTGTAGGGCTCAGTGAGGGGAAGAGATGGCCTCACTTCTTTTTCTTTTTTTTTGAAGTGTGTTAAACAGATTTTTTTAGAGACATTTTAGGTTCGCAGCAAAGTTGAGAGGCAGGTACAGAGATTTCTCATGTTTGCCCTGCCCCCACACAGGCACTGCCTCCCCCACCATCAACAACCCCCAACCCCGCCGATGGCACATGTGTTACAACTGGTGAGCCTCCAGTTACACGTCATCGTCACCCAGAGTCCACGGTTTACATCAGGGTTCATTCCTCCTGTTGTGCGTTCAGTGGGATTAGGCAAACGGATAGCGACATGTATCTACCACTGTGGTAAAACACAGAGTATTTCCACTGCCCTAAAAGTCATCTGCGCTTCGCCCACTGACCCCTGCTTTCCTGTAACCTCTGCCAACCACTGGTCTTTTTACCATCCCCATAGCTTTGCCTTTTCCAGAATGTCGTAGAGTTGGAATCATACAGTTCAGATGGGCTTCTTTCGCTTAATCATACGCACTTAAACGTTCCTCCGTGGCTTGACAGTTCATTTCTTCCATTGTCTGGATGGTCCATAGTTTATTTACTCCGTTCACCTACTGAAGGACATGTCCATTGCTTCCAAGTGTTGGCGATTGTGAAATAAAGCTGCAAAAAACATCCATGTGCAGGTTTCTGTGTGGACCTAAGCTTTCAGCTCCTTTGGATAAACACCAAAGTGTGCGATTCCAACAGCCACACTTCTTTATGTCGTCATTAGGAAACACAGAGTCATGAATGGTGAACTTATGGTTAATTCACTTGATGAATTAAGAAAAAGAGGGGGATGGGAAGATCATTCCTGGATATTTCAGATCCACCCACGCCTTTGGGTTGGTGCGTTTGCTTATGCGTCTAAATTATTTTCCACTTGAAGCTTCCCCTCTGCAATTATCAATATCATTGAAATACCTGAAAACTTTTGAAACTGGAGGGTGACCGTAGATCACTGACCTGTGACACACGTCATCATTAAACATGTCAAAGGTGATCGGTCACAGGGTAATAGCAGAAGGCGACCTGAACCCCGTTCTGAGTGGGAGATAAAACCCCCTACGTGTTCTCATAATTTTCTCAGGTTAAATGTGGGAATGAAAGTGTTTTTCAGGTCCCTTAGGAGGTTATGGCTTACCTAAGTAAATATCTTAGTAAATATCTGTACTTTTATTTTGTCACAGTACAGGCATAAGAAAAAGTACCTTTTAATGATGTAAATGATCAGCCCTGAATATAGGATTTTAAAATTCGAGATTTGTTCATTTTTTTTTTCGTCATTGGTTTTCTTTAAATTTGGAGCCCATCTCTGTTGCCTCAGAGATTCTTACATTTTAAATCCAGCTCCTCTGGTATGATTTTCTTCCCTCCTTGCTTGACTGCGTGTCTGGTCGAGAGCCACAGGCATCAGCTAGGGCCGATTTGGAACCTCCACAGGGAAATTCAGACCTGTCCTCTTCTTGGGATGACCCGCTCTGAGAGCCAGTGCGGTGACTCAGACACAGCGCCGTCCCTGAGGGCCTGTCCTCCGTCCTTCCTGCCGCGTGAAGAGCTACCAGGGGACGTCTGGGCTCCCGTTAGTGGGTTGCATCTTGGCGGCTCCACGTGGAAGAGGAGCGTTGGTCTCTGAACCAGTCTTCCCTGACCGAGGACAGCCGGGGCATGGGGCGTACACTTCAGAAGTCATCCAATTATTCTGTTACCACTTTGTCTCTGGCAGCTTCCAGGTTTTGGTTGAGAAATGTTTTGCTTTTCTTACGTAATGCATTACTTTTTCTTAACCAGTCATAAATGTGAAGTCTTGTAACGGAATGTGTGTTTAGAGTGTCTGTTCTTGTCTGCAACCAGCTTTCAGTGCATTTTACTTCTAAGTAGGTTCCAGTGCGAAACCGAGTGAATGAGCAAATATACATACACACTTACAGAAACACCGGATTCACCTCAGAGGACTTCCTCCTTCAAGAATTACAAGTGCTAAAGTATAGATTACCTCATTTTAATTCACATCTAAATTTCATTTTGAAAGGGTCCCTCAGTTTTTGAACGTTGGCGACTTCCCTTTTGTGTGTATGCACATTGTTTTTGTTTCTCGGGTTTGTTTAAGTCTCCTGTTATTTTAACCTCAAGACTTCAAAGGATGCGTCTTTTCCTTGAGACCGGCTGGGCGTCCCTTTACGTTCACTTTCAGAAAAGAGGTAGATGCAGTTATTCACGCCGGAACGGAGAACAGGAGCCCCTCGCTGTGCGGTTTGGATTTGGTTTGCTTCTTGGTTTGTTTGTGACTTTTCCATCTTGGCCACGTGTTCCCAGGCAACGCAGAGGCAGCCGAGATGGTAAATATTGTATCCAACTGTAACAGAACTGATACTGAAAAATAACCATTTTTAATTCTCTTGGAGGAAAGTCTCTGGGAGTGTGAATGGTCGGCCTGCGTCACGGACAGGAAACCAGTCGCATCCAGACCAGTGTGTGTGTGTAGCTGCACCGTCTGCGGGTCCGGTCAGCGGCGCGGCCCCCCGTCCTCCCTCCCGACACCTCGCACGTCCACCGTGCTCGCCGCGCTTCCCGCACAGTTGTACACAGCAAACCCCCACTAGTTCATGTCTGCACTGGGACGTGACTTCCTAAAGACACGCATTCCCGTAGCTTCTCCTCTTCTGGTCAGTCTCGACATTACTGTCATACTAGAGACTTTGTCACCTCCCCCGACTCAGTTCAGACCGTCAGTAATCCCGTCTCCACCGTACTGTCCTCAGTCTCGTTAACATTCTCTGTCCAGTGGCCCCTAAACGCATTGCCACGTGTCCTCCCTGCGTGCGTCCGACAGGCACAGCCCAGCTTACCCAGGGCCCGTCACACGTGTTCAGACCGGCATCTCACTTACACCAGGGTTCTTGCTGGGAAAAGGGTCTTGACGCTGAGCCCTCTCCCTGGGAGCTGGTGGCCTCCCTGCTTTGGAGATGCTTCTGGACCAGTGTCCTCTCCTGAGTGTCTGGCATCAACGCCTCTTCTAAACTTCACGTGCAGGTCACGCTGCTTGATTGACATTCCCTCCTGAGCGTCTCATGGACACCCGAGACGGGACGCCCCCCCTGAAGTTTGGATCCCCCCCCCCCAGCACACACTGCTGCTCCATCCGCAACCCAGACGTTGTCCTGACACCCCGTCCTCACTCCCTGCAGCAATTCCGCTGACCTGTTGGTGCCTCCAGCCCAGGTCTCAGACCCGCCTGACCCTCCCATGCCCGCCGCCTGCTGAGGCCAGATCACAGCCGAGCTGGGCCTGGTTAGTGCTGGAGACGTTCGACCCCTCTCCTTCCTTCATCACTGCCGCCTCCGCCGTGTCACCCTGACCCACAGGTGGCGACCTCACCCTGGCTGTGCAGCCTGGACGCAAACCAGGCGCGTCTCCAAGGGTGGTGGCATCCTCTCCCCGTGGTGCCGCGTCTCCGAACCCCCCGGAGCGGGGCGGCGCCCTCCTCTCGTCCAGCCTTCCCACCAGGACTCTCTTCTGTTGTTTCTTTTCTTACAGACTCTCACTTCCCCTCTCAGTCCTAACAGGCTGAAATTTGACTTTTAAATAGAAAAGGACACACATCCTCCCATATATTGTTTTTTCCCAGTTTGGCCTTTTTACGTGAAGTAGAGAGCTCTGCTAACCTGAAAACTTTTACGACAGAGTCCTTTGCATCATGACCCAACGTGTAAATCTGTGTAACTTCTTTCTGATTTCTCAGTTCAGATTCAAGTGCATTGTGGAAAAACTGCATGCGTCTGTTAGCTTTCAAAAGAATTTGTCTTTCAAGACATCACGTGTTACATATAAAACTTAACTTCTGCTGTCTCTTACATTTGTATTTACTGCATGGAAATTAAAAGCGGGTTAATTTAAATTGTGTAGGAGAAATGATTATTTTTCATGTACATGTGATTTTAGTTTAATTAGCAAAATCTTATGTAAATATATGTAGATTATACTTTAAATATTTACATAATGTGAAATTTAAAATCTTCTGTTTACTTGGTAATGTAAACCTGGAAACAGTCAGTCTGGCTTACATAATTTACGGCCAGGGGTTTTAGGCACAAGGGCGTTTTAGTTAATCACACAGATAAAACACTCAAAGCAGAACTTGTTCAAACCGCCGCACGTCAAGCAAGTCACGTGAATGTGACACTGTTCACAGCGTGTCTAAGGGGTCTTCCTGTGACTAAACCCCACACTCTGAATGAATGACCCCCCCCACACACAGAAAAAGGAAGGAGAGGGAGAGAGAGAAAAGAATTTCTAAAACAGTATATAAAAGAAACCTGTGATTTGGAAAGTCTGAAGTCATTATGTGTAGTTCACTTAGAATCATTATCCAGCCTCCAACCTGCTTTGATTAAAGCCCATTTAAAAAAATGGTCTGCATATTTTAAAAAAACTGTGAATAAAATGAATGCAAAATGAAATTGACCATAGGGAAGATGTGAAAACTCAAAGAATTGTCAAAATGATTTTTAAAAATTGGCTGAAGATGAAATATTTCCTAGAAAAAGTACCTAATGAATTATTTTTGGAATTTAAAAACGATTTAGTGTAGTCTGTAGCCAGCTCATTCTTCTCGTTGCTGAAGAGGTTATGCTAATAATTAGCAGTGTGAGGAGATATAATTACATTTCTTTTAAAGTGACTTGCCCAAATGCTCCTATTCCTTTTTTTAAATATACTCACTAAAACTAATAACTATACGTCTAATTATCATTTTCCCAGAGATCAAAGGTGGTGAAATTTATAAGACTTAATTCTTTTCTATTGAATAGTCTGTTGAAGAAACAGGAGTTTCAAAGAGGTTAACGTGGAAACCAGGGGCCTGTGGCATGTGGTGGTCTCATCTCCCGATGTCCCTCTGAACACCAGCACAGGGCAGGAGGGAGCCAGGAGGGAGGTCTCCCTGGCTTTGGGATGCTCAGTTAGCTGGGAGAATTAGCGGGCTTTGTGTGTGTCCCCCCGCCCCCCCCCGGCCCGTTCTCTAGAATGAGTTTAAATAGTTATCAAGAAATGCCTACTAATTTGTAATGGAATTTGAAATAGCCCTCTTGGTTGGAATTTACATAGTGCTCTCCTAAGAAAAAGTTTTTTCTCTCAGGATAATTAGAATCATGTCAATCTTAAGCTTCTAAGTATGACAGGCAATGAAGAAAAAAAAAAAAAGCCCTGTCCCCTGCCCTGAGAAATATGCTGAATATTATTGTATAAAAGTAGCTTAGCTTTTTTTAGATGCATGAACTGTCTAGTAGAATTTCCATAAATCCTCCCTGGTGGCAACTTTAAATGGAGAACCAGGGACACTGGTATATTTAAAAACCACTACAGCATTTATAGTGAGGAGTCTGATTTTTTAAAATTTCTGTTCATTTTTATATTGCCAGATGCTTCATCGTGAGAATAACCCTCTTTCAGTGTTTTTATTCACCTCTAGCTTCAAGTTAAAGGATCAGAAATTAAATACAGGATACTTCTGCCCACACCAGCACACAAAAGTCTACATCTTTATCAGCTTTTATAAGTATTTACAGGCACTAGTGAGTCTCAGATCCTGCAGAGCTGGTCACAGAGCTCATTGTTGGCATTATTCTCGGTTTTCTGCCCGCTCTGTGTGTGATGGCCATGTTGTGCAGTGACGTTACCAGCTGATGGGAACAGCAGTTGTCGTTGCCCACACTTGGAATTCTTAGTGCTAGTTTTATAGCATAACCGTCTTCCAGAACTACAGAATGGTCAGATGCTTTTCAAAACATCCATTTGTTTGTTTGTGTTGGTTTTCCAATAGGGTGCAAAGTGGCAAATACTAACTTCAGTGAAAATAAAGATTCAAAGGTACATGAATTAATTTATATTGTATTTATGAACTTTTTCTCCATGAATTCATTGCAGAATTCGCAGATGAAATTATTCCAGCCACAACTAAACATTTATTAAATCAGAAAAGGATTGTAAACTTTGTTAAATTCTAATTTCTTTTTTTCTGCTTTTATTAAAATTTGCATCCTCACCACTATTCTCAAGATTGTCCCTCATTTTGAGTGATAATGGAGATAGTACCTGTTAGCATAATAGTTCTGGCATCCTTTCCCCAAATATTTCTGTTTTATCGTCTTAAAATGTATGTTCTTTGAGCCAGTACAGAGCCATGAATTATAATTCACCACTTCATGCATTTTCATATGTGTTGGTTTAATTTATAAAGACAATGTCCCCTAAAACTCTAATAGAAACTGTAAGATGAGATGAGAAAAATCAATATACTGGATTTTGGCTCTGATTCCTAATTATAACCATCAAGTTTAGTGAGTATCTTTAAGGATCTGGTAATTCACGTGTCAGACTTGGAGAACGGGTCTATATTCCTATAGGTTCCAGTTTGTATTGTTAAAGAAATATGATCTGAGAACTGAAGAGGATTCTGAAGATTTCCATGGCGTAATATGAGTTATTTCTAACTTTTTTTCTATTTCAAAATCTTCCCACTTTTGTCCTTAAAAAAGCTAAACACGTCCTGATCAAGACCCAGGTGTTAATTAAAGCGCAGAGAGGGTGGAAAAGCTGACACTTAGTAATTGTTTTTACTGCATGATAGATCATGTCTTGTGTTTAGTGTTTTCCTTTATAAACAGCATTACCCAGTTTCTTTGAGTTCCCCTAATTAAAACACGAACTCCTTGACATCAGGGCTGAAATGATATTTTTTCAAATCAAATCTAAAATATTTTTCAAAGAAGTCACTTGGAAATTACTTTGTAACTCAAAGGTGAAGGTTCTGTTCAAAACTAGATCAAACCTATTATGCACATGACCTATTAATGTTGAGTTTCTGGAGTTAAAGACACAGAAAAGCAACAGATACATGCAAATTTAAGGTTGATTTTGCTCATTTAATAATAAAAAATAATTAAATAATAAATACAAATAAAATCTCTATTTTGTACAATAAATCCATGTCAAACGTGCTTCCTCCTCAAATGAGGCTACTAGAGTGCGTTAATATCACAGACATCATCTGTCCTAAATTCAGCATGCGACCCTGTCCTGGAAGTCAAGAAGGACCTGCCGGGGAAGACAACTGTTAGATGAGTAAGAGGATGACAAGGAGGCAGCCAGGTTGTGGGCAGAACAGTGTGGCACGTGGAAGCCAGGAGGACAGTGACTTGGGAGGGACGGAGGGAGGGATGAGTGGGCTGGTGTGTGTGTGCGTGTGTGCACGTGCATGTGTGCGTGCGTGTGTGTGTGGGGGGGAGACTGAGAGCTGAAACTACCCCTTGGATCCTGGTGTGGTCTCACCATGGTAAGAAGAGCCCCAGTGAAGTTGTGGTTGGCGAGTCAAATGCACTGAATTGACGAAGGGGCTGGAGGCGAGGAAATGGAGGTAACACGTATAGGCATTTCTGTATCATGCCTGTTTGTACAGAGTGGAAGGACGTTTGAGGAACTCACATGGGAGACATGATGTCAGAGAATAATGCTATTTTTTAAGATTTGAGAGATTCAGTTTTGCTTTTTAGTTGATAGACATGGGTTGACAAGACAAACGTAGAGGAAGGTGGATAATCAGGAAAGAGAAAAATGGAGAGAAGACATGAGACAAGGAACGAAGACATTAGAGTAAATGTTGGAGACCATCAAAAAGAGAAAACAGAAAGAGGATGGCAGAGACGCAGGGTGCAGCTGGGAGACGGGAGGTAGAAGGCCGGGTCAAGAGCAGGAGAGAGAGAACGAGTGAACAGCCGTGGGGGCAGCAGGAGAGCACAGGTGTTAGAATTTGAGGGAAGGAGAGGATACAGGAGTTCGGGAGGATGAAAATGTGAGAGCAAGAGACAAAGGGAACGAGGGCGAGAACGGGATCCGGGTGTAGGTGCAGAAGCGATAGCCAGAGAAAGACACTCTGCTTCCCTGACCGTGGAGGGCAGAGTAACGGTGGTGGTGCCGGCGGCTGAGAGGGAGAAGGGTAGACGTGGGCATTTCCGCTCCCCAAGTCGTTACAGGGCCGAGTCGTCTGCTCAGAGCAGCCGGAGGCCATGTCTCAGGTGGTGGTCTTTAAGAAGCAGATCGAGACTTGGAGGGTTACATGTAGGTGGCGGGAGTGTGAGTGCTTCTTGGAAACTCTCCTCCAGTAAAGAGAAGGACACCAGATGGTCCTTCACAGAAGCTGAACAGTGCTGCAGTTGTGGTGGAGGGCTCAGGGGTTCCACGGGGGGCCTGGAGCTGGGGTGGCCCGCCAGGTACATGCTGAGGTGCCCTCAACTGAGGTGGATGATCGGGGCTTTGGACCACCCCTTTATCAACCAGAGAATGAAGGCAGGCTGCCCCTGGGAGAGGGGTTAACCTTGGACGAGCAGCTCTCGGGAGTCATCCAAGGGCAGCTCTTAGGGGGACTCAGTTACATTCTATAGATGAGAGAGCAAAAACGCAGAGCAATCTGGTAATTTACCCCAAACACACTGCTGGTAAGTGGTTTTTTTGGAAAGTTTTAACCCTGAGTCTAATGGCTGCCGACATTAACTTTCATCTTGCTCTCTTATGCTACGAGAAATAAAAGAAGTTTGACAAGGATGAGTACAAAATTTTGATTTGAGGTTAAGAAATCTGTAGCACAAATTCACCGTTTCAGTTGAAAAAGACCATAGGACTTAACTGACGACAAACTCGGTGCAATGTTGACAGCAGGGTGTAGCTACCGGGTTGGGGAGTTTCCGACTGCCCTCGGCTCTTGGAGGTTTGGTAAATGTTTGATAATGGGCAAGTGAGAAAGAGGGGGCTCCTGGCACGCTGGAAAAGCCTCCCTGTGCTGAGGACTAAATTGCGCTGATGTGGGTTATTGACCTGAACACCAAAGGGCCCTATTTTAAGAGCCTGACAAACTCGAAGACGCCTAGTCAGATTGGTGATGAGCCTGAATTCAGTGCCAAAGTACAATGAGAAAGAGGGCCACACTGGTGGTTGTCTGTGCACGTGATTTCCACAGTGACTGAGAGCTGTGCTCGCCTTGAACTTTCCTCTTGCCCTCAGATTTTAGGTCTAAGCCTTAGAGAAGTCCGGCTTGCTGAAAGGGATGCTCACAGCCTGCTTTACGAGTACCTGCACGGCCCCGCACAGGTCACGTCCCCCGGGTGTCTTCGTGACAACATGTTTGTAATGTTTATAAAGATGTGTCAAAGGGTCAATGTGACACTTTGCAGCTCTAAGGTTTGCTTAATGGGATAAATCACTTATCCTCTTTTATAGTTGGTTCTTTGTTTGCAACTTAAAAATAATCATAGTACCTGCTTCAAAGGATAATCATTGCGAATAAATGGGTTTAAGTATGGAAAACATTCAGTGTTTCCTGAAACACGTTTGCGATAGATGTTTGCTTCTGTTTTTGTGGAACGCTGGACAGAAGTTTTCTCTTACGTTTCGTTTGTTAATCCAGGTTTTTATTTTGAGATAATTAAAGATTCACATGTGGTTGTAAGAAGTAATGGAGGTCCCAGGCACCATTACCCAGTGGGCAACGTCTTGGAAAACCAGAGCACAGCAAGTCGGCCAGGATGCGGGAATTGATGCGGGAAAGATACAGAGCCTTCCGTCTCTGCCAGGACGCCTCATGTTGTGCTTGTGCAGACACCCCGCTCCCCCCCTTGTTCTCACCCCTTAGCCGCGGGAAGCCTCAAATCTGTTCTCCACGTCTGTGGTTGTGTCATTTCCAGGATGTTATGTTGAGATTTTGGATTCATGCTGGAAGGTTATACTGTGGCTTTGAGTTGCATCTTCTCATTCGATACAGTTACCTTGTGCTTCATCCAAGCTACTGCATCAGTGGTCGGTTCTTTCATTTTTTCCCCTAGGCTTTTTAGCTGATCAAGGCTACAAAGTGCATTGGATAAAAGTTACATTAGAAAAGTCGCATTAGAGTGTCCAGGAGGTTTCAAAATATATGAAAACGTAGTTTCAGCAATTCAGAATCGTTCTCTAAATTGTCAGACCATGAAAGGACGGGTACTTGGAGTGTCTTCCAGGTGGCCTTCTTTTCAGGCCCGAGGTTTCATTTAGGTTGCCTGACCCCCGGAAGCGTCACCAAAATCCCTGACTACACACGGCGTTTGCTACCCAGCACCCTCGCTGGGAGCCGTTGTGAGCCGTCCACGCACAGCTTGTCTGGGCAGAAGCTCTACTGCGGTTTGTGAACCTGAGGGACGGTTCACTTCCCGTGGGGCTGGCGTCGCTGGGCACCGTGGCCGCCCACGGCTGCCTCTCGAAACTGCTTTGAACAACCTGGTGGATAACGAATTCACAGCGCCCACCTGTGTCCGGAGATGCTCCTCCCCGCCGAGACGAGCTCTTCCATAAGGAAAAAGCCTGCACCGTGATAGATGGCTGCCGTGGGTACCGCGGACGGGGAGCCTCCTTGTCTGTCACGGAGCTGTGGGCAGACCGGGGATCGCCCCGTCTGATTTACTTTGTGTTATGTCTATTATTACTACTTTTTAAGCCGGTTGGCTTTATCAGACAGGTGTGCCAAAAAGCTCTTTAGAGAGAGTGTGTTCAACGGATCGTGTTGTTTGGGACTTGGTGGGGGGTGTGCCCCTGCAAGTGGAGGTGAGGCTTACCCAGGGAAGGGCCGTCTGGAGGTTCGGATGAGCCCGAGAAACAGTCACACGTGCAAGGGGGCTGTGCACTGAGGCCACGGCGTGAATGTCTGTTTCTTGCGTCTGGTTTATGTGGTACCACACACCTAGCTCACCTGTTAAATACGCGTGTCACGTTTTGGTCTCCTTCATCCAAAAACTTGAGGGTAGAGAGCGGCAGTCACAGCCTTGTCCTCACCATCTCGCTGAATCTGCATAAGTAAGACCGTTACCTCTTCCAAACCTTCACATGGTAACTGTTTCTTCGTGCGTTACTTTGAATGAAATGGACAGCAGTGCACAGAATATTTGGCCACGTGCAGACGCCGCCTCCGTGGCCCATTGTGGGGCCAGGGTGGTGCTCACTGAGATTTTGTGTGTTTCCACGTTGTGCTCGCTACCACGGTTTTGTTTGTCACTCTTGTCCTTTCTTCTGCAGGACTTTTCTCACTGCCCTTTGCCAGCTCCTGTCCTGTGAACATTATTGTCCTTATGGTTCTGTTGTTTGGACTTTTGTTCTACCAGCACGTGGGGGCATCTTGCATTCATCTTGCACATTAGGCATGGAAAGACTGTTGTCACCTGCAGAAGTAGTGAAGGGACTAAAGATACCTAATTCTTTTAAATCTTTGAGAATCCATGAGAATATCTGAATTTTTACATGACTGCTCATTCTAGGAGAAACGTTGGTGGGAAAGGTAACTCTTTCAAGTTTCATAGGAAGCTTCTCTTGTCATACAGAATATGCTGTGGTTACCTCCCTAACCACCTTATTCCAAACCCTGCTTGTCAAGTGAAAATCGTCCCTAAAAATCAACTAGTTTTGGTAGGAGTCAGAGTGATAGCAATCTTATAATTTAGCGGGGACAGTAATCAAGAATGCAGACCTTCCTTGAGAAACTGGACTGTGCTGCATCCTGGTCTTGCAACCACCGGCTAATTGCTCATTGTTTAAGAATGTCAGTGTCAAGGACAAAGACGGTGATCACCATGGTTTTCATTTTGCTTCCCTTTGTGTGGACAAGGTGTTCGAAAAAACAATTTCTACATTCTTATAGTGTAAGAAATATACTTGAAAAAAGTTCTAAGTTTTATCTTTTTTTTAAGTTTTATCTTAATGCCAATGATTTATAATACTATTACATATTCTAATGATAGCTTACCATTTTGAACAGCAGGCATAGATGTCTGGTTTTATGGTTCCCATCACGGGCAGAGTCGAGAGACAACAGAAATTCACTTACCCGGAAAAAAGAGAGGCCACGCACTAAGACTTAGCTCTTTGCATTTTATGGAGGAAATATTTTTCACCCCTGTGATCTGTAAGTTTTCTTGTCCCCTTCCTACTGGAAACTAGAAGCCCCCACAGTGTGATTCTCCCAAAGATGTTCAACAAGCAGACATTAATCCTGGAGCCTGAGCTTCGGGTTTTGACTTTGAAGGAAGCGTTTCTGCTGTAGGAAAGCAGTGGGATTATTAACCATCTTGGATGTCATTTAAATTTGGGCAGAAAAAGCTGTGGGTAGGTGCTGTCTCCTGTGAAGAGAACCCGAGCAGGTCTTGGCGAACCTGATCGCTCGTGGACAGCGGGTGTTGGTAACTGAACTGCTAAACCCACCCCCTCTGGGTCAGGGTTGGAGCCATCTCTTAGGCCAGACCCTCTATGACTAAATCAGAACAGGGACTCTCTGCCCTCAGAGCTCACATGTGGTCAGCTCTTCTCAGTGTACTTGACCTTTGCAGAAAATAATATGATACTGGCTTAGACTTCAGGTTCCTTATGAAATAATTGAGGAGCCAAATGACAAAATAACTCATTTTGGTAAGTAAGTAAGATTAAATAAGCCTCCGAGCATGTGGCCAAGTAAAATGCTGAGGAGACAGAGAGAAATGAGGTCCGTGTGCCAGGAGGCGGAGATGCGGCTTTGTGGCAGGGACCGAGAGACAGCGTCATCGTGTTTACCTGGTAGAAGACCCGTGGGGGCGGAGCCCACGGGGGAAGGCGCAGACTCTGCAGACGCGTCATGAAGTCCCCTTCAGGGCGTGGCGCCCTCTTTCTGACTCCGTCACCCACAGGGCTTTCAAGTGACGTCAGCTGGATCTACTTGCTGTTCCACTGGAAAGGCCCAAAGCTCAGCGCCGCCCTCGGCCATTGCCACTTTCTCCTCAGATACATGTATTTTCCTCCTCTTCTTTGTAAATGCTCATCTCTTCCTTATACTCTGTCTAAATACCACCCTCCCTTAAGCTCCCCCGAGAAATCGACAGGTTCCCCTGCGGGATGCGTCGCCCCTGTGTGTGTGAGGTTAGCGTCACTCCCTTTGCACGGGAGAAGACGTGGATTCGAATGGCTTTCATGGACGCTTCCCAAGGGCGCTCTGCTTCAGTGTAGCTTTGACTGGGCTGCGGTAACCAAGTGCCACTGACCGGCTGGTTTATAAACAACAGAAATCCTTCAACTTCTCACAGTTCTGGGGGCTGGAGTTGAGATTAGGAGGCCAGCAGGTCAGGTTTTGCTGCAGTCTTCTGGATGTAGATGGCCACTTAGTTGTTGTGTCCTCATGTGGTGGGGAGAGAGCGAGCTCTCTCAGGGTTGTTTTATATATAAGGGCGCTAACCCCATTCATGAGGTCACCACCCTCATGACCTAATCACTTCCCAAAGGCCCCACCTTCTGATCCCACCACATTGGAAGTTAAATTTCAACATAGGAATTTTGGGGAAACACATCCAGCTCATAGCTCAGCGTTCTGTAAGGTGCCTTACTTACAGAGTGAGACTTACAATAAACTTACCAGTTTTAGGTACATCTGTAATAATGCCTGTAATGGCATGATTACTTTCTGACATGATTTGGACATTCCGTATGTGGGATTGTGACCCTTTTTTGCTTAGATCTCTCTTGATCTTGTGAAATACTGCACGGTAGGATCATGACTTAACTCTCCTGCACCCTCTAACCATGAAAACAATGCCCATCAAATGGGAGGGGCCACTTAAAAGTGTGAAATGGTGATGGGTTCACAAGAATGAGAACCATTACTCTTAAGAGACTAGAAGGGTCGAGGCAGAGAGTCACTTATTTGGGAAGTAGTGACTGAACACATGTGTCTGTGTCTAGAAGAATGTGTGTGGAAGGACAGGGGTGTGGGGTGGTAAGCACAGAGACTAAAATGCAACCAAGTTAGTGGGAGACTCCTCTGAACTCTGCTGATGGGCTTTGTGTCATTTGGAAAAGCCACAAGTCTGCAAACTGAAAACTCTCAAACTCTATAAGGAGACACCTAGCAGAGGGAAACCCTGGCCATTAGGCAGCAGTTGGTGGAACCTGTAGAACCCTGCCTTGGTCCTGGTCACCGTTTCCCCTTGGGATGTTGCTGCCTGCAAATGAACTGGTAAAAGAATTTTAGTACCTAGTTTTCATCACTCAAAATAAACCCACGGTTCTGTTAGCACTGGCAAAAGAAAGCAAGGTTATTATAGGGAGGAACTAATGAAAACCCCCGAGAGAGAGCTTGGAGCAGTTGTCTCTGTGTATCCATTCAGCCAATTCCCAATGATGAAATCTTGAATGCTTTCCCAAATAAAGTGTTATTTAATTTAAAGTCAGATACATCAATACACATCTGCAGTGTTTTGGCATCAGACTTGCAGGCGGCTTCATTGTTCCGACGGCTGCGATGATCATTTGCCGGTCATTGTGATGACTTGTCTTGGAAGAATGAAGCAGCCTCGTGGTGTTCTGTATTCTGTTTTGAGCCATGGTTAAAATAGACGTCACAAGCTGAATAGAACGCTTGATTACATCAATTGTAGAAACTATATTTTAATCCAAGAGATGCGGGCATTGCCTGTTCACACTTTCCCTGCTCGTGGTAGAGTACTTAATAAACTCCTGTACTTCACTCCCTCCAAGCTGCATCTATTCATTCAGTTGTTTCCCACCAATAATGAATGTGTTCTACAGCTTGTTTTAAGATAACACTCTGTCTCTCTCTCTTTTTAAGACCCAGTAGATGAATGTGAATTCTCTCATATTCCACGTGGTTTGAGCTAAGCCTGAAAGTGCAGTGTGTTGGGCTTGGTGTTGAATGATTTAATCAGTAAAAATGAGATGTCTGACCAAAAAGGGATGTGTGGCGTTGTGATATTGTTGATTCTACATTCTGGGAGAACTCCAGTCACACCTGAGATTTTCATCTTCCTAAAATGTAAGCCTTTGTATTGCTTCAAAGCTCTTCAGCAAATATAGATAATTTTAGAATATCATCTCTCAGCAAGAAGTGTGGTGACTTACTTCTCAAAAGTATAGTTAGAAATACACATAGAATACAGGAAAACTAAAACTACTGTATTCCACATCTAAGATTTATGACAGAGTTAGGCTTGGATTATTAATTCATAGTAGAATTAGGTAATAAATTGAAATGCGTAAGAAGAAAATTAAAAGAAAAAATGAAATAAAAATGCAGCTAAGGGTTGAAAATTTTAAACTGAATTGCTATTGGAAATATGTGAGCTGATTTTAAAATCGTTATAGCATTTTCCATGTCAAAGATTTCTCTCTGTGGCACACGGGCATTTCTTACAAACTGATTTTTTCCCTACTCCCTGCTAGTGGATAGCATTTCTTGAAATAGCACTATTTTTTCCAGCTGAGAGATGAAAAGGAACCCAAGGGCCTAGGGACACATATGCAGGGGGACAACGGCTGTGGAGAAGGTTTTGTGACGGCGGCAAGGGCTTCTGGAAGGGCAGTGCTAAGTCAGGAGTCAGTTACCGATGGGAAACGGGCAAAGGCGGGTTTCGGCTCAGTTTGGTTCATGTCTCTGAAAGCACCCATGGAGCCCAGGAAGGAGGAATCTTGGAATAAGCTGGAAAGGGCTTAGCAGTGTGGGGGGCAGAGAATAGGGAACGCATTTGAGAATAAGAAAAGCAAGAGGTAAACTTTGTGATGTAGAAGATGAAGGCACGGAAAGGCCAGACGCGCTCCGTCGCGTTCCCCCCGCCCCGGGGTGCCCGGCAGTCCGGCTGCGAGAGGCGGCGCCCGCACGCGTGGCCGCCCTCTCCCCAGGACCTGTGTTCCTTCTGGCCGCGGCGGCCGAGCGGGGATGCTGGAAAGTGACCCCCAGAAAGGAATCAAAAAATAAAACAAAAAACGGAGATCGTGCAAACCTCTTCTACACTGACAATTTCGTGTCTACAATATGAACCTAGTGCTTTAACCGGTCTCACAAAGTGAGGTCGTTTCCCTGATACAGTGTGAGGTATGCTGTAGTAATAGATTGCCTTCACTGTGCAGAATGAGGAATAAGTGAATCACGGTTTAATATTTTACCAATTACATACATCGTCCACGGGGACAGATGACATTTTTAGTTGTCAATTCCTATGAAATTCCAGAGTCACTTTATTTTACCTATAACAGATTTTCACACAAATCATTTACATTAGTAAATGTCAGTAGCTATAAAACTGATTTTGGTATTAGAAGTAATAGATATTACAGTTTTCATTGATTCTTTAGCCAAAAAAAGAAAAAGAAAAAGAAAAAAAAAGACATTAAGGATGTCCTTAACTAGATTTCATACATACATATTTATATGTATTAGTGATTTATCTTTATTATGTGGTTTTGTTGGAACTTGATTTTTTTAGATTCCTATAAATCCTTTATAAGTATTAGAATTAAATACCATTTACGTTTGTTTAACATGCTGCAGTGAAGGTTTTCAGCTTAGCAAAATGTTATCCTTGCTCATTTTCTCTCATCTCTTCTGTACTTCGAGTTTACGAATGAATTTTGTGTCTAACTAATGATTCTGAAAACGTCTTCAATTCACTGTGAGGGTGTTGTTCGCTCAACATGTGTGTGGGATTGCTGTACTGAGGAGGCACAAGTGTTGTCCCCTCTTGGAGAGTTTACAGTTGATCAGGGAAGAAAGATGCAAATTGTCACACACACAGAACCTACATATTTTAAAAGTGTGTTAGTCCTGTGAAGGGAAATGACTACTGCTAAGAGAATGTGAGGAAGGGTTTGCAACCTAGTGGGAAGAGACGGAAGCCTGGAACAATTTACGCAGAAAAAAGAGCGAGGCCGTCCTCTATCACAGCAATCACTGCGGAGAACTACTTTGCAAGCAGTGCACTTTTTTTAAGTCAATGGAATTAAATGACCTGGGATCTTAATATCTCATAATATCTCATTCTCTGAATTTTAACCTGGGAGAGGCTGATACTATGATACTAAATTGAGTCCTTCTCATATGTAGAGCAGTAGTTTGAAATGATTTCTGGTCCAGGAGTTTATGTCAGCTACCTTAGCTTCCCTAGGGACTACACATGCTCTCTCCTGTTTTCAAACACCGTATTTTGTAAAGTACCAAGTTTTAGATTTGTAAAATGGGACATAAACAGTTTTTTGGACAAATGCCTTTTTAAAAGGTAAATGATTATGTATACGATGTGTTCGGTCTTACAGGATAGCCGTGGGAAATTTTGCTGTGGTTTACTGGCTAAATTGTTTATTTTTGATGCTGGATTTTATTTGTCTGCATTGTTGATTTTTTTTTTTTTTTTGATAATTTGGAGGATCCAGTGTCATGTTTTTTTTTTAAATATAAAATCAATTGCTTTTGCCTTCAGTTTGCCAAAAAGTGGTAGAATTTGTTTATAACTTGGCATAATGAGAAGCTAACTGAACCATATAAGGTATACATCATATTTATATATGTACATGGTGGTCGTGATTAGGTTACAATTCATTTAAAATGTCAGTTTATTGCTGATGGTAAAGAGAGAACGAGAGGTAACATGACGTCGTGTCTGTGCTGTGACGCTGTTGGAATACCTTCCTTACTGTAACAAAGTCAGACATGCAAGAGTAGGAACAATAAGTGTGTCTTCCTTTGATGCCCTAGAAGCTTTCTGAAGCCAACGACGAACATTTCACTGTGTTGAGTTATCAGTGAGGCAGTCATCAGAAATATTTCTTACAGTCTGACTGCTTCACATGTTTGCATAGAACCAGAGTTCATGTTGACCATCTTCTGAATTTAAACAGGTTTAAAATACCAGCTACTAATGTCACAAGTTCAAACCAATTAATGCTGAGAGAAACAGTTCAGCCAATATTTTTCTTTGGGGTCATTTTCAAGCTTATAAATTGCTGCAGTTGAAAACAGCGCGGTTGTATCTACAAATCCATGTTGGCACATTAGTGACTTACTTAGAAATAATCTAAATATAACTAGCTCTCAGAGAATTATTTCCCAGAATAAATTCATTAAAATTCAGTTCGTTGCACTTTATTTGAATTCTGAGGAGTGGATGCAGGGTTGGGAGTGTGGTTGTGTTTATGCCGTCTGGCTCTGAGGCACACGGCGGGGCCCGGAGAGAGAATACTGAATACTGGGGAGGGCGGCCAGGAGGGAGGGGAAAAGGGCGCCTGAGGAGGCAGCCTCACGGGTCCCAGACAGCCCCCCAGAGCCCCCTCAGCTTCTCCCATGTTTACTTTCTTCAGTGTCATTAAGGTTGACTTTGCTCCTCTGTGACTCAGCACTGTCCATTTCACAACACTCCGCTTTACATGGATTCAGCCAAATTTCCTGCCTCTCTTTCAAGTCTAATTTGGGCCTGTTTGTTTCATTCTCATCATTTAACGCACCTATTGTTTTATTTAACATATGGTCATTGTTAGGAGCTTTCTTTGAAGTGTTCAGTCTCAACTTCCTGTAGAAATGGAAGGACTGAAACGTCCGTGTGGCCCCAGGTCCCGGGACGCTTGTGGTAACAGGCGGTGCGACGCAGCTGGTGGTGCCGCCAGAGCGGGAGTCAACGTGACGCTGTCCCTGCCCCCTGCTGGCGGCTGGTGCCGTGGTGGGTGTTTACGTACAGAGAGTGCTGGGTTGTTCAAGGTGCTGTCTGATGTCGCAAATAAGATTAACAGGACTCCTGAAGGAGTGTGCTGAGTGACGGTTTAGCAAAGGTTGTGCTGATTTAACTCAGTTCCACTACTAAAGCGTGTGTGTTTATCAGGAAGCTTGTAAGCTGTGGTTATGAAAAAAATAGGGTTTTCAGGCTCTGTAACTATGCATTTTGCACTCTGAGAACTTACGTCACTGCAGCGTTCTGTCTGGAGAGAAAGTTCACAAGGAATTGTGGAGAGAGGGGAACATGGCAAACGTCTGATCCATCCCTGTGTCCTTAATTAAGGCGTTGGAATCATTGGAATCATTCTAGGAAATCCCTATGGACGGAAGAGGCTCTCTTCCACAATGTAGATGCTCACTTATCAAAACAGACACGTGAAACAGAAACACAGAAACCCACATACGCCCAAATTTCTTACCTGTAAGGAAACGAGCATGAAATGAAGCAACGAGAGTCCCATCCACAGCTTTCCTGAATCGTGCGGATTCCAGTTCCATTTTCCTCACCACAAATTTGAAGTAACAAACTGTCTTTCCCAAAGTAATAAGAATGAAAATGATATGGTTATATCATATGACTGCCACACAGACCACAAAAATAAAGGGACTCTTCTTGAAAACTAGTATTTGTGTCAGGGACAAGCAAGTACTTTCTGCGGGCCAAGCATAAATATTTTCCCTAAAATGCAGTTCAGGGTATCTTGAATTAACTGCTGTCTCCCCCAGCCCTTCTGTAATTGCAACTCTGGATGAAATATAAAAATAAATGAGGTAGAAGGGGAAAATGGGCAGCAGTGAAGGGTGAAGGAAAAGCAGGTGGGTTCTGGAGGAGCTGGGGTGGAGAATGTGGACAGCCAGTGTTGGGGCGTCTGTTTTTCATGGCTTTATTCCAGGATACGCTGGAGCAGGGCCATGTGAGACAAGGAATACCCTGGCAGGAACTCCACATTCCTTCTGCACTGAGGAACCAGAGGCCAGGGTTTGGGGCAACAGCGGCCCCGGGGAAGTGAGGGAGGAAACCCAGAGAGGGGAGATCCTGGAAGGGGAGCCCCAAACGTTCTAATTCTGCCAATGCCCGACTGGCCCTTAAACCAGGCACATGAGCCACAGATTCAAACAGGACGACTGAAGATGTAAGATCTGTGCTGGGATTTGACCTGCCCGACAAGAGGCAGAGTTTTCAATCTGAGTCCAACCAACTTAATTGCCTGCTTTAAAAAAAAAAAAAAAAAAAAGCAAAAACACAAAAACCCACCCTCTCCCCCAGAAAATCACACATGAAAAAACCAAATCAAAAGATAACAAACATACAAACAAAAAATGCATCAACACTTTTTAGAAGAATATAACAGAATCCAGAATTTAAAAAAAATAATATTCACAATTCCAGAGACAATGAAAAATTACCCCAAGGACTAAGTTTTAAGGGAAAAGAGCCATTGTAAGCCAATTAAAAAAAATAAAAGGTGAGACAGATTACTGATGAAACTTAATAGTACCCAGATAGTGAATTACTAAATGAAAGTTTATTTTTATTTTATTTCATTTTAGATAAGGATTTAAAGCAGCTTTTGTAACTAGGCTTGAAGAAGTAAAGGAAGCATTGCTCTTTATGGAAAATGTTGGAAACTTCAGCAGAGAAATAGACTTTAAAATAAGAACCAAGTGACAATTCAAGCACTGGAAAATAAAATACCTGAAATTTAAAATAAGTTTACTGAAAGGTTTAACAGAATGAAGATGGCATATGAGTCCGTTAACTTGAAGCAATAGAAATTATGTAATTTGGAAAAACATTGATTAAAAAAAACCTCAAGAAACAAAGCTAGCAAAACAGAGCATCAGGGTCCTGCAAAACAGTAGAAGAATATCCAAGACAAGTGTATTTGGAACATCAGGAGTAGAGGGGAGGCTGAGGGAGAAAGTATCCTTGAAGTAACGTCTGAAATTTTTCAAATTTGGCAATAAGTTTTAGTTTAACAAAAATAATATGAGATAGAAACTGAACTCTTCAATAGAGAAGAAAAAACAATATAAATGGTAAATATCTTGATTAAAACAAAAACAGTTTTTATCTTAATTTCTTTAAAGCATATAAGACATTTTAAAGCAAAAATTCCCATATTAGTTTTTGGTTTTTGTCCAGGGTGGGGGGGGGTGGGAAATGCGTGTAGATGTATGTGATAACCATAGCAGGAAAAAAAAGGAGATGAGATTAAACACAGTACGTATACAATTTCATTCTCTGTACATTTGAAATAAAGTGGTACAATATTAACTCCAGGAAGACTGAAAACCAAAGAAGTTTATGGTAATTCCTGCAGCAAAAATAGGATAACACAATTAAATACAGTTAAAAGACTAATACATTAGTTAAAAGATTAAAGTTCTAAAAAACTATTCAGACATTTCAAAAGAAAGTGGGAAAGGAAGAGAAGCAAGGACTGAGGGCAGAGGGGAGGGTATAGCTCGTGGTGAGCACGTGCTTAACATGCGTGAGGTCCTGGGTTCAGTCCCCAGGACCCAAAATAAATAAGTAAAATTAAGTAAAGATTGAGGGGGAAAAAAGAAAGCAAATGCATGTCTGTAGAGATTGATAGAAATTTGAAACTATTGAAGTTAGAGTAAAACTTTTTCGCAGATGTCTCCATCTCTGTACTCATTCAGCAAATATTTTTTGAGTGTTTGCTTATGTGTCAGGCTCTGTAACGGGAGCTAGGAATCTAAAATTGAAATAGACGATGTGTACGTGTGTAGTAACCGAGTCAGTTAGCTGTACACCTGAAACTAACGTTGTAAATCAACTACACTTCAATAAAAATTTTTTTTAAACATTAAAAAAAAAAAAAAAGACAATGTCCCTGACCTCAGAGATCTTAGAATTTAGTTGGGGAAACAAAAATGAGCAAAATACAACAGTGACATGGTTAAGTCTGGCAGTAGCCGCAGTGCACGGTGCTGTAGGTGCACACAGAGGGCCAGCTGGTCAGAGAATACTCATCAGAGGGTCACTTGTCCAAGGTGCGTGGAAGCTGATGCCCGTGGGTGAGAGCTGGAGACAGATGGACAATAAAAACAAGGTATCAATTGCTAGGAAGTACTGTGAATGCAAAGTTTAAGGACACAGTCTCACCCAGACCCCCAGATTCAGGATTTCCTTAAGCCCCGTGTGGAGTGACTCCATGGAAACACACTCAGGGAGGAAGGGCCTTTGGTACCTTCAACTGTTATTTCATTTCTGGCCTTTGGAGACCCAACCCCATCGTACTTGAATTTCATCGAATGCCAAATTAAGAAAGTTCACGCTGTCTCATTTCTTCCTCAAATGCGGAGTAACCTTAGGATACGTTAAGTGTATTTCATACTTGAGGGTATTTATGAAACAGAAATGCAACGCATCATCGATTCCAAAACGCGGTGCTCTCATAGTCATTTTTATTCCTTGAGGTCCTGCATCAGACTGATAGGGATCAGGGATCTCCTGTGTGTCTGTGTTTCTGCTGTGCTTTCCCTTGGAGGATAGACGGAGCTTTAATTCCCTCTTCACCCCTTTCTGCGTTTGCTGGAATTTGGAGTGCGTCTTTATCCTCTCCCTCCCCCCTGGACAAACTACACTATGGTCTATTTTCCGATTGGAAAGAGAGAAATGTCCTTGATTTGACGAGCAGTAGACGACTTCACTGAGAGTTGTTAATGGTTACTCATACAGCGCATTTCCCTTCTGGGCATAATTACATTAAAAAAAAAACAATCACCACCTCTTGTAATGAATCTTAATGGTCAGATTTCAGGCAGGTGCATTTAGGAATACATCCAGTCTGTTGGCTGTCAAGTCAATAGATTAATTAATGTTCAGATTATTTACTTGACAAATATTATTGCGTAGCTCTACATACAAGGTTCTCTGCTGTGCCTGTGAAGTTAGAGGGACCTGCCAGCTGCCCGTCCTCTATGAAATTTAGAGCTGTGCATACACGATGAGAACAAGAGGTTGAGGGCAGAAGGCACGTGGAGCATCACAGATAAACTGAGGTTGCCTGGGCAGCAAGGGGATGCCTCTGGGGGGGGGGCGTGGCCAGCGGTGGGAGGAAGGTTTGCTCAGTACTGACGATTGAACCAGCTTCTAAGGAGAGGTGAAAGGGGACACGCAGAGATGAGGCGGCTAGCATCCCAGGCTGAGTGCTGCGCGTGCACCGGCCTGCAGAGCGCAGACACAGAGCAGTTTCAGTTGTCATTTTGTAAATAAGCCAGCTGTTGCTCTGCTTTTCCCATTGTCTTCCTGCTCAGGCTCTTTTTGACTTGACCCTGGGGCACAGGAGGAGAACCTCTGCCAGGGGAGCCACCAGCACCAGGGCCAGGGAGAGGCCGCTTGCCCTCCGTCCTCCTGCTCCTGGGTTGGAGGGCGTGCTGAGCTGCCCGCGCCACCTGCTTCTCCTTCATCCAGCGCCGTTTTGTGTTCCTCTGTGTACGCTTCGTAAGGAAGGCAGTGAAGGAGGAAGTTTTCTGAATTGAAAACTACATTCCAGAGAAGCTGAATCCTCAGCAGTCTGGTTGCTTTGTGGGGTGTCTGCTTGCTTTACTCCCCTGACTCTGTCATGTGTGTGTCTGATGCCAGAGTCTGCTTTCCTTCACTGGGAGTATCGCTGGTCTCAGGTCAGCTGGAGGTCTTCACGCAGGAAGGAATTCAAGAGTGAGTCGCGGCTGAACGGAGGTGGGCTTGTTCAGAGAGATACCCCCTCCGCAGACGGAGCGCAGGCCGTCTCGAAGGCAGGCGACGGGCCGAGGAGACGCACGTTCCGCGGGCAGAGGGCGGCCGCCTGACCCCGGAGGGACAGGTGGCCCGCGGGCTGGGGGAGACGGCGGCGGCCGCGAGCTGCGGGGCTCGTCAGGCCTATGGGGCCAGTACTTCATGTGCTCACAAGTGGAGGATTATCCCGGCGTCTTCGGGGAGCGGACGGGGACTCCTGGCGGCTGGGCCCTCGCCCACCTGTGACCCTGCGTGGTCAGCCTGGGAGCTGGCCGGGCCCGTGGGAGGGCCAGTCAGCAGTTTTGTTTCAGTGGGCGCACGTTGACGCTCAGGGTGTCGCGGGAGTCGAGCCTTCCACCTTCCTGGGCTCCCTGCTCTGTCGGTCTTCCCGTGGCTGAGCCCCCCTTCCCTCCGGGCCCAGTCGGCTTCCTCAGTCTCTGGGTCGGGTCATTTCTGGCTCCGCTCCTGGGACGGCTTTCCCTTCCCGCTGCAGCTCATTCACAGCGTCCGGGTGTGCGCTCGGCCGTGTCTCTGCGCACACACAGGCCAACAGGCCGCTGTCGGGAGCTCGGAGCACCGAAGCGGGGGACTCGCGCTGGGCTTCTTCGTGACGATCTGAGTTTGCATGTTCCACCGCAACCACAGGGGGCGCCCCGTTCCTCTTCGTTCGGAAACGTTGGCGTTTATACCCCCAAAGAATTGCACGGTACCGTTTCTCGGGCTTCCGGCTTTGTCCCTGAGTCGCGTGTCCTGCCGCATTTAATCGGGAGAACACCCTCTGACAGTGGAAGACAGATCAGCTGCTGTCAAGGGGCATAAAAGCAGTGACGCCGCGCCCTGACGCAGTGTTGTGCCCCCCGTACAGACAGTGCACACTCAACGGGACGGAAGCAGAATTCTCCAGTGTGTTGATGCAGTTACTCTCCAGCAGCTTGCCAAACAACAGCAACCCCCCCAAAACGAAAAAAAAAAAAGAGTTTAGGGCCATAAACTTTTACTAAACTATCCGTGGCTTTGATGAACACTAGCCATATTCTGGTTAAATGTAAAAGTTCAATCATCTATTAAGGACCGTGGAGATGTATTTCCAAACAGAGTCAACAGTTCTTGAAATGTTAACTGCACCCTAGTTCTTTACGTGTTTTGGGCTGTTGCGTTGCATGTGATGGTATCATTGGAGTGTTTTATGTAAATGGTGTCAGTAAAATGTAATTTAAAAAGGAAAAGAAAATCTGGAAACTAACTAGGGAATAGCGTTTTCAAGTCTTTACTATTTTTTTTTTAATTTGGGAATAACTATATTACAATCATCAGCATTTTTTCCAGTACATTTTATACTCATCTCAGAATTTTTTAACTGCGCCACCTATGAAGATTTGATGCAAACAAGGTGAAAGAATGGAGATGCGCTCTTATATATAAGAGTCAGAAACAGAAAAAAAAAAAAATGTGCGTCCCACTCTCGGTAGGATCACCAGCTCTGAGGAAACCCACACGCTAACCCACAGTGAGAGTGTCACGTGGATGTGAACTTCATTGTCGCTAGTAGTAAAGCAAGCGAGGTCCAAGAAGGCCGGGAAGACTTTCTCGATTAGAGTCTCGAAGGTGGTGGAAGGGCGTGTTAGGTGACGAGTGGGCTAGCGGGACCACAGGGCTGGAGGGGAGAAACAGAGACACCAGCCCCAGAGACAGTTCATACAAGGGCCCCGAAGCTTGGGGAGCCAGCAGGTGTTCAGTAGATGCAGGAGTGGCGCATTGCAATGGATATGAAGAAGAAGAAAAAGAATTTGGGCACGTCACTTCAGTGATTGACTTCTTCACAGAACTCACAAGCGCTTTGTCTGTTCTTGAGTCTCAGTGCAGGAGAATGGGCGTTCCCTGTTACTAAACATGTAATCCATCCCGTGTTCTCACTGCAGGAGGACCGGTGACCCAGGCAGCAGGATGGGCCCTTTCAGGCGCCGTGACCTGCACATTCTAGGTTTTGCATCACAAATGGAAAGGAAAGTTTTTTTTGTTTTGTTTTTTAGTGAGAAAAAGTACATGAAGATACACACATTTCTTCAGCTACCTGGGTACAGGTGGTGGGCGTCCTTCTGCATTTTCTAAGATAATATTTCTATTTTCATCACATCTAGAAGAAGATAACTATCATTGCTTGTATTAAATAAATGTAATTATGATTTCCTTGTCGCTACTTCTCCGGGCATTACATCCCATTGAACTATTACGGCCAAGCCAAGCCAACTCAGCACCAGTATCCCTAACATGTAATAATTTAGTGAAAGATGTTGAATTATTACTACGGACACTGATGTGAAGAAAGGCCTTGTTGAGCAATTTAGTATTAGGGGTTGGAGGCCGTGAGCAGCTTGGCTTCCCTTGGGGACAAAATGTTTCTGATCAGAGGAAACGTATTGTTTTCCAAACAATCTTGAGTTGTCCTTTTCCATGGATTAAATAAAATTTGCCATAAACCCTTAAAAAAAAATCAGACCAAAAAAAAAAAAAAAAGAAACAGAGGTAGAGATGGTCTGGGCAGATAGACCAGAACTCAATTATGAGGATTCTTTTCTGCCAAGAAAAGACAACTTATATTTTCTTACTTTCTTGACTGCCAAGAAAGTAAGTTTGTATTTTATTTTGCTGGCACACAGTTTGTCCCCTTGTAGTTTAAAAAAAAAAAGTTTTGGGCAAAAAATATTTATCTTAAAAATTATTCTTCCTGAAGTGTAGTTATGTGTAGGTCACAGAAACAGGGATGTGTTTCGCCATTCCTAGCTGTAACTAATTAAAGTTACCCACACCTGATTTGGTCCTTACATACAATGAGAGACTATATATATAATACAATATATAACAGACTTAGGATTCATTTATCATTTCTAAAATATATATTTTATATTATTTACTTTTTTCTTAGGGCTGTGAAACTTGACCTCCTGTCACACAGTGTAGTTTTAGAGAACAGCCATTCACTATTTGACTTTTCAGTTGAAACGAAGAGGCTAGATAAAGCGCTGCCCCACAGGGGACAATCCCCGCTCTTCTTCATTGGCTTTTTAAATTTATCTTATTTTTAAGGGGGGAAGTAATTTGGTTTATTTGTGCTTTATTGGAGGTGCTGGGGCCTGGCTAGGCGTGTGTTCTCCCACTGAGCCACGCCCTCCTCCCCGCCTTTCCTGTCTTTTAATGTTATTAGAGCTGAGTTCTCTTTAGCTAAATATCTCAAGTATTTAGAGAGGATCGGAGAACAGATCGGCGCCCATTTAAGGCCTTAAGGACTCACATCTGTGAAAGCTGGCGATGCGCGCTTTGCCCTTGACGTGCCCTTCCTCAGGTGGGCCACGCGGAGGCGCTCAGGGAGGGCCGGCGGGAGGGGAGGCTGCTTCCTCTTGGGCAGCTTCACTGCGGTGTTGCGCTGGTGCGGACTTGCAGGCACATTAGCCCCCAGCCAGGTGCAGTTTTAAGCTGCCAGATGTTTAAACTTGAGTAAAACTCCTGAAGCTCTTGTTTCAGTGTAACGTCCTTATACAAGCGGGCTGAGAGCACGGCCTTCCCCGACCCTTCCCCCGAGCGTGGGGCACCACGCAAAGACGCTGACTCCCTGCCTCCGTAGTAATTAGGTGGGAGGCAACTCAGCAAAGCCCTAGGCAGCGAGAGCACCTGCGAAGAAGGCCGGCCGGCCGGCTAAGCGTCTTACGGGAGCCGGGGCGGGGAGCCGGGAGGGCCACAGAGATCCGACGGGGTGGCTGGGAGCAGCGTGGCCCTGGGGAGGGAGCCTCTGGGACACAGAGCAAACGCAGCCGTTATTCAAATGTTTTCTTCTCACTGCTGGTGGTCACATCGCTGACCTTCACATTCAGAGCAGAAATTGGTTTTCCAGCAGCCTGCGCTGCCCGAGAGCGTCCGAGTTTCGGCCCCGCGTCTGCGGAGCTCGGGAGGGTACGCTGCCAGCGAGGACTGAGGAGCTGGGTGCTTGCTGCTGTCCCTCCGTTTTTCTAACACAGTCTTTCTTACTGTTGAGTACTTTACAGTCGTATTAAGTCTAAGTCAAAGATGACTTATGACCCACATCCTGGTACATGATTTGGTGTGTTCCCTGCAGGTGAAATGCTGACGTGGCAGAGTTCCTTCTCTGTTTGATTCATTCTTGGCAGACGCAGAGTGCTCTCAGAGAAGTCATTTCTTGATAGACATATGTCTAATTGGAATTAAATAAATAAAGATTATGTGCAGTTTAGAGACAACAACCAGTGACCATTTCTAACGCTCTAAACTGAACCATTTACTTACACTGGGTCTTTTTCACGCTGTCTGCCTCTCCCTGGTGGGATGTAGGCTCAGAGGACAGCCTCCGCTGTGCTCACAGGTCCATCACAGGGACCTGGAAAGACCCTTAGAGGCAGCCCTCTGTGGATGCTGATAAATACTTGTTAGGAGTGGCTAGTTCTTAAGGAGTATCTTGTTTAAGAAGGTGCCATACACAACCATCTTACTTTGTTTTTATTGAATAGATCCTTACAGAGCACAGACTGTGCACCAGTCTTATATTACAGATACACTGTAACAGTCACATATTATAGGCAAACTGTAATAACATGTTATAGATACACTGTAACAGTCATGTAGGTGTACCATAATAACCATGTAAGTGTAACAGTCATAGACATACGATGGCGATCCTATAGATATACGGTAACAATCACATTATATTCTATAACGATCATATGTTATAGATACACTGTTTGGTTCTTTGGATGTTATATGAATTTTTAAGCAACATATATGAGCGCATGTGTAATTTTTAGATTATCCAACACAGTATCTCTTGTGTGTCTGGATTACCTATCACCTTATTTCTTTATCTAGGTGAATATTGTTAGTAACTGTTACGTAGGATATTCAGGTTTAATAATGGTTCAGTGTCCCAGCAGCTCGCCCTGGGGCTATTGTGTATGACTGTGTACCTATGGACATTTTCATCTCATATGTAGGACTTCAGCACACAAAGCTCCTGACGTGGAGGTCTTTGTGACGCTGGCGGTGAGCACTGAGCTGTTGCAGGGTGTGTCCGAAGGTAGGCTTCTTAGCCGACGCGCTCCCACTGATCAGGCTTCTGTGTGACGTGCCATCTATGTGATGACGCCACCGTTGATCTTGCACAAGAAGGCGCCCCTTCTGTGCATGACTGCAGAATCTAAATCTAAAAAGTGCTCTTTTCAGAGCTTTCCTGTCAGGTCCAGAGTGCAGATCATGAAACAAAGTGTTTCAGGAGATGGCATTTTCAGTAACGTTTATATCAAGGCAACAGCTGATTTAAGGTCGCCCTGTGTAGAATGGCCTGCTGCTGTGCGTTTATTGGTGGGGTGTGTGTCTCCATCGATCTCCCGTAGGAATCCTGGAGAATATTGATTTGTAACTAGGAGGCTCACTGCTCACTTAGGGCTCAAGAAAAGAAGCGTGGTCAAACGAAAACTCTGCTGTTCCCGCCGCTCTCCGCCCGCGGGCGTGCCCTGATCTGCGGTCGGGGCTTTTGCCGCGTGGGTCCCGCGTGGTTACTCCGAGGCGGCGGGGCTCGTGTGAGCCGCCCTCGTGGCCTCTCCTCACCCCGCCCTCGGCGGTCCGCGCGTCGGGCGTCCTCCTGGTCCCGGCGCGCAGCCCGAGCCTCCCCGACTCCCGGGTGTCTCTCGCCCCTGCCGTCCCAGCCGAGCCTCTCAGCCGCGGTCCCGCCTCCCCATCGTCCGCGAGCGCTCCTCCCGCCAGACTGCGGAGCCCCGACCCAGGCTGCAGGGGTCTTACGGACCCCGACCGAGATGCTGAGTGGTGCTTAGGACTCTCCGCTAGTGACTAGCGGACGGTAATTTGCTCGCTGACCTCGCTGGGCGCTCAGAAGTTGCTGCGTTACGGAAACACTGGTCTGAGACAGTAGACACTTCTAAACTGAGGCGTGTTGGAAAGAACTCTGATGAGCACATAGACAGCTACCAGCAAAGCGTGTTACTCCCTTTCAGGCACAGGGCACGCGAGAGCCAAGTCGGTCGTGAGAATGATGCGTTTGGTTAAGGATCCGATGCTCAGAGGGCTGAGAACCGAGAAGCTCTTGGCGCTCCTGGGGGGCGGCCCGGCGCACCCGCCCGCGGGGTCCGCCCGGGCGCAGGTGCGGGCGTCCAGGCACAGACGGGCCTGCGCACGGCCGCGGGGGGGGGGGGGGCGGCCTGGCCCCGCGGCCTGGCTCGCTGCAGGCTGGCCCCGCTGCCCCGCTCCCTTCTGCCGTTGTACCCCAGGCCCTTGGCCACCTCTTGGGGCTCTTGTCCTTTTTTTTGTAGGGAGTTTGGTAAGCTTTACAGACAGGAAGAGTGCTGTAAAAGTGACAATCGCTTTTGCGTTTTATTAGGATTACTTCTTCCCTTCGCTTTTTTGTCCAACTTCAGTCCTTCCACGTTGAAGGGTTCCTCACGTGGCGAAGGCAGCCCGCCTGGGAAGTCAGAACCGCACAGCCGTGTTCATCACGCAGCAGGGCCGCGTTCTCCTCAGCAGGGCCGGCTCCCCAGAGGGGCCTGTGGGGGGGAGAACTGGGAGTGGGGGACTCCCACCACGTGGGGAAGCCCCGGAAGGCAGGGGCTGGCGTCACCGAAGCCCATCCTGGGAATTCGCATTCGCAACAACAAAGCAGCGAAGAGAGCACAGTGAGCAACGTAGGCGGCGGGCGCTTTGCGTCATAAATGAATCACAGTGGGGGCTGGGGGTAGTTCTCACATGTGCTCTCCTTTCTCAGAAGACGCTGGTCTTGTCTCTTCCCTCCACTCTGCAGTGAGAAGCTCCCACAGCATTTTGTTACTGCAAATGGTAAACATACCAAGAGTTTTCCTTGTTTCCCTTTCTGCCCAGCCGCCCAGCCGCCCAGCCGGGTGACCGCGGCCCCTGCCTTTCTGATGCTGCTGTGGGTCCTGCTGCTGCTGCTGTTCTGGAACTCAGGCCCCCGTGGCCCCAAGCAGAGAATTGTGAGAATGACTGTGAGGCTGAGTAAATTTTATTTGAACTCCCATTGGTAGGCATCGGGTTTCCCCGGTTCCCTGACTTGTAACATCGATTCTGTGCCTGTGGGGACACTCACACCCCCTGCCCACAACCCACCCCCGATACATCCAGGGCGGTTCTGACGCCCAGATTGACTTTCCTCTAGTCTTTCTCTCCCTCTCTCAGTTCATCAGGGCAAAAGCCGTCTCTCCTTCTAAGAAGTCCTCCTCTTTGGTAGGTCTCTTCTAAAGTCTTAGCTGCTTCTTTTTCAAGTAATAGTGGAAGTCATTAACGATTCTCCAGTATCACAACAGACATCCCATGCTTGAGTTAACATTTTACAGAAGAAAATCTGTGTAGTCTAGGAAAACATCTAATCACCTTAAAAAGGCTCCAGATGCCTTCACCTGGGGCTTGAGCATCTCAGCGTCTGAGTTTGGGTTGGGACACAAACATTCAGTCCGTAACATTGGCTAAAACTCGCTGGTGGTCGGGGGAGGGGGGTCTTTTCTAAGAAACGATGGGGAGATTGGCGTTGGAGAGCCCTCTGCGTGTCTGCTGCAGTGAGATGCCCGTGAGCAGACGCAGGACTGACACCAGCTCCTGGGACCCTCACAGGGAACTGCACGTGGGGCGAGGGGCCCACTGTCCCAGGGGGTCAGCGGGAGCTGCTCTGGGGAAACATCCATCTGTCAAGACTCTTCTTAAGATTCTTAGATAGTTTTGAATGTAGATAATAAAAAGGTGACAAATGTACGTCGGATAACTAATTTGTATGTTCTTTAAATTATCCTCTTCATAATTATGGTAACTAATTTCAAGCCTCACCAATAATTCACCCAACTTTTAGTAAGAGTTATTGGTCATTCAAATAAAAGTTAAAGACTTAGCATAGCAGTTCCCCATCTAACATAAGCTCCCCACTATTAGTGATGGCAGAGACTGAGAGCATTTATGGGGAGGTGACTGGTGGTCGGAATTGTCCTCCTGTGGCGATCATCTCAGTATCCCTTACAGGTTGAAATACTTCATGGATTTAGAGACAGCGGCTGGATCTCATGTTTTCTAGCCAGCTTTCTCAAATCTGGAGAAGCTGTTAAGCTGCAGTTCATTCCCTGCTGTGCCCCTAATCTTGGTTAGAGATTAGCCAAGTTTTGCAGTGAGCAAAATTACTGCTCAGCGTGATACGTGCGGGATCTCTGATACAGAGCTTGCAATAAGTATCTTTGAAAATTAGATCATATAACAACATATATGTGAACATAATTGGCAGAGACATGTGCATACTGCAAGTGCTCTGCTAACGTCGGCTTCATCCCCGCCTTTTCCAGGGCAGCAGGTTCTGTCTGGAGCTGTCCCCACACTCCCAGGCATCCCCCAGGACTGCGTGGTCTCCCCCGGGTCTGCAGCGTTTTATCCGTATCAAGACCGCGGCCGTGTCTGTTTGCCTTCAGTTGATCATCGCTTGCTTCCTCTGTAGATTATTTTTACAAACTGGCCATCGTCACTGTAGGAAGATGATCCCGTTCCTCTCTCAGTAGACCTTCCTGAGCCTGCCTACGGGCCCCCAGCCGCTTTGCACGCAGGAGCACGCTTGGGGCACGGGCCTGCGGTACGAGACTTTGCTGGAATCTCTCTTCCCTGCTCATTCCAGTGGCCCTTTGTGCGGGGTCCCGGAGCTGCAGCATGACAAGGGCGTGGCGTGCTCTCTGTGTTCGGAGAACGCTTTTAATTCTGCCCCAGTGTTTTCCAACCTTGCGGCTTCATTTCACTGACTTATGCTGTGGGGTTTGCTCAGCCCTCTGGTGCCATGCCAACATTGAAGGCAACTGCCTAGTCCGACTTGACTTTGTCTTATCTTTTCTCGACTCTTCCAAACTTAGATGAATTTTTGTGCCATCTCTGTAAAACTTGAAGAAATCCACGCAGCTGGGCACTGTCCCCACGGGGCTTGGGCCGCGGGAGGGGTGCAGCTGACAGTGCAGGCTCACAGTGGGCTGCTTCTGCCCTTCCTCCGTTCTTCTCCGTGTCTTTTTGCTTTCTTTTTTTCCCCTCCCTGGTTCTCTCTTTCAATAATGCTGCTGCAACTCAGGGCAGTGCACTTCAAATCAAAGGAAGAGCAGGCTTCTAACGTCTCGCAGGAGTGAGTTTTGCAGGCCCTCCATTTTAGCTTAGGTCACAGTTACTCCTACACTGGCCGTGGCCTCCCTTCGCCTTACGGAGCAAGTCAGCCCTGATCGTTGCTGTGAATGGAGATGAAGTCAGGGTTTGCGTAAAGGCGGGCTTCTATTCGTTCTTGGAGCGTTGGCCATTCTCTTTGAGATGCAGGCTCTTACCTCAAATGTTAAGAATTGTCGTTGTTAGATAAAGACCCTGAATCCCACTTCTTGGGAATTCAGAAGCTCCCACCCCAGGTCCCCATGTATGTTTGTGTGCTCACTGGGTGGTTAATTCGTGTATTCAGCCCAGAGTCTGTGACGCCGCCTCTAGGCTAAGCACTGTTGCAGGTGCTGTGGATGCAAAACATGAGAACCGCACCCTCTCCCCTCCTCCAGCTCAGTTCTAGGTGGACAGCCACGAGCAAGCAAATGAAGTCATTTAAAATTGTAGTCATGCCAGGAAGAGACCAAACCATGATGTGACAGAAAATGCTAGGGGGCAAGAACAGTGATTTTAGGAGAGACCTTTGAAAAGTGATGACAGTCGAGCTGAGATGTGGACGGCAAGCAGAACCACATAAAGGTCTCGGCGGGGCTGAGGGCAGTAACCCGGGCAGAGGTGACAGAGCTGGGGTGGACCCAGGGGAGGGAGGGGACGCTGCATCGTCCAGGAGGACCAGCGACAAGGCCTGTGTGGCTGAAGCACACGAAACAGTTCAGGGGTTCCGTTCAGAGACGCAGTGAGGGGCTGGACCCAGGGTCGCGTTGCAGCACCTTGGACACAGCTGCAGCAGGGAGACACTGAGTGTTCTCAGTCGGGGAGGGCCTGGCCTGACTTGTGTTGTCGCAGGTCCCCTTCCTGTTGTGCTGGAAATGGATGGAAAATTGCACAGGAGAAGGGACAGCACGAGGGCTGTATTGAAGAGACCGTTGCAGTAAACTGCACGATGAGGTAGAGTGAATTTAAGGTTGTAGCCACGGAGATGGAGAGGCGGGGAGGGGACACGGCGCTGACCTGAGTCGTTGTGGAAATGAGTGGCAGCTGTCAGTGGAAGACAATAGGACCTGCATGAAGGCATCGCTCTTTGGTTGGGAAGTCATGTCCAGGGGACCTGGTCAGCAGTCCTGAAACGACAACACAAGTAGATGGAACAGAAAACCTAGGAGATGGAGGGCAGAGGCGGGAGCCAGGTCCTCGCTGTGGGAGGGGAGCACCGAGAAGCGAGGGCAGGAGACTGGGATGACCGTGTGGTGGTGGATTCCAGCTGAGGCATCGGTGTGAACACATGCTCAGTTTCACATACACGTGCAGACCGACAGACGTCTTCGTGGACGTGTGTGTGGTGTGTGTGTTGCCGAAACTCGGCCTCTGTACCCCGCTTACCGAATTGAGACTCGAGGACAGAGTTTTGGATGCAGCAGAAAAGGCAGCGTTACTGCTTTGCCAGGCAAGGAGGCCACAGTGGGCTGATGCCTCAGAGACTGAGCCTGCGGGGAGGGAAGGCAGGGGGCTGACAGTAGAAGGTGAAGAGGTCAAGGAGGAGCCGGTTTCCACAGAGCTCGCGTACAGGGTGACAACTTGTTGGAAAGTTGTCCTGTTTTTGCAGATGCAAGGCCCCCTTCCTCCTGCTGGGTATGAAGTTCACCTCTGGCTTTGGAACTGTTCTACTGTTTGTGTGCCTGAAACAAAGGTGCTTAGCAAAAGGGTCTGAGTGAGACCAGGGTGGGACTGGAAGCAGCTTCTGTCCTGGCCTTGACCCCATGTTTCTTCATCTTTCTTACCTGCTTGCAGGGCTCTGCACAAATTCAGTGAAATAACACATTCAGTGCCCTGGAAAGTGGTTTCATAATTGTACTTCATCGTCCCTCCAACCTGAGAATTAAGTTAAAAAAAAAATATATATATATACACACACACATACGTACATATAAATATATATATACACACATACACACACAGTATATGTACATATAAATGTATGTAATTATATTTACATTATATAAATATATGTAGAGAGAGAAATGATTTTGAACAAAATAGAGATAACCATCATATTGCATACTAATTTTGTGCACACACTGGTTCCTTGTGAGGACTGAATTATTTAGAATCAACAGTAGGTCTTCAGAAGTTAGAGAAAATTGAAGTCCCTACATTATAATATATGCACATATATTTATATATGATAGTACATGAAAAAGAAGCATGCTTTAACCTTTTCCAAAAGAATCTGTTTTTAATAAAGCTTGAGCTATTTATATGAATTCAATCACAGAAAAAGCTTTTAAGTTCAAATGAATATGAAAATCATAAATTAGTAAGTTACCATTGCCTGGTAAACTGAGAATGCTTACGTCCGTAACTTTTAGACTATTTTTGGAAGGTGGCCGCCAGCTCACGTAGATGAAAAATTGACTCAGGTCAGACTGAGTGGTGGCCAAGAATTTATTAATTAGAAATAAAATATAATGCCCTATGACTTTTATGAATGATTGAATTATTTTCCTGGTTTTCTGTACAAATGTGTATCAAAATGAAAAGAAGTGATTCTGAAGTTGAATCTCCATAAAACCTAAGTTAGGCATCTAAGTAAAATTATAGAACCATTATTTTAAATTATATCTGCTTTCATGTAGAGGGATCTAATGGATTTGAAATTACTCAGGTAGATACTTTTCTATGCACTTTATAAGACACGTGTGTGTGTGTGTACATGAATATAGGCATAAATGTCTTAATATTAAAAAAACATGGCAAGCAGTGCCCAGAGCCTGGAAGAAAGGGTGAGAGGTCAGGGTGCTGGGGAGCCATCTCTTACCACATCTGAAATTTACCTCCCTGTGTGTCCTTTAGTCTTAGTACTTTACAGGTCGGCTACCTTCCCCTGTTTTATTTGAGTCTTTGGGTCTTACAGGTATTGCTGTGAGTGCTGGGTTCTCTCTTTAAAATCATTTCACCTGTAATCCTCTTCCTAAAGATAATTTGCTCTTTTCCCAAGTCACCAAGAAGAGCATGCGTATTCTTGTTTGTTTTGTGCTGAGGAACCCGCACCCTGTTGGGGCCGTGACCGCACCTGCTTCTGCAGGCTCCAGGCCTCCCGCGCTGGGCGACGCCTCCCCTCCTGTCCTGATCGGCACGTTGACTCTGGCACCAGGCGCTTGGCAGATTGCTCCAAGCGAGTTATCTTCCTCCTGCTGCTGGCACTGTCCAGTGATTAGCATTAATGCAGGGCTGTTTCAAATTACAGTGTCCTTGAAACATTTAGTCTGCTCTTATCACGTACAGCTGATGCCTACCCCCCAAGGATCCTCTTCTTCAGAATAGTTGGAAAAACAAGAGACGTGGCCCTGCGCCTGGCCCCTGAGATCCTAGGTGCCACAGCCCCCACTCCTCCGAGACTGGGCGCCGCCACGCCTCTCCCTGGCCAGGCTGGCATCACGTGGAAAGAACACACCTTTCCTCACCTGCTACCTTCTCTCTTATCACCACTCAACACCCTGCACCCAAAGCTTTCTTGTAACAGCTTTTCTTGTAAACCTAAAGGTTTGGGCGCACCACGGGAAATAAAAACCTCTCAGTGAACCAGATGTTAAGTATGACTGGTGTCGGATCCCAAGGGGAAATACAAAAATAGAAACAAATAAATGAGAGTTAAACCTTTCATTGCTCTCTAGTTTGGCAGCTGGAAACTCTTGCCTAAGACCGCCTCCAGGAATTGATGCTGGCCTGAGAGAGATGCCAGTGTAAGGTGACCCCTGTCCTGGGAGCAACCGCATCGGCCACCTCTGTGACCCGGCAGCGATGCTGGCAGGGCTCTGGCCTCTCACTCCCAGTTGAGACAGCACAGACCCGGAGGTCCTGCAGGGTGGGCTGAGGCCTTTGTCGTGACACCACTGCAGCTCAGTGTCCCTCTGCCCAGCCCTGCTGCCCCCCTCCCCACGGGGTTATCTTCCCAGCCCTGCCCGGGAACCTGTTGCACCTGGCATCTGTGTCATGAGTCAGCCCCCCAGGGAAGCTGTAGCCGGATGTAGGTCTGCTCCCTTCACTGGAGAGAAGACGGAGACCCACATTAAGGGAGGCTTCTTGTGGCTCAGCCGGCCACAGGTGGGAGAATAACCTGGAGAGGATGGGCTCCCGATTCGCAGACACGGCGTTGCTCACCTGCCTCCCAGCCTGCGCATCATCTCTGGGGTAGGAGCTGTGGCATCTTCCCCTTTGCAGTCCGATTACTGATAACAACTTAGAATGAATTTCCTGGGCAAAAGGAGACATGAAATAAATTGGCATTGTTTCTTAACAGCTTAATTGAGGAATAATGTCCACTTCTGTCTTCAGCACTTGCTTATTTAAGTTTATTTGCTGCCCTTTGCCAGTTACTCCTGATGGAGTTTGAAGTGGCTTGAGGTCTCCTTCTGTAACATGAACTCTGTGTGCTGTAAATTTCCCTAAGAGCATGGCTTTCAGTACAACCCATGGCTTTGATATGTTCTTTTAGCATTTTTATCTAGTTCACAGATTTTCTAATGTCCCTTGTGACTTCTTCTTTAACCATTAATTAATTAGACGTTGGTTGTAGGTTTTTTCAAGGCTTCTGTGTCCTTAGTGATTTTCTTTCATTTAAGCAAGTAGCGTGGAAATCTCCAACAATACTTCGGTTTTACTCATTTCTCCTTTCAGTTCTGTCAGTGTTCGCCTCCTGCATTTTGGGGTTTTGTTATTGGGCACATACGTGTTTAGGACTGTTACGTTCACCCTTTTGACATTAAAGGATAACCATCTTTCCCCTGGTAATACTCTTTGCATTAAAACCATTTGTGTGTCATACTGGCATAGCAACATGGGTATTCTTTTGATTAACATTTCTCATCATTTTATCTTTATCTACTTACTGTCTTTAAAGTATGTTTCTTGGCATCAATGTAGCACTCATTTTATTATTTTTTTAATGCAGTCTGACAATCTGCCTTTTTTTCCCCGCGTGTCTAGTAAACATGTTCAGTCTTTACCTTCTTCAAGACATGGAGTGCAGTTATTATGACCATCTGAATGCTGTTGTCTACTGATCCAGCCATCTGCATCACTTCTGGCTAATTTTTCTTCATTGTTTCCTCCATGTGGATTTTATTTTCTCGCCTGCTGGCAAGCTCAATTGGACACCAGACACCGTGAATCTTAGCGTGGAGGGTGCTGGGTATTTCTGTGTTCCCCCAAATATTTCTGAGCCTTTTGGGGGGATGTAGCTAAACTTATTGAACCACTTAGATCCTTGCAGATACCGCTTTTTAAGGCTGGATGAAGAATGAGGCAAGTTAGGAGCCTTGGGTGAAATTTTAAGCAGGCATTCACGCTCAGGCCCGTGCCCATGAGGACCGCGCAACTAAACAACCCAGACAGCGAGAGCCCCTCGGATTCTGCACGCAGGGCACCTCGCTAGCCTCAACCTGGCCTGATCCTGTTGCTTCTCAAATGTCTTACGTGTGACACAGGTGGCATTCGTGCTGGTGATTTTCCCCACTGCTCGGCCAGAGCCTTCTCGGGCTCTTGGGTCTGTCAGCGGGTGACGGAGGTCTCTGCCCTCCCTCAGCCCTGTGAGTGCTCTGGGCGCGGCTGCTGCGTGGCCATTCTTTCACCGGCCTTCAGTCATTTCCTTATAAACACGTGCTGGCAAGAGCTCACCGGATGGTCAGAGGGCCCTCTGCAGGTCTCCGGGGCCCTTTCTCCCTCCCGTGAACTTGAGCTTCCATGCCTTCCATGACTTTAAAAGTTGTGGAATCATTTTGCCTTCATTTTTACATGAGGAAACAGCATCACTCTCCCCAGTCCTTATATTCCTATTACTGTATCAAGCAGAGCTCTATTGAGAACTCTCCAGATTTAATGAAATTTTATCATTTTTCTTTCTTTGGATGTTGATAACATTTTCATAAGAAAGTTTAGTGCATGCTGAAGAGCAGAAATTCTGGATCCACCATGTGCAATTCTATCACCAGTACTTCCCAGCTGTGTGGCCATGAGAAAGTTACTTAACCTCTCTGTGCCACATGTTCTTTGTCTATAAAAAAGAAATAATAATGGTACTTACTTCATAAATACTGTTAATATGTATAAGCCACTTAAAACAGTGTCTAGCTCAGAGCATGTGCTGTGTAAGTGTTGCTAATTATTATTATCACAGAGCAGGTATAATGAAGCAGAATTAATACAGTGGAAAATTGGGGATTTCCCCCCCTCCCTCGGCATCTCATTTTAATGACAGTATTGACTCTAACAGACCCTTTCCAGTTTTTTTTTTTTCTGAAATTGTTACTTATTAGAACCCCTGCATACTTTTAAATTTGTACGACTTCCCTGAAGCCCACACGGTGCTTCAGATCTGGGAAAATAAATTTAGAATTGCTAGAAGACATCGAGCCCTTATTCTCTTCCAAGCGCCCTGCTGCCTGCTGCCTGTCGAATCCGCATTCTCTCATTGATGTCGCAACACACCCTTTAGTAGGTTTTATTTTTCGTTCCTCTTGTCAAGACATGGAAACTGAGATTTAAGTCATTTGTCCAATGTTACACAGTCTGTTTCTGGAGTAGAAACATGAGTCTGTCTGACACCACGTCTGATTCCCATAACCCACTGTGCTGGTACCTTTCTGTGGACACCTGCCTTCTTGACTTCCATTCATTGAAAAATTATCTTTCTGTTCTAATTTGGCCAAACCTTATGCTTTCCACCTTAAAGTATACTTAAAACTCGACTTCCTCTTTGAGTTCTTTTCACCTAGCTTCTGCCACTTTTCAGGAGTCAAACTATGTACACAGCACGTGTCCTTCACTGCTGCTTCACATGGAGACAGATTTTGGAAACGCAAGGAATTAAATAATTGCTGCCTGCCGAGAAATGCCCCTTCCCCTTGTCACATAGCTGCTGTCTCTGCATCTGATCGTCCACCGAGTGACCATGACTCAGAGTTGGGACACAGATGAAATGTCAGGTTTCAAGACCTGAAAATCTGACTTTTAAAGTGTTCCTGAAGATGAATATAATCAGATTGTTTGCATCCTTCCCAAAGGCTGTGGGAGGCAGTGCGGGGCAGTCTGTGGACAGACACATCTCAAACCGTTGGTTTTATTTCAAGGGTTCTGTGTCAGGTGGATATTTGGCGTTTCATTTCCTGAAGCTGCAAGGAGACTACTAGGAAGGCAGAATGTAAACAAGTCGTCTGGCCTCCACCCGCGGGACCCGGTTTCCAAACGAACGCGCCTGATGCAATTTCATTAATTGTGAGCATCCTGTTAAAATCGCGGATGCTCCTCTGATGAATTTCAAACTTCTGTCCGCCAGCCTTTCATCCATTTTGTGATGAATATTAATGCCATGTTTTATTTCAGTATCCTGTTTTCACTTTTCTTCTGGAAAGGGATTTGATATGGCACCCGCTGAATGGTGGAAACAGTTGGGTCAGAGGTTTGATATGACAATGTGATAGCCTAATTAAGTCACTGAATTGTGACTGCCCTTAACACAGCAGAAGGGGTACAGAGGGTATTTCCGTGAGTGTCATGAGAATGACAGCCTAGGTCTCAAGCCCCGGGTGTACAGACTTGGCTTCACGGGACCCAATAGAAATCTGTCACAAGAGGAAAGAACTGTGCCCAGAGCCCCTTTCAAGACATTTTTTCACATCCGCATGTGTCTGCTCCGGGTGCCAGATTCCCAGAACCCACATAGGAATTTCTTTCTTGAAGCATCTGTGGGAAAGAGTGCACATGACTTCAAGGGAGGATTAAAGTGAACTCAGCGTAGAGGTCAAGTCAATTCTGTAAGTATTTACCAACAACGGTGTCCTCATTGCTGTGGGAGGCACACAGGGACATACACTGTCTTCAGGGAAACAGGTTTAAAAATTAGTTCAAATGAAATTGGCAGAAATGGCAATGCATTTGAATGTGTGTATTTTAAGTTAGCTTTGCCCTGCCACTGGATTTTCGTATCTTGGCAATTTTTGCATGGCTGAGTTGTACATCTTTGCGTAGACCTACAGTTGTTTTTGTTCACTTTTCACAATTTAAGACCTTTCGGTAATGTTTTAATGAAATGGCTGAGGCTTTTGCGATATTATGTGCATGTGTGCATTTTTGTGGTTTTTGCAACTAGAAGTAAATGTTTTGAATTCTCTTCAGTTATTTCTCTTTTCTTGTTGACATGGTTCACATCAAAATTTTAATAACTTTCTAAAATAAGTTGGTTGAAATAAAAATCCTCATTCCCTAAACTGTAAATTTCCAACATTGCACCACCACCCGCTGATGTTTAAATTTAAAAGTTAGTTAATTGCTTTTTCGCACACTCTAAGTTATTTTGCTTTTAAAATTCTCAGATTCATTTTAAGCCTCTGATGTCTATTTACATTTTTAGCCAAATGTGGGGAAAAAGTGACTTAGAGTTATATTTTGTGGCTGATTCATTGTCCCCCGAATGTTACTTTATCCAATTGGCTTTTGGAAAACTTGCTTATTTTTTCTTGTTCCTGCCAAGCTATGAGCTAAGAAAATCTTAGTTATTATACAGGTAATATATCTAGAAGAATGTGTGATGTATTAATATTTATATTTATCATTTAGTTGAGCAAACATATATCCACAAGCCCCTGCTGAGGGCTAGACATTATTTTGGACAGTGTAAACAAAGATGAAAAATATGTCACACCCACTTGTCCAAGTCAAGGTCCTAACTGGAGGCAGCTGGCTGCAGTGCAGCCGGTGGGAGGGTCAGAGTGAAGGTATCTGAGACCTGCGTTGCCTTGTTCAGTCCTCACACTGTGTCCTGTGTAACAACTACTGATGGGGAAGTAGCTCTAGTAGCCAAACGGGGCTGATAAGGGTAAACGACAGTACATAAGCCCAGTTTTCCTTTCAATCCCATTGTCAATTGAAAACTCAAGGTCTTGCAAAGAATAAATGTTTAATGGGCATTTTTTCACATTCTAATACAATTATCAAGATGCTCAGGTGAAGACAAAATCTGTAGCCAAGAACAGAAAGATGCCCCATTACACTGTGCCGAGGTTCCAGGGAATGGCTGACCGGAGGGGAATCTGAGAGCTCCTCACCCCAGCCCAGGGGTGTGGTCGGCTGGGTGGTGCCAGAGGCCGTCGCTGTTACTGTGGAAGCCCGGCCGCACCAGAGGGAGGCATCTCTGGGTCATCAGCAGTCTGAGATGTGACGTTAGTTACGGGCCCACAGCACCCGCCATTCACGGCCATGATTTCCTCTGACAGTCACTAACTTCAACATCTACATTATTTCCTGCCAAAGGAAGCTTTCCTAACCGGATACAGAATGGTGGAAATTGCTTTTCTTTCTGAATTGTCTTAATTGTCTCTGTTTTCAAATATTCCCTTTAACTCTCCGTTAAAGGTTTAAGCCCTGGATGTTCTCTTTTCAAGAGACCTACGTGGAGGACCCTTGTTTTCAGGAATGATTTTTTTTTTCCTGGCAAAAATGTGGAAGTCAGTACAATTCCATGCTAACTGGCGATATTATGGCATGGTCAAGTCTCACACATCGTGTCGCCTTCACTCTTCCTTAAATGTGTGAGATAGGTTGTGGGTGGCGCACTGTGACATTTGTCATGTGGCATTGGCGTCTCGTGATCTAGCCCATGTTTTACTGTGTGTTCCTGTATTTTTGTTATGATCTTCCTGTACCACAGTCAACTATCTGTGTGTTAAAGCTGATTTTTAAAAATGGTCTTTTGCTATTTGCAACTTTAAAAAAAGGAAAGTTGTGTAGGCAACGTTCAATTTTCAGAAAGGCCCGTTTGCTTTTTCCAGTTATGAAAAGCATCCCTTGTTGTGGTCATTGTTAGCAGGTTTTAAAACAGTCAACAGATTTACTTTGATAATTTTTGTCTTTAGGGAAACAATTTATCTGGACACATTCTGTAGTGAATATGTGCCTTCTAATAAGCAGTATTAGCATTATCGAAACATCTAGGAAACAGCTTTTAAACTATTCAGTCCCAAACGTTTGGGAAGAACACAAAAACATTTCATGCCTTCTTTCCTTACAATGTTAATTGAAGTAAATATGCAGAGAAATGCAAATAGTATATATTTTAATAGTATATATTTATTTAAGAAGCAAACTCCTGTTCCTGCCACATACCTCCAGCTGCAGGGGAATACACGCTGCTCATAAGTTTACAGACAGAAGGTGTGTCCGCTGCGGTGTGCCACGTGCCCAGAGGAATATAAGTGTTCCGTAAATACTTGTCGGACTGAAGGCAAACCTGAATTTTTTCTCCATTTTAATTAATAACGTTCATTTAAAAATCATACTGACATATTGAAATCCTTATTTTTGACAGCATATTAGAGAATTAAATATTTGGCAAGAAATTTTGGCTAGTTATACAACTATGTAATAAGTGAACTACATCAGTTAAAAAAAAGTGGTGGCGACAGTTGAATAGAGACAGGGAAGAAAAGACAGGGAAGGCTTTGCCAGTTCTGAATATTCCTGAACAAGGAAGAAAAAAATCCAAAATATTGTTATCCATGCATCCTTCTCGAACCCCATCGCTCCTCTCTCCACTGATGTTAGAAATTCAGGCTGTATCTTAACGTCTGTCTCTGATTTTAGGAGCCGTAGCTCAGTCTGGCTAACAGGCATGCTGGGTTATAAAATAAAGTCACCCTCCAAGATAGAATTGAAAGTCCTCTGCCTTAGAAAGTCAAGAGAGTTAAATTCCACACAGTCAAAATGGCTTTAAACAACATCTTAAAAACAGACTTACAGCCTTAGGGATAGTGAATGTGGAATTAAAAACAGAATTTTTTTTTTTTTTATAAAAGACAACAAACAATATACTGACTTGTTTTCTATTATGTTATCACATAGATTTTTGTAGACTGTTTTCAGAAAATATTTTTTAGAAACCAGAACTGAGCAAACTTTGTATAAATAGTGATTTCATAAACGTGTCAATAATATTAAGCACCTAAATTCTAGTATTTGTTTTCCAAGTTTTTCTATACAGCTTAGTTTGTATGTATTTAAGTAATATCAAAAGAAAATTAATCTTGGAAATCACTGAAATTCCCTCCCCATTTCACTGGGAAAGGTTTATCCATTTCTCAGTTTACAAACAAAGAAAACAGAAAAAGTATATTCTACATTATATGTATATACCCATGCAGAAAATAGAAGACAGAAATAAAATAATTTTTTCCATTCGGAAATAACTTTTTGTTGGGGAAGTATTTCTTTCTTAAATTGTAGGATCCTTGGTTTATTTGAATACCACGTAATAACAGCTAATTTACTGGTGACATGCTAGACTTAGACCAGAAATGTGGTGACAATTGCCAACAATCATCAACTGCGTGTGTTCGACTTAACGGTGCATCGGTTCAGTTCAAAATTATGTTCCGTGAGTGTGAAAAGGCATCGTGTCCACTGGGCTTCGAGGCAGTTGCGTTAGACAGAGAATCCCATCAATATAAAAAGTGGGAAGGCCAAGAAAGACCAGAATCAAGGCCGTCTCGCTGAAATGCAGGACAGTGCTTGCTTGGTCGAAGCTGATGCTTAAAACTCTTGTTGTGAATCAGATGCTCTAGATGTGTAGAGCTTAACTGATGGCTTGGAATATAATTAATAGTGGTACAATTTTTTTTTAAGTTTGATAGGTTAGCAAATGAGATTTTCCATTTATTCTTCGTAGTAGTGGTTTGTGTCAGGCAGTGCTGGTCCTGGAGGAACAGAGGGAAATATGGTATGAGCATTCATTCATGCTGTGTTTCTGTTACCAGTTTTTCACATACCTGTATTCCACTGTATTACCTGATTGCTAACTGTATGGGACCGTGGACTCTCAGACACCTTCCAGAACACTGCATCTAAGTAGAACTGCGTTTCCCCTCTTACCAAAATCCACTTATGTACACTTTTAAAATATTTCTTTACAAAAGTACTGAATTGCAGATTTCATAGAACATGAATACATTTCTCTGTAGATTTTTTAGGCAAAATGAAGATATTTTAGTTCTAGGTTTGCTAATTTTAGTAGTTCAAAAGTGGTACCTGTTCTGTGATACAAATTGATCTTAATGGAAATTCTTCCTTTAACGTCTGTTTCTCCTTTTTCTTCTTCTTCCGATAGTTTTACCCAGCCACACGTGTGGAAATCCCGGGGAGATCCTGAAAGGAGTTCTCCACGGCACGAGGTTCAACATAGGAGACAAGATCCGGTACAGCTGTCTCTCCGGCTACGTCTTGGAGGGCCACGCCGTCCTCACCTGCATCGTCAGCCCGGGGAACGGGGCCTCCTGGGACTTCCCAGCCCCGTTCTGCAGAGGTGCGTGCTGCGCGCGAGGGGGCTTGCGAGCCGGCGACTGGGCCAGGCAGCTGGCCTTGGAACTGAGATCGTAAAAGTTTCCTTGTCAGTTCATTTAATGTAATTTTATACGTTTTCTAGGAAACCGTGGCTGGACCCTGTAAGTCAGTAACACATTTAGATACGTTTCTTAAATAACCGCATTTCTCTTCTCTCTGTTTCTCCAACTCTGCTGACTTCTCCATATTTTTATCACTTACCGTCATAGCATTCTAAGATTTCATACACACGTTTCTCGATTTGAAGTTTCCTTCTTTCTCTCTTTCTCATTAAAAATGGCAGACACCCCTTGCTAGTAAAATTATATCATTTAAAGATTCTTTCAGCGCTCTTGGGCTTTTGAGAGAAGGTGACCATGAAGGCGTGCACCGTTTCACGTGGTCCTCATGGTTTGGTGCAAGGCTGGGATTTTCTCACTCTTCCTGAAGCCGTGTGATTTGTAGCCTTTTCTATAACGTTATTTTCCTGATCCAGTAGCTTAAGAAAGAGTGTACTCTTTGACTCTTGGGTTCCGACTTTCCTAAGCAAGAATTCATCTCATGGTTTCAAAAGTAAAAGCACGGTTTACGTTTGTCGAGATTATAATATAATTCAGACAGTGCGCGAGTGCCTTACCTGAATCCTGTCACTGAGTTCTCACAAAAATCCACTGAAATAATGAATACTCAGGCTCATTTAACAGATTAAGAAACACAAATTTAATTTTCAGAAGCTTCCGAAGATAGCACACGATGAGGTAAGACTCAGCCCGTGTCTCTTTTCACGCATGTGCGCGGTCAGGCGGATCGAGGGCCTCGGCCGCAGGGCGCTGCGTGTCCGCACCGCGCGTTTGCCCCGCAGCCCGCGCGCTGCCCGGCGCCGCGGCCCCTCCTCCCGGGGCCCCGCCGCCTGCCGGCCGCCGCCGTTGTGAGCCAGGCGCCGCTTCCTCACGGTGAAGTTTCACAAGCAGGTGTTCTGCTGCCAGTGCGGAATCTAAGGGTTAGCTAGGGGCGCGGCGCGCTTGAGGTGTTCCGGCCGGCAGTTGTCGGAGCGCAGACTCCCATGTCCAAGTCGCCCGTGTCTTGGAGAAACTCCAGCTGTGGGTGTTGGCCCGCCGTTCCTCCTGAAATGCCCCGTCCTGGGCATGGAACCGAGGTCTGGTCTCTTTCTTTGTCCTGATTGCTATGAGTTCTTTTTCATCTTCTCTCAAAAGAGTGATGTCCTCAAAACCTAGAACTCTGTGTCCTTTCCCTTTTCCACGTTCCCCTCAACTAAGTGACCCCGTTTAAGGACGCGGTCACGTGGGGACCCTAAGCATGGCCTCTTCATCCTTGCGCCCCCCGTTGTGTCTCGGACGTCCCCACGCGCCCTGTGGAGACGCTGGAGTGCCCTCCCCGTTTTCCCCCGGGGCCCCGTCTTCCTTGCCTGCTGTCTTTCCCGCGTCTCCACCCCGACTCTGTTACCAAAGGCAGGTTCATGTGCCTGCTGCGCCGTGAGGCCAAACACACTGAAACGTGAGTTTGGGGCAGAGAAGGGTGTACTGCAGGGCCGAGCAAGGAGGACGGGGTGGCTCAGGCCCGAGGAAACCCCAACCTCCCCGAAGCGTTTCAGGAAAGCTCATTTAAAGGCAGGTGAGTAGGGGGCTGCCGGGCACGTGATCAGCTCGCGCACAATTCTCTGATGGGTTGATGTCAAGGGAACAGGACGGTCAACACCATCCACCGCAAGGCACCAGCAGGTCTGGGGGCCACGTGCTCTTGACCATCAAGTAGTTCATTTCTTCCCTTTGGTGGTGATTTTTTGCATCTGAAAAACTCAGGAAATACACATGAGTTACTACTGTCTGGGTCCTTCAGAGAGGAGCTGCAGCAGAGGGTGTGGGGAGGGGGCTGTCCTGGGAAGACCCCACAGGGCCCTGCTTGATTACAACCTCAACTTTCCTGTTCTGGTTGCTTTTTTCCCTTCTCACCCAGACCTGCTTCAAGTGGCTTAAATGAGGCCTGCATCCGGAATCTCAGCCTCCATCTTCCATTCCAGTCCTCAGTCTCTCCCCTGACACGCACGTCTGCATCATGACCTTTCCTCTCTCAGCCAGACCCCTTCAGCGACTCACCAAGAATTCAGGGCAAACTTCAAAACACAGCCACTCTGCTCCAGCACCTCGTCTTAACTACTCCGTCCACTTCCGTCTGTCAGTGTTCCCAGACACAGATTTTGCACTTTTCTCTCCAACGTGCACTGCTTTGCCTGGGCTGACTTGCCCTGGCTTTCCCGGGAGCCCACGATGGGCCCCCTTCCAAGCACTGCATTCCTCACACCAACATGCTCCCTCGATCTCACCTCCACGGTGGGGGTGTTTACACCAAAAATCAGCGAACCCTGCAAAGCAGGGCTCCTTCACGAAGCGTTCCTAAGTCCCAACTTTCACGTGTTTCTTCCCATTACAGAGCTTTTCCTTTTGCCCTCCTTGTAGTCATAACTCTTACTTCATTGTCAGGTTCACACTTGAAACTAAAATTTAGTCCTTTTTTTTTTTTTTACCGTTGCAAACCCCCTTTAAGTTGCTGTGAGAAAACACAAGTCCTTTTGTCCTTAGCATTTACTTTATTGCTGTTTTATATTTTAACCCTGCGTCTTAACAGTGTTTCCTCAAATAGTTTGTAGCCCCCTCAGGAAATAATTTACAGTCATAAAATCTTATAACTGTATTCTTGATTCCTTTTACCTTAAAATTTAGCCTGATCGTTACCTATTTACCCTTAATTCTGTGCGTAGTCCCTCATTCAGACATTCAGTAAAGGTTTAGAAATATGCTGAACAACAAATGAGTAGGTATTATAATTGCAAATGCAAAAATAAATATTAACAGCAATTATGCCAGTTTCTGTTTTGATCAGACCTCCCCAGCCATTTTTTTTTCTTAGAGGGTCTTCACTAGCTCCGTAATTATACACCTTGTAATGTCATGATCGATATAACGTGTAGCTCATTATCTTTTCTGTCCTGTCACCAGTTTGTTAAATTCCAACTATATCAAGATGCTTTTGTCCTGAGAAGTATCTTTCCTTCTCTGTTACAGATTACTAAATTTATGCTGAAATTTTTGCTTTTCTCAATGCCTGGGGTAGTAATGTTTCAAAAGGCATTAAATTTGATGCAATTATTTTATGAAACAAATTTGAAAGATGCAGTATGGTTTGTCACTGATTTGGATAACTGGATCGTGAAGAAAAAAATCAATGATCTGAGTCTTATAAATGTGTGGAAGTGGTAGATCTAGAAGAGAGAAGTTAATTTCAGTGATAAGGGCTTAGATAATTTTCAAAAATGAAATGAGTACATCTCCACCTTCCCCAATGTTCTGGTTATTTAGTTCCAGGAATTGCTTAAGGAGTCGTCTTAATAGTGTTGCTAACAGCAACACCGCTGAGTCTCTTCCCAGCGGCCTTTCTGGAGCGTGGAAAAATTGACATTGTAACTCCACATGGCCGCATTTCACCCGATCGATGGCACTTGAATGTGTGCATCATTTCTAGAGTTATGTGGCTCTCTTTAAGGAAAAATGATATAACCATATATTTAACAAAGTCAGTGCATAATGAGGTGGGGGTCAGCCAGCTATACTTAAAACTGAGTCCCTTAAATGGGAGACCAGCAACAAATTGACTTCTTTCAACAATGAGAATTTAGATTTTCTCCTGGAGGTGTGATATTTTGGTAATCCTCTTTTATTGTTGAGTTTTCACCGTAAAGCCTGTTTCTTCCTTAATTTCCCTTCATGTCTGGATAGTGTTTCTATTGTCTCTTCTGGTTTTTAGTGAGATATACTGTTAATGTATGTGCAGGTGTGATGTGCATTTACAGGGGGAAGGAGAGAAAAACTAGATATAGTCAGTGACACATGCTCTCAGCTCAGGATTTAAACGCCTTCTTAATTTGCTTTATGTTTCCCCTAGTTAAATCACTAAGACTGTAACGTCAGAGTCCAGGAGTGATCTTAACTGCCTTTGAGCTCCAGGACACTGTTGATGGAAAAGCAGATATTTTAGAAAGATATTCTCAGTGTTTCTGTGAGGATGAAATGATGTGACCTGTGCTGGGCACCCAGTAGGGCCTTTAACACAAAAGAAGGTGATGCGGCGTGATGCTTATGTGCTGTGCAGTGTCACTTCAACTCTCTTCTCAGTTTTCCTACCTGTGAAATGGTACCCATTTCATAGGTACGTGGTAGAGATGAAATGAGATAATCCAGATAAAATGCTTAACAAAGAACCCGACAGTGAAATTCTGTATCTGTTAGCTGTTATGATTACTGTTTCTGTCTCCTGTCCCTTCCAGTCTGGAAAGCAACTTCAGGTTTAGGTGGTTGGAGCCAAATGGCAAACAGTTTGGACATAGGTTCATATAAACTACAAGCTCTCAGTGCTAGTAGCTCTCAAACAGAAGGCTTTCCTGCATCATTGAAATTCTTTAGAATGAAAAACAAAAACAAAAACTACCAGCGTGATGCAAGGAACTCAAGACTCAGGGAAAGAGCCAGTTAAGTCCCTGCTGAGGGGTAAGTCTGTGTTGAAACAGGTCATTGGTTTTACATGTCACCACGTGGATGGCAGTAATGAGACGAAGGTGACCTGGATGGGATGTGGGTGGACACACACAGGTCAACCACACGGCAGAGCAGAACATCCAGACTTAGCGGTGGTCCAGAGGCAGCGTCTTTCTAGCTTCCTTTTTCTTAAGGGGATTATCAGTCAAGTTCAAAGTATTTTTAGTAAGTAGCAAAGGGAGGAGCATCTCGTTATCAGTTGGGAGGTGTTTCAGCTTGGTCACTAGAATTGTGAATTTTTAAGCAAAAGATGTGTGAATGATAGCGAAACCCATAGCTGCTACCCAGCGCCGGGCATCGCTGCGCGCTTTGCAGGTGTTCCTGTGCCGAGCTCTCACGGGAACCCCACGAGCTTTGCCTTGTCATCCGCCCTGCTTTTTAGACAGAGAGACTCGGGGGCAAAGGCACCAGGCGACTTTTCTGAGGTCACACCGCAGTGAGGGGGGCTGTGGACTCTGGACCTGGTGTCTCGTGCCAGGTAATGCCCTTTTAATTTATGAGAAAAAGAAATGTCTTTAAAGGAACCCACGTTTTCAGTGGGAAATATTTGAGCTTGGATTAAACATTTTCTTCTTGAGGATGTTACTTGAGTCATGAGGAGTCTGGGAAGGGGCACAGGGAACGTGGCTTGCCTGGGGATGTCCTGCCTGTGGGGATGACACATGTGACGTGGTTTTGTCCTCTGGGGATGGTGGTTGGCGGGGTGCAGTGTCCTCCCTCCCCCTTGCTCCACCGGCTCCTGCGTGCAGTGCAGGGGACGGTGTCTGACAGGCCTGCAGGCCCTCAGAGGCTGCGCCTCAGGAGAGACATTTAAAGGCAGTAAAGTGCCAGCAGGGAGGAGTGACTGCCAGCCTCAGGATTTCCTTCGGATGCCAGTGGTTCAAAGCGAGGATGGCTAAGGCTGCTTTCCCTGGGCCTGGCGCGAGGGGCTGCCAGCGACAGCGTCGTGGGTGTCAAATGACAGCCTCGACGTGGAAACTCAGCTCAGGAGAGCCTTCAGCCGGCAGAGGGCTGTTTGGCTCTAGGGTCTTTCTCATATTTTATTTGAAAGGCTCAATATGATTTGCTGAAGCTGCTTCTTTAAAGAGCAAGTCAGCCTTGGAGAAAAGGCAGCCAGCGAGGGTCAGTTTTCCCTTCTCTGGGAAGGGCTGTCTTTGAATTAAGTTGAGCCTCTTGCCGCTTTCTCCCTCGTAGCCCTGAATCCTTCACTACCCTCAATTTTTCCTTCCAGGAATTCTCATCTGGTGGCAGAAGGGTGGGCCAGAAGGGTGCACCCGGGGCCCGGGCTCTGCGCACCTGCAGGGCGATGCGCTCTGGCTCCCGGCTCGGTGGTCTTAGGAGGCAGTCGAGACAAGACACAAACTATCTGAGACGTGGTTGGCCAGTAACTCTTTCCTCCTCATTTTCCATTTTCAGCCATCAGAATCTTTTTGGCTCGTTGTGAATCACTCGAGCAGGAAAGCAAATGGGAGACAGAAATGTCATGACTAAGCTCTTTGCTTAGACCCGGTCTCCTCGGCGGGTGCTGTGTTACACACTTTACGCCGGTACATTTATGTGATCCTGTGCGAAGTTTTCAAGGTTAATATTAATCCAGAGCATTTGCAGATAAGAAATCTAATTCTTTGGGGTGTGAGAGATCGTCTCCTGGGCACAGAGACAGTCGGTGGTGAAGCCAGCCCTCACTCTGTGCCTTCTGCTCAGGACAGTGAAGGAGAGGTGTTTGGTTTGTTTGGTCTTGGTTTTTGTTTTGTTTTGTTTTTGTTTTAGTTTTAGTTTTTTGGTTTTTTGTTTGTTTTTGCTCTTATTGAAAAGCATGATCTGCAAGCCATTGAAAAATAACAATAAATGAATGATTATCAGGGACCAACAGTGCTTCCTCACCAAAGTTCTAGCCTTGTTCCTGTCTCAACACATGCGTTTAAGATAAATATTCACCTAAAAGTGTCAAAACAAATTGTCACTATTCTGTGATGGTTTTAAAGAATATAGGATGTGGCAGCTGTTTTGCATACTTTTGAGAGCTGGCTGATTTTATGCGTGTCAGGGCAGTGTGTTGCCTTGGATGAATGAATGCTAGTTAGCAAGCAAAGATGCCACAAAATAAAGGACCAGTAGCATTCTCAGCAATACCTTTAATAAAACATGCTCAGTAATGTATGCCCGTGTTTCATTTAGAGCTGCCTAAGGCTGCAAATTTCTTTAATTGATAAGCCTTACATAATGTGACTGGAAATGACAATATGTCACTTGCCAGTGCTTTATGAAATGTCACTCAAGGTTGTTAATTGCAGACATTCTGCTGCTGGTGATTGTGGGGAAGAGAAATACTGGGCGAAGAATGGCTGGAGGGGAGGAGAAGGGAAGGAAGTCATGCTTTTTATGGGTGTCAATAAATTATGTGATATTTAAAACACAGCTGTGTTTTCATCAATTGTGTTATGGAGGTAACATTGTAAAATGAATCTTAAATAATCCGTCATGTCAGAACCAAGCATTGCAACGTAAGATTGAATGGGACAGTCGCCTTATAAGAAAAGTGGCTCTAAATTAAATGTGCATGGCTTTGGACAATTTAGTTTTAAGCACTTTTCTTGCATACTGTGCAGTAAACAACTCTGATGTAAATCTTACCAAAATTGGAAAAAAAAAAAAAAGAACTATTGAAAATATATGTCAACATTATAGCAACATGATAGGAAATCAGGTCTACGTGTTTTGCAGTTCACTGTGCTACAGGCTTGCTGTTAAGCGCATTTTTTACAGGATCTCATTAAATACAATCTTGTAACAAGTTAAAGCATAATCTTAATTGCCTCTATGCCAATTGTTTTGTAGATTAATTAGCATTTTTCCATGATTTTTCCCACATAAGCACCATATTACGTTACAGAGCTGAAGATGCCTAGTGCCAAAATAGATACACGTCCAAGAAAATGCCACTCATTGTGACAGACAGTGATGGGAGTTTTTAATAGCAAGGACTTAGTCATCCAACATCCCGATTTTTCACTAGCTGGCTGGGACATCTCGGCAAAGCTATTTGCAAAACCTCTGGCTCTGAGTCTGTTGAATTGGATTAATACTACTTACAATCTCACAGGACTGATGGAGATTAAGTGCCATGCTTGAAGTGCTTAATACCAGTAACAGCTAATATTCCTGAAATCATCGTCATGGAAGAGCCAGAATGGACCAAATACAGAGACCAGGCAGTCAGCTCCGCCTCTGAAAAGCTCTTAAACACTGAGGGCGTAGAGCACGGTACTTTTTTTTTTTTCCTTTTTAAGATTGGTATTAAATCACAAACATTCCAATTTTAATTGACAGCATTTTCTTCTCAAATCCTCAATAGTATACAAATTAATAGTCCCCCTCTCTCCCCATAATTGGACATAATGAGTGTTCCCAGTGTTTGCTTCTGCACATAATGCTGTAATTAGTGTCTCCGTACATACAGCATTGCTGCTTTTTCTTCTGTTTAATTGTCTCCTAAGGACAGAATTCTAGGACTGTTACTTATGCTTTGCAGACTCGCCGAACAAATTCCCCTGCCGCAAGGACTTTCACTACAATTACTCTTGGTTTTGATGTCAGTATTTCCTTTTAATTTGCTGAGAATTTACTAGCATTAAAATGATGCCCCAAAGTTGCCTTAACTGTGTTTGGGTTCCCAGTAGATCATGCCCGCTGTCTGTCTGTGCTCGTCATTTGTTCTTTCAAGAAATGTTTGCCCAGGACAGACGAGGTGTCAGGTGCGTTCACCCGTCGGGTCAGTGGACTTTTTCTGTCAAGGGCCAGATAGTAAATGTTTTCTGTGTTTCAGGCCACACGGCCTCTGTTCGGGCTCCTGTCGTCAGCCCCTCTCGGTGGTGTGGACCCTACCTGAACAAACAAGCATGGCTGCGTTCCAGAAAGCAGATACTGGGCTGCATGTGGCCTGGGGGCGAATTTGTATTCGTCACTTATATTAGTTCTGGGTGCTGGGGCTGCAAAGTGAACAAAACCAGAAAACTCCTAACTGCCGTGGAAAAAATACCCTAACAGGCAAGAGACAAGCAACATACATCAAAAAACTGAGTGAGAACAAACGTGCCCCGTACCCCCTGCAGCGCGTGCGCGCAGACGCTCGCGAGGAGGGTGACGCTCGATTCCGAGCCGTGCCGCCCAGCTGCTTGGTTTGCCCGGACCGTCCGGCGTTAGCGCCTGAACCCCGCGTCCTGGGAAACCGCTGTCTTTGGCCCAGCCAGCATTGTTTGGACCCCTCTTGCAGGCGAGAGAGTAAGCCATGTGAGAATGCCGGGAGCGTGGGCCAGGTGAAGGAAACAGCCAGGGCTCCGGTCCTGAGAGCAGAGCAGACGGTGAGTGAAGAGCGGTGCGGCGTCCAGCGTGGCCGGAGAGCCTGGGCGCTGGCGTGGCTGCGGGAGGGGGTCAGAGAGGATGGGCGGAGGGAGGTCCTGCAGGGCCCCGTGGACCATTACACAGGCTTCCACTTCTGTTCTAAGAAATATGGGAAGACACTGGAGGGCTTTTTTTTCTTAACTTTTTTTTTTTATTGAGTTATAGTCATTTTACAATGTTGTGTCAAATTCCAGTGAAGAGCACAATGTTTCCGTTATACGTGAACATACATACAGTCACTGTCACATTCCCTTTCGCTGTGAGCCACCACAAGATCCTGCATGTATTCCCCGTGCTACACAGTACAGTCTTGTTTATCTAGTCCACATTTTGAAATCGCAGTCTGTCCCTTCCCACGCCCCGCCCTCTTGGCAACCGCTAATTTGTATTCTGCGTCTGAGTCTGTTTCTGTTTTGTATTTATGTTCAGCTACTGTTGATGAGGTTCCGTGAGTTCACAGATCGTACCTGTCCTGACCACCCAGTTTCTTACTAAATATGGAACTGTTTATTATAATGTTAATGTTTCCTTATGTATGATAAATTTTTACTTGAATCCAGTGAAGGGGCCTCGGCAGTGTGGCTGTTGTTAGAAGCAGGAGTGAGGCAGCCTGTGTGATACTAGCACGGGACACCCCATGTTCTCTAAATTAGGCATGAGCTTGTGACTTTGGAAGCCCATTAACTCCATCTGAAACGTTCTCACATTTAGAAAAAAGACCAACTAAGAGAACCCTGCATCAGGAAGCCTCTTCATTGAGAAAGATAAGTGTCTCACCACATAATTTAGAAGCAAAAAACAAATGGATTTATTGTCACCTGCCATCTCATGGGGACAACAGCCTCGTGAAGTCCTTTGTGTGTCTGTAACGGGTGGGGGGGCATGCCTGCCATCGCACTGTACACATTCACTCAAGGATTCAGACTTGCTGCTACACTTAATTTTCTACATCTACGATGAATGCCTGTAGGTTTGAAACTTTGATGGCGAATCAGCTTAATCTTTCAAACAAGGTAATTTCATGGAATTTGTTGGAACCTAGAATATATCCTAGAGCCGGATACTTTGGGGTATACTGTGGATAGAAGGAATATCCCAAACAAATATGTTTTGTTTGTAGTAGCAGTGGTTACATTGTAGTTGTGTGTTGCTATAAAATTATTTTTCTCTCTTCTGTCTTATAAACTATGACACCAAAACTGAGATGTAGCATGGGTGTATCATCAGTAGGCAGTCGTCGTTCCTGCTTCGTGTAGACTTTCCTTTCCAAAAAGGCACGTGCAGGCTGGACTTAGTTTTAAACAACAACGCATGCCTTGTCTGTTCTAAGTATGTGGTTTATCAACATTTGACAGATAAATACTCTCAGGAACACGTTAATTCTGTCAAGTTCTACATGCGTGATGATGAAGCTTTCATGACTGTTGTTCTTTGATCTAGGGAATTGCTTTTAGTTGTTAAACTCTACTGATAAACAGTGAAGAATTTTTAAAATCGTTTATATCTTCATTAATATAATGCCCCAGTTATTTTAAATATTCTGCACTTCTTGCAGTCTTTATTTTTAAAATGCAGTCTAAATATTATATATATAGATACGCATATAGTTGAATTTGTTTTGCTTTTGCACAAAGCAGGTAATACTTTTTTTTAATGTTTTGCAATAGGGTGTTTATGCTGATTAATTTTAATTCTGTTTTGTTGATCATGTTCGTATTTCATGACTTCCTGACATTTCCCAGGTGCGTTTTTAATAAACCAGAACCTCCCCTTTGACAACTGTGAAATAGGGGTAACAATCATCTCTCGTGTGTTTTGGAAACGATTCCGTTAAGTAGTCCACGTAAAGGGCTTGTGTAGAATATCAAGCCCCTAAATGTACTCAATAAATGTTAGACCCCAAATTGAGCAACTTGCCAAAGACTGAACATTGAACGTACACAATTCTTCATGTACGTTGTCAAGTTGCCCAGTCTCGTGTCTATACACGTTGGATGAGGAGCGCTGAGTTATGTCAGTTTTACCCTGAGCTATTTTCCACTTTTTTGTTACGTGTTTTAAAACTTGAGGTATTTCACTGCTGTTTTAACTTTAATGTCTGTGATAAAAGAGATTAAGCCTTTTCCTGTGTTTGGTTATTAATTCTTTCTGAAATTCATCCTTGTTTAAGTTGTCATTTTTAATTTTTTATGTAAACTTCTCTGTGCATGGTTCGTAGGAATACAAATTAAGTATAGATAATATCCCTTTGCTATGTCATTGCAAGTATTTTTCATTGTGTTGTTTTTTATTTTGAATCTTATATTTGTACATTTATTTTGAAAAAAATTTATCTAGGAACGTTGGTTTACTGCAATGTTTCTTTTGCTACAGTGATGTTCATTATTTCTGTTTAGCTTAGGTAATACATTAATTGAGACAAATATTTTTATCCTACGTCCAGTATGTTTTATCCCACCAATTTACCTGTTATTTTAGACTTCAAACATTTGAATTGACCTAATATGCATTTTCTACGAGGCTGTTTCTAAATTCACTTATTTCCAGTTTCTGTTTGTATTCCAGAACACTCTGTAAAGACACTCCCCTCCCATCATGTATAATGTTTATCGTAGACTGGGTCCTCCTGGGTGTTTGGATCTTTGTAACACCCTAAACTCTGAAGAGAGGCTTCCTTTCCTGCTCAGCAAAGGCTTTACCGTTCAGTGATACGTTACAAAGAATGCAGCCAAACTGGAAGATAAGTTCGCAACTAAAACGACTCCCTGCAGCAATTAATCAGTTAATTGATTAATCACTTCCCCAAGGCCAGACGTGCTTTGGAAAATGTTTACTGTGCGACTTTATCTATGTGCTTGTTCTACTCCTACATTTTCATAAATGTCACAATAAATCATTAGTTTCTTTTAAAACCCATTTTCCCCGTCTAGAATGGAGGCTATGTGACCCTCCTCGGGAGTTACCACAGGTACAGACGTGTAGCACGTTACAGGTTAGAAGCCGGATTATCTTAACAAAACTAGGGGAGAGACTGAAACAGTTAAAACGTTCTGTTGGAGAAACAATCTAAAACACCATTGCAGGTACTTTTATCCACACATGCATTCAAGTACACACACACACTCAAGTACACACACACATACACATAAAGTAAACATAGTTTTCTGTGATTTAAGTCTTTTATCCAATGAGTTGTATGAATTATTTTTGTGTTTTGTTTCACATCATCAATCATACTGTTCTGTCCAATTTTATGTGAAATGCTGCTTTAAGAATTACAATACATCCTGCATGTGTTTAGCCTGACATAATTCTAACTGTAGTTCATTTGAAAGTGTTGTGTGGTCATTAAAGTATCTCCCAGAGAAAACACAATTCTGATTGCAGCATTGGGAGAATTACGGTTTTCCTTCTCTGCCAATGTTTAAATTTTTCTTTCCCTGTAGTTTCATTTTCTGTTCTTCTGTCTTCCTTAAGTAACATCTCCCATCCCAGCAAAGCTGCCGTGATGTTCTGTCGCTTGGCTGTGACTGGCACGGGCGTGGGCCTCCTGTGGGATGGAGCACGGTCCTCGGCTCTGGCCCGCTGAAGTTGGCCCTCCGTGGTCAGCTCAAGCTGTCCACTGAGGTCCTAGGGAAACTGGGTACTCGGTGTCCGAATTCTTAGAGTCGTAGGTTCACAGTGTGAGATGCTGGAGGTTACCCAGTTCAGTGATGCTCATTTTAAACAGAAGGGAGACGTGCTGCTGAGAGCTCTGGTCAGTGAATCAGGGCTGCTAGCAGCTGGCAGATACCAGTACAGCTCTGCCACCTGTTAAAATACTGAGCATCCACATACTAGTTAATCTATATTCACTTCCTGGAGTCCCCAGGAAGACCATGTCACCCCAGCCCTGTAGACACCTTCTGCAGGTCATCAGCCCTTCCAGCAGTGGGGCCACCAGGGGGTCACGGCTGCAGGGCAGGAAGTCCAGGGTCCTGCTCGGAGGGACAGCTGACGTGGTGGCTGATGTTGGGTGTCCCTGTGTACCTCGTCCAAGCGGTTTAATGTCACCTCTGTCTGGTCAACGTTGGCAAAGTGTTTTCCCAAAGAACCCAGGGCACCCCTTCTCCTGTTCACTCTTAGTCTAAGTTTAGACTCTGTTTTGCTCACAAGTATACCTGTGTCAGAATCCTTTAAATCATAAACAGTGCTTCAGTGCATAGGTTCCAGTTTCAAGGATCCGGAATAATTTGGTACCAGTTTCTCTCCACTAACTCTCGTGAAGGGGAACTGCTTGCCAGCAGGTTGAATTATAAACCATTTCTGCCATCTTGGCTGTCAGATTTAAGTTACTGTATTTCATTTAATCGTCCACCTGCCCTGGATTTGAAAACTTTTAAGCGTGCTTGCCTGTGACATTGTGTCTTTTTATACAGTAAGACGTCTGTGACTTCTGTTCTGCATCTGTTCTCATACACAGATGGCGACGTGTGGACACTGTAACAAAATTAGGTAAACAAACTCCACATATTAAATAGGATATACATTGTATTATATTTTTGTGTTATAGTATGTGTTACTGATCGTGTATGTGATGTGTTCATATATAAAAACTATTCCTATAGAGGTATCTTTATTTTTAAGTGTGTGATATGCTTATATACACAATTATTTCATCAATAGCCAATGTAAATCTCGGTTCCAGGTGATTTTGTGTAGCTGTCTAGTTTCACAAGCTGCCAAAGACAAATGTCCCCATTTTGGCAACAGGCTGATTTTGTATCACTCAAACTGCATCACTGATGTCCCTAATTGTTAAATGCCATCCTCCCTCAGTGTCCATGGGAGATTGTTTCCAGGACCTCCTGCAGATGCCAAAACCCAAGGATGCTCAAGTCCCTTACATAAAATGGCACAGTATTTGCATAAAACCTCCACACATCCTCCTGGAAACTTTACGTCATTTCTGGAATACTTACAATACCTAACACAAAGGAAGTGTAAATAGCGGTTGGCAGGCAGCAAACTTAAATTTTGCTGTTAGGAACTTTCTGGAACCTTTTAATGTATTATCCATTGTTGAACCTCAGGGTGCAGACCCTGCAGTTACGGAGGGCCAGCTGTATACTCTTTGCTGGTATCATCTGCTAGGAAGGAAGGAAGAAAGAGGGAGGGGGGGAGGGGAGTAACAGTATTTATAGACGTGTCTTCAAACATGTTATTTTACAAACACTCACCTGCCCTGCACTGCAGTTTGCTCTGTACGCATCGTTTTGTAACAGATGATTATGTAAATTGAACGGCATCTAGTGTTTATTCTGTGGAAACTTTTATAAGCTCCATTTCTCTTCAAAACAGTATGTATTCCTATGCTAATGTGTATCCTAAATGTATTGTGTCTGACAGACCTTTGCCTTGTCACTTTTCCAAGATATTTCATTTTAAGTTTGCATGCAGCTCCTTCTGCTCAGAGCCTTTTTGTGAATTGATGTGTTTCTGTTATCATATTAGTCAAGAACTTATCTGAAATTCAAAACTAACTGCACAATCCAGACTCTACAGGAAATAAAGATTAAGGCCACTACTTCTTTAAAGATCACTGTATTTTCAAAGCCAGGTATCAAAGAAACGAGGAAAAGATGGCCACATACTTTTAAGGCTCAAAATGTTTCCAATTTATTTGTCTTCTAAGATTCAGAGAAAATCTTTGAAAATACTATTAAGCTGTCTGTGAGAGTCAAGTGTCGAGTGACAGCACATTTCAGCGTTCAGAAGAGACACAATTCCGCTGCCTTGTGTGAGGGCAGCTCAGTTAACAATGCGGTATGCTTGGCAGACTTTCTAACTCTTTCCGTAGAACGAAGCTAACAACTAAGAAGAAACCCTTTGTCACAGAGCGTGTCTCAGTTTGGGGGCTCAGAAAATATCTGCCCCTGACTGAGTGACACGTTGTGGGCGTGCTTGAGTATCAGGCCACCTTAAATCACGTTTTCCTTCACCTGTGTCCTTGCAGCTGAGGGGGCCTGCGGAGGGACCCTACGCGGGACCAGCAGCACCATTTCCAGCCCGCACTTCCCCTCCGAGTACGAAAACAACGCAGACTGCACGTGGACCATCCTGGCAGAACCCGGGGACACCATCGCTGTGGTCTTCACGGACTTCCAGCTGGAAGAAGGGTACGACTTCTTGGAGATCAGCGGGACAGAAGCACCGTCCATCTGGTGAGTTCTGGACGAGGAACGTGCTTCCCCGTTTCCCGTAACAAGCGTTAGAAAATCGGGGTTCCCTCCTTGCCCTGCTGGTTTGGCTGCTGGAGGGCTGTCTCCACGGCGGCTGATTTCAAAGTTTCTAAGGTGTCTGCGTGCTGGTGTTTGGAGCTGAGGTGTTGTCTGCCCCTTGGGCCCCGGAACTTCCTGTGTCCTCATTTTGGACTCTTCCAAAGCGACATACATGGAAGATGGCAGCTAAGTGAGCCGAGTTAGTTTTGGATTTGGTCTGGAGCTGATTCAGAGCAAACAGATATTTTTAGATGGTGGAGATTTTAAAATGTCATGTTCCCCGTCATTTACTCTGCTGCAGATGCGTGATTGCGTATTTGTTTTCCTCCCTGAAAACGCTGCACCAAATCACATGCCCACCTGTGAGGGTCACAGGCGACCCATAGATACTGACCCGTTATACACGTGAAGCCGGTCAGCTGACCAGGAGCTGTGTGGTGTGTGTGCTGGTGGCGACCAAAGAAAACCAGCTCTAACCCTTGGCAGCCTCTGGTTTATGGTGTTTGTCGCAAGAGTAAGTTGTGTCTGTAGGAACAATTGAGAAGGGAGAATGAGAAGAACAGATGTTTAAAGGCTCAGAGTCTGCCTCAAATTAAGTAATTAGTTGTCGGTCGAAATGTTTATGTTTGTTTTCATTATTTAATTTTTTAGCATTTTAAAACCTGCTGAGAGGCACATATTTCAGGTCTTGAACTATAAGCAAACTTGGGTATATGTGGGTTCCAGTTAAGCTGGAACAGAGGAGATGTTGGCCGCTCCTGTACTGGTAGAGGAGAAGATGAATGAATGACTTTGAGTATTTCTGTAGGTTTACGTTTGCGTTTCAGCACAGAGACTGAAGGTTAAAGATACCAAACCTGAAACGTGTCATAGGTCAGATCACCTGCTTCAAGCCAGTTATCAAAGTTGAATCTTACTTTATTTTCCAAGGCTCAAGACTCAAAGTAGAGGATGCCTATTTATAGATTACGTCATTTCCTTTCGTTCGTTTCATTGTTCTTATGTTAAATGTTACTGAACTTAAAAGAAAAATAACCACTTGCGTCTATGACCTTTGTTTTAGATTTCATTCATCTGAGCAGTACTTTTAGACGGAGCAAGGTTACCATTTTGCTTATTTTTTGCCGTGCAGTTTAACTGGAAGTGCACGAGGACTGGTATATATGATTGTCTGTCTCATGTTTTGTTACATCAGAGTTTGTGGACACAGGTACCAAACTGATAGTTGGACATCCTAGATTCTACTCCAGGTTCTGTCCCAGTTGTCTGGGTGACCTTGGACAAACCATTTTAGCTGTGTTTATAGAAAGGGGTTATGCTAAATGAACTTCTACATAAATTCATTCAACTTCTACTGGGTTCCTTGCCGGTCAGTCACTGTCAATGAGTCAACGTTCCAGCACTCTCCTGGCTTGAACATTACTTTGTTCTGGTTTTCACAAAATCATCGCAATGCAAAATATATGGTGCGTGATTCTCAGAAATTCAATGACTAATGGTAAAGGTCTTAGTTGTGAGAAGTTCTGGAGACCATGGGCGTCACCTTGCTGGTGAGATGTCAGGTTGGGAGAGAGAGAAAAAAGGGAAGCTTGTTGGACAAAGAATGGAGAATCCGTGATCAGGACAGCTTTTGCCAAACAAACTTCATTTATGGAAGAAAGGAAACTTTAAGGTACAAATGTCCATATCAAACTCTGAGAGAAAAATAGGGATGCCAAGCAGCGGTGCCCGTCAAGATGAAGCACTGTCCTGCAGAAGGACGTCCCACACACACTGTGATTCACTCCTGGGGAGGTGGACCTCCTCACTCACGTCTCCGTATTCGGTGGCCAGCAGGACTTAGGTGATGCTGTTTGATTTGGTTTCATGTCAGACATTTCTTCTTTTTCCATCCATGTTGATTTCTCTTGTGTTCTCTCCTTCTATTTTATCTCTGTCTCTCCTTCCCCCTGACACGTGTCCCCACTACTTCAACAACAGACTCAGAAGAGTGTGTGCAGATGGGGTGTGAGTGTTCTAAATCCTGGTGCCTGGATTCAGGCTGGAAGATATTTCCCAGCTCTCTGAAAGCCCTCCGGGTGTTTGCCTGAACACCAAGATGGATGATCTGGGAGCAAATAGGAGAGAATTGGGCAGTTGTTGGAAAAGCTGTCAGTGGGACATTGACGCCGTGTGCCTTCTGGTCTGAAAAGCTGGGTTGCCTGTTGGTTCAACATGATCTGTGTCTTTCGATAGTCGTTATCAGACAGGTAGAGTTGTTGATAATTATACTCTTGGTATGATTTGCATTGTCCTGTTGGCTTTGCACAAGAGCCGTGTGGGGTCACTATTAGTGTTATTTACCCTTTATTGGTGAAGAAGCTGAGAGGCACAGAGGACAAGAGATGGCAAAGCTGAGGGAGCTGGTGCAGAGCTGGAGGTCGACCAGATGGCCTCTGAGCCCTGATTACAAGTTCTTTTCACTGTAATTCCAACCGTGTCCCCAAACAGGACAGTCCGAGTCTGAGCCTACTGCCCTCTTCTCTGTTTCTGGGGCTGTGGGTTGGACCCTAAAGCCTTGGGAAGGTAACCAGCGTAGAGGAGTTTGGCCAGTTGAGAAGCAATTAGCACACAGGCTGCAGCGGGAGAGTCAGGGAAGACAGAGCTTTTGGGGGAGACATTTAGTGTTTATCACAATTACAAAGAGAAATCTCTTGACAGGGCCGTAGGACCACTTTTAAATGGAACGCTCATCTTTTCAATTACTCTTCCTGAGAAGCTGGAAAGGAAAAGATGGTTTTCCTAAATAATTCTTGAAACCTACACGGGCACATTTACAATATAAACCAGAATCACCTGAAGTACCTTTTGAGATTTATATAAATGCATAATCTGGCTTTTCTTAAAAAAAAAAACAAAAAAAACTATCATTTCACTGCAATTTTAGAGTGACAGTGCCTGAAATGTTTAATGGTCCAAATTGGTATATTTAAAAGTTTGCATCCTGGAATTACAAGAAAAATACTAAGTGGCCGTGTGGGTGGGCATGCCTCCTCTCAGGCACAAGGTCACATGGCAGGGACAGTGGGACAACAGTAATGGCTCCGAGTAGAGAGAGTGCACACATACACATAATTTCCCAATAATCTGTTTTTAGAAGACAGGCTATATGAACAAGGGCATTCTGAAAAAAAAGCTACTTGGAAAATTGTTAAGAACAGTAACAGGATTAGCCTTATTTCCGTTTAATTTGGAGAGAAATTACCAACCCAGCTATGTTTGATGTATGAGTTGCCATGGCTACAGTAGAGGCAGTCTGAAAGTGGGGGGTGATGTAATGCACCAGAATTATCCATATGTTAAACATGGAGGTGGTTGTCACCTAAACCTGACTGGAGATGAGATGAGGCTGAATTTTTTTTTCTTTTTACTATTCAGATTCTAATTTTGTACAGATTGGCCTCCTGGCAACACCCTCCCGTAGCAGAGAGCTGCCCTGTCTAGTTGTCTGCAACACGGTCTAATAATTGGAGTTTTTCCTGCAATTAAAAACATGGTTAACAGTGACGCTAGCGACGCATCTTTCTTTCTGAAGTGATTTGATGGGGTAGCGTGTTGCTCCTAATTCCGGAACGATCAAGAAGAAAGAAAAGTGGTTTCACTTGGGTCAGCCTGCTGTCTTTCTGAATGAAGACATGGTGGTGAAAGGATTAGGGACACGGAGTCTTGACAAGAAACAAGGAAGCGAGGATTTACTGTCTTTACAATATGTACTTGCACAACAAGGGCCATTTACCCACCCCACTTTGTGACAGAGTGTGTGCAGGGTAGAGAAGGAAAGAAAACAGGGAACAATAAACGTGTTTAAAATGTGCCCCCAAACTTACTTAAATGCATCCGACTCTTAATAACCATCAGTGACTGAGTCACAGGCCATCAGAATAAAACCCATTCATCGGGCACAACTTCACTGTTCAATCACTCTCATCGGTGACTCGCTGAAGCCAAAACAGAACTTCAAAGGGACTGGAGAGGCTGAGTGAGCTTCAGAGAACCCTTGAAGGGTCGATCAGCACCTGCGGTGTTGTTCCAGCTTGTCACTTAATTGATAATGGACTTGGTGTGTATTTAATTTCTAATGAGGATGGATTATTGAGGCGGACGCAGAGCGATAGATTCTCTGAAGTCAGTGCTTCCGCCCACCTGCCCAGGGTACAGGGAGGGAAGCCCCTTCCCCTCCCGCCTCATTTTATTTGTTGACTTTTCACTCTAAAATTATTTCACAGAGAATTTGTAAAAACCAGCTCAGAGAGTTGCTGTATCACCCAGCCCAGCTCCCCCTAAGAGTCACGTCTGTGTGCTGTCAGTACAGAGACCCGGGTGCGCGCGCCGACCCGGGCCGGCATGCAGACCTGGTGCGGATGTCCCCTGCTGTCCTGCTGATGTCCTCTGTCTGCTCTAGAACTTGGTCCTGGGGACTCATGGCACCGAGTTATTTCTCTCCTTTTGCCTCCGACCTGTGACTGTTTGCAGCCTTTCTGTTCCTGTGACCTTGACCTCCTCCACTCTGGTCACCTTAGTCTAGAAGGGCAATGGCCTCATTCAGGCATGAGGAGGAGGCCGTAATATTACACCGCCCCGTTGCCACCTACTGCAATAATTGGTTTCCCTTCTCTCATATTTCCCACTTTAAAGTTAAATTCAGTCATCACGTTACACAAGCCTGCTGTGATGTGTGCACCTCGGCATTTCTGTGGGAGCAAAGATGACACAAACAGGTACCATAGGAGTGCACGCGTGCGGATATATCTGAAGGCACGGGGTTCTGCTCTTGGGCCTCCACGCCTCGCTAGAGGTGGAAGGCCATCATTAGCGTGATTTATTGTCGCCCTTTCCCTAAACCCTGCTTTTAATCATATCTTTCTCTGAACATTTCTTTGAATGATGTATTTTTCTTAAAAAAAAAAAAAAAAAAAAAAAAAAAAACAGCAACCTGCACTGACTACTAGCATCCAGTAAGGACTGCCACGTGCCGGGCGGCGGAAGCCCAGGCAGAGGGCGAACTGCCGGCCCCCGCGGCCCCCAGGCGGCGCACGGGGACCAAGGCAGCGCGGCCCCAGGCTAGACTGCCCCCTCTGTCTGACTGTGTCTGTAAGTCAGGGACGTAAAAGTGGTGCGTTGCCCTCCGGTGTCATCCCCCAATTACTTCAGTGATGTCTGGCCTCGGGGACCTCAGGGGAAGCACGAGGTCACTTCCGGGCTGGATCTGGCCCTGTTACTCTGGGCTAGTGACTCCTCACCCCCTCTTTCAAAGTCTCCTTTTTCCGTGTTATTAGATGTAAAGTAAGGTGATAAATCTGAACGTATTTGTTATGCAGAGTTTTAAGTATCAATACAAGAACGGACATTATAAAGCTTCTGAAACGGTGTGCATCATGAAGGCACTGCCGGCCTGGTAAGTGCTAAGCTCCTCACCTACGCCCCTGACTCACTGACGTTACCAGTGGTGGGAAGGGGGGCCAGCCTGCGCCACCCCAGACCCTCCAAACTCCATCAGGAGATGAAGGGCGCTTTGCCCAGTAACAGCCAGTTCTACAGAGTCGGGTTTCTGACCTGACCTAGGATGTTCTCTCACAGGCATCGTCCAGATGACACTTCCTGTACCTGAACAGATTGGGTGACCCTCCGCTTTGCCCGTGACAGAGTCACGTCCGCTCTCTGCATCTCTTTGCCTCGCCCGTTGGCAGCTGGCTCCCCTGGGCCACTTACCCAGCAAAGGAGCCCCTGGAGACAGCGCGGCTGAGCCAGGCGGGCAGGCAGGCTGTGCTTGCAAAAGCTTTCAATCGGGTCTAAGTTTCAAGGTACTTAATTCCCTCCCTGTTCACCTAAAAGGCACCCTCTGTAGCAGACACTGAAAGAGGGGTCTCCCTTGTCCTGGACTTCGTCTTGAGGAGAAAAGGAGGCTCTCCCAGACGGGCTGGTAGGAACCTTTGGCTGCTTCGGTATCCCAGGCCGTCCAGGCAGACCTACCCAAGGTGACGGTCTCCGTACCGTGACGCGTCCTTTGAGGGAGGGGGGTGGGCTGGCCAGTCGGTGCCCTGGGGCCGTTCCGTTGCCCGGAAGTGGCTCGTCGCAGCGCTCGCCTTAGGCAGCTCTCACTCTGGCTGAAATCGGTAGGGGGATCCCAAATAGATACAGTCGATGAAGTTAAAAACAATTTATTTTCATTAACAAATATTTTGAACGTAGGAAATTTATATACTTTATTTCATGGTGGTAGCTGTGGATAAACTGTCTCACTTTACCCTAGGACAGCATGCATGCAAAATGACCAGGCTAAGGCACGACAAAGAAAGGAAAAGCACTCCTGCTCCCGCTGGGCGGAGCCAGCGGGAAGGATGGTTGGCCCGGGAGGGTCCCAGAGCGGCTCCGCCCCGAGCCCGGGCGCCCCGCCCCGGAAACTCAGCTCCGTGTGGCCACTTTTCTTGTCGTGTGCAGCCCCCGCCGCTCCACCTGACTTTATTCAAAAAGAAATCCTAAATTATCTATGTTGCAGGCGATGGAAAAATGTTCCCCTTCAGGAGTATACATTCATTTGACAAAATACAAAATATCTGGGTTTTGGGGGTTTTTTTTGTAGTTACACCTCTCTCTTTTTGTATGTGGTTTTTTGGTCCAGGAAACAAAATTGCAATTAAATTAACACTGTTAAATAAATTTGCCTTTTAAAAACACCCTGCCTTTTAAGAGGCCGTTGTGCAAATTCTGTTTCAGTCATTCTCAAATACCGGCCACGGACTTCCATTTATTCCCCGAATCAGCCGGCTTGTGCGCCATGGCGTTGCCATTGTGCGCTTTGATATCTGCATTTAAAGTTTCTCTCAAAACTCTATCTAATTTTCCCTTTCTTCTTAAAGTCTGTACAGTTTCACGGAGGACTGGTTAGGAGGATGAGAGTTCTGTGCCACCCGATCCTTCTCGGACAGGTGTGACGCTTTGTTGCGTGGGTTTTGTCCAGTGGGCACGTGCCACGGGGAGCCCTTTCCGTGAGCAGTGGCCAGAAACGTTAACCTTCCCCATCTTTTGACCTTCATAAACCAAAGCGCGTAAGTCGTTCTGATTTGAAACCCTTTAGAGAATGATAGTCCATCATTTCTTACAAAAAGTATGTATCTTGGAGGTTTTTACTTTAGTGAATTATACTCTGGGATCGCTGGAACTGGGGCCGTCCCCTGGTGCTCCCTGTTGCTGGGGTGAGAGCACCGCGTCCTGGCGGCAGCACGCAACTCGCCGTGCGGGGCGCGGTGACTGGCCCGGCCCCCACTGCCTCCGGCGACGCTGTCCCTGGCTGGCTGGGGCAGTGGGGGCCGGGGCCCCCTTACTTCTCCCTTCTCTCTCCGTCAGCGGGCAGCTTGGACCCGTAGCTGAGCCGAGGCTGCTGGTTCAGGCTCTGGCCTTGGTTTTGCACCTTGTGAGTTTGATAACTTTGAGCGGGTTTGCTTGACACCCCAGGTCCTTCTCCGGAAGGTGGAAACGGCCCTGACAGCCCCCGGAGCCCTGTTACGTGGAGCAAATGAGGGGCTGCTTGTCGGGCGAAGTGCAGAGATGTCTGTGAGTCGCTGCACGTGCATCACGCTAAGGAGGTGTCAGGGACAGCGCAGAGCTCCACCTGAGGACATGACCGTCCTCTTCTGAAGTGGAGAACTTTTTTTTTGAATCCTACGATTTTGTTTTTAACCTTTATTTAGTTTTAAAAGGCTATTTTTAGCAAATAACCCTCAATTTTTTTTTTAGTGATAAAAGCACCGTTTCTTCTATGCTGAACCTTTAAAACCTGTGTCTGATCTTTGCAGTGAACTTCTGTGAAAATAAAACCACAGTAAGAATGTGGTTTTAAAAGAAAAGCTGACCCCTGTTGGTTTTTGGTGATGTGTTTGAACACAGTGACTCACTTTTAATATTCAGGGATATTGTCATGTACACCGTTCAGTTTCTTGAAAATCCAAGTGCTCCACACACCCAGGTCATTATACTATTAAAAGCAGACAGCTGAGTAAAAATGTAATGTGAGAACCATAGAATTTGTAGTGACGTACGTATCAGTCTGTTTAGCAAACTTTTTAAGTCCATAAAACGCACCGGAAATCGTGACAGGCGCCAGTCCAGCGCCTCTCAAATGTATCGTGTGTAGGAATCAACTGGGACCTTCTGAAAATGCAGATGATGACTCGGCAGATCTGGGGAAGGTGCTGAGACCCTGTGTTGCAAACAAGCCTCCCAGTGATGTGGGTGCCCCTGGTCTGGGGGTCAGACGAGCAAGTGAGGGTCTAGAGTCTTTGTTGCAGACAGTGGACAGCGAGCTAGCCACAGCAATAACTAATTGAATTTCAAGTATACAAGACAGCCTTGCTAACTATAGTTACCACAGTGCGTTAGAGCCTCAGAGCTTACTCATCTGGCAACTGGAATTCATGCCCTTTGACCGACCCCCAGGCCCCCCACCTTCCAGCCCCTGGCCAGCACCATCCTACTCTCTGCTTGTATGAGTTCTACTGTTTTTGTTTTTTAATTTAGATTCTACATATAAGTAAGATCATACGGTGTTTGCCTTTCTCTGACTTATTTCACTTAACAGAATGCCCTCCAGGTCCATTCACGTTGTCACAAACGGTGGGATTTCTTTCTTTTTATGGCTGAATGATACTCCTGTGTGTGTGTGTGTGTGTGTGTGTGTGTGTGTGTGTGTGTGTGACATCTTCTCCATCAGCTTATCCGTAGGTGGACTCTTAGGCTGGTCCCATGTCTTGGCAGTTGTGAATAATGCTGCAGCAAGCACAGGGGAGTAGGTATCTCTTTGAGATACTGACTTCATTTCTTTTGGTCTCATGCCCAGAAGTGGGCTTGCTAAATCATGTGCGAGTTCTATTTTTAATTTTTTGAGGAGCCTCCATACTGTTTTTGAGGTTTTTTTCCTTTTTGCTAAGAAAACAGAACTTAAGGATTCTCACCACACACACAGGAACTGTGTAACATGATGGGATGGATGTGATAATTAACTTGATTGTGGTTAATACCGTATTTCATGATGTGGACGTAATGTCATCATTATCATGCTGGACATGTGACAGCTATATAATTTAGGCCTCAATAAAGCTGGAAAATAATTTTAATAATAATTTCAAGTTTCCTTGAAAAATAAACAACTTTTTAGTTCTCTTTCAGAGTATGAGAATATACACTTTGTGGTCTTTGTTGAAAAACCTCTTACAATTTTATAACAGGCTGTGGGCGCAAAATGGAGCTGATCTGGGAAGACTGGGCCATCATTGAGTTTCCAATTTGGGCTTCACATCAGAGTTAACTGGGCCTCACTTCTCAGAGATTCTGATTTAATTATGTGAACCAGCTCGGCTGTGGAGCCAGTGACTCAGAGATTGGGGGGGGGGGGGGTAGGGTCTGAAGAAAAAGGAACACTGTGTTTCAGTGGCTTCTGTATGTTTTTATATTAGCGTGTTTCCAGTCTATTAATAGTTGTGCAACGAAAATAAAATTGTTCTGAACTCTTCTGGAGAGCAATGGGTTAAGAAGTTGAACAGGTTCCTTTGCCAGCAGTTTCTTAGCCTAGTAGTGTCTTACTGGGCAGTGCGCCTCCGAGATCGGTCAGAGGAGGTTGCAGCCCCCTGAACGTAGCTGACCATGGGGCGTGTCCTTGGCGGGTGCAGATCGCTACCTGGGGCTCTGGGTTTGGACAAGGCTCTGCTTCTTGGCACGTCGCACGTGCTGGCCTGACCTGAGCTCCAGCAAGACTTACATTCTGCTTTGCCTTGATTTTAAACCGATGGTGCCTTGATTCCAGCTTGCTGTTTCTTCTCGCCTTGCCTTCAATCCCTTTTCCTTTCTGGGAAATCTTCTCTTGTGCTGTGTCAGCAAAGTCCTTAGTAACCCTTCCTTAGTTCTGCTCAGATCGGTGAAAGAGAGCAGGCCTTGGCGTGAGAGGGATGGTGGGTTAAGAACTGTATTTTTCCTCGCTGTAGCCAGGAAATTTGGATCAGTGATTCAAACTCCCAGAGTTTCTGTTTCCTGACCATTAAATGAGGTGAATGACACGTACCATGCTGGGCGAAGATTAAAATGTGGGTCAGAAACCTGTCACGGGACGTGGCACAGAGATACTCAGTGAATTGTAGCCGTCACGATTAACACGCTGTGTGTGAACCATGACAGGCTAGCAATCGAGGTAGAGAGAGCATAGTCAGGTTCTGAGGAAGGAGAAGGAATTCCCTAGCGAGGTCACCAAAGAATATTTCACAGGAAAGTCAAGATTTGACGTGGGTCCTAAGAATGGGAAGTGTTACCGAGTCCAGACTCCCCTTGCTCACTGCACAACAGGCCAGTAAACTAGGCGACGAGGTGCTGGGGCGGGAATGACGACTTCATTGGGAAAGCCGGCAGACCAAGAAGATGGGGGACCAGTGTCCTGGAGAACCATCTTCCCCAAGTCAGAACTCAGGCCCCTTTCATACTAAAAGTGTGGTTGGTTGTTGCAGACTTCTTGGTGTCGGAATCCTTTGTTCTTGCCGCTGTCCGCGTGGGTCTGGTCCTGGTGTCCCTGTAAACCTCCAACAAGACAAGTGTGATTATCTGTCCTGCACCGTCTTCTCTCTGTGAATGGGAAGGTGTCCTGCCCTTACAGGTCAGAGCCCTGAGAGTGGGCTCTCCTGTGTGTTTCAGGCTCTAGGCGACATTCTGTTACAAAAGGTGCAGAACCAGCAGGACTCAGCACAGGCAACAGAGCCCAGGGCTAGAGCCACAGGCACAGATCTGATACGGAGTCAGAGTGGTTCTTCCCTGTTACAAAAGGGTCTCGACAGAAAACGTGTGTGGTTATTTTAGGCATGGGATGTGCTAAGTAAAAGTCCAGCTGTGGCAAAGCACAAGAAGTAGTTGATATGAGAGAAAGCAACCCACTGTTTCAACAGAACAGTAAGAAAATATCTGACAGCAGCCCTATTTTTTCTTAATAAAATTTTAATAGTGTTCCTAATATTTGCTGATATAAGAAAATCAGTGCTTCAGGAAGATAAAGGTGATTTCGGTGTGTTAGATGGATTGGGGAGAGAAGAAATGAGAGATAGTAAACAATTCCAAAACTCTGTGAGCTGGACACACTGACTTTATAAGACTTGATGATCACGGGAGTAGAAAGAGGAAGGAAAATGATGGAGCACTGACAGCCAGAAAAATCCGGCTCCGGACTTTGCAGATGGCTCTGCAGAGGTGTTTCAAGTTTCAATTCAAACTAGGAACTGAATTTTGAAAAATTCAAATGTCCCAAATGTCCAGGACTTGTAGCTGGAAAGTTCGGGGGTTTCTGGGTGTATTCAGGGATCTCCGTTTTAATCAGCACCCTAGAAGAGTTTTAGGAGACCGAGCTTTCAGAAACATGGGGGTGACTGATGGAGCAGCCCTGATGCTCTCGGCTCGAACAAGGGAGGCTCGGAACCCCTTCCAGCTCCCCTCGGCCTCTCCTCTCGCTGTCACAGAGCACCAGGGTGGTTTAAAATGGAAATGCTGTTGGAAGATGTTCTAAGGCAGCTGGTCCAAAAGGAGCTGAGGGAGCCTGCTCATTTCAGCTTGTAGCTCCCAGCTGTGTGATACTGGGTTTTAGAGGGGGCTCTTGATAAAAGGGAATAGGAAAGGAATTGGAAATTCAAGAAACAGCAAAGAGTCACTGGGGCAGCATCTGGCTTAGAGAAACGTTGAGGCTAGAGTTAGTAAAGAAAAAAATATTCTAGTTTATGCAAAATGGTGTGAGATGTTGTAAGGAAGAAAGAGTGATGAATTGGAAAATAAAAAAATTAACTGGGGGCCAGACAGACCAGGGACAGATCTCAGCATTGAGGGAAATACTTAGTTCTCAGAGGCTGATGTTCCTAATAGCGACCTTGCAGAGATTTTATGAGTCTACACATTTGTTTTGGGAAGAGTGTCAAACACTAGAAGGTGGCCACGCTCCTACCGGGAACCCACCAGTGTTTACAGGGAAAGCGAGTGAGGGATTGAGTGCACGTTGTCTTTAACTCTTGAACCGTATGCTGTGGGTAGTTTTTAAGCAGTGATTCTACTCCAAAGCGTGTGTCTGTGTGCGCTTGTGTGTGTGTTGGACCAGACAAGAAAGTATTCGTATATTTACTTTCTATAAACAAAGGAAAGATAACCACAGTGTGAGATGTGACCCTGACGAATGGAAACAGATATGCCTGCTTGAAAAATCATTTATTCTCAGCAAATGTGTCTTGTACACAGTGGGTAGTACCCTAAAGCATAAAACGGGACTTTAATTTATAATCCATCAGTGTTTCTCTGGTACCTTCTAATTTACCACCAGCTGTGGGAAGGGACACGGAAGTTCCCATTTACATCCATCACTCTGTATCCCCAAGTCTGGAGGAGCCCAGGGTCTACCGTGTGATTTTTCATGACAAGTCACACCGGAGTAACATAAAAGCTGCACTGCTTTGAAAGCTAAGGACATGAATACAGTGAAACAAAAGGCAGAGCAACCCACTGGGGTCAGTTATTCTATATCCAGATAGTTCACCCCCCATCATCACCAAATTCTCATTTGTGTTATTTTTGTGGACCTAATGTGAATTCAACTAACACCTGAAACAAAGTATCAATTTTCTAAACACTGACTCAAGCTTTTCTGTCGTTTCCTCCCTTCTGTTCTGTGGACTCTAACACACACGCATGGACACCTGCCCATGCGAGTGCACGTAATACAGACGCAGAGGCCAGAACCGAGAAAACACATTGGTCTTTTTTGGAAAAATATTGGCACTCTGTTCAAATCAAACTCTGGATATATCTTTTTCTTACTTTAAAGGTTAAAATACTATGCTTTGCTATGGTCCTTTTATTCTTAATGTACCCAGCTGAACAAAACAAAATACTGTATTTAAGAGTGCTGGGGTTCAAAATGCCCTGCTCATTATTGAAAGCTACATTCCATTGTAGAAACATGTGTGAATGTGTCTCTTATGTAGCTTTATCGTCTTCTAATCAAAGGCACTAACGGCTTTGAAATTAGACATCCCGCCCTGGGGAGCAGCTGCTCGCCTGCGGCCTGCATGTCCCTGTGGCGGCGGCCGGAGTTGGGCTCAGAGCCTTGGGTGCAGGTGTGGCATCTGAGTGAGAGCATTACCCTGGCATCTGAAGTGGAGCTCGCCACTGGTTTTTCAGTGTCGTGTCGTGTCACCGCCTGGATCGTGTCGCCCAAGTGCAGGTGGACGGCGCAGGTGGACGGCATGGGGACCGGGCTGTGCTGTGGCTGCTCCTTGCTCGCGAGCTGCAGGTGGCTGTCCAGTGGGACGCTTCGAAGGTCCCCTAAGGGAGAGTCTAGCTGTGAGTAGCCGCGGCCCATAGTCACGGGCTGGTCACGAAAACGCCCTCCTTGGGACGCGAGCCTGAGGTGGGGCGGCCTGCAGCTGGACAGCAGCGTGGCGAGGCGTCCACGGAGGACGGGAGGTCGCCCGGGAAGACGCCGTCTGTTTCCGTGGGCAGCGCGGCCCCCACGCGGGGAGGGCCCGGCGGGGCCGTGGGAGGGCGCAGGAGGCGCAGGAGGCGCAGGAGGCGCAGGAGGCGCCGCAGGCCACGCAGGGCGCTGCGAGCTCCAGGGGAAGGAAGCCAGCGGGTCTGGAGCTGAGCCGCAGCCCCCCGTTCAGCAGGCTCCCTCTCCTCGGGCTGATAACGCCGCTCTCTGAGCCCTGTTTCTTTATCTGCAAAGTGGACTTTTCGCGCTGTCACGGGGATGGGGAGGGCAGGATGCTGGTGGCGGAGCTGTGTGCCTGGCCTGGGCGAGCTGTGACCGAGATGGCCGCTGTCCTTTCGGCCGTGCGGAGCTTCCGACTGCTGCTCCCGCCTCCTTCTCTGTCTTTACATCGCCTTCTTCCTCCCTCAGCTTTCCCCGGGTGTGCACTACCCCCTCTGTCTTTCCACGTCCGGAGAGGTCCCAGCGTCATGTGCTGGGGTCTGGCCTCTGGGCAGCACCTTGCCCCACATTCTCTAATAGGATTGGTTTAAAAAGTAGTACTTCTTAACGGCTGGTGACTTTCTCAGTGGGTCTTACAGATCTAAATAAAGCAAAATAATCTATGGGGAATCAGGACTCTGCTTCTGGCGGAGCGTTTAATCATAAGGAGTAATAGTAACAATATTGTATAAGTTAGGGTCTGTGTGTGGATCCTGTGTGCAAACCCCAGCTGGAAGTGCCTTCTGTGCAGTAACTCACCTGACTCCACCAACCGCCCATGATGTGCGTGCAGGTATGATCCCCATTTGCAGATGAGAAAACTAAGTCCCAGAAAGAGAGCAGGAATCACTCAACAGCATGCAGCCCACAGATGCAGGTAGACTCGGGCCTTAAATCCCGAGAACGCTGACTTGAGCACGGATCATGGCTAACTCTGACTGCCTTTATGGCACAGGAGGCCTCGCAGATAAAACCAGAGTCCTTGTAGGAGTGTAGTTGAACCTGCCGACCCATGAGCAAGGGAGGGTCCAACCAAAGGCTCCCTCCTGCGTGTTCCTCAAATGTATGACTGAATAAACTGCCTCACAGTCTTGCTTTGGGGGGACTCTTAGAATCAAAGAGATAAATTATGACATGAGAGATCATGAAAAACCAGTCTGAGGGGGACACCCCTGGCCTCAGTGATCAAATGTAAAACGTAAAATGTGTTGTCAGAGTAGTTTTGAAAGACTGAGGTAAACAAGGTTGCGTTTCCTCCACTGGGGACACCTTTGTGGGCTCCATGTTCTTGAGGTATGCTGTGTGTCCAGCAGGACTTTCACAACAGTTTCTGTCTGGTCTCCTGGTGGCTTAGCATGTGGCACACAAACAGGGTAAGCTACCAGGGCGGGCAGTGTTGACTGTGGGGAAGCCGTAGTTTGCACATGAGAGTCTAACATGAAGAGGCCCCTAGTGTGGGCAGTCACGTGGCGCCGGGTGAGGGGAGGGACGCAGTCTTTGTGGGAAGCCCCGTGGAAGCCGTAGGGATGTTGTAGTGCTGTGGTGGGGGTTTCAGCCTGAAGAGTGTAGCTTAAATTAAGCTAAGCTCTTGCAAGGATTTGCAGAGACACTAGCTCTGGCCAGGGAAGCCATGGGGGCGTCAGCTGCGAAGGACCAGGATCGTGAAGTTTGTCTCCTCAGTTTCTGAGAATCCTGCTTGCAGGGTGGAAGAAGGTTGAGAAACTTTTCCAGGTCCTCGCACCTTGTCACACGGACCTTTAGAGAAAAATCCAGGGAGAGTAGAAGATACTGAATTATCCAAATTCTGAAAACATGGGCAGTCACTCTAGTGAATTTTTATTCGAAAAAGAAAAAAACTGGACAGCATTGGCATAATTCAGCGGAAGTTAGGTACCCCGGGAAGTGGCAATTGGAAGAAATTAGCGGAAACAGGAGTTGGATGTGTGTTTATCCATCACAACGTTGAACCAGGCAACAAAATGAGAACCCACGACATCAGGTGCGGAAGCAAACACAAGCAGAGAGGATCAGAGACACTTGATCGAAAGTTTGGCCAAAGATGCTTCGGTAACCTTGAGGTGTCCCGGACCACAGGGCAGGGAAAGCTGTTTTATACTTCTTGGAATACACCACATATAAAAGACCACATTAAATCTGAAATCCAGGCATATCCTGCAGTCTCTTCCTGATCATGTTAATTATGACCTAGGATAACCTTAGCATGTGCTCGGCTGCCGTGCAAACTCACTTTCCTCCAAACGATGAAGTCCCCGTGCATGCCAGCGGTTGGTAATAAAATGCATGGCTCACACAATTCTTAAAAGGGTCAGCCTTCAACCATATATTAGAAAGTACTTTATAAATTGCAAAGCACTCAACACTGATGAAGCTAATTTTGTATTTTTAAAAAATGTAGAAAGAAGGAAAGAGAGAAAAGTAGGCATCAGGGGGTAGAGGATGTGGTTCGGATGCGCCTGGCAAGGAGAGCCTGGGCGTTTCTGTGATGTACGCAGTTTACGAGCCCAGTGAGGCGCCCTCCCCAGCTTGGAAGTTTTAGCTCCGGCAGTGCTGGCTGAGAAGATAGTTCTGTTATTAGCGGTGAATGGTCTTTTTGGAACAAGCCTTTATGTTTACTAGGTTTTTTTCATGATGCCTGCAATTCAAACAGTCTCTAAAATTTAGGTGCTTCTCCACAGTGTCTCAGTCAGCTCCGGTGCTTAGATAAAGTCCCCTAAACTGGGCGGCTTACAAACACCTGAAATCTACTGCTCACAGTTCGGGAGGCTGGCAAGTCGAAGATCAGGGTGGGGCCAGTTCGGATCCTGTTGAGAGCCCTCTTGCTGGCTGGTGGTGACTGTCCTCTCCGTGTGTCCTCACACGGGAGGCTGGGGCAGAGAGGGGAGAGCCTGGTCTCTTCTTACAAAGATACTAATCCCATCATGGAGGCGCCACCCTCGTTGCTGCATCTAAACCCAGTTCCCTCCCAAAGGCTCTACCGCCTACTATAATACTATTGGGCATCAAGGCTTCAACATACAAACTTGGTGGGGAGGACACAGACATTCAGTCCACAGCACACACCATATCCTGTGCATTAAAAGCAAATTTAATGACCATGTTTCCTGCCCTCTCCCTGTGTGCTTTGCTGCCAGGCCGATGACTCCTTAACTTTTCATCAGTATTTCTATCATATCTTGTAGGAGCAATCAAAATAAAGCCATACTCCCCTGGCACCTCCAATGCAGTATATAGCACACGTTAGACTGTACTGCAGTCTGCTCCAGGAGAAGGTGGCCTCCATTTCCTGACCTAAAACATCGTGTAAATTTTTGAGACTTTTCTGTACCTGTGTCTGTGTGTGCTCAGCTCCAGCAAGAGTTAGAAAATCCAATGAGGGATGAAGGCGCCATGTTTAAATGGGGAAAGTCGAACTTCCTTGTGGACCGTGTCGCTCACGTACTGCTGTGCACACCTGGAGGAGACTTCTTGTGGACCAGGTGTTACATGGTATTATTTTTCTTCATCTTCTAACTGTTGCAAAGCACGAGCTTCGAGGAGGCAGTTGGAAAACAGTGGGACCTGTGGCTTGCAATCAAGTGCATATTATGACATGAATTCTCTCTCCACTCGCTGTTCCCATATTGTGTTCCTTTCATTAAAGCTAATGGGAGCACTGGGGAGCTGTGCAGGGTAGACCAGACCTCAGTAAGTAACGGATGCTTCCAGAAAGGGAGGCTGCTTTCCCTTGAAAACATCAGCACTGTAATGCACTCATGTAATATGCCACGGATACATCTTTTACACCAATATCAGCGCCTTCAATTAGTGATAATGAGAGCCCAGCAGGCGAGAGCCGTTCCGGGACCACTGGGAAGAGGGCAAGCGGGGCGGACGATGCTTCTCCTTCAAATTACTTTCTCACAAATATGCCTGTAACTCTTCACTAGCCCCCAGGAAGATCCGAACATTTCAGACCCTGCACCCGACGTGCATGTTCCATGCTGTGTTTCAGAGTGTATTGAAATATTGAACATACTGAAAAACAGCCATGAGTTTCTTGCAGTGATGTCTGTACTGGTAGGTAGGTTCCAAGAGTACAAATAGAAAGAATATGAGATGAATAAATCTGTGAATTATGAATATTTTATAAATGAGAGGTAAAGATTATGTGTGCTTAGAAAAAAAGGCTGAAGTAAAGAGAGACATGTGTAGACAGTCAGCGTCCAGGGGATGTGAGGTGACGGGGGCGGCTGACCCTCCCCATGTTGGGGGATGACCCACTTAACACCCAGCCCCGGGGGCGCCAGGATCTGCCCCACGGGTAAACCACAGCTGTGCTGTGGGTGCGCTGTGTCAATAGTGAGGGAGCTTTTCTTGAGGACGGACCATGCTGTTTATTTTGTCATCCCCATGGGAGGTTCTCAGCACACGGCGGTTTGATGATGGAGTGGGCTGGTGTAAAAATGCAAATTTATAGCCACATCATTTGGAGCTTGTTCAAGTCCTGTGTGTTTTCTGGGGAAACTATGACATAAGAGGGCCATAAGAGGCAGGCATCTCATGAGTGTCTGTGCCATTATGTGGGCAAAACCAATCCAGAGATCTGCCACCATTCTTTTGTTTATTAAATATATCCATAACCTGTATTTACAAATTACTTCCAGTGACTTCTTTGAACAAAACATATTCAGAATATAATGAAATAGAAAATGAAAGCCAGGAGGAATGAATTAATTAACTGTAAATGGAGACTAATGGAATTGCAGAGACCAAAATTAATATTTAATTTTTAATCCCAGCATCTATAGCAAAAAGAGGAAGTTGGCAATTTACCATCCTCTCATTAGCAGAAAAGGGAACTATCCAGATTTTTCTCGAGAGTAGCCAAGTTTTGTGTTCTTTGTTTTCTTAATGTAAAATTTGAAAATAAAATTTAACCTAGGGCTTTATGTCCAGGTCCCAGAAAAATAAAAATATTTGATGTTCTGAACAGGAGGATGTGAAATTCAATAGCACATTACCTGTGAGTGTCCCTCAGAATGATTTTTTAAAGTCAGCTCCACGATACCCAAAGCAATTCAGAGGAGAAGACGCACACGCACACGCACACGCGCACACACACCCCCTTTTACACGCGCGTTCCTTCAGCAAGGTTTATTTTGCATGTTCCGTTTTAGCTTGCTGTGCTGAGTACGTACGGCAGGCTATCCAGAAAGGAATGAGGTAGAGTCTGCCTTTGGGGAACCATGGTCTAGTTGGAGCATCTCGTAGGAATTATTATAACAGGTAGAATGTGATACATATGAGAAATGGAATGAATATTCACTGATTGTAGTCTCAGTTCACTTCCATCACCTGTGGAACAGCACCAGTGGCAGGGACTCGCCAGGTCCTCGTGGAGAGTAAATGTGTCGATAGACAGAAGACCTTGGGGCAACAGATGCTCAAGAAAGTCTCGACCACATTTCTCCAGGGCGTCAGGTTGGTGGTAAAAGTCCGCAATGATGATGTCACGTGATGATGTCTCTACTGCCTGTGCAGAACCCGTCCTCCTTGCCTTCAGTGGGTGACTGATACGACCAACAAGAACTTGTAATAGTACATTTTGACTTTATTCAACAAGTGTTTATTAACTCTTATGTGTTCGTCACTTTTCCAGACCTTGGAAACAGATGCATTAATAGACAAAAGAGGGGAAAATCTTGCCCTGTGCTTTATGTTAACAAATAATTTGCAACTTGAAAGTAACCGTAGCCTCTTAACCAATTTATGTGGTAATACTTTCTTTTCTGGTTTAGTAATTAAAGGGGCATTGACTATTAGAGAAAAAAGTATGTGTTTACTCTGACAGGTAAGAGTAACCTAAAAAGATAAATTTTTAATAACAAAAAAATCATGTATGAAATATTCATGAAACTGGTACATAAGTGATTAAAAATAAACATGAGTTATTTCTTATTTAAAATTGTGAATTATGCATCTTTGCTGTAGTTTCTACTGTATAGTTAATATTTTCTCTGTTAGGATCTTACTAGTTTCTGGCAAAAGTTGCAGTCATATAAAGTGTTGATTTCTATCAGTACATGTTGAATAAATCTCCCACTTGTATTCTCAAAAGATTTTTAATTTTAATGATCAGGAAAACATGCCATAAATACCTGTGAAGCTGGTGCATACACTGATGTTGCAGCTAATGAAAACGCAATATTGTTTCATTATTTAAATAACAGAGGGCAACAGTAACTAGAAATTGTGTATGAACAATATGTTTTTGAGTAAAAGTAAAAAGAGACAAGCAATTTTCAGAAGTAAGTTATCAGAGAATACTTTTGACTGGGTGGCCATGACCTCCCCTTTCTCTGTAGTTTGCGTATGAAGTTGGTGCCAACCGTGCCTTTAAATCAGTCACCTCCTGGACATTCCTAAATTGGTGTTATTAGGCAGGCTGTGAAGCCACAGAGGCTGTATTCACAGGAACTGCTTCATAAGTCACACAAGGTGTGCAGCCACTTTCAGATAAAGGACGGGGCATCCTCCCAACGTGGGAGGATGAAGTGTCCTTCCTCCCTGGTGCCCTGACAGTCATTCCACTGTGATTTCTTGGTACGTCTTATAGTTGAGTTCCTACAGGGGGAGGGAATGGGTTCCATCTAATGGTTAGAAAAAGAAATGTTCACTTTAGCTCATGTCTCTAAAAGGCACAGAGGTTCACTGAAGTCCACAAACATTTTTCAGTCGATGTTCCAAAATCATAACGTATAGCAAAAGGGGGAAAACAAAGTAAATATGCTACAACTGTGTCTCTCATGCAGCTGTTTCTATAGAATACTCTTAATCAATAGCCAAGGGATGGATGGCGCAGAAGCAGCATTTAGGTACATATGAGCAAACTCCTAGAAGCTGAGTGATTGGCATACACGTAGGGGAGTGATTTTTAAGTTAAGGAATCTGGTTTTACTGGATCCAGGGGCTAGTTGTGGGCTGTCCCTATGTGGCTACCCCCAGAAAGGCATCTCTAGAGTGTTTTGTTTTTGAGGGAAAAAGGAAATATATTGAACAGGATTTGAACGTAGAGATTATAAGAAAGATTTCTCAGAAATGCTGTTACAGTGATCTGCTAGTGGGCCGCCTGGTCTCACCTGCCTTCTGCCCGCGCACCGCGAGCCCTGGGACTGACCTACCAGAGTCACCTTATAAAGCACCTTCTGTGTCTCTTATAATAAATATATAAAGGGTGATGTTTAATCTTCATGAAAACTGTCAGGTAGTCATTATTCTGCAAATAAAAAGTGTGTTTGAAGATGTTAAATAAAATGCTGGACTGTCAGGTGTGCAGACAACGGCCCCGCTTCAAGTCCAGGTTTCTTGCCGCTGTGCCATAGAACCGTCGTGAGCGAATCTGAAGTGTGCGCAGCCCTCGTTAGCGTCTGAAGACACTCTCGTGGGAAGCAAGAAGAGCCTGTGTTTAATTAATTATTTCCTGGCTTCTTGTTGTTCTGATTTTGATTATCTCCTGTGAATCAAATTTATTATATCAATCAATAAGTTACTCCCAAAACCATTTGGTAAGTTTACGTGCTTAATCACAACCTAATTTGGCGGTCAGCCAATCACGTATATGCGTGTAAACATGACTGGTAATTTTCAAATCATTAAACAGAGTTTTTTAAGGTTATGAAATAAACTTCAATAGAAAGTTATGTATTTGTCAAATAAGATTTAAAATGGCTTAAAATACATACCTCATTTTCAACGTTACAAATTAATCCAACATAGACTTTTTAGGTAAAAAAGAAGATTCTGGTTTCTTAACAGTGGTTGGGATTTGTTCTCCCTAATCAAGATAATTTTATTATAAAAGCTGATCAATCTGATATTTTATTTTTAAACAATTTAACATGATATGAGGCTAACTTTACTTTAAATATAAGCTATGTTAATTATCATATTATATACTCTGTGAATAGTTGTTCAAGAACAGCTGAATTCCCGACACATTTAAAGACAGTCCCTGTTTCATCAGCACTTTGAACGTCTCTTTCCCCCAGTGATTACTGAAAGTTCTTCATGAGGAAAGGTTACTGTTATTGCTATGAAGAGAATATAAGGATTGTCAAGAGTTATGTAAGTAAATATGTAAATATTTTGAGAGAACTCAATTTATAACTACTATGAAATGTTTTCTTTTTTGCCCAAACTTTAAAAAAAAATTTACCACATTTTAATAAGTGGTTATGTACTATTATTTGCAATACTGTTTTGAATATATGGCTCAAATAAAAATAAAATATATGTTTATTTTCCCCACTTAAAAAAAAATCTATGTATTTGATTCAATTGCTTTGAACTCATCAAATAATGGTTGAAGGGGCAACATAAATGAAAAACCTAAAGCATGATTGGCTAGTAAATTAAAAGTCAGGAAAACATAATCATCTAAGGCATTTATAATCGTAAAAAAGCAGTTTATTAAAGATTCTCTGACTTTGTACTTTCAGCTAATAAAAGTGTCTATGCATGTCTGTGTATATACAGACACACATACAAAAAATGCATGTGTATACGTGTGTGTGAGAGTGTGTGTGTGTGTGTATGAAGTCACTGCTGATTTCTGGGAACTAGCTACTAAATCTCAAATTATGACAAATTCATTGATGTGCATAAGTATATCGATAAAGAAGTCACTAACCCTAGAAAATGGTAAAATATTTCCTATCACACATTTATTTCCAGTGCCAGTGATATGGTGATATATTTAAGAAGTTAAACAATAGGAAGAAAACGAGAAATACCAGAGTGATGCATTTTTTTTCCTTTTCCTTTTTTCTTTTTTTTAATTATAAGTGACCAGAGACAATTTTGTAGTTTTCAGAAACATATTTCTACTTAGACAAGAATGATTTGGGCTGCATGCTATTTTTAAAACATAACTTTAGGAATATTGTTTCAGATTTTCACATAATTTTAATATGATGCGTATGCTTCACTGGTAGAGGACGGAAGTTCACAAAAGCAGGCAAATATATAAAAGTTAAATATTCTTTTGGAAAGACTCTTTCTAGCACCAGTCAGAGGGTGGCCTGGGAAGGACGTGCAGGTCCCCGTGCAGGAGGGACATTTCTAAGCAGATGCAGGACAAAAGCTTGCCCGTCACACCACCCTCCACGAACAGCTCCGCGTAGGACACAGCTGGATGCAGAAACCTCCGCTGAAAGTAGTCATTTGTATGTTTTCAGGCAAAATGCAGTGATTTACTAGGATTTTATTTCCGTACATTCCACCTGCCAGTAAAGTACACTTGCAAGAAGTAACTGCTGTAAAACAAATGGAAGGTTTGTCATCAGACAGCACTTATCTGTGATCTCACTAGAAGATGCTGTTGTAAGAGAAAAATAAACAGTTAAACACACGGCCAGTAACACTGTTAATCAGCTTTTTCCACTTAATCACTGTGAATAATTTTATTTTCTATCTGTTTTCTAAACTAATGCTTTATTTTGGTCACTTGGCTGGTTTTCTTACTCTGTATTTGAATGGGACTTGTTTCTTTGCTTTATCACGTAACAGTGAAATAAATATGAACACGTAAGTGTGAATATCCAGTTTTTTCCATGGAAGAGATTCCTGAAATCTGTGAGGACTTCGAGTCTATATGTGCATGTTGATCTTAACTGGCGCTGTGTTTACTCCCAAAGGAAGTGTTTAAAAAAACCTGTTGGCAAAATCTCTGCTAGCACTGGTTATAATCAGTTGCTATTTTTACTGTTAAACATGAAAGGCCTTAAATACATGGCTTAGTAATGCATTAAAAATAAATGTTGTCTTCTAAATACGCATAATGCAAGAGAACCCTTTGGCAATGTGTGGTCACACTTACTTTGAGAACCCTATTCCTTCCTAAGGAACAACAGAGATAAACTCAGTCCAGGGAGGAAGACACAGCGTGCAAGCAAACTGGATACAAAGATCCAGCACTGCACTGTGCATCAGCTGTGCATCAGGTAGCACTGAGCATCAGGTAGTACTGAGCATCAGGTAGTGCTGTGCATCAGGTAGCACTGAGCATCAGGTAGCACTGAGCGTCAGGTAGCACTGAGCATCGGGTAGTACTGAGCATCAGTTAGTGCTGTGCATCAGGTAGTGCTGTGCCTCAGGTCGTACTGAGCATCAGTTAGCACTGAGCATCAGGTAGTGCTGTGTATAAGGCTGTACTGAGCATCAGGTAGTGCTGTGTATAAGGCTGTACTGAGCATCAGGTAGTGCTGAGCATCAGTTAGTACTGAGCATCAGATAGTACTGTGCATCAGTGCTGTGCATCACGTAGTGCTGTGTATCAGGTAGTACTGAGCATCAGTTAGCACTGTGCATCAGGTAGTGCTGAGCATCAGTTAGCACTGTGCATCAGGTAGCACTGAGCATCAGGTAGTGCTGTGCATCAGCTGTGCAGCACTTAATCCCACATTTTTCTTTAGCTTTTCTTCAACTTTCAAGCTTTTTTTTCCTTCAACTTACTTCAGTTTTCCTTTAGCAAATAGTTAAGTGAAATTTTAGGGGAAAAAAGTGACAGAATTAAAAATTGGAATTCTAAAGTTGAGTTGTGTTAGAAACTTACGTAAACAGTGCTTTTTTTCCTGTGAGAATGTAACCAGTGCATTAAACAAACAAACAAAAAAGAAAACAGTTCAATACAATTTAAATGATGTTTTTTTCTTCAAGCAGATGATAAACCATCACATCTGTGGGATTGTAGGCATCTGTGAATACACGGGCGAGCTGAAAGTTCAAATAATTCATACTCCAGGCAGAGAAAGTAATTTGATGTTTAATTCTGCTCTCCGCTTTGATGACTACTCTTATTGAATATAAGAAAATGCATTTGAAAATACAGTCATTTATTTATGTCGTCATGAGAATTGACCTCCAGCGTGAAAGCACAGTATTAATCCCTTTTCACTCCTCTGGGCCTCTCTCGCCTTATTTTTAAAATGGAGTAGGATTGTCTGGAGGCTTACATGAAGAAACATAAGGAAAATTACCCTAAAAATCAAAACTATCCCACAAAATGGTGCCATTATTCCTTTAAAAAATTAATTGCATTTGATTGCCTTGTGTTTAAAATTCAGTCAGAAGGGAGGAGTTGTGGTTTACTAAATAGGTTGTCTAAAGTTCTGAGCATGTCACTTGAATAGTCAAATCCCAAAGCATATAAAGAGGGCAAAAAAAAATTCTTGGGAAAGATGTTATGCAAAATTAATGGGCACAGTAATCATTTGTATTTTCGGAACGTTACTAGAAACAGAACACATCTGAACGGGCAGCTGCAGCCTGTGGAAACTCACAAGTGCCTCGTGGAGCTGAGGAGAATATAAATCATAGCTTGAGAGAGAAGAGAACACGGGCAGAGGCACGGACGCTGATGACTGGCCATCTCTGAACATGGACAGGAAAGTCAGTGTTGTTTCTGTCTGTGGTGCCAGAGGCAGCGTAAATAGAGGGTTTAACATTTCAGGATTTCAGAAACACTTTGTTACACAGTTCACTGCCACCGAAGCCAGCCCCCACGGTGGCCCAAGACCACATGACCCGCTAACACACAAGAATCTGTCTGATAGGACGTTCCAGATGCCAGCTGAGAAACTGAAGCTGAAAGACATCTACTCGATGCTAATGCGACCTGCGTCTCCTCGATGATCACCCTTGAGGTTTTCCACCCTCCCTGGCTCAGAGTTCAGCTGGGTCCACAGCAGCATTTCAATTGCAAAACACTGAAGTCTGGCTTCAGGGTCCTTCGCTGTGTTCCTGGAGTCCTTCATGTCAACGACAGTTTTCCTACATCGCTTCTCGAGTCAGCACAGACAGGAGGGTTTCTCCTGGCCACGTCCTTGTGGCCGGCAGACCCAGAACCCACCTAATTGTTGCCAAAACTCAGCCTCCGTCCCCACTTACCAAATTGGGACTTGAGGACAGAGTTTTGGGTGAAGAAGAAAAGGCAGACAAAGGGGGTCACTGCGGGCTAATGCCTGCAAGTCTATGAGCCTGCTGGGGACGGAAGACGGGTTTTATAGGAGAAGTTCAAGAGTTCAGGGGGAGGTGCTGGTTTCCATAGAGATTGTATGCGGGGTGACAAAGCGTTGCCAAGTTGTTCCTGGTTTTGCAGATGCAGTGGTCCGCTTCCTCGGGCTGGGCGTGTTGTTTACCTCTGGCCTCGGGAATCAATGACCCATATGTCCTAGTATTCTGGTGCCTAGAACAAAAGGTGTTTAGGAAGGGGGTCTGTGGAAAGGGCTCTAGAGAAAAACTTGCGCAGTTTAAAGTCAGGTTGGTAAATGCTTCTAGCGTTTCAGGCCGACTGAGGCCTGGGGCCTCTTGCTGCAGTGTCTGCACAGGCTGGGACCTGCACCAGGAGCAACAGATACAGAGAAGCCATGAGGGACTTGGGCGGCTGGGGCGAGTTGTGCACAGCAAGGTGCACAGAACCCCCAGCTGTCATTTCTGAGGATCAAAACGAGGGGCACAGGCAGACCACCTAATGCCCCCCAACCTAACCCTGGTCAGTGAGCACAAGGAAAGCCCTTTGAGCTAGGGTACAGTCACGCAGTTACAAACACCGTTGCCGACGCTCACCCGTGACGTACTCACCCTGGGCTCTGGGTTCCAGCTTGGTGGCGGGGGAGCTGCCGGTGCGATCTTCCGCAGAGCATCTACACTGACAGGCGCAGTTCAGAGTTCAGGGCCCACTGCACTCTGCTGCGCTCCTTACTTGAAGAAAGGAGGCGGTGCTCTGGGCAGGCGTTCATTTTGTAAGAGAAAAAACACAGCTTGATGGCTTCCTGTTCAACTGCCACGTGGCACAAAGCAGCAGCCATTTCAAAGGTGTTCGAACATTTCAAGGCCTCCGTGTGAGCGCGGGTTGACGTTCAGAGCCGCCTCTGACACGGGCTCCTTGGTAGTTGAGCAGCTCAATGTGAGCAACACAGTAAACGTGAAATGGCATTTTCGTCAAATAGCTCAATCACGTGTTGACTCACAATGTTTCCTGAGTGACAGAAGTGCTGGGCGTGATTGTTTAAATGAGTTGCCTTTTTTTTTTTTTTAACTACCTAGGTCTTTGCATACTAATTTGACGGCTTTCCACGCATCCTCCCATAAAAACCACCTTGTTTAAACATTCCCCTTTTCTCCTGGGGTGAGGGGTCAGGTTTCTTCTTCTGTGAATTAAAGTGACAGCATCTATGATTCTTTTCCACCAACGTCAGATGGTGGTTTTATCATCAAAAATCATCATTTACTATGTCAGTGATACCCATGCTTGTCATCACACCAAAAACATTCCAGACGTAAAACGTAGCAGTCACTTAAACCCTGGTTTAGTTTAGGCCACGTTAGGTTGGAGTGGAGCTTCTGGCCCTCCGTCACCTGTTGCGGATGAGGACAGGAGGCCGACGTGCCCGCACGACTTCTTGAAGCCTCCAGTTACCTGTGGATCTGCTGTGGATAATGACATGGTCAACTCCCGCAGCGGCAGGGTGCCCAGCAGGCTTGGTCCTCGCGTGTCTCCTGAAGACATGAGAGGAAAGATGTGTGAGATGTGGCTTCGCACTGGGGGAAGAGACAAGCAGTTGTCACCAACTGGACTGCGTTTTTGAAAGGAAATACTTCCGGAGGTGAGCGATGCTTTGCGACGTACAGCCCCATGCAGAATAAAGGAGAACCTTAAGGAACGTAAACTTCACTTGCCTCGGATTCTAGACTCACATTCTGGCGTGAAAAGCCCGAACACCGAGCATCTGTTATTTGCAGGCAAAGCAAATGAAGTGCAAGACTGACTCCGGGCCTTTACGGAGCTTCAAGGAGATTGGAGATGAGGAACCATCATCACGCGTCAAATTTGAAAGTGAGGAGAGACTTAAAGGGTATTACTTAAACGACTTAAGTAATTCCTTAGGGGATAATGAGGAATTAGCGGGAGGGTTAGGAGTCGCCGCTTCTCAGTGGAGAGAGGACGGAGCTGTGTGTGGCTGCCCGGCACCCTCCTGTCCGGGACCGCGGATGGCGGTGTCCATCCTCTGTGTGCACCGAGGGCGTCACCTCCCCCCGCCTCTGAGACGGGCGTCGGGACACCCTTAGACTGGCTCAGGGCTGCAAATCCCCTGGGTGTGCTGACACAGCGTGTAGTTGTTCAGGCCAAGAAAGGGTTGGAATCGTGTTCACACGCTGACAGCCACTTGTTAGATGTCTGGCTGGCCCCACCTCTGGTCCCCGGCCAGTTTCCAGCTGTGTCCACATTTCCGGGCATCTCCCTTTAGCCCGTCCACCTAGGGGATGATCACAGGGTTCCAGGAGATGCCCTTTCTGGTCCAGAGAAAGCTTCTGAGCAAGTATTTCCTTGTGGGTAGCCACTCCTTTCCTTGTGCCATTTGCCTTGTAAAAGAGGACTTGACGAAGGGGGGACACTTCACTGAAAAGATTCATCTCTGAAATAGGAGCTTTAAAGGAGAACAACTGGGGAGGGATAGTCGAGGACAGAGTTTCCTGGCACCTCTCCAGCTCCCCATGTCAGAGCGGCTGCTTCCTGGAGCTAACCCCATCCAACAATCCGGAATTAATCTGGAATTAATTGGAATTAAAGAGTTTTGCTGGATCCCTCAGCAGCGGGACTTTCTTTCGTCTCCAGTGACCTCGCACACAGAGTTTTGTCAAGACTTTTTATTTCCTAATTGCCGTACAGACAGTGAGCTGCGTGACCTCCGCTCACGCTGGGCGGGGAGGGGCCTGCGGGGCCCACACGTGGGCTGCCGCGTGCCCCCCACACACGTGCTTCCCTGCCAGGTGGGCAGGTCGGCTGTGTTCACTCTTGAGGTTGTCTTTTTCTTTACTAAGTGTCCTAATTCATCATAATAAAACTCATCTTACAACCTGTTGTCCCCACTGCTCAGAAGTGAAGGACAAGATGGCCATGGCTGCTTTGAAGCCAGTTTTCACCATGTCCCTCTGGATGGGAAAAGTGACTTTGCAGAAACCTGGGATCTCCCTTCCTGTTGCCCAGGTCGTGATCATGCTGGCGATCACGACTGCCCCACGCCAAGCTGGAGAGGGCTGTGAGCGGTCTGCTTGCTTCTGTTTCCCAGGCTGTTTAGGCCCGTATGAGGGCAGGGATGCACCGCACTGTTTGTGGCCGGATCTCAGTCTAGAAAAGTCCCTTTACGGGAGGCTGGACGGAGCGTTGCAGTCTGAGGAAGCAAAGCGTGTGCAGAAGCAAGAAAGTGGTGGTCTTCTCTGGTGGGGTCGCCCTCTGTGTCTGGGGCGCCCACCTCAAGCGGCCGTGTTTGACACGGTGTGCAGTGGTACCGGTCACGCTTTGAGGGAGAAGACAGGTTTTGAAGTTGCCTGGGTACTTTCATGTGAAAAAAATGCTACCATTTTACTGCAAATAAAAATAGTTTACTGCAAACAAAAGTGTGTGTGTGTGTGGGTGTGTGTACTTAGAGTATGTGTGTATATAGACACATTTAAAGTGCGGAACAGGATTTTGATATACGTACAAATTATGAAAGGATTCCCACTATAGCGTTAATTAACACTCGTCGTCTCATATGCTGACAGCTTTCTTTGGTTTTCTGGGGTTTTTTTTGGTGAGAAGACCTGATTTCTACTATCCCAGCAAATTTTTATCACACAGTAGAGTATTAGCATGTTGCATGTTAGGTCCTCATTCCTTATCAATCTTCACCTTGTAAGTGACACTTTGTAACCTTTTACCAACCTCTCTCTATTTCCCCCACCTCCCCAAGCCCCTGGCAGCCACCCTTCTTGCTCTGTGTCTATGAGTTGTGTTTTTTGATTTCACATATAAGTGATACCACTCGGTGTATGTATGTTTCTCTGTCTGGCTTATTTCTCTCAGCACAAGATCCCCCAGGTTCACCCATGATCCGTGTTGTCACAAATGGAGGGATTTCCTCCTTTTTATGGCTGAATAATATTCCACTGTGTGTGTGTGTGTGAGAGTGTGTGTGTGACATCATCTCTACCCGTCATCCATTGTCAGGCACTCAGGTTGCTTCCCTGTCTGGCCTCCCACGAATGATGCCGCAGTGAACATCAGAGTGCACATCTCTCCCCAAGGCCGTGATTTGGCTTCCTGTTTCCCACAGTGGCTGTGACGGTTTATATCCCCACCAGCAGTGCACAAGTGTAGCCTTTCCTCCACGTACTTGCCAGCATTTATCATCTCCTGCTTTTCTTTTTTACCAGACACCTTAACAGGCACGAAGCGGTACCTCATGGTGGTTTGGACGTGCCCTTCCCGGTGAGCAGTGATGCTGTGTGCTTTAGGTGCCCGTTGGCCATTGGGGTGTCTTATGTGGAGAATTGTTCAGGACCTTTGCCCAGTTTTAATTGGGCTGTTTGGTTTTTCGCTATTGCGGTGTGTGTTCCTTGTGTAATTTAGCTGTTAACCCGTCGTTGTGTCTCGGGTGTGAGACGTGTCCTCAGCTGTTTAGAGCTGGGTGGAGAACTTGAATCACCCCTGGATCACTTTCGATTACACTGCTGACCTCTTCATTGGTTCACTGGCGTGTGAGTCAAACCGAAACCAGACGACACATCAAGTATGTTGTGTGTGACGTGATGCAGCTTAAGTCAGTGTCTGTATAGACTTGATGCAGATGGAAGATGAGTGATACCTTGAGATCCATTGACAGACCTGCCCGTCAGCCGTCAGGGGGTGCATGTCTGTCTGTCTGTCTGCAGCCTGCCGGGCACTGCACAAGCTGTGGGAGTTGATACCAAGGAACACAACACATGGTCTTTGCCCTCGAGGACCTTGTAGGCTAATTGAAAAAATAATGAATTTGAGTGGGGCGTGCCAAAACCGGCAGGCCAGTTTTGTCGAGAGGAGACAAATCAGCGAGGAAACAATCCTGCAGATAAGCAAACCCAGTGTTTTCCCCTTGGACCAGCCCTTCCGCTCCTCATGGGGGACCAGCAGCAGACGTGGGGAGAAGTTATTTCAGGGCGTCCAGACCTGCATGTTCATAAATGTGAGAGAGTAAATGGTGGAGACAGCTTTTTCTTCCTCTCTCTCCTTCCCTCATCACTGAAGCTTCCCTGCGCTTGTCTGTATCTGTGCAACGCTGATTAAATACGGAAGGGAAATCACTTAAAACGGCCACGAGCGGGCCACGGGCGCACCTGCCCCTGCCGTGTCTCAGGCCGCGTCCCCTCTGCCTCCTGTGAGCGGGAGTGGCGCGCGGAAGGCGCACGAGAGCCTCTGGTAGGCGGGCCGCCCCGTCTCATCTCCTGCTCAGACCTTCCTTGTCTTCATTCTAGAAGAAGTCTCTAGTCAGTGCCTCCTGCTTCTGTCTGAAGTTGACTCCATTCTGCGTGTTAGCACGTTATCCTCCTAAGCGGCGCCTTCTCAGAAGATCTTAGCAGCACTTACTTCTTGTAAAGATAATAGCGGTGAATTCTGTGGCTTGGAGTTGAAAGCTCTCTACTCCATGACCTGTTCCTTCAGGCTCTGTGACTTCAGCCCAAGTGCAATGTTTTTAAGACAATTTTTGAGAGCAGTTGAAGTTCACACTAAAATTGAGAGGAAGACGCAGAGATGTCCCCGTGTCTCCCCGACCCCGTAAGTGCAGCCTCCCCCGCTATCAGCACCCCTCATCATAGGGGCACGTTTGTTACAATCAGTGGGCCCGTGTTGACACATCATCGTCACTAGGGGTTCACAGTTTACATGAGGGTTCGCTCTGGGTGCCGTGCGTCCTGGGGTCTGGACAAGTGTGTAATGCGTGTACCTGCCACCGCAGCACCGCCCGAGAGTGGTTTCCCTGCCCTTAAAAGCCTCGTGCTCCTTCTGTTCATTCCTCCCTCCCCCACAGCCCCTGGCAGCCGCTCGTCTCTATACTGTCTCCAAAGTTTTGCCTTTTCCAGAACGCCATGTAGTTGGAATCATACAGCACAGAAGTAGAAATCAGCATCTCAATTTTATAAACGAGAAAAGCAATGGCTTAGAGACTCTGCCGGGACCACGCGTGAGTTACGTGTTGAGGACCAACGAAGTGAAGAGGTGTACACGTGAAGGATGGTTTTACTGAGCTGATTAACAGCGTGGATGATGCGCAATCACACTTGATTTTAAAAGTGGAAATCCTGCTAGTGAGGAACCGAGTATGACTCAATTTGCGACCTTAATGGATTCTCAACAAACAAGTACTGAGGGTGTTAGTGTTTTGTGAGACCCAGGATGCTTTGCAAGTGCACTGAAATGGATTTCTAAAAATGTCCTGTCTTTAAAATTATGGCCAGTTTTAAGGTGAAAATACAGGGAACTCTTACATATAATAGGTAAATGTAAATAATACTTTTCTTGCAACTAAGTGGAGAATTCCTTCCGGGATTGACTGGATAAGGGAGTAGATCCGGAGGCCCTCCGGCGCACGTGCCCTGGGGGTACCTGTTTCTTTCCCAGCCGGAGCCCCTCCTTCCACTGCCTCACAAGGCCTGAGTCAGAACAGAGGGCCTGCCCTAGATAATATATTGAAATCACAGCAAATGCGTGTGAACGAACTTGTTCGAACGGTCGCATAGGTCACAGGAGGACCCACTGTGCAGCGACGATGGGGTTTTTCCTAAGGTCACCAGTTTGCTCGAGGAACTGTTGGTGTGTGAGCTCGGAACCACGAAGGGAACATTAGCAAGAAGTTTAATTTAGGAAATTATTCTGATTTATATGGTCTTTAAGAAAACAACTTTAATGTGTATTTGTTAAGATGAAAATTAGTCGTCACCCTCTTAGGTGAATTTTATGCACAACTTCTTCCTGAAAGCTGGTTCTTTTTTACTATCAACAAAAAGTTATTCAAGCAAGCACCTCGTGCCGTACCATTAATGACAATAATTTATACAAAGCATGGGGGTTCTTTGTGTATTCCGGCAACGCTCAAGTCATTCTGTTTGACTAAATATTTCTGAAATTCAACACACTTCTTTTCTAAGAGGGAGAAAATGAAGGTGGAGTGAGTTAGAAATTCTTCCAGGAATAAATTATCACATAGACCTTCATTTCTTAAACTAAAATTTTAAGGTTCTATTTAATTTTGTTTAAAAACAGCAGTTTCATGCAGCATTGACTTCAAAACACTGCCTTTTAGCCTGACTTAGGTTGCTGTATATACAATACACTGTTGTTAAATGCATGTAACTTTTGTTTTGCCATCAAAATTATAGAAACAAATGTCTATGCTAAGCCACACACATATACTTCAATATTTCAAAGTAACACCATTCACCATATGTTTTGTTAAATGTAAACCTCGTTTTTTTGTTTACTCAGCATATCTTAATGTATTTAAATTAAACTATTGTGGATTTTATATTTCAAAGTAAAAAACATCCTACATTTAAAAAATCTAAACCCCAGATATTTCCAGTGCACAATTTTAAAATCAAGAGACATTCAGCATAAATTGGGCGATGAGACTTGCGAGATACTTTGAAGCTAACTGAGGACCCAGGGGTGTGGGGCGTCAGGAGAGTGCTGAACAGATCACTGAGGAAACACCCCGGATTCCCCAAACACAGCTGATCGGCAGAGCCGGACAGAAGGCCCTGGCCTGGCCCCTTTGCCACTCTCTCGTCTGTTCATCCTTCCCTTCATGACCTGATGATTCAAGCTGCAGTGTTGAAAATACCGAGCAAAATATTTAGGGAAAAAATAAAGATAAATAAAAACAGACGCTGACTTCAGAGACCATGTAGCCTAATGCACACGAAGGAAGGGAAACTGTTTCCGTTTCACTGCAGTCTGTAACGTCAGAGGACGCCTTCTGTCCTCCGTAGTTCGTTACGGGTCGCTGTAGTGCAGACGTCGGCCACGTGGGGCGCCCAAGGCCTGTAGGAGAGACTGTGTGTGACCCCCCCCCCCCGCACTGCTGCCCACACCACCCACTCCGATTCCCCACCTGCCGCCGCAGTCACAGGCCCACGTTCCTCTTTGGCCAGTCCCTTCCCTTTTGCATTAACTTCCTTCCATGCTCACTTGCATGAGGACCTAACTCTAAACACACTCTCCTGAGTCTCCGTGTCATGGATTTGTTTTGCCCTCCACGATGTGAAATCCTGACCGCACGCATCTCTCTGTGCAGTTAACCTCTTAGTATCGATGTTGGTGCAGTTAGGACCCTTGATATTCCGAGAGGAAGCTGACACGAGGGACGTGGACATTCTCACCCCATGTGACACAGCAAAGAGGGGATGAGGCTACACCTTGAACCCGTGCCTGTCGAAGGACAGTCTCTGTCACGACCACCCTGTGCTACTGCAGACCCAGCCTGGAGTCTCCACCCCGCAAAGTTGATGCTGGAACAAAGTCTTCCGAGTCCAAAGTGTGTGGTGATCTCACAACAGAAGGATCCAGCAATGACCACATCTGGAGGGGGAGGTCTCTCTGAATGGAGGGAAACCATCACAGAAGCAGAATACCCCAATCTAGGTCGGTTGTTCACTCAGCCAGCAGTAACGGGGCAGGTGTATGGACCAGATGCAGGCTGGGGCTGCACGCAGAACGCAGGGCAGCCCTGGCCCCGGGGAGCTCTGGGAAGGACAGCTCACGTGCCCCTGACCTGCCTGGGATCTCCAGGAGCATGTTGTGACGGTAACAAAGCTCTGTGGATCCTTGTAAAGATTTACGTTGACCAGCATGGCTCTTCCTATGATACGCGTCTCAGAGAAGAAATGTATGTTATTTTAGTAAATAAATACACAGTAAATACACAGTGCATGTGTTCTTCAGCGATGACTAAAGAAGTAATAAAGTGTGACCATCTTAAAACAGGGAAGAGGGAGACTTCTGCTCATAATGCTGCTTTGGTTTACTTACTAGTGTTCCCGGGAGGAAATACTGAAAACCCAACTCATCATCACCAACACTGACACTTACGTGGTGGAAGACCATGGGCCCAGTCTTGACACCATATGTAGGAAATGTCCACGCAGGTGTCACTACTACCTTCTTCTGACATTTGACTTTTTTGTATTATTTATCTGTTATTAAGAGATTCTCTCAAATAGATTTTATATGAAAATGATGCCAGAGTGAATTAAGATCTCAAAGCATTTTTGTTGACATCCTTAGTGGACGTAGATCTGTTAGTGTTCTCACAGAGTGAGGTCGATGTCCCTGCAATAAAGACGTATGTGGCAAGGTTGTTAATGGCATTTTTCATGTGCGTTGAAGAGGACCGCCTGGGAAAATTCGGTGTTCAGGGGAGTATTCTGAAACTGTAATGCTGAGGAGACTAAGTAACTTGGAGTCATTTTTCTTCCGTGATTTGCCCCCGGAAAAGCATTTTCCTTTAATCAGGAGGATGAGTACCAGAAGCAAAGAGAATGATGTGATGCATCAACAAAGGTGGGGACATTCGTGCCGTGAGGTTCATACACTCACGGAGTTCTTGTAGTTTTTAGATTTATGTTCAGTTTTGAACTAGAGCTTGAATTTTGAATTATCCTCTCCTCATATGTGAAGTGAGGATTACACTACAATGTGTATGTCTTCAAAAGAACTTAATACATTTTGGAAAGGATATGAATCACCCAGATGACACTGAAGGGAGGTGTCAGCTCTTTATTAGCTGTGAGAGTCTGAGGCAGGAGAGAGGAGTTTAAGGAACAGACACGTCAGACAGACACCTGGCAGGAATGCCTTTGAATGCCTTCATCTCATTACAGTGTTGTTATCACAACGTAATCCTAATCCTGTAATAGGAAGTGCTCACTGGATAAACACGCACATAACCCCCCAATACCATGCATGCTCCACTGTCACTGAAAGCAGAAGTATCATTAAGAACTTGAAACATGAAAGTTGAGTTGGCTGTCTACTGACACCGGCACCTGTGGCCTGCAGCCTACCGAGGACGCCCTTCACCCGGCGTCCAGCGTGTTCCTACGCGAGTTTACTCTATGTGAGGTGTGATAATCAGCTTTACATGTTAACATATAAACTAAGCACTCAGTCATTTAACCAATCATTCGGTGCTGCTGTGAAGGTATTCTGTAGACAGTAACACAACAGTCAATTGACTTTAAGTAAAGGAGGTGACCCTGGATATTGGGGGTGGGCCCCATGTAATCAGTTGAAGGTCTGTATCCCTAAGCCTGAGATTTCCTAAAGAAGAAACTCTGTCTCAGGATTTCAGCATCTGCTTTCGCATGAGTTTCTGGCCTGCCATCCTGCTCTGCAGATTTCAGGCATGTCGGCCTCGCAGATGTGTGAGTCAGTTCTTTAAATCTTTGTTGTATGAAAAAAAAATTAATAGTTTCTCTGTGAGCTTTTCTCATAACCTCTTGATTTGATGTAATTAAATAATTCAGTGTATTAATATTTAAGTAAAATATTTAAAATCAGGTTTTTTGCTTTATCAATAATGATGTCCGACAAGCCCGCAAATGAGTTTCTAAATGATACGGCTTAATGTTCATCTTTAAATGTTCCTGGTAGTCTACAGGAGTTAAAGTCTGTAAAGGCACAATTAGAAAGTGCCCCAAATGTTTAAAATTTATTCCATAGTAAATACAGTGAATGTCCAGCCTTGTGTGTGGGGCACAGTGAACACATGAGCGTTTTCAGCTGTAGATTGATTGGGGAAGGATGCACTGCATGCTGAAATGCGAATGCATTTTCAGGGTTTGAATCCCTTACTGAATGACACTTACTATACTGACGTTCCCTGATTCAGAGGAGAGGAAAAAATATGTCTTGGTAATTACATTCTGTGACTGAAATGAAAATTCATAAATAATGGCAGTGGAAAGATACACTATAAAAAAAAAAGGTGTAAGCCACAGGAAGGCGTTCCTGTCGCTGCACGTGGAGCCGCCGGCACGTTTCCCGCTCAGCCCCAGCACGGCTGCCTAACGCGATGATCCCCGTGCGCAGGTGCGTTTCCTGAGGTGCCCCGAAGCCCCCTTGCAAGGGATGACATGTCTTTAAAAACACATTATATCCTTAACAGATCCTATTTTATCTCACAATCGTGCCAATGCCACATGATCAAATGCTGCTACCGGGCTTCCCGACCCACCCAGACATCTGACAGATGGTGACAGGCAGTGAGTCGGGGCGAGCATCATGGAAGCCGTGGTGCCGGAGGTCTGTCTTAGCGTCACTCGGTCTGTAAAGAAACCAGAAAATGTTAGCAGGTTTCTGCACTTCTCCCTGTGACCAAACGAAACGTGTACCTAATGGGAACAGATTTCCAGTGCGGATTCAGAACATCCCCCTCAGGGACGTAAGAACATAAGGGAGCTAACTTACTGCTGCCTTCGCACTGTGGTCCCACAGGATAGACACCCCCCCCCCCAATAAATAAGTCACATTCGGTCACTGAGGGCACTGGGTCAGGTGATTTTCGAAGTAAGAGACAGAAAAACTGTTGGAAATGTTCGTTTTAGCAGTTTGTGATAAGATTAACCGCTTTCTTACACTCACCTTAGAGTTTTAAATTTTGAAGGGGCAGTTGTTAATAAAGAGTAGAATTCTGTGACGGAAGGTATTTTTAAGGGCTGAATTTGAGAAACAGAGAGCTAAGGGCGGAGCGATTGGAAAACATGGATTAAACAGCCCCAGACGGAAGGAGGCAGGAGACAGGCTGGAGACGGACAGATTAGGGTCGGGCGGAGGTGCTGGTTCCGGCCGAGAGGACAGTCCAGGCAGTGTTTGTCGATTGGCTGACATGGGGGGAATGGCTCAGCTCAGCGGGTGCCGGTGCCGTGGCCATCATCTGTTATCCCTTCCCTGCTGTAAAAGTCGCTCTGTGGGCCTCCTGAACTGAACCTCGGGCAGTGTCACGATCACCTTGTCTCCTGGCCGTGGACACGAGTGCTTTGTGGGTTTTTTGTTGTTGTTTGTTACTTCTTTTAATTTCTAAAGAGAAGAATTATTTGAAATGGCTTTATAGATGTAGTTCTCTAAATACTGTGGCTGAGTCCAGTTTTTTTAATTGAAGAACAGTTTACAATGTTGTGTCAGTTTCTGACGCACAGCACAGTGATTCAGTTGTACATATACATATGTTCCTTTTCATATTCTTTTCCACTATAGGCTGTTACACGATGTAGAATATAGTTCCCTGGGCTGTACAGGAGGACCTTGTTGTTTATCTGTTTTATATGTAGGAGTTAGTGTCCGCAAATCCCAAACTCCCACTTTATCCCTCCACACCCCCTTCCCCCCCCGGAACCATCAAAGAGCGCTTTGTAGACCTACCATACAGAATCTTTCCTTGTTTAAAAGCCTCATTTCCGACCTTAACACCTGTCCTGACCCATTTCCAACTTCATCTTTTTCTTTTTCCATTTTAATTCTTGTCTTACAATGTTTTGTAAGCTCCCTTTAAATTATTCAAAAGCCAGGGGTGTCACTGATAAAAAAAAATATATATCAATAGGTAAGTATAAGTAAATGAATAATAAATCTATAACCAGCGAACACAGCCCTACAGATGTTAATGATAAACAGGAACACTTTCAGTAATGATTCAGTTCAGAAACAAAATAGACATGTCAAAAATCTAAACCTCCTCTCCAGGCTTTCGCCATCCTTTTCTGTCTCTTTCTGGTTTTCTGGGGAGTGAAACAACTAAAACATGAATGTTCACGAAGCAAGTTTTAAAAAAAAATGGCCAAGATTTTAAAAAGTGAAAGTGTGTAATGACGGCCTTCTCATCAATGACCAGCATCATAATATGAAATCTCGGAACAAGGAAACACGTGCGATCCGTTAAAGTCCGCCTGTGCCTTTCTGAGCTGGGCTGTTTCTTCCCTCCCCTGTAATGACTATTTGCTTGTCAGAGGGACAGAACGCTTCTTAAATTTGCTTGCAGCTTCACTTCCAGAAACATGTACCTAAAAATTGAGGCGGCATGTGAAGGGTTTGCAGACACCGATCACACTCCGTTTTCGGACACCACTTGTGACACTGACATGACATTTGTGATCTTTAAAGAGGCAGGCCTCTGATCAGAAACCGTTTCGTCTCCGCTGTTTTAATCTAGAACGTTAAGCAAACAAAAGCGTTTTCAGGCTTTGTATCACGCAGAGGGAGTGCTCTGCTCCCTTGGGAAGCACCCCTCTGGCCGAACGGAGGGAGCCGTCTCACCTGGAACCCCCCCGCCCCGGCTCAGCCCCGGGTGCCTGCGAGCAACGTACAGCCCACCGCTGTCCCGCCACCCCCCTCTGTGCTCAGTAAGCCTCGGAGCGCTGCTCTGCATGGCATATTCAGATTCAACACACAGTCTTCACTGGGGCTCTCAGATTGTATCCCAGGCAATTCAGATTCATGAGCATTTGAGTGGAATAAAAACAAAAATTGAACTTTCTGAAATTCTTGCAGAGAATCTGAAAGGCAAGTGGGTTTGCTCTTAGGGACACCAGAACCCCTGTGGTCCGGCAGGCTTAGAATCCCCACCCTGAAATCCTGATACATCTTCGCGGGTCTGTCACCTGCCTCGGTGCCCTGTGTGTGGGAGACGCTCATGTATATATATGGAATGAAAGGAATGACCCAAAACTGTTTCTCCGAGTGGGAAAGGTTCATTTGTCCCCACTGTGAACATGAGTAAGACACATCCAGAGTCTCTGGCCGTGCTTTTCTGTCTTCTCCCTGTGGAAAAGGTCCTAGGTCCTCAATGTGTTCCTGAGTCCAGGCTCGGACTGCTTACCAAATGAAAGGCCAGTAAATCGAGAGATGAGGTGTTGAGGCAAGAAACAGTGACTTTATTCAGAGAGCCAGCAGACCGAGAAGATGGTGGGCCAGTGTCCCAAAGGACCATCTTACGTGAGTTAGTATTCAGGCTGCTTTTATACTAAAAATGAAGAGGGTGTGGCTGGTTCTTGGAGACTTCTTGGCGGGCCAGAGCGTGGGGCGTGTGACAGTCCTTTGTTCTTGCAGCTGTCTGCTTAGGTCTGGTCACAGTGTTCCTGCAAACCTGTAACAAGACAAGTTGTTATCTTCTGTTCTGCAACTTCTTATTTTTATATAAATGAAAAGTGTTATGCCTTTAAAGGTGAAGCCTGGGAGGCAAAGCCCTGAGAAAGGGCTGTCATGCGTATTTCAGGCTATAGGCAACGTGCCTTACAAAAGGTGCAGAGCCCGCGTGACTCAGCACAGGCAACAGAGCACAGAGGTTAGAGCTGAAGGAACAGATCCAACATGGAGCCAGGTTTGTTCTTCTGTTACAAGTAGAGCAGGGTGTAACCAGGGAGCGTACAGGCGGGGAGACGGAGTGGTGGGAAGAGACTGTCCTTTTCTCATTGTGTATCCTTGGCTCCTTTGTTATGAAGTAATTGACCACATATGCATGGGTTTATTTCTGGGCTCTCTATTCTGTTCCATTGATCTGTGTATCTGTTTTTTATGCCAATACCATGCTGCTCTGATTACTGTAGCTTTGTAATATAGTTTAAAATCAGGGCGATGATGCCTCAAGGTTTGTTCTTCTTTCTCCGGATTGCTCTGGCTATTTGAGATCTTTTGTGGTTCCACACAAAGTTTAGGGTTGGTCTATTTCTGTTAAAGCTGCCAGTGGGATTTTGATAGGGGTGGGATTTTGATAGGGATTACATTGAACGTGTAGACTGCTTTGGCTAGTACAGACATGTAAACAACAGCAAAATCCTCTCAAGTCAACCAGGGACAGGTACTATTTCTAAGTGGCACTAATTAACTGGGTGTCCGTATTTTAGAATTAATTTTAACTATTGATATGCAACTGATATACAAAAACTTCATATGTATAATATATTAGTTTGGTCGGTTTGAATGTATATCTACACTCTAATTTTGATAGTACCTTTTCTTAGTTTTGGTTCTGAAGGGTTTTGACGTCCCTACTCACAGCACCCCCACCCCCTCCTGTCTTCTCTCCCCGTGGGACGCTGTATTCGTGTCAAGGAAAGGACACTGCATTTCTTGATAAGATATTTATATTGAACAGAACAGAGCAGGAGAAGTAGCATGGTTGTCATGTGGAATGTCAGAACACTGTGTTCAAGCCCCAAATCCTCTATTGATTTGGTTGATGTTGGCTGACAGGCTGTTGATGTAAGTATAGAAAATAACGTCGTAGGACAAGAGTCAACTTTAGTTCCTCTTTTTCATTTGTCTCAGATGGAATCTAAGTGTCCAAGTCTGTGAACTAGTGAGGTGGGCAACTCAGTACTTTTGTTTCCGTGGACTGAGAGGTAGAGGGTGCTGTGCAAACTCACGGGTCTAGTGGGAAGGCTTCATTCAAACTGAGCGAGCTCAATTCAGTGAGGTGTTATTTACTGTCTCTTAAATGGATTCCTTAATAAATTTCAAATATTAAGCAATCTCCATCACTCTGGAAAAGGTTTTATTTCAGTATTTCTTACACAATATTTAAAAGTAGAAGGGAGTTAAAATTCACACCTCCCAGCTGGCAATACTGAGATGTGTGGAGGTCAGGTGATTCTCCTGTCCCTCTCTACCTGAAGTTTGAATACAAAGAACAGAATCTTGTGTTAATGTGTGTTCAGCGCAGTGTTGGGTTTTTGTTTCTCATTTATCTGAAGCCAAAAAGCCTCAGGATGAGAGTTACATTTTTCACAACAGAAATAAAGCCGTGGGGGTATCGGGCGCCTGCTCCTTCGCAGGCGCACCCTCAGGGGTGACTGACCTGTGCTGGCAGGTCCCAGCGGCAGCTCTGTGAGCTGAGCGATGATGCTTCCACTCACTGTAAAAAGATGAAGACAGACGTGCAGAGGTTAAAAAACTTGCCTGAAGGCACAGGGTGTGAGTCCATGATCTGGTCTTGAGTTCTTAACCACCACGTTCTAAGTCAGCAAATGCCACCCTGTCCTCAGTTTCATCTGCGCCAGGCGAGTGCTCCCCAGAGACCTGCTGCACAGCCGCGGCCTCCTTCAGTGACGCCGTGCTGCGCGCGGACAGTTCTGTGAGGGGGTAAATCTCGTGTTGTGTTCTCGCCACACACAGAAAACGTGCAGTTCTGATTCATCTGTTCAGCTTCGTACCAGATACATGCTTTCAGTCTGTGTGAGGGCATTCCCTTTGTTTCCAATTGTTTTGGTCATTGTAACTAACATTTCGTAACTGCATGTTCGTGTATTTCCCATGAGAGGGGCCCCGCCGCTGGCACCTACGCACCTCGGCCCATGGGGTTTCTCCGTTTTATTAGTTACTGCCAGACGGGCTCGCACAGGTTTTGGCCAGTCTGCTAAATTTGTATGTATGTTATGTAATACATATAAATTATATATTTATATATAATAAAATTTATATATTATTGATATAAGTATATATAATATGTAAATTTATATATGTGATATATAATATAAGCCATGTAATTTACATATTACATAAATTTAGTAGATAAGCAAATATATACATACAGAGAGAGGAAGAGCCTTATTTTGCATTATCCCATTTTTTCTCGTGTTTGAATGTGCTCCCCACAAACATCTATTATTCATTTACGTTTGGCTGACTTTTCTATTAGGCTGTTTTGCGTTTTCCCGGTTGTGAGTGTTCTGTTTGTGTTGACTTATGTCACTCATTCTCTGGCACTTGCTTCACTGTGGACACACTCACTGGGCTGGGCTCAGAACTCACATTGCTTGCATCCACCTGTGTTAACCGACATTGGAAGTGGTACCTTTGGGGGCTTCTTACAGCAGCGAGGAGCTCATCATGGGGTTCCCACCCTGTGGCCACCGGTCAGGGGAACGGTGGCAGTTCCCCCCTCTCCCCAGCCCCCCACCAGAGTTCCCTGGAGAAGAGACTCCGCCTGTGGGAGGCAACAGTAGGAACCTGGTGGGGGTCCCCCCCAGCTCACTGAAGGCCACCAGGGCGATGGCGCTGGGGCTGCAGTGAGGAGGAGCAGGCACCTCGGCCCCTTCTGCCTTGAGACTGGGCCCCAACTGGGCACGTTTCTGTGGGTGGTGTTTCCCTAGACGGTGGTCAAGAGGCCAAGGCTCGGGGCCTGAGCAGCACCTCACTCTGGGAACCGTCTAGGAAACTCAGTCCGTGGACCTGGAGGAAGAAAGAGCAGGGGTCCGGATGTTCATTTATGAAGGCCCGGGGGGCCTGGAAAAGCCGTGGCCATCGCACGGTACGCGCGCTGAGGTCAGGGAGCCTCTTCAGGCCCCGGTGTCCCTTCCTGCCCTTGCGAGGCACCTCTGCACAGGCCTGACAACTCAACGTCTGTGTGCTTGGCCGAACGTAGAGATGCCTGAAGCTGGAAAACTCCACTCGAGATGGAGCCTTCTCCCACGTGGGCCCTGAAACTCCACCTGCACGCCTGCCTCTCCTGGCGTCTGTGGTCTCTTCTCTACACAAAACTGCTTGTGCATAGAAACATCCTGTGTAATCACTACACGTGAGCATCTCGGAAATACTTGTATGTGGCGTTATATCATGTGTGATGTTTACACATAATGCACAAAGCAGGTGTGCACATAACCTGTCTTTTCTCCTAGACTTAGAAGAATTTTTTTATCTTTTCCTCTAGGGAGAAGACATTTTTTGCAATCCCTTTATTAGTCATGTTATCCTGATTTTTATTTTAAAATATTTATAATTTTTTACATAAAGTCTTGAATCTGTTTGGAATTTATTTTCGTAAATGGTATTTGGTTGGGTTCCATGATTTTATTCTATATTGATTTTTTCCAAAGAAACAGATTCTGAGTTCCTCTTTTTACTGTTTTTTATGTTTCTTGCAGTAATCACAGTTTTAAAATAACAATTCTTTTTATCTAATTTAAATTTTTTTTCTCTAATTGCTTAATAGGGTTTTAAAGGGTTATTTTACTTTTTTTTTCCGTTATTGAACTCATCTAAGGCTTTAAATTGCTCTGAATACAGCTTTCATTGAGTTGCGTTGGATTGGATTATATTTTGAATTGCTTTATGTTGTTGTTTTTCACTACATCAAAATAATTTTCCATTTTGATTTATCTGATTAATGATTATTGCTTAGAAATCAAGTAGAATTTTTCTTCTTGAGGTAAAAACCAGACAATATACAGTTAAACGTTTTAGAGCATACAGTTCAGTGACGTTTAGCCCACTCAGTGTTGTGCTGTCACCACCCCGTTTAGTACCAGAGCCTTTTCATCACTCAGAGGAGCACTCCATTCACCCTTAGTAACGCCTCGCCTCCCCCTCCCCACGCCTGCCCCACTTCCCTGCATCTCGCATCTGCTTTGCACAGTTTCTCCTCGTCTGGATATTTCGCATAAAAGAAGTCACTTGCTCTGTGCCCATTTGTTTCTGGCTTCTTTAGCTGAGGGGACGTCTGTAAGGTTCATCCAAGGTGCAGCGTGGATCCGTCCCGGGACCCCCCCACCCCCCCCCTTATGCCTGAGTCACGCGCCCGGGTACCGGCGCCACCAGCGGGAGGACCGCTCAGCTGCTGGACGCTTTGGCTCACTGGGAACAGTCCTGCTGTGACCATTCAGGGCCAGGTTTCTTTGCGGACGTGTTGTCATTTCACTTAGCTGTAAACCCAGAGTGGAGCTGCTGGGTCTCCCCGTAATTCTGGGTTGATCTTTCGGCTGAACTGCCAAACTCCAGCGCGCTTTGGCGCCACTGCCTTCTTAACGCGGCCCTCGAGTCCGTGCACGCGGAACGTCTCTGCGCGTTCCGTTAAGTCTCCTTCCTTTCAGAAGCTCTTCCTAGTTTTCAGTACCCGAGTCTTTCATCTCTTCGGTTGAATTTATTTGTAGATGCTGATTCCTTAGGTACTACTGTAAACGTAACTGGCTTTTAACGTGTCTTTTTGGATTGTTTATCGCTGGTGTGTGGAAGCCAGAAAATGGTTCTGAATGTTGATCCTGCATCCTCCGTCCTTGTGGAATTCACTCATTAGGTCTAGCAGTTCGTGTACGTGCATTCTTTGGGACTCATATATTCCATATGTAGAATTACTTCATCTGAAAATAGTTTACTTCTTCCTAATTTGGATGCTTTTTATTATTTTTTCTTAATTACTCTGGCTGGGACCTCCAGAATATTGTTTAACGGCAGTGGAGAAAGTGAGCATCTTTGTCTTGATTTTAGGGCAAGAGGCTGCAAATTTTTTCCCTCAATACTAAGTTTCATGTTACCCGTGAGTTTTCCATAAAGGCCGTGTATCATGTTAACTAAATTCCCTCCTACTGCTAATTTTTGAGTGGTTTTATAACGAAAGGTGCTGAATTTTTTTAAACATCTTTTCTCTGCTGAGATGACCGTGTAGTTTTCGTTTTGTCCTCCTCTCTTCACGTGGTGCATTCCAGTCACTGGTTTTCTTGTCATGAATAACTTACGCCTTCCTGGGGTAGACGGCACTCGGTGTGGAATCCTTTTAAAATGTGACGCTGGGTTCAGTTTGCAGTATGTTTTCCTAGATTAAGGAAAAGCTGACTTCATAGAAGATGCTTGGAAAGCATTTTCCCTCTTCTGGTTTTTGGAAGATTTTGCGCAGGACCGGTTTTAACCACCCTGAAAAGGCTTGGTGGTGCTCACCCACCATGCCATCTGTCCTGGGGTTTCCTCTGCTACAAGTCTTTTGTATGGTTTCTGTTCTTTTCCTCTTTCTCCTTCAGTCGGTTTTGGTAACTTCTAGTATGTTTCTAGGGATTTGTCTGCTGCTTCTAGCTTATTTAACATGGTCAGCTACAATTATTCATGGTAGATGTTTTAATCCTTTTAATTTCTGTAAGGGTGATTATTTCCACAGTTTTCTGATGTAATTATGTGTGTCTTCTTTTTTTCTTAGCCTAACCAAAGGCTTGCTGATTTTGTTTGTCTTTTCAAAGAGTTAACTCGTGCTTCCCTGTTGCCCTGTACTGTTCCTCTGTTCTTCTGTGACGTTTCTCTCTGACCTGATCACCGTCTCCTTTCCTCTGCTGGCTTTAGTTATAGTTCTATCAGGTGCACACTTAGGTTTTTCATTTAAAATCTTCCTTCCTTTTTTAATTGAGTGATTTACACTCTCAGCTTTCTGAGCCCTGCTTTTGCTGCACCCTGTAAGTTTTGGGAGGTTGTATTTTTATTTCATTTGTGCCACAGTATTTTCTAATTTCCCTAGTAATTTGCCCTTTATTAGTGGCTATTTTAGAGGAGGTAGCTTAGCTTCCAGTTTTCCTTCTGTTAATTAATTTAACTTTATTACACTGTGGTTGTAGGAATGCTTTTTGTCGTTTCAGGATCGGCACTTTAAAAAATCTATTGGTAGTTGTTTCAAAGCCTAACGTGTGGAAACGCCCAGTGTTGCAGGCGCCCTCGAGAAGGACGAATGTGCTGCTGTTGCTGGGCGGCATCTTCCAGGGCTGGTCGGAGCACAGTGCTGTCCAAGTCCGTTCTCTCCCGACTGCTGCTCTTCCTAGGCGTTTTGTGTATCACTGAAAGTCCAGTGTTGAAGCAGAACTATTTTTATAGCACCCTTTCTTTCTTCAGTTCTGTCCAAGTTTGCTTTATATATTCTGGGGTTCGATTTTTGGTTGGCAGAGGTTTATAATTGTTTTATGATGAACTGATCCTTTTATCAACAAATAATGCTCTTTATGACTTTTTGACTTTGAACTAATAACAGAAGAGATTCTGTCAGTCCTACTCTCTTTTGATTTCTATTTTCATGGTGCACCTTTTTTCCATGTTTTTACTTTCATCCTGGTGGTGTGTTTAGGTCTGAAGTGAGTCTCTTAAAAATAGCATGTACTAGATAATTTTTTTCCCATTCTCTTTCATTTGATGAACTAAATCCATGTACATTTAAAGTGTTACAGATAATGCAGGACTTTATTTTTTATTTTTTTTTTCTTTTGTGTCCCTCGGTTTCATCACTACTGCCTTTTGTCCTGTGAGACACTTTTCTAGTGCACTGTTCTGATGCCCTCCTGATTTTCTTACCTGTATGTATATTTAGTTCTCAATAGTTATTCTGGTAATTACAGTGAAATCTTAAATTATACCAATCTTGTTTAAATTTATACCAACTTAGCTGCAATAAGATGCATTCCCTCTGCACTGTTACAGCGCTGGCCCCTCCTCGTGTGGTTATGTTGTAGGCCATAGCTGTATGTTACATGCCTGTTCATACTGACTTACAATTTCATACATTTACATTTTTAAATCATATTTAAAAAAAGAAAAAAAGAGTTTAAAAATAAAAATAAATCTAGCTTTTAGAATTCACCAATATAGTTGCCTTTACCAGACATCTTTAATTTTTTTCATATGGCTTTTGTGTTAACATGTCTTTTTTGTTCAAACTGTAGAAGTTTCTTTAGCGTTTCTTTTAGGGGACTCTCTCCTGGTAATGAAATCCCTCGGCTTGCTTTTATCTGCGAGTGTCTCAATTTCGCCTGCATTTTGGAAGATCAGTTTCACAGTTACAGAATTCATATTTGGTAGCTGTTTTTCTTGTGTTTTTTTTTTCTTTTCTGCACTATAAATTTATCATCCCACTGCCTTCTGGCTTCCATGATTTATGTTAACATAATTGAAGATCTTTGTATGAGACGGGTTGCTCCTGTCTTTTTACAGATCTCTTTGAATTTACCTTTCTAGGATGTATATGTTTACATTTTTCATCACACTTGTGACGTTTTGGCCATTATTTCTTCAATTTTTTTGCTTCCCTTTTCTCTTTTCATTCAGAGACTTCCATAATGCACATGCGCACTGACCGTCAGTCACAGATGCATTGTGGAACTGACCTTCTAGATGAAAGCAACCTGAGGGGTTTCATTACCAGGAGAGAGTCCCCTAAAAAGAAACGCTAAAGAAACTTCTACAGTTTGAAACAAAAAGACACCTCATGTTAACACAAATCCATGTGAAAAATAAAGATTTCTGATAAACGTAACTATTTAGGTAAATGTGATGGTGTCCCATAGGCTCTGTTCATTGCTTCCTATACATATACATACATATATATAAATTTTTGCTACTCAGACTTGATAGCTTCAGTTGCCCTACATGCAACTTTGACTTTTTTTCACCTGTTTAAATCTCCTGTTGAGCACTTCTGATGGGTGTTTCATGTCCTAATTTGTAGGTCCAGATTTTCTATTAGTTTCTGTCTATAACTTATTGATATTCCCTATTCATGCATCATTCTCTTAACTGCCTTTTTTCTTAAAATTTAAATTTTTTCATTAACTATATGAAATATAAGTGAAAATATATTTTTCATTGACTATACATCTCAGTGAGTATGTTTGACATATAACTGTAAATTTAAGGTGTACAGCATGTTACTGTGATCCTTTATACATCAGTGACTAGCACCACAGTGACAACTGTGGCGTCACACCATTAAAATACAGCGCTGTTGTCTGTGCTTGTTAGGCTGCACGCTGGGTCTCTGTTGCAGCTCTTGTAAGTTGGTGCCCTTAAACCGCATCAGCCCTGTCTCCTTGCTCCCTCCATACCCTGGTACCCATTGTCTGACACGCTGTTTTGTTGTTGTTGTTGTTGTTTTAACAAATGTGACGTTTTTAGATTCCACATATAAGTTGCACAGTGCTTGTCTTTCTCTGACGTCTCACTCTGCATACTGTGCTCAAAGTCCATCCCTGCTGCTGCAAATGCCGGGATATCCTTCCTCCTCGTGGCTGAGTACTACCCCATCGTGTGTCCACATCTTCTTTATCCATGTCTCGCTGGGCATTTAGGTTGCTTCCTGGTCTCGGCTACTGCAATGAGCACTGCAGTGACACCGGAGTACGGATCTCTCTTTGAAATCCTGTTTTTATTTCCTTTGGGTCCATACCTGGAAGATCCGTTTCTGGAAGGTGTGGTAGATCTATTTTTAATTTTTTGAAAACCTCTATTTAGTTTTCCAAAGTGAAAGAGAGAACGTCTGTTCACTGCTGGGAATGTAAGCGGCCTGCCAGGCATCCACCGCACCCCACCAGCGCCGCTGGCTCGCTGTCTCCATGACAGTCATTCTGCGAGGCGAGAGTGCATGGTTCTAATGTGCATTTTCTTATGATTAATGCGGTTGGGTATATTTTCATCTGCCTGTTGGTCACCTTGGTGTCCTCGGGGAAAATGTCTAGTTAGCTCTTCTGCCCATTTTTTAACTAAATTTTTTGTTTTTAAGTTTAATGAGTTCCAGATATATTTTGGATATGAGCCCTTATATATGGTAGTTAATGATAATACATGGTTTTCAGAAACTTCCTCCGTCTTGTAAGCTGGCTTTTTGTTACCTGTGTCTTTTGCTGTGCAGAAGCTTGTGAGCTTGTTGTCCCATTTTGTTGACTTGCGCTTTTGGTGCATTGCCAAGGCCAGTGTCAAGCAGCTCCTTCCTTATGATTCCTTCCAGGTGCTTTTCATCTAATCAAATGTTATGTTTAAGATGCTTTTTGTGAGTAGTGTGGGACAGGGATCCAACTTCACTGTTCCGCAGTTTTTTTTCCCCGTTTTTTCAGCACCATCTGCTGAAGGGACTACCCTTTTCCTGTTGGACTCTCTTGGCTCCCTTGTCAAATACTAAATGACCGTGTATGCCAGGATTTCATTCGGGCTCTCTGTTCTGTTCCACTGGGCTGTGCGTGTGTGTTTGTGCCCATACCACGCTGCTTTTACTAGCATGGACTGTAGTAGTTTGAAATCAGGAAGCTGATGCCTTTGCTCTTTTTTCCCCGCCGGATGGCTTTGGCTGTTCTTTTGTGGTTCCATGTAAATTTTAGAATTGCTGATTCTGTTTCTGGAAAGAATGCTTTTTGACATTTTGAGGGGGGGTTGAGCAACACGTGTAGATGAACTTGCATGGTATGGACGTTCGGACAGTAGTAATTATTACAGTCCATGAATATGGGATGTCTTTTCATTTGCCGTGTCTTTGCTGAAAGAAATTAAAGTCCTGTAATAGTTCTCATGGTACAGTTTTTTCACTTCCTTGCTTAGGCTTTGATAATACCAGGAATGGGATAGTTTTCATTATTTCTTTTTCAGATGTTTCATCATTAGTGTAACGGAATGCAGTTGATTCCTGTATGTTGATTTTATATTCTGCAGCTTCACTGAAATTGTGGGTTAGGTCCAGCAGTTGGGCTGACTCTGGGATTTTTCTGAATCCTGTGTATTTCTGTAGCATCAGTGTAATGTATTTTGTCTGAGCCTTTTCTTTTTTTCTTTAATAAAGGCTGGCCAATTTTACCTTTTCCAAGAATTTTGCTGATCCTATTTTTCTGGTTGATTGGATTATTATTTCCTTCCTTCAAGTGTGAAGTTAGGCTGTTTGTTTGAAATCTAATTTCTTAATACATGTATTTATTGTTACAAACTTTCTTCTCTGAACTAATTTTTGCTGCATCCCACAAGATTTGATGTTGTAGTTCCAGTTTCATTCATTTCAAATTAACTGTATTTCTGTTTGATTTCTTCTTTGACCTGTTGGTTAGTTTACACATATTTGTGCATCTGCTTACTTGCTTCCTGTTGACTTAAAAAAAATAACTGGGTGTGCACGTCGGCAGCATACATGCTGACACTGGAACGACGGATAAGCTCAGCATGGCTAGAGAAATAGTTGCAATGATTTCAGTTTCCTTGAATTTGCTCAGATTTGTTTTCTGTCCTGGAGAACGTTCTGTGCACACTCGAGAAGACCGTGTAGTCTGCTGCTGTTGGGCAGAATGTTCTATTATGCCTGTTAACGCCATCTGTTCTCAAGTATACTTTCAAGTCCATCATTTTCTTGTTGATTATTCTCTCTGGACAATCCTTATTGCTGACAGTAAGGTGCTGAAGTCCTCTACTATTGTTGTATTGTCGCCTGGTTCTCCCTTGAGATCTTATTTGTTGCTCTGTATTTCTTTGCTTTGGTGTTGGGAACATATGTATTTACATGTGTTACATCTCGATGTATTGACCCCTTTGTCATTTTATTATAACGTTTGTTTCTTGTTCATATCTTTGAGGCCACAAATTATTCTTTTATGCTGTGAATTTGTTACCAAATTGTAGTATGGTTATAATGTTCCTTCTCTTTAACCTTAATGCTGTAATTGTTTAATGCACTATTCAGACATTCTGACTATTTACCACCTTATCCAGTGTTTTTATACTTTTGGCTTTTTGTTCAAATTGAAGAGCTCCTTTCAACCTTTCTTCAAAGGCAGGTCTAGTGGGGGTGACCTCCCTCAGCTTTGATTGTCTGTCTGGGGAAGCCGTTAAATTCTCCTCCATGTATCTGGATGACAACTTTGCCGGATAGTATTCCTGGCTGGCAAAGGTCATCTTTCAATACTGTAAATATGTTATGCCACTCGCCCCTAGCTTACAGTTTCTGCCGACAGCATAATGTGGGGGGTGGGTTTCTTGTCAGTTATGTTCTTGTTTTCCTGCACTGCCTTTACAATTTTTATACTGTGTCTTAGAGGTCTTTTTGCATTGAGATAAGGTGTACTGTTAGCTTTGTTGACTTCTGTGATTTTCCGAAGTTCTCAGCTGTTATTTCTTTAAATAAACTCTCTGCTCCACCCCTCCTCCTGGGCTACCTACCCAGTTACTCTAACTGTCCCAGAGTTTCTTCACTTTTAAAACATCTCTACTTTTCCACCTGAATCATTTCTAAATTTTTGTCTTCCAGATCACTTATTCTCTCTTCCATCTTATCTGCCCTATTTCCAGTGCTTTCTCATGCATTTTTCACCTCATTTTTGAGTTCTTCATGTCTAGAATTTGGTTCTTTTTTAGAATTTCAGGCTCTTTGATAGATACTGAGAGCATTGAATTTCCGTTTTCCTGTAGTTCACTTAATTTCTTCATAACAGCTAGTTTGAATTCTTTATCAGTTACTACTCAAGTCTCTGGGGTCAGTGGCTGGAAAACCCATTTCCTTTTTGTGATGCCCTATTACTGTAATTTATTCACGCTGTGTGATGAGGTGTTCCGCCGCTGCTGCATTTGAAGCCAGTACCTTTCGATTTAGGTAAGACTTTGAGTCTAACAGTCCGGTAATTAGCAGCCTTTCTTCCGTCTTCCAGCAGGTGGTGCGATAGCACAAGTTTCTGGTTTCTCTTCCCAAAGCTGACTCCCAGCTAAGGTTGGGAGAGGCCTAGGGAAGCCACCGGAGGGGCTGGCAGTGGGGTGCGGGAGGCA